>NC_092046.1:86067852-86752446 GCF_003086295.3 Arachis hypogaea | reverse complement strand
AGTGTAGTTTCATTTTTAACCACCTCATTCTTCATTGAAAGTTCACTTGATGCAGTAGCCTCCTCATCTTGTTTTTCCACTTCCTCACTCACAAATTGGTCTTCATCTTCACTGTTTGATGGTTCTAAGTTCCCCCTTGATTGCTCTGAGGACTCATTCATCTTCTTGAATACGAATTCTTTCCAGGATTGGGGTTGTGTGTATATTTCCACGAGTTTTCTATGTATTTCAATGGCTTGAAGGTAATCCTCATCTGTTGGTTCAAGAGATGAAGGTTGAGAGTAATCATAATCAAGTGATGAAGAACTTTCAAATGAGAAACTGGGACGTGAGGGTGGATGCTCTTCCATTCTTTGGTGATGCTTCCATCCACCATGAGGATAATGATATGAATCATTTTGTGGTGGTGGTTGGTATCCCATATGATTTTTTTGGCTCAAACTTTTTGTCCTCTCTTGCTCTTTCTTTTGAGCCACGCTTTTCTTCCTTTGGGACACGCTTCTCTTCCTTTGGGCCACGCTTCTCTTCCTTGATTTGGTCATGGGCCACGCTTTTAGAAGCGTGGCCTAAGCCTCCAAAGTGTGCTCCAACTTCAAAGTGTGCCCAAAATTCCTTTTTTCTTCTTTTTAGCTTATTTTGTGCTCTTTTTGCTTCTTTTTCTTCTTATTTCCTACAAAGTTTATCAAATCAAAAGATCAAAGAAATATACCATTTAAGCACCAAAGAATGCAATATTTAAGCACTAATCATAAATTTCTTGTATGAAAAAGCATAGAAAAACATGACATGATGACATGTCATCAACTTGCCCTCAAGCAAAAGAAAGGAAAGGAGAGGAATAAAAGGAGAGTCAAATTCGAATTATGGATGAGAGAGGGAGGGCGAATGTGAATTTATAAGGGAGGGGGTGGGTTCGAAAATTGTGAAAAAGATATGATAGAAGATATGATTTGTAAAAGATAAATATGATATGAAAAAGATGAAATTTTAAAACTGAAAAGATATCAGAGATTTGAAAAAGATAAATCTGCATTTGAAAAGATAGTATGATGAGTTGAAAAAGATTTGAGAAGAAAAAAAAATAGATGAGTTTTGAAAAAGATTTGAAAAGGAATTGAAGAAGATTTGAGAAAGATTTTTTTTAGGATTAAAGAAAAATTTATTTTTAATTTGTTTTATTTTTTTTTTTTTTTGAAATTGAAATTGAAAGATGATAACTTGTAACATGTTTTTGTAAGAAATTTTGAATGTTTTTGAAAAAAAATTTGAGTTGGAAACAAAACTTCCTCCCATCTAAATTCCTGGCGTTAAACGCCCAGAATGGCACTCATTCTGGCGTTTAACGCCCATTTGTTGCTTCTTTTGGGCGTTTAACGCCCAGTCAGGTACCTTGACTGGCGTTAAACGCCAGAAAGCCTTTATCACTGGGCGTTTTTCTAAACGCCCAGGATGCTACAATTCTGGCGTTTAACGCCCACAATACCCCTTACTGGCGTTTTTGTGCCAGTAAGCTCCTTTTCTCTGCTTTATGCTCTGAATTCTTCTGTAACTCTGTGAACTCCTGCAATTGTTAATTAACCTTGAAGATAATTTATATAAAACTCGTATAATTTTTATTTGAATAACAAATAAACCTTGCTAATGGCTGGGTTGCCTCCTAGCAAGCGCTTCTTTATTGTCTTTAGTTGGACCTTACTAAGCTTTTAATCTAGTCTTAGTTTTGAGCATTCTTGTTTAACATTGCCATCAAGATAATGCTTGACTCTCTGTCCATTAACAATGAAATTTTTATCAGAGTCAATATCCTGAAGCTCCACATATCCATATGGTGACACACTTGTAATCACATATGGTCCCCTCCACCAGGATTTTAATTTCCCAGGGAATAATCTGAGCCTAGAGTTAAACAGCAGAACCTTCTGTCCTGGTTCAAAGACTCTGGATGACAGTTTCCTATTGTTGCACGAAATTGTGATCATCAACAATGGCGCCAAAGACTTGGAGCTCTTAAACGTGAATCACACTTTGTCACAATTCTGCACAACTAACCAGCAAGTGTATTGGGTCGTCCAAGTAATAACCTTACGTGAGTAAGGGTCGATCCCACGGAGACTGTCGGCTTGAAGCAAGCTATGGTCACCTTGTAAATCTCAGTCAGGCGAATTCAGATGGTGATGGAGAATTGATAATTAAAAGATAAATAAAACATAAAATAAAGATAGAGATACTTATGTAATTCTTTGGTTGGAATTTCAGATAAGCGTATGAAGATGCTTTGTTCCTCCTGAATCTCTGCTTTCCAATTGCCTTCTTCCAATCATTCATACTCCTTTCTATGGCAAGCTTTATGTTGGACATCACCGCACGGCTAATCATCTGTCGGTTCTCGATCATGTCGGGATAGGATCCATTGATCCTTTTGCGTATGTCACACGCCCCACAATCATGAGTTTGAAGCTCGTCACAGTCATCCCTTCCCAGATCCTACTCGGAATACCACAGACAAGGTTTAGACTTTCCGGATCTCAAGAATGACCGCCAATAATTCTAGCTTATACCACGAAGGTTCCAATCTGAGATTAGAAACCCAAGAGATACGCATTCAAGCCATTGCTAGTAGAACAGAGGTGGATGTCAAGCACATGTTCATAGGTGAGAATGATGATGAGTGTCACGGATCATCACATCCATCAAGTTGAAGAACGAATGAATATCTTGGAGAAGAAATAGACTTGAGTTGAATAGAAAAACAATAGTACTTTGTATTAATTCTTGAAGAACAGCAGAGCTCCACACCTTAATCTATGGTGTGTAGAAACTCCACCGTTGAAAATACATAAGAACAAGGTCTAGGCAAGGCCGAACGGCCAGCCTCCAAACATGTCTAAGATAGCATAAGACTTATCAAAGATCGATGCAAATACAATAGCAAAAGGTCCTATTTATAGAAAACTGGTAGCCTAGGGTTTAAAGAAATCAGTAATTAATGCAGAAATCTTCTTCCTGGCCCACTTGGTGTGTGCTTGGGCTGATCATTGAAGCTTCCATGTGTAGAGACTTTTCTTGGAGTTAAACGCCAGCTTTTGTGCCAGTTTGGGCGTTTAACTCCAGCTTTTGTGCCAGTTTTGGAGTTAAACGCTAGCATTCTTGAGCTGACTTAGAACGCCATGTTGGGCCATCAAATCTCGGGCAATGTATAGACTATTATATATTGCTGGAAAGCCGAGGATGTCTACTTTCCAACGCAATTGAGAGCGTGCCAATTAGGTATCTTTAGCTCCAGAAAATCCACTTTGAGTGTAGGGAGGTTAGAATCCAACAGCATCTGCAGTCCTTTTTCAGCCTCTGAATCAGATTTTTGCTCAGGTCCCTCAATTTCAGCGAGAAAATACCTGAAATCATAGAAAAACACACAAACTTATAGTAAAGTCCAGAAATGTAATTTTTAAATAAAAACTAATAAAAATATAATAAAAACTAATTAAAATATACTAAAAACAATGCCAAAAAGCGTATAAATTATCTGCTCATCACAACACCAAACTTAAATTGTTGCTTGTCCCCAAGTAACTAAAAATAAAATAGGATAAAAAGAAGAGAATATACAATGAATTCCAAAAACATCTATGAAGATCAGTATTTAATTAGATGAGCGGGGCTTTTAGCTTTTTGCTTCTGAACAGTTTTGGCATCTCACTTTATCCTTTGAAGTTCAGAATGATTGGCATCTATAGGAACTCAGAATCCAGATAGTGTTATTGATTCTCCTAGTTAAGTATGTTGATTCTTGAACACAGCTACCTTATGAGTCTTGGCCGTGACCCTAAGCACTTTGTTTTCCAGTATTACCACCGGATACATAAATGCCACAGACACATAACTGGGTGAACCTTTTGAGATTATGACTCAGCTTTGCTAGAGTCCCCAATTAGAGGTGTCCAGGGTTCTTAAGCACACTCTTCTTTTTGCTTTGGACCTCGACTTTAACCGCTCAGTCTCAAGTTTTCACTTGACACCTTCACGCTACAAGCACATGGTTAGGGACAGCTTGGTTTAGCCGCTTAGGCCAGGATTTTATTCCTGTGGGCCTTCCTATCCACTGATGCTCAAAGCCTTGGATCCCTTTTTATCACCCTTGCCTTTTGGTTTAAATGGGTATTGGCTTTTTCTGCTTGCTTTTCTTTTTTTTTCTTTCTTCTTCTTTCTCTTTTTTTTTTTTCGCCTCTTTTTTTTTCTGCAAGCTTTTCACTGCTTTTTCTTCCTTCAAGAATCAATTTTATGATTTTTCAGATCATCAGATAACATTTCTCCTTTTCCCATCATTCTTTCAAGAGCCAACAATTTTAACATTCATAAACAATCAAATTCGAAAATATGCACTGTTCAAGCATTCATTCAAAAAAACAATAGTATTGCCACCACATCAAAATAACTAAACTGTTTTAAAATTTGAAATTCATGCACTTCTTTTTCTTTTTCAATTAAAAACATTTTTCATTTAAGAAAGGTGATGGATTCATTTTCATAGCTTTAAGGCATAGACACTTAGACACTAATGATCATGTAATAAAGACACAAACATAAATAAACATAAAGCACAATTTTCGAAAAACAGAAAATAAAGAACAAGGAAATTAAAGAACGGGTCCACCTTAGTCATGGCAACTTGTTCTTCCTCTTGAAGATCTTATGGAGTGCTTGAGCTCCTCAATGTCTCTTCCTTGCCTTTGTTGCTCCTCTCTCATGGTTCTTTGGTCTTCTCTAATTTCATGGAGGAGGATGGAATGCTCTTGGTACTCCACCCTTAGTTGTCCCATGTTAGAACTTAATTCTCTTAGGGAGGTGTTGATTTGCTCCCAATAGTTTTGTGGAGGAAAATGCATCCCTTGAGGCATCTCAGGGATTTCATGATGAGGAGTTTCCTCATGCTCTTAGTGAGGTTCTCTCACTTGCTCCATCCTTTTCATGGTGATGGGCTTATCCTCATCAATGAGGATGTCTTCCTCTATGTCAATTCCAGCTGAATTGCAGAGGTGACAAATGAGATGAGGGAAGGCTAACCTTGCCATAGTAGAGGACTTGTCCGCCACCTTGTGGAGTTCTTGGGATATAACCTCATGAACTTCTACTTCCTCTCTAATCATGATGCTATGAATCATGATAGCCCGGTCTATAGTAACTTCAGACCGGTTGCTAGTAGGAATGACTGAGCGTTGGATGAACTCCAACCATCCCCTAGCCACGGGCTTGAGGTCATGCCTTCTCAGTTGAACAGGCTTCCCTCTTGAATCTCTCTTCCATTGAGCGCCCTCTTCACAGATGTCCATGAGGACTTGGTCCAACCTTTGATCAAAGTTGACCCTTCTAGTGTATGGGTGTGCATCTCCTTGCATCATGGGCAAGTTGAATGCCAACCTTACATTTTCCGGACTAAAGTCTAAGTATTTCCCTCGGACCATTGTAAATCAATTCTTGGGGTCCGGGTTCACACTTTGATCATGGTTCTTGGTGATCCATGCATTGGCATAGAACTCTTGAACCATTAAGATTCTGACTTGTTGAATAGAGTTGGTGAGAACTTCCCAACCTCTTCTTCGGATCTCATGTCGGATCTCCGGATATTCGCCCTTTTTTAGCTTAAAAGGGACCTCGGGGATCACCTTCTTCTTGGCCACAACTTCATAGAAGTGGTCTTGATGCACCTTTGAGAGGAATCTCTCCATCTTCCATGACTCGGAGGTGGAAGCTTTTGCCTTCCCTTTCCTCTTTCTAGAGGTTTCTCCGGCCTTTGGTGCCATAAATGGTTATGGAAAAACAAAAAAGCTTTAGCTTTTACCACACCAAACTTAGAAGGTTGCTCGTCCTCGAGTAAAAGAAGAAAGAAGAGAGTAGAAGAAGAAGAAATAGAGGAGATGGAGGGGGCTTAGTGTTTCGGCCAAGGGGGATAGGTAGTGTGTATGTTGGGTGAAAATGAAAGAGTGAAGATGGGTTTATATAGGAGTGGAGAGGGGGGTATGGTTCGGCCATTATGGGTGGGTTTGGGTGGGAAAGTGGTTTGAATTTGAATGGTGAGGTAGGTGGGGTTTTATGAAGGATGGATGTGAATGGTGAAGAGAATGGTGGGATTTGATAGGTGAGGGGTGTTTTTGGGGAAGAGGTATTGAGGTGATTGGTGAATGGGTGAAGAAGAGAGAGGTGGGGTAGGTGGGGATCCTGTGGGGTCCACAGATCCTGAGGTGTCAAGGATTTCTCATCCCTGCACCATGTGGCGTGCAAAGCGCCTCTTGCTGTCAATCCTGGCGTTAAACGCCAGCTTCTTGCCCATTCCTGGTGTTAAACGCCAGTCTGGTGCCCATTTCTGGCGTTAAACGCCCAGAATGGTGCCAGACTGGGCGTTTAACGCCCATTCTGCTACCCTTACTATCGTTTAAATGCCAGTAAGTTTCTCCTCCAGGGTGTTCTGTTTTTCATTCTGTTTTTCCTTCTGTTTTTGCTTTTTTAATTGTCTTTGTGACTTCTCATGATCATCAACCTACAGAAAACATAAAATAACAGAAGAAAATAGAATTTTAACATAGATAAGTAAAAATTGGGTTGCCTCCCAATAAGCACTTCTTTAATGTCAATAGCTTGACAGTGGCTCTCATGGAGCCTCACAGATGTTCAGAGCAATGTTGGAACCTCCCAACACCAAACTTAGAGTTTGACTGTGGGGGCTCTGTTTGACTCTGTATTGAGAGAAGCACTTCGTGCTTCCTCTCCATGGTGACAGAGGGATATCCTTGAGCTTTAAACACAAGGCAGTCTCCATTCACTTGAATGATCAATTCTCCTCTGTCAACATCAATCACAGCTTTTGCTGTGGCTAGGAAGGGTCTGCCAAGGATGATGGATTCATTCATACATTTCCCAGTCTCTAGGATTATGAAGTCAGCAGGGATGTAGTGGCTTTCAACCTTTACCAAGACATCCTCTACAAGTCCATGAGCCTGTTTCTTTGAATTGTCTGCCATCTCCAGTGAGATTCTTGCAGCTTGTACCTCAATGATCCCTAGCTTCTCCATTACAAAGAGAGGCATGAGGTTTATACTTGACCCTAGGTCACATAGAGCCTTCTCAAAGGTCATGGTGCCTATGGTACAAGGGATTGAGAATTTTCCAGGGTCTTGTCTCTTCAGAGGTAATTTCTGCCTAGTCAAGTCATCCAGTTCTTTGGTGAGCAATGGAGGTTCATCCTCCCAAGTCTCATTACCAAACAACTTGGCATTTAGCTTCATGATTGCTCCAAGGTACTTAGCAACTTGCTGTTCAATAACATCTTCATCCTCTTCAGAGGAAGAATACTCATCAGAGCTCATGAATGGCAGAAGTAAATTCAATGGGATCTCTATAGTCTCAGTGTGAGCCTCATATTCCCATGGTTCCTCATCAGGGAACTCCATGGAGGCCAGTAGACGTCCATTGAGGTCTTTCTCAGTGGAGATCACTGCGTCTTCCTCCTCTCCAGGTTCGGCCATGTGAGACGTGTTTATGGCCTTGCACTCTCTCTTTGGATTCTCTTCTGTATTGCTTGGGAGAGTACTAGGAGGGAGTTCAGTAATTTTCTTACTTAGCTGACCCACTTGTGCCTCCAAATTTCTAATGGAGGACCTTGTTTCAGTCATGAAACTTTGAGTGGTTTTAATTAGATCATAAACAATGGTTGCTAAGTCAGAGTGGCTTTGCTTAGAGTTCTCTGTCTGTTGCTGAGAAGATGATGGAAAAGGCTTGCTATTGCTAAACCTGTTTCTTCCACCATTATTGTTGTTGAAACCTTGTTGAGGTCTCTGTTGATCCTTCTATGAGAGATTTGGATGATTTCTCCATGAAGGATTATAGGTGTTTCCATAGGGTTCTCCCATGTAATTCACCTCTTCCATTGCTGGGTTCTCAAGATCATAAGCTTCTTCTTCAGAGGAAGCTTCCTTAGTACTGCCTGTTGTTGCTTGCATTTCAGACAGACTCTGAGAAATCATATTGACTTGTTGGGTCAATATTTTATTCTGAGCCAATATGGCATTCAGAGTATCAATCTCAAGAACTCGTTTCTTCTAATTTATCCCATTATTCACAAGATTCCTTTCAAAAGTGTACATGAATTGGTTATTTGCAACCATTTTAATGAGTTCCTGAGCTTCTGCAGGCGTCTTCTTCAGATGAAGAGATCCTCCAGTAGAGCTATCCAATGACATCTTGGATAGTTCAAACAGACCATCATAGAAAATTCCTATGATACTCCATTCAGAAAGCATGTCAGAAGGACATCTTCTAATTAATTGCTTGTATCTTTCCCAAGCTTCATAGAGGGATTCACCTTCCTTCTGTCTGAAGGTTTGGACTTCCACTCTAAGCTTGCTCAATTTTTGAGGCAGAAAGAACTTTGCCAAGAAGGCATTGACTAGCTTTTCCCAAGAGTTCAGGCTTTCTTTAGGTTGTGAGTCCAACCATGTCCTAGCTCTGTCTCTTACAGCAAAAGAAAAAAGCATAAGTCTGTAGACTTCAGGGTCAACCTCATTGGTCTTAACAGTGTCACAGATTTGCAAGAATTCAGCTAAGAACTGATGAGGATCTTCCAATGGAAGTCCATGAAACTTGCAATTCTGTTACAATAGAGAAACTAATTGAGGCTTAAGCTCAAAGTTGTTTGCTCCAATGGCAGGGATTGAGATGCTTCTCCCATAGAAGTCGGGAGTAGGTGCAGTAAAGTCACCAAGCACCTTCCTTGCATTGTTGGCATTGTTGTTTTCGGCTGCCATGGTTTCTTCTTCCTTGAAAAGCTCTGTTAGGCCCTCTAAAGAGAGATATTTTTTAGCTTCTCTTAGCTTTCTCTTCAAGGTCCTTTCAGGTTCAGGATCAGCTTGAACAAGTATGCCTCTATCTTTGTTCCTGCTCATATGAAAGAGAAGAGAATAAGAAAGTAGGGAATCCTCTATGTCACAGTATAGAGATTCCTTGAGGTGTCAGAGGAAAAGAAGAATAGAAGGAGGAGGTAGATAGAAGAGAATTCGAACATATAAAGAAGGAGGGAGTTCGAATTGCACCTTGAGGAAGAGTGTTAGTCCTTTAAATAGAAGGATGTGAGAAGAGGGGAAGAATTTTCGAAATTAAAGTAAAAGATTTTGAAATAATTAAAAGAAATTTTGAAAATTTGATTGATGATTTTCGAAAACTAAAATTGGGAAAGAAATTAAGTGATTTTTGAAAAAGATTTTGAAACTAGAAATCAAAAAGATATGATTGAGAGTTAATTTTGAAAAAGATGTGATTGAGAAGATATGATTGAAAATCAATTTAAAAAGAGAAAGTTTTAAAATCAAAGTTGATTACTTGACTAACAAAAAATTAAAAGATATGATTTAAAATTTAAAATTTGATCATTTCTTAACAGGCAAGTAACAACTTGAAAATTTTGAAGTAAATCTTTAATTATAACAAGGATTTTCGAAAATAAAATGGTAAGAAATTGATTTTGAAGAGATATGATTGAAAAGATATGATTTGAAAAAGATTTGATTTTGAAAAATTATGAAGATTTGAAAAAAATCTAAATTAAAAACAAAATCTTCCCTCTAGTGTCATCTTGGCGTTAAACGCCCAGAATGGCATCCATTATGGCGTTTAACGCCCAAAATCCTACCTTTTTGGGCGTTAAACGCCCAGCCAGGGTCTGGCATTTAAACGCCAGTTTTCCTTCTTCACTGCGCGTTTTGAACGCCCAGCTTTTTCTGTTTGATTCCTCTACTGAATGTTCTGAATCTTCAATTCTCTGTATTATTAGCTTGAAAAGACACAATTTTGAAAATATTTTTGAATTTTTTTATGATGAGAAATAACAAAAAAATCCAACTAAGATCAAATGAACAATGCATGCAAGACACCAAACTTAGAAATTTTGTATTAAAGGCTTTAACAAATTGAGAATGCATAAGAAAAACAACAAAACACACAAAACAAGAGAATTTAAAGATCAGAGTAATGAAATCATCAAGAACAACTTGAAGATTAATGAAGAACATAATGCATGTAATTTTTCGAAAATTATAGGTATGCAATTGACACCAAACTTAAAAATTGATACTAGACTCAAACAAGAAACATAAAATATTTTTGATTTTTATGGTTTTATAAATTTTTTTGTGATTTTCGAAACTTATATGGAAAAGAAAATAAAGAGAATCAAAACTTTTAATAAGAATTCCAGGAATCATGCAATGTTAGTCTAAAGCTTCAGTCTAAAAAGATTAGACATGTTTGGCCAAGCTTCAGCAGGACATTATATTCAGCAGCTAAATTGATGAGAATCAATCAGCTTTTTTGATGATAAGAACATCACCTTGAAACTCTAGAATCCATTCTTAAAAATTCTGAAAAGTACCTAATCTAAGCAAAAAGATGAACCGTCAGTTGTCCAAACTCAAACGATTCCCGGCAACGGCGCCAAAAACATGGTGCACGAAATTGTGATCATCAACAATGGCGCCAAAGACTTGGAGCTCTTAAACGTGAATCACACTTTGTCACAATTCTGCACAACTAACCAGCAAGTGCACTAGGTCGTCCAAGTAATAACCTTACGTGAGTAAGGGTCGATCCCATGGAGACTGTCGGCTTGAAGCAAGCTATGGTCACCTTGTAAATCTCAGTCAGGCGAATTCAGATGGTGATGGAGAATTGATAATTAAAAGATAAATAAAACATAAAATAAAGATAGAGATACTTATGTAATTCTTTGGTTGGAATTTCAGATAAGCGTATGAAGATGCTTTGTTCCTCCTAAATCTCTGCTTTCCTATTGCCTTCTTCCAATCATTCATACTCCTTTCCATGGCAAGCTTTATGTTGGGCATCACCGTTGTCAATGGCTACTTCCCGTCCTCTCAGTGAAAACGTTCCAAATGCGCTGTCACCGGACGGCTAATCATCTGTCGGTTCTCGATCATGTCGGAATAGGATCCATTGATCCTTTTGCGTCTGTCACACGCCCCACAATCGCGAGTTTGAAGCTCGTTACAGTCATCCCTTCCCAGATCCTACTCGGAATACCACAGACAAGGTTTAGACTTTGCAGATCTCAAGAATGACCGCCAATAATTCTAGCCTATACCACGAAGGTTCCAATCTGAGATTAGAAACCCAAGAGATACGCATTCAAGCCATTGCTAGTAGAACAGAGGTGGTTGTCAGGCACATGTTCATAGGTGAGAATGATGATCAGTGTCACGAATCATCACATCCATCAAGTTGAAGAACGAATGAATATCTTGGAGAAGAAATAGACTTGAGTTGAATAGAAAAACAATTGTACTTTGTATTAATTCTTGAAGAACAGCAGAGCTCCACACCTTAATCTATGGTGTGTAGAAACTCCACCGTTGAAAATACATAAGAACAAGGTCTAGGCAAGGCCGAATGGCCAGCCTCCAAATGTGTCTAAGACAGCATAAGACTTATCAAAGATCGATGCAAATACAATAGCAAAAGGTCCTATTTATAGAAAACTGGTAGCCTAGGGTTTACAGAAATCAGTAATTAATGCAGAAATCTTCTTCTGGGCCCACTTGGTGTGTGCTTGGGCTGAGCATTGAAGCTTCCATGTGTAGAGACTTTTCTTGGAGTTAAACGCCAGCTTTTGTGCCAGTTTGGGCGTTTAACTCCAGCTTTTGTGCCAGTTTTGGAGTTAAACGCTAGCATTCTTGAGCTGACTTGGAACGCCAGTTTGGGCCATCAAATCTCGGGCAAAGTATAGACTATTATATATTGCTGGAAAGCCCAGGATGTCTAATTTCCAAAGCAATTGAGAGCGTGCCAATTGGGCTTCTGTAGCTCCAGAAAATCTACTTTGAGTGCAGGGAGGTTAGAATCCAACAGCATCTGCAGTCCTTTTTCAGCCTCTGAATCAGATTTTTGCTCAGGTCCCTCAATTTCAGCCAGAAAATACCTGAAATCACAAAAAAACACACAAACTCATAGTAAAGTCCAGAAATGTGATTTTTAAATAAAAACTAATAAAAATATAATAAAGACTAATTAAAATATACTAAAAATATACTAAAAACAATGCCAAAAAGCGTATAAATTATCCGCTCATCACCTATCATGCCACCTTTTTGCTTTCTCCTTGTAAATTTTTGCATTTTTGAAAGCATTGAGTCTGAATTCCTCTAGCTCATTTAACTGGAGTAATCTCTTCTCTCCAGCTAACTTAGCATCTATATTTAAGAACCTGGTTGCCTAGTAGGCCTTATGCTCCAGTTTCACGGGCAGATGACAGGCCTTGCCATACACAAGCTGGTATGGAGAGGTTCCTATAGGAGTCTTGAACGCTGTTCTGTATGCCCACAGAGCATCATCCAAGCTTTTTGCCCAATCCCTTCTACGGGCAATTACAGTACGTTCCAGGATTCTTTTTAGTTCTCTATTAGAGACTTCAGCCTGCCTATTTGTCTGTGGATGATATGAAGTTGCTACCTTGTGGCTAATTCCATATCGGACCATAGCAGAGTAAAGCTATTTATTGCAGAAATGAGTGCCTCCATCACTAATTAGTACTCTAGGGACACCAAACCTGCTGAAGATATGTTTCTGGAGGAACTTCAGCACTGTCCTAGTATCATTAGTAGGTGTTGTAATTGCCTCTACCCATTTAGATACATAGTCTACTGCCACCAGAATATACATGTTTGAGTATGATGGTGGGAAAGGCCCCATGAAGTCAATACCCCATACATCAAACAACTCAATCTCCAAGATCCCTTGTTGAGGCATGGGGTAACCATGAGGCAGATTACCAGCTCTCTGGCAACTGTCATAGTTACGTACAAACTCTCGGGAATCTCTATAGAGAGTAGGCCAACAGAAGCCACATTGGAGGACCTTAGTGGCTGTTCGTTCACCTCCAAAATGTCCTCCATATTGTGATCCATGGCAATGCCATAGGATCTTTTGCGCCTCTTCCTTGGGCACACATCTACGGATTATTCCATCTGCATATCTCTTAAAGAGATATGGTTCATCCCATAAGTAGTACTTTGCATCAGAAATCAATTTCTTTATTTGCTGCCTACTGTACTCTTTGGGTATGAATCTTACAGCCTTATAGTTTGCAATGTCTGCAAACCATGGTATTTCCTGAATGGCAAATAGTTGCTCATCCGGAAATGTTTCAAAGATCTTAATAGAGGGGGATGATGCCCCTTCTACTGGTTCTATCCGGGATAGATGATCAGCCACTTGGTTCTCTGTTCCTTTTCTGTCTCTTATTTCTATATCAAACTCTTGCAGAAGCAACACCCATCTTATGAGCCTGGGTTTTGAATCCTGCTTTGTAAGTAGATATTTAAGAGCAGCATGGTCAGTGTACACAATCACTTTTGATTCTACTAAGTATGATATAAACTTGTCAATGGCATAAACCACTGCAAGCAGCTCCTTTTCTGTGGTTGTGTAATTTTTCTGTGCATCATTTAAAACACGGCTAGCATAATAAATGACATGCAGAAGCTTGTTATGCCTCTGTCCCAATACTACACTAATGGCATGGTCACTGGCATCACACATTAGTTCGAATGGTAATGTCCAGTCTGGTGCAGAAATAACTGGTGCTGTGACCAGCTTAGCTTTCAGGGTTTCAAACGCCTGCAGACTCTCTATGTCAAACATAAATGGTGTGTCAGAAGCTAGCAGATTGCTCAGAGGTTTTGCAATTTTTGAAAAATCCTTTATATACCTCCTATAGAATCCTGCATGTCCCAGAAAGCTTCTGATTGCCTTAACATTGGCAGGTGGTGGTAATTTTTCAATTACCTCTACTTTAGCTTGATCCACCTCTATTCCCTTGTTTGAAATTTTATGCCCAAGGACAATTCCTTCAGTCACCATAAAGTGACATTTTTCCCAGTTTAAAACTAGGTTGGTCTCTTGGCATCTTTTCAGAACAAGTGCTAAATGGTTAAGGCAGGAGCTGAATGAGTCTCCAAATACTGAAAAGTCATACATGAAGACTTCCAGAAATTTCTCTACCATATCAGAGAAGATAGAGAGCATGCACGTCTGAAAGGTTGCAGGTGCATTGCACAGACCAAAAGGCATCCTTTTGTAGGCAAACACTCCAGAAGGACATGTGAATGCTGTTTTCTCTTGGTCCTGAGGATCTACTGCAATTTGGTTGTAACCTGAATAGCCATCCAAAAAGCAGTAATATTCATGACCTGCTAGTCTTTCTAGCATCTGGTCTATGAATGGTAAAGGGAAGTGATTCTTCCTGGTGGCTGTATTGAGCCTTCTGTAGTCAATACACATATGCCACCCTGTAACTGTTCTTGTAGGAACCAGTTCATTTTTTCATTATGAATCACTGTCATGCCTCCCTTCTTTGGGACGACTTGTACAGGACTCACCCAGGGGCTATCAGAAATAGGATAAATAATCCCAGCCTCTAGTAACTTGGTGACCTCTTTCTGCACCACCTCCGTCATGGCTGGATTTAGCCGCCTCTGTGGTTGAACCACTGGCTTAGCATCATCCTCCAATAGGACCTTGTGCATGCATCTTGCTGGGCTGATGCCCTTAAGATCACTTATGGACCACCCAAGAGCAGTCTTGTGTGTCCTTAGCACTTGAAGTAGTGCTTTCTCTTCCTGTGGATTTAAAACAGAGCTTATGATAACCGGAAAAGTGTCACCTTCTCCTAGAAATGCATATTTCAGGGATGATGGTAGTGGTTTGAGCTCGGGTTTAGGAGGTTTCTCCTCTTCCTGAGGAATTTTCAGAAGTTCTTTTATTTCCTCTGATTCCTCCGGATCAGGCTGAACATCTTTAAAGATGTCTTCTAGCTCTAATTCAAGACTCTCAGCCATGTTGATCTCCTCTACCAGAGAGTCAATAATATCAACACTCATGAAGTTATTTGATGTGTCTGGATGCTGCATAGCTTTGACAGCATTTAACTTGAACTCATCCTCATTGACTCTCAGGGTCACTTCCCTTTTTTGGACATCAATGAGAGTTCATCCAGTTGCTAGGAAGGGTCTTCCTAGAATGAGAGATGCACTCTTGTGCTCCTCCATTTCCAGCACTACAAAGTCAATGGGAAAGGCAAATGGCCCAACCTTGACAATCATGTCCTCAGTTATGCCTGATGGATATTTAATGGAGCCATCAGCAAGTTGAATACATATCTGGGTTGGTTTGACCTCTTCAGTCAAGCCAAGCTTTCTGATAGTAGATGCAGGGATTAGATTGATACTTGCCCCAAGGTCACATAGGGTTGTCTTGGTACAAGTACCCTCTAATGTGCATGGTATCATAAAGCTTCCGGGATCCTTAAACTTTTCTGGTAAGCTTGTTAGAATGACTGCACTGCATTCTTCAGTCAGAAAAAACTTTTCCTGTTTCTCTCCAATCCTTCTTATGACTTAAGATCTCTTTCATGAAGTTAGCATAAGAGGGTATTTGCTTAAGTGCCTCTGCAAACGGAATCTTTATTTCAAGAGTCCTGAGATAGTCTGCAAAGCGGGAAAATTGTTTATCCTGTTCCGCTTGGCGGAGTTTCTGAGGATAAGGCATTTTGGCTTTATATTCTTCAACCTTAGTTGCTGCAGGTTTATTTTCTACAGAGGAAGGTTGAGAAGCCTTCTTGAGGGAGTTATTATCATCAGTTGCAGGTGTTTGATCCCTTATTGGTGTTTGAATGCCAGGATTGGACATGGATTGGGCGTTTAATGCCAGATTCCTACCCTTTTCTGGCGTTTGAACGCCAGAACTGGACATGGATTGGGTGTTTAATGCCAGTTTTTCACCCTTTTCTGGCGTTGGAACGCCAGACTTATTCCTCTCTGGGCTCTTACTGTCCTCAGAGGGATTTTGGGTAGCAGGTTGCTCATCCTATGTCAGCTGTTTCTTTCTTGGCTTTCTGCTGCTTAGAGTTGAGGTATTTAATGTTTTTTCACTTCTTAATTGAACTGTTTGGCACTCCTCTATTATCTGTTTTGATAAGTGCTATTTTGTCTGATTTAATTGTGATTCCATATCGTTGTTAGCGATTTTGGTTTCTTGTAGCATCTTCTTAAATTCTGCTAACTGCCTTGTTATAGAAGATAGTTTTTGATTGAGTTCAGCAACTTGTTCCTGAGGACTAAAGTCAGTTGATACTGCCTTAGCTTCTTCTTTCATGGAGGACTCACTACTTATGTACAGATGTTGATTTCTAGCAACTGCATCGATAAGCTGTTGAGCCTCTTCGATAGTCTTTCTCATGTGTATAGATCCACCAGCTGAGTGGTCTAGAGATATCTGAGCTTTTTCTGTAAGCCCGTAGTGGAAGATGTCTAACTGCACCTACTCTGAAAACATTTTAGAGAGGCATTTCCTTAGCATCCTTCTATACCTCTCCCAGGCGTTATAGAAGGATTCATCATCCTCTTGTTTAAAGCCTTGGATGTCCAGCCTTAGCTGTGTCATCCTTTTTGGAGGGAAATATTGATTCAGGAATTTGTCTGATAACTGTTTTCATGTTCTTATACTTGCTGTGGGTTGGTTATTTAACCACCTCTTAGCTTGATCTTTTATAGCAAATGGAAACAGTAATAATCTGTAGACATCCTGATCTACTTCCTTGTCACGTACTGTGTCAGCAATTTGCAAGAACTGTGCCAGAAACTCAGTAGGTTCTTCCTGTAGAAGACCGAAATACTGGCAATTTTGCTGCACCATGACAATGAGCTGAGAATTTAGCTCAAAACTGCTCACTTTGATGGGAGGTATACATATGCTTCTCCCATATGCAGCAGTAATGGGGTTAGCATATGACGCTAGAGTCCTTCTGGACTGTTCGTTTCCACTTTGATCCATGATGGAGAAAAGGGAATTGATGTGAATTACAAATAAAATATATTTTTATTTTTATTTTATTTGATTAAAAACAAAACCGCATAAATAAATTAAAAAAATAAGATGAAATAAAATAATTGGAAGTTAAAATATAAATTTCGAAAACTAGCAGAAAAAAGAAAAGAAAAAATAAATAAATAAATTTGAAAACTAGAATAATTACTTAATTAAGAAGATTTTTGAAAAAGATTTTGAATTTTGAAATCCCAAAACTAAGATAAGATAAAATAAGAAGTTTTAAAATGAAAATTTGAATTTTTAAAGGCAGAATTCGAAAATCAAGTAAAATAGAGAGAAAATATATTTTTGAATTTAATGAAGAAAGAGAAAAATAGTAAAAACGATACCAAACTTAAAATTTTTAGATCAAAACAAGGAAAACAAACAAGGACGCTTTGAATATCAAAATGAACACTAAGAACAAATTTTAAAATTTTTTTAAGAAAATAGAAACACAAAAGACACCAAACTTAAAAATTTTTATATTTTGGACACTAATAATTCAAAAATGTATAAGATAAACAGCAACAAACACCAAACAGGAAATTTTAAAGATCAAATAAGGAAAATAAATAAGAACAATTTGAAGATTAAGAAAGAACTAAGAACATATAATTTGAAAAATTGAAAGAAAAATAAAATCATGCAATTGACACCAAACTTAAAACATGAAACTAAACTAAAACAGAAAAACTCAATTATTAATTTATAATAAATTTTCGAAAAAAAATTTGAAAAAGAAAATAAGGATTTTAAAATTTTTTTTACCAAAAACAACAATAGAAGACGCAATTTTAATGACACTAAATAAGCCGTCAGTTGTCCAAACTCGAACAATCCCCGGCAACGGCGCCAAAATCTTGGTGCATGAATAGTAAATCACACTTTTCACAACTCGTACCACTGACCAGCAAGTGCACTGGGTCGTCCAAGTAATACCTTACGTGAGTAAGGGTCGATCCCATGGAGATTGCCGGCTTGAAGCAAGCTATGGTTATTTTGTAATTCTTAGTCAGGAAATTAATAAAAAAAATGGTTGAGTTCTGTCTTCTTAGTCCAAGCTATGGTTATGAAGAGAAATTAACATAAAATAAATAATACTTGTTATGCAGTAATGGAGAACAGATTGAGGTTTTGGAGATGTTCTGTCTTCCGAATCTCTGCTTTCCTACTGTCTTCTTCTTCACGCACGCAGGTTTCCTTCCATGGCAAGCTGTATGTTAGTGGATCACCATTGTCAATGGCTACCAGCCGTCCTCTCAGTGAAAAGGATCCATGTACATGGCTAATCATCTGTCGGTTCTCACTAATGTTGGAATAGGATCCGTTGATCCTTTTGCACACTGTCACTGCGCCCAGCATCCATGAGTTTGAAGCTCATTACAATCATCCCTTCCTGTATCCTACTCGGAATACCACAGACAAGGTTTAGACTTTCCGGATCTCAGGAATGCTGCCAACTGATTCTAGCTTATACCACGAAGATTCTAATCTCACGGAATTGAATGCTCTGTTGTCAGGAGAGGCAGTCAAACTCGTGAACCAGGTGTCCAAGAGATATACATTCATTCTAAGGTAGAACGGAGGTGGTTGTCAGACATGCGTTCATAGGTTGAGAATGGTGATGAGTGTCACGGATCATCACATTCACCATGTTAAAATACGAATGAATATTTTAGAATAGAAAAAAGCGTGACTGAATGAGAAACAGTAGTAATTGCATTAATCCATTGAGAAACAGCAGAGCTCCTCACCCCCAACCATGGGGTTTAGAGACTCATGCTGTAGAAGATACAAATTCTTATGTAAAATGTCATTAGGTACATAGTAAGTCTCTAAAAGTATTTTTTATACTAAACTAGTGACCTAGGTTTACAGAAAATGAGTAAACTAAGATAGATAGTGCAGAAATCCACTTCCGGGGCCCACTTGGTGTGTGCTTGGGTTGAGCATTGAGCTTTACACATGTAGAGGATTCTCTTGGAGTTAAACGCCAGGTTGCAGCCTATTTGTGGCGTTTAACTCTGGTTTGTAACCTGTTTCTGGCGTTTAACTTCAAAATAGGGCAGGAAGTTAGAGTTTAAACGCCAATTTGCGTCATCAAAACTCGGGAAAAGTATAGACTATTATATATTGCTGGAAAGCCCTAGATGTCTACTTTTCAACGCAATTGAGAGCGTGCCAATTCGGTTTCGGTAGCTCCAGAAAATCCATTTCGAGTGCAGAGAGGTCAGAATCCAACAGCATCTGCAGTCCTTTTTTAGCCTCTGAATCAGATTTTTGCTCAGGTCCCTGAATTTCAGCCAGAAAATACCTGAAATCACAGAAAAATACAAAAAATCATAGTAAAGTCCAAAAATATGATTTTTTCATAAAAACTAATAAAAATATACTAAAAAGTAGTTAAATCCTACTAAAAACTATATGAAAATACCCCCAAAAAGCGTATAAAATATCCGCTCCTTAAGCAGCTAAATTCTCTCTAGGGAGCTTTGTTGTACTTGATGGATTGATGATAGTGAAATCCTTCTTCTCTTCATCTTCTATTTGGTTTGCTAGAAGGAATTTCGTTCTTAATGCTTAGTGTTCAATTATCTTGGGAAAGAGATTGAATGCAAAATGGATTTCATGGGAACCTTGGGAAAGGAAACATGAAACCATGCTTGAAATCCCTTCTCACACTTGAGTAGAATATGGGTTTTGGTGTTTGGATATGTGACATATAATCCTCCCTCTACTTGGACCTATGATGGTGTGTGGTATAATCAGGGACCAAGCATATCTCTCTTCATGAGCAATTAGACCAAGGAATTGGCTATTGATCAAGATCTGAGAGATTGAGTCACCAAGGGATTGGGGCTCAATCAATCATGATTGCCAAGAGGTCAATGGGTTGCATGATTGAAGAGGATGTAAGCTAAACTTGATCCAAAGAGACAACATCTCCTGATCTCAATGAATTTCCCTATTCTTATCTATCCCTTTCTTTATAGCTTAATTTTACATTCAAGTCATTTATGATTCTACACTTTACATTCTGCCATTTCCATTTCTGCACTTTATTGCTTTCCTTTATATTCTAGCCATTTATATTTCTGTTATTTATAATTCTGCAAATCACAATCTACTTGTTCCGCTTGACTAATTCATCAATCGATTAAAACTGCTTGAATTTGCCAATCTCTGTGGATACGATCCCACTCCACTGTGGGTTATTACTTGACGATAATTTTGGTGCACTTGCCAAAAGACTGATTCACCATTTTTGAATGGAGGTGTGAATTGGACTCATCAAGTTTCCATCTGAAGGGGGAGGGAGAGAGAATGGGTAAGAACTAGGGAGTTCTTAGTAGGGTCGGGATTATTAGTTACGTTCATTAATTATGTGTTGTTTAGCAGACAAATAGCAGAATTCAGAGAAGTAGAAAATAGAAAATACAGATAAATAGAGAAAATAAAGAAAACAGAAAGCAGAATACAAACAAAAGAATACAAGAAAATAAAATACAGACACAGAGAATATAATACAAACAAAGAAAGCATACATTCATACAACAATCATAACAAGAGTACAACACACTCACTATAAGCAATCTATATCTTACATGAGTACAACACACTCAGTGTAAGCAACCTTTGTCTTACAGGAGTACTCTTTAACTGTGTGTATCTCGATACCTCTGTAAGCAACCTCTGTCTTACAAAATAGCATTATAGCTAAGTATACTAGGAAAGCGTTCTCAATGGTCGCACCACCATCTTTCTGACTGCTTCAATGCAGCAGATGAACACACAGAAATCTCTGAAGTTGCCTTAATGCAACAACTGACCTTTTAACAGGTCCTCTGCTTGTTCTCTATTCTCTTTATCATATTACTCTTTTCACTTTGTCTCTTTATTCTACTCTAGTTACTCTTTTCTCTGTATCTATATTATTCTTTTCTCTTTAGCTCTTTACTCTACTCTGGTTACTCTTTTCTCTTCTTTATCTCCTTAATCTGCTCTGATTTCTCTGTTTAACATATGTACTTAAAGCTTATGTAAATTTCAGTATGAATAGTTAGCCTGTCCCAAGTATAGGTTCATAAAGTCTATACTAAAATAGTTTAATTTTTCATATTATACCTAACCCTAGGCGCAACTTAAGAACTAACTATGTTGCTCCTAGTTCGTTTGCTAATCCCTGTTTGATTCTGTCATTAAAACTTTACAGACTTTTTCTTCAATTTTCATCTCTTCTTTAAATTTTTATCTTTCCTTTATCTATGTCTTACTAATATGTTATTACCACTCCCTAAGTGTTTTATGAAAGTAATTATGAGTTTCTACACTTAAAGTTATCTTTCTAAAGCTTTTACGAAAAACTGTCTTTTCTGTATTATTTTATTATTTTTAATTAAATATTATTATTTAATATTTTATTATTATTTATTATTTTATCATTAAATTTTCGAAAATTACCCCTTTTTATCTTTTACCCTTTAAAATTCACTTTTTACCACCCGTAACTTTTAATATTTCTACTTTAACCACCCTAACTTTTAAAAAATACAAAATAACCCCACAAACACCAAAATAATTACTTCCTTGCCCTTTTTAAGATCAAAAGCCTGTTCTTCATTTTTCTTCACCACACTCAAATCATTTTTTGTAAATTTTTCAGATTCTTTCTCTGTTCTCACCCGTCTTTCAATCTTTTCAGTAACCGATTTTTACCATAATTAATAATAAATTATCAGCCACTAAAACCCCATATTTTTCACTTGATTTTAACACAAATTGAATCCCAATTTAAGGGTTAGGATTTCGTTTTTCCAGCTGCCCAAGAACACAAGTTCATAGCTTGAATTTCATCAAATTTCATCAAATTTTTACCAAAATTTCAACAAGAATCACTCATATAAACAATCAATTTCAAGCATAAACAAACCATATCATAATCACACAACTCAAACACAATTAATCAAGATTAATTTTACCAAACCCTACCTTGATTTGCTGCCTCAAATCCGGTTATGCTTTTAGGTGTTCTTTTTGCACTTTTTTCTCCTAAAACACATCAAGAACAACTTTGAATCCTTAAAATCTCAACTAACCAAACCTTAATTAACATGTTAGGAAGGGATTCCTCACCTTAAACGTGCTGGGAATTGAATATTCTTGGCTCACAAGTCAAGCTAAGCAAGGGATCTAAGGAAGAACTTCAAGAAAACACATGTTTAGCATGGTTTTCCTTGAAAACCGAATTGAAAAGGGAGGGAGACAGCCATCTCACCTTATTTCCAGCCTTGATATGTTATATGGTTAATTAGAGAAATAAGGGATGATCATTTTGGTCAGATTGGAATTTTGATTTGAGTTTTAGTTCAGAATAAATCAAGCTTTGAAGATTTGGAACTAAGAACTTTTCTCTCTTTTTCTCTCTAACTATTTTCGGCCACAAGGAGAAAATGAGACATCCTTGAAGATCTTGGGGGTGTAGGGTGAGTTGTGATTGGTTGGCTTAGAGGTGGATTAAAATAATATTAAAATATCTCAGGTGTATAACTACTAAAACTAGATGTATCGGAACACTCGTAAAAATATCTCTAAAAATTGTTTTCTGAGCTACTAGTATAAATGACACTAGTAACATGATTAAAATGTGAATAGAAGGTATATGATGAGGCATTAGCATTGCTATAGTCATCAGAGAGTGCTGCTGCTAAGCTGCACCAGTAAACTGTGAACCCGATTAAACCGATTTCCTATTTTTAACTAAAACAGACCAGGTAACCTTATAATATCATTCAAGAATCTTCTAATGCTAATATAATAATAATAATATTATACTATTATCTCTCTTCTCTCATGAATCGAGTCCGGTTCGTCAAACAGAGACTATTTACAAAAACTAGAATCAAAACTCCTAACAGATACGGTTTAAAACCTAGGTTCTTCGTGATTGCGTTATCAAGCTTGCCTCAGAAGAGGTTCTAGCTTAAGGATGACATAATGACAATGAGGATTGAGATGCTTGATGATACAGTAGAGGTGTTCCCTTTACTAATCTTCTGGAGAAATCCGTGCTTTCAGAAAAGATCTCGCGTACTCGAAAAACGGGGTTGTTACATTCTACCCTCCTAAAAGAAAATTTTGCCCTCAAAATTTCATCCATTTGCAGAATCCATCATCAAGAGATTTTTTTCTTTCAAGCCATCCTGACGAAGAGATCGGTCCTTTCCTTACAGCATCCAAATCTCACATAGTCATAGCTATGGAGATCATAATAGCTATGAAGGTAGATGTGCCTCGCATCGATTTATCGTTCGAAACTCAATTAAACCATGCCTATTCACAGTCATTGAGGTCTTATCAGCACCAAACAATCAACATTAAGGTGATCAGTCTTAATATCTCAAGTTAAGCACGACATTCCCAAAATAAGCACTCATAGACATTCATGTCAAATGTATCTTAAAGATACCCTAACAGCATGAGACACACAAGCAGAATATACAGTAAAGCATAGTTAGTCCACTCCCCAAGCTCTATTGGGAACGAACTGCTCTGATACCAAATTGTAATGACCCAATTTCTGGTACGTCATGATCATACTAGAAACTGAGTGCTACCAACTTGTCTTCCTAATTATTATCTATTATTTATTATATGAGCCTGATTCATTGTTAAAAGCGTAGTTATTTCGCGATGTACTTTTTTTTTTGAAAATGTTTGGATTAATAAACAAATTTATTCATAATCAATTCACAAATAATAACAGATAAAATAGTTATAAACAACCACACATAAATACATCTTAAGCAGTTGACAACATGTAGTGATTCAGCATTTATTAGAGTATAGATCTATAGTTAGAACACCCTTAAGTATAGCTAGATAATAATTATATACATATATATACATACAACATCCTAGGCCCTGACCTGTTCAAGAAGTCCCTAAGCTGGCACCCAGGCTAGCCTAGACTCTATACTTACCTAGTCCCTCTAAACTACTAAAGCGAGGGAAGGTGCGTTCTAAGTCTTCAAAACTCGAGCCAGGTAAAATGTCATCAAAGGGTGGAACATCTTCTACTACTCCTCTGCACGATCATACGTCGTCTTAGAACATATCACTGGTACTTTATTGAGTGGTCGCATAACAGCAACATCGTATGGAGGACTTAGGTTAAAGTTCGTAGATAAACGGGATGCAGACGTTGGCCGGTCTCACAGTATATAGATATAAACAGAGAACAAGATTCACGCTAGACTCAGAAGACTACCTAGAGCGGAATCCACTTTGTAAACAATCATCAGCAAACTACGGAAGGGTACTCATGCTTCCATCTAAAGGGGGAGGGAGAGAGAAGGGGTAAGAACTAGGGAGTTCTTAGTAGTGTCAGGATTATTAGTTACATTCATTAATTCTGTTTGTTTAGCATACAAATAGCAAAATACAGAGAAGCAGTAAATAGAAGATACAGATAAATAGAGAAAAGAAAGAAAATAGAAAGCAGAATACAAACAAAAGAATACAAGAAAATAAAATACAGACACAGAGAATAGAATACAAACAAAGAAAGCATACATTCATACAACAATCATAACAGAAAAAATGCACAACCAAGTATGATGCATGTCTAGCCCTAGTACAGGTAATGAGCTCATCTGTCGGTTACTAAGCCGCTCCTGACGTTACCCAGCAACCTCTATTTGGATAAGGCTTTTCTGTTAGCAATACACATTGCAAGCACCCTTTGTCTTGCAGGGTACCCATTGCAAGCAACCTTTGTCTTACAGGGCAGCACTTATTAGCCGATATACGCCCAACACACTCACTGTAAGCAACTTTTATCTTACAGGAGCACAACACACTCATTGTAAGCAACCTTTGTCTTACATGAGTACAACACACTCATTGTAAGCAACATTTATCTTATAGGAGTACTCTTTAACTGTGTGTATCTTGATACCTCTATAAGCAATTTGTCTTACAAAATAGCATTATAGCTAAGTAACCCAGCAAAGCGTTCTCAGTGGTTGCACCACCATCTATCTGACTGCCTCAATGCAGCAGATTAGATGCAACAACTGACCTTTTAACAGGTCCTCTCCTTATTTTCTATTCTCTTTATCATATTACTCTTTTCACTTTGTCTCTTGATGGTAAGAATTATGTCGGTGTAGAATTTTCTCAATAGAAATAGAATTTCTTCGTTGTAAGCATAGTTCTAAATTGACTAATAATTCTCACATCAAATTTTGAATATTCTGGTTGTCACAAGTACAAACCCCAATAAGAATTAACCGAAGTATTCAAACCTCCGGTTGTCTCATAAGGAATTGCAATGAAGTGATCAATTATTGGCTATGAAGGAACAAGGGGGGTTTGATTTGGTAAAAAGGCAAGAAAATAAATGACAAGTAAAGCAAACAATTAAAGAAAACAACTGATAAAGAGAGACATTCATGGCAAGGATTGAAAATATAGGCTTTTCTATCCTAGTCATTAATTATCATACAATGATTAACAAGAATTTATCCTATTTAGTCAACTCCAACAATGGAAGAAGGTACAATGTTATCTTCACAATTTAGAGAAAATCAAATAAGACTAGTTAATATCAATCCAAAAGTTCTAATCAACTCACTAATTGAATTAGCAAGAGATTAGAGTCAATGGAAATAATCTTAACTAACAACTCTAGATCACCAACATAAGTTGGATATTAATGACTCAAGATTGCCTAATTTCTCTTTCCAAGCCAAGAATGCTCAAAAATCTTCTCTAACATCCAACCGAGCAATTTGTCAAACTCTTGGAAGGCAAAAGCATAATAAAATTGGAAGAAATATAAATTCTACAACTACCCAATTCAAGGAATCAACAATAACAACTCAAATCAACAATAAAAGAACATCAAACATTAAATTGCATTAAAGGAAATCCGAATCCAACAGGAATTCATAAACATAAAAAGAGGCATAAAAAGGAAAATTAATAAGAAAACTAAGAAAATTAAGATGTAGGAACAAGAAATTGAAAGAAAAACAAGATGAAAACAAGAATTAAAACCTAGATCTAAGATGCAATTAACTTAAAAACCCTAATTCTAGAGAGAAGAGGGAGCTTCTCTCTCTCTAAAAACTAACCTACATGATGCTAACCTAAAACTAATTGCTCCCCCCTTTGTCCAAGCTTGAATTCTGCATGAAATAGTCTCAGAAATGAGTTGGATTTGGGCTTGGGTAGCTAATAAACCCCAATTTTGTGGTTTATCTTGTGCTTAATTTAAGGGATTTTATCAACTTATCTCACATTTATTCAATAAAATAGCATGATTTTGTAATTCTCCCTAATTTTGTGCCTAAAAGTGAAAACATGCTTTTTAGGCCCTTAAAATGTTAATTTTAATTCAATTTAATTCCATTCGATGCCTCAATGTGTTTGTTGAGTGATTTCAGGTTCATGAGGCAAGTATTGGATGGAAGAAGTGAAGAGAAAAGCATGCAAAGTGGAGAATTCATGGAAAAACAAGGATTTGGAGTGCATACATCGACGCGCACGCGAGGCATGACGCGCACACGTGAATATGAGGTCGCCAGTCGACGCGTACGCGTGACATGACGCGTACGCGTGAGAAGTAAAATGCCAGACGACGCGTACGCGTGACCCATGCGTATGCGTCACAGGAGGCACATGACCTCATTAAAGTGAAAATACTGGGGGCGATTTCTGAGCTTCCTAGGCCCAAATCCAACTCATTCCTGAGGCTATTTCATGCAGAATTCAAGCTTGGGCAAAGGGGGAGCAATTAGTTGTAGGTTAGCATCATTTAGGTTAGTTTTCTAGAGAGAGAAGCTCTCTCTTCTCTCTAGAATTAGGGTTCTTAGGCTTATTTTCATCTTAGATCTAGGTTTCATTTCTTGTTCTCATCTTGTTTTCTTTACAATTTCTTATTCTAATACTTTAATTCTCTTAGTTCTTTTGTTGATTTTCCTTTTATGCTATTTTGTGTTGATGAACTCTTGTTGGATTTGATTTCTATTAATGCAATTTGATGTTTGATGTTCTTTTCTTGTTTAATTGAGTTGTTATTATTGTTTCCTTGCAATTGGTAGTTGGTAGATTTTATTATTCCTTGCAATTTACTATGCTTTCCTTTTATACTTTCCAAGTGTTTGACAAAATGCTTGGTTGGATGTTAGAGTAGTTTTTGAGCATTCTTGGCTTGGAAAGAGGAATTAGGCAATCTTGAGTCACTAATACCTAATTTAGATTGGTGACCTACGGTTGTTAGTTAATATTATTTCCATTGACTCTAATCTCTTGCTAATTCAATTAGTGAGTTGATTAGGATTTTTAGATTGAGATTAACTAGTCTTATTTGACTTTCTCTCGTGTGAAGATAACATTATACTTTTTTCCATTGTTGGAGTTGACTAAATAGGATAAATTCTTGTTAATTATGGTTATGATTAGTGACTAGGATTGAAAGCTTATGTTCTCAATCCTTGCCATGAATATCTCTCTTTATTAATTGCTTTCTCTAGTTGTTTGCTTTATTTTCTTACCATTTATTTTCTTGCCCTTTTACAAATCAAACCCCCCTTGTTCCTTCATAGCCAATAATTGATCACTTCATTGCAATTCCTTGTGAGACGACCCGAGGTTTGAATACTTCGGTTAATTTTCATTGGGGTTTGTACTTGTGAAAACCAATCTTTTAAAATTTGATTTGAGGATCGATTGTCGGTTTGGACTATACTATCAACGGAATTATTTGTGTGAAATTCCGAACAGTCATAAATTCTTCTCATCAGCAGCTCAGAAATCGCCCCCAGCGAATTCACTTTAAGTGAGTCACGTGCCGCTCGTCATGCGTACGTGTGGGTGACGCGTGCGCGTGGCATGCAAATCTCTTCTCACGCGTACGCGTGAGTGACGCGTGCGCGTGGACTTCATTTCTCCAAATGCTCATTTCTTCATGAATTCTCCACTTTGCATGCTTTTCTCTTCACTTCTTTCATCCAATACTTGCCTTATGAATCTGAAATCACTCAACAAACATATTAAGGCATCGAATGGAATTAAGGTGAATTAAATTTAGTAATTTTAAGGCCTAAAATTATGTTTTCACACTTAAGCACAAATTTAAGGAGAATTACAAAACCATGCTATTTCATCGAATAAATATGAGATAAGTTGATAAAATCTCCCAAATTAAGTACAAGATAAACCACAAAATTGGGATTTATCAAACCTCCCTACACTTAAACTAAGCATGTCCTTATGCTAAACTCAAGAAAGAAACAAAGGGTATTAACATTTATTCAATGCAAAATATCTATATGCAACTTATCTACATGCAATCTATCTAAATGAATGCATCTACTTAGTCAAAATAAATCAATTTCCAAGAATACATATATGAACATGAGGGCTAAAGGTATTAACAACCAAGTCAAACCCACAATTGAATTGAGTTATTAAAAATAGTTTACAAACTTGCGAGAAAATAGATGATCATAGGTGAAAACATGTAATTGAGCAATCAAACCCTCACCGGATGTGTATCTGCTCTAGTCACTCAAGTGTATGGGGTTGATTCACTCAATTCTCCCCTAATCATGCTTTTCAAGATTTATTTTTCATCTAACAATCAACAATTATTTTATGCATGCATACAAATATCATGAGGACTTATTCATAGGTTGTAATGGGGCTCGGGTCAAGGTAAGGATGCATGTGCTTAAGTGGACCAGAATCTGAATCTTTGATTAACTTAAACTTTCCACCTAACCTATATAGCAACCTATACAATTCTAAACAATCCTAACTACCCATTCTTCACTTTTTCACACACTCATGCATTCTCTTTTTATCACAACCTATATGCATTGATTTTTATTGAACTTCACTTTAGGGCATTTTGTCCCCCTTTTTATTGCTTTTCTTTTTCTTTCTTCTTCTTTTTCTATTTTTCTTTTTATATATTTATTTTTTCTACATTTTTTTTCTTTTTTTTTCTTTTTGATGAGTTATATACAAAGGTACCAATGCATATGGTTTAAACATTTAATGCATGAGTATGTACCCAATTTCCAAAATTTTGACAAAAATACAAAAACACATTTTTATCTCTATCCAATGTTCCCAAATTTCTCATACTCGAATGAGAAGCACTCTCACTAGCCTAAGCTAATCAAAGATCCAAACAAGGAACATTTATTGTTTTTCGCTTCAAGGCTTGTAATGTGCTAAAATTAAGAACAAATGGAATTAGCATAGGCTCAAAGTTGGCTAACAGTGGAAGATAAAAGGTAAGGCTATTTGGGTAAGTGAGCTAATTGAAACAATGGCCTCAATCATATAAGTGCATTCATACACAAAATAATAGACATAAAGAATCAAACAAATGAAAGATTACAATCATAGAAAGAGAATAATACACACAAGAATGGAAATAAGTGGTTGCATGATGTAACCACACAATTAAGCTCAAATATCACATGCTTATGTGTTCTTAACGCAAAAACATGATCCACAATGTATAGTTCAAGCAAGTTCTAAAAAAAAATTCCAATCAATTGGGGTGCCCTATAGATAAAATCCTTTGAAAATTTTATTATTTTGGCTAAGCTTATTATATATATATGAAAAATAAGAAAATGCAACTAAAATCCTAAATGACCTAAAAATGAAACGCAAAAGTGTTGGGATTAGAAATTTGTCACCAAGAAGTGCCGATTGGTCAGACGACCTCACCACACTTAAAAGTTTGCACCGTCCTCGGTGCATTCAAAAGATGAGCAAGGGGGTACGGTGACTTTCCGAGTTACCACCTTCAGCTGGTGGATCAACCGGTTGCTGCATGTTGTTCCTTCTGCTTCTGTTTTTGCTTATGACAAATCATCCTGAACAATAGAAAATAACACCGTAAGATGAAAAGTTGCAAAAGCAAGGAAGTATAAATTGTTGGAATGAGGTAAATCACTAGAATTGAGTGAGTGAATTAGTGTGACATTGATGAAAAATAGGTGTGTGAGTTTTAAGTTGCATGCGGTTTAGAACACACACATTAACATAGAAAGCTATGTCACAATTACACAGAAGAAGGGTGTACTTCACTCATTCTAGTGTGCTTGAGATATTTCAAAGAAAACTTGTAGGCTAAGACAACCAAACAAGCAATAAAGAGGCATAAAAGCATTCAAGCAAAAATCAAGTGATTGTGAATTGGATAATGAATGGACATTGATTGATGTACAAGATAACTTTAATGAACAAAATGAAATATAGAGCTCACACATCAAACAATAACATATATTGAAGTTGTTGCAACACCTAAGTGACATAGAGGTAGAACACATAGGTGCTATGGAACTTAGGAAAAAGAAGATAGAAACTAAACTCAATCACATAGCAAGCATGGTCCACAAAGCTTTACAAAGCTCAAAAATATGTCACTAGGTAAGCTTTCGATCCAATTTCACAATTCCGAAATCTCAATACATGAAATATGTGATGTGAGTAAGGGTCAATCATAAAAAAGCACCACCTAACAAAAAATGCATTGACAATACACAAATGCCTAACAATGGATGATGAAATTGAATCACATGTTGGCTAGCTACAACATGCAATTCAACAGATGTAAAGAACTTAGGCAATGTCCTACTTACTTGGTATTCAAAAATGTTAAGCATGAATAGTTCGAAACCAAGTAACACTTGTAACCTCAACAAAAGAATCCAACAATGACAATTAACAACAAACAACAATGATGTTAAAATAACATCTTATCAGTAATAAGCAGCAATAAACAGCAAACAATATTAATAATCCAACACTTGTAATGAAAAATAGAAAAATAAACAAAAATTAAACTAACTAATTAACTAACTAACTAAAAGATGGTGATAGATGGTGATTGGTAGTGTTGTATGATAGTTGAAGGGTGGAAAAAAAAGAAGAGAAGATAAGAGAAGGAAAGAAATGGAAAGAAGAGAAGAAAAGAAGGTGGGTGAAATAGGGCAGGGTCACGCGTACGCGTTATGGACAAATCAAAGAGGCGACGCGTACGCGTAAGGTGACGCGTACGCGTGGGTGGATTTTGTGCTATAGGCACAATTCCAGCCCAAAATGCGTGCAACTCTCTGGAATTTGTATGGGAGCATGAAAATTTAGTGGTCACATGTACGGGTGGGCAAGGCGTACGTGTGGGTGGTTGAAAAACTTGGGGTCACGCGTACGCATGGCATGGTGCTCTGTTTTTCAAAAATTTTCCAAGTTCTTGCACCAAACCAAGCATTCCAAACCTCCAAACAGCTACCAAAACACCATAAAACCTTATTTAACTTACTAGACTCCCAATTAAACTCAAAAAACAAAACTAAACATGAAATTAAACTTATTTTACCAATATTTACAAAGAGAAAAAAATGAAAAGATTTTACCATTGTGGGTGTCTCCCACCTAGCACTTTTGTTTATTGTCCTTAAGTTGGACTTATGGAGAGCTCTTCATCAAGGTGTCTTGTGCTTGAATCCATCCTTGAACATCCACCAATGCTTGGTCTTCCATTGTGCTCCGTTGATGAGCGGATATTTTATACGCTTTTCGACATCATTTTCATATAGTTTTTATTGAGTTTTTACAGGTTTTAGTGTTAAATTCACATTTTTGGATTCCATTTTGAGTTTGTGTGTTTTTGTACCTTTTTAGGTATTTTCTGGCTAAATTTGAGGAGATGGAGCAAAAGTCAGATTCAGAGACAGAGAAAGCACTGCAGATGCTCTCCAAATCTGACCTGCTCGCATTCGGAAGAACTTTTCTGGAGCTACAGAAGTCCAAATGGAGCCTTCTTAATGGCTATGAAAATCTGACTTCCAGAGCTTTCTAGCAATATATAATAGTCCATATGTTGTTTAGGATTAGAAGGCCTAAAACTGGCACCCAACACCAGCTTCCTGCTCTTTCTGGTGTCCAGCGCCCAAGGAAGTAAAGCCCAATATCCAAAAGCCCAGAGATGACTCGCAAGCTGGCGTTTCGCATCCAGAAGACCTCATTGCACGTGGATCTCATCAAGTTCAGTCTAAACACTTACCAAGTGGGCCTTTGAAGTAGATTTTAGCACTAAAAAGACTGTTGTACCCTTACTAGTCACTAGTTTAGTATTTAAGAGACTTTTAACAGAATCATCAACACATTTTCATAAATTTTCTCTTTATTTTCGTTTTCACCATTGTTGTACACCTCAGTATGAGTTTCTAAACCTCCTAGGTTGAGGGGAAGAGCCCTGCTGAGTCCTATGAATTAATAAAAGTACTATTTCCTCTTCTTCGATCCGTGTCTGATCTATCTCTAAGATGTATATCCCGATCTTCATCGTGATGAACAGGATGATCTGACAAATCAGATCTGTTCATCACACCAAGATGAACGTGCCTGATAAACACCTGCGTCTATTTGGGTTCGTGTGAGTACCTGGAAGAAAAGCACGAACCAACAGCTATAGATTTACATCTCTCAGACGGTTAATCCACGATTTCGTTAGGGACTTCTTGAGACACCAGTTCAGCTGATCTCTAGGGATATTAAGGTCTTTGTGGTATAGGCTAGATCCAAGAAGCAGCATTCTCTGATCCGAAAGATTTTACCTTATCTGTGGAGTTTTGAGTAGGATCGCCAGGAGAATGACTTGCTAAGCGCTTCATCCTCCATTGGATTGAATGATTAAGGTACCTGACGTTCATTCTGTAGCAGAGGAGATCAATGACCATGGGCAATGGCTTTGATCACTTACAGCCTGCCATAGAAGAAGATCAGTCACAAGCAAAGAAGATAGTAGTACTAGAGTTTCTTCAGAAAGGCAAAGCAACTCCGACTCTCAATTCTCAATCTAACCCTATCGCTTATTCCTTTCAATATATCCAAGCATTTATGACATATAATCATTCAAGGTTTACATAATATTGTTCAACTCCTTCTAATTCCGCCTGACTAAGACCTCCAAGACAACCATTGCTTGCTTCAAGCCACAATCCTCGTGGGATCGACTCTGACTCACTGAGGTATTACTTGGACGACCCATTGCACTTGCTGGTACTGCCGTTGTTGTATGAGATAGTGTGGGAGTTTGCGTACACGTGCACCAGGTTTTTGGCGCCGTTGCCGGGGATTGTTGAGTTTGGACAAACTGCCGGGTTGTCTTACTCCTTAGATCAGGTAATTTTCTTTTATTTTTACTTTGTTTTGTTGAGCCTTTTATTTTATTTTTTTTTATTTTCTTCTTCTCAATTTCCGAAAAATTCAGAAAAACTTTTCCAAAAATATTTTCTTTTCTTTATCATTCCTAATTGAGTCTTGAGTTCTTGAATCTTTTAATTTTGTTCTTGTTGAGTCTTCTTATTTTTGAAAATTTCATAAAGTTTTTCAAAAATATTTTTTCTTTTATTTGTTTGGTTGATGCATTTTTTGAATGTATCTATTTTCTTGGTAACTTGTTGCTTCTTTGAGTTCAGTATTTATTAATTACAGTAATTTTTATTTATTTTTTTTTGGTAGCTTCTTTCTCAAAATTTTTCAAAAATAATTTTTCTTTGATTAAATCTTGTGTCAAATTTTTAAGTTTGGTGTTCTCTTATTAGTTTTCTTTAATTTTAGAAAATTTATTTTTAGTTTTTCTAAAAATTTTAACTTTGGTGTTCTTTTTATGTTCTTGTACTCTTTGAGTCTTCTTCTTTGCATTCTTGTTAACGTTCAAAGTGTTCTTGAGTCTTGTACTTGTTTTAATCTTAAAATTTTTAAGTTTGGTGTCCCCTTGTGTTTCCCTCCAAATTTTCAAAAATTTGGGTGCACCAGATATAAAAATTTTAAGTTTGGTGTCTTTTACGTGTTTTTCTCTTTTTTCATTAAATTCAAAAAAAAATAAAAAAAATCTTTTCTAACTAATTTTGATTATAATTTTTTAAAATTAGCTTAAAAATTCATATTTTAAATTTTAAATTTCATCTTATCTTATCTTAGTTGTCATGTTTTCAAAAATCAAATTTTATTCAAAAATCATATCTTTTTCAAAAAAATCTTATCTTTTTTAAAATCTTATCATATCTTTTTCAAAATTTAAAAATTTTATCTTTTTCAAATTTTAAATTTTAAAATTAAATCTTTTTCAAAATTAAATTTCAAAATCTTATCTTTTTTTAGTTTTTTATCTTATCTTCTCTAACTTCCAATTTTAAAATTCAATCATTTTCAAATCTTTTTAAAATCTTATCTTATCTTTATCTAATTTTGAATTTTAAAATCATATATTTTCTTATCTTATCTTTTATTTTTATTTTTTTATCTTTTCTTAATATCTTATCTTTTCTCTCTTATCTTTTCAAAACCACCTAACTAACTCTTCTCTTCCTTAATTTTTGAAAATAATATCTTCTTTTCTCTCTTTTCTTTTTCAAAACTACCTAACTAATACTCTTCTCTATTAATTTTCGAAAATTTCTCCTTCCTCTCCCTTTTTATTTTCAAAAATTTAACATTTAAATTTTAAATTCTTTTTAAATCATTAATATAATTTTTGAAAACTTAATTTAAATAATTAATTAAATAAAAACAAAAATATTTTAATTTTTATTCAACTCTATCTTCCTCCCTCTTCATCTTCTACCTTTCTTAATCATGAATCCAAGTGGGAATGCAGAGTTCAAGAGAACTTTATGATCCTATACAACTCCCACTGCTGACTTCTATCGAAGAAGTATCAGCATACCCCAAATCAGAGCTAGTAGCTTTGAATTGAACCCTCAACTCATTACTCTATTGCAGCAGAACTGCCAGTATTCTGGGCTTCCTCAAGAAGAACCCACAGAATTCCTTGCAGATTTCTTAAGGATTGCTGACAAAGTACACGATGAGAGAGTAGACCAAGAGGTCTACAAGTTACTACTATTTCCTTTTGCTTTAAAGGATCAAGCAAAGAGGTGGTTGGATAACCAACCTAAAGATGGTTTAAAAACTTGGAAATAGTTAGTGGACAAGTTTTTAAACCATTACTTTCCCCCTAGAACAACGACTCAGCTAAGGCTGGACATCCATGGCTTCAAACAAGGAGACAGTGAATCTTTTTATGATGCTTGGGAAAGGTATAAGATGATGCTAAGAAAATATCCCACTGAAATATTTTCAGAATGGGTACAGTTAGAGATCTTCTACTATGGGCTTTCAGACACAGACAGAATGTCTTTGGACCACTCTGCTGGGGGTTTCATACACATGAGAAAGACCTTAGGAGAGGCTCAAGAGCTTATTAAGACAGTTGCCACCAATCAGCATCTGTACTCATCTCCTGAGACCTCCATAAAAGGAGAGGTTAAGGTAGTAACTGCTGAACCTAACCCTCTAGAGCAGGATGGTCCATTGACTCAGTAACTGCACACTTTTGCCCAGCAAATGCTGGAACTGCAACAGGCTCTGCGAGTAACTCAGGCTTCTAACAGGAATATAGAAGCCCAGTTGATTCAAACAAGGTAACAGTTATCTAAGCAGATAACAGATGAATGCCAAGCTGTCCAACTGAGGAGTGAGAAAACCCTAAACACTCAACCTCAGTATAATAAAAACAAAAAGCCCATAGAGGACAACCAGAAAGGTAGTGCTCCTAGCATTAAATGCCAGAAACAGGCAAAGACTGGGCGTTCAAATGCCCAGGAGGGTAACCCTACTGGCGTAGAATACCAAGAAAGGGGAGAGATTGGGAATCCAAACGCCCAAGAGGACAGCAGCATGGGTGTTGAACGCCCATGCAAGGGAGGTCAGTTTTTCATTGATTATAACCCTCCTAAGCAAGCTAGTAACCCCTCTTCCAACTCACATGGCATTCGGCCTCCTTCAACCCAGGTTGATAAGTACAAGGCTAAAATGCCATTTCCTTAGAAACTCTGTCAAAAGGAATGGGATAAATATTTTGCCCGCTTTGCGGAGTATCTCAGAACATTAGAAATAAAAATTCCTTTCGCAGAAGCACTTGAATAGATACCTTCTTATACAAAGTTCATGAAGGACATTCTAAGTCATAAGAAGGATTGGAGAGAGACACAAACAGTCCTTCTCACTGAGGAATGCAGTGCAATTATTCAGAATAGCTTGCCAGAGAAGCTTAAAGATCCTGGAAGCTCTATGATTCTATGCACTCTAGGTGATGCTTGTACGAGGACAGCTCTATGTGATCTTGGAGCAAGCATCAACCTAATACTAGCTTCACTAATAAAAAAAGCTCTGCTTGAATAATGAAGTCAAACCAACCCGCATGTACCTTTAACTTGCTGATGGATCTATTAAGATACCATCAAGAGTAATAGAGGACATGATTGTCAAGGTTGGACCTTTTGCCTTTCCCACGGACTTTGTGGTATTGGACATAGAGGGACTCAAGAGTGCATCTCTCATCCTAGGAAGACCTTTCCTAGTCACAAGACAAACCCTCATTGATGTTGAAAAGGGGAAGTAACCCTAAGAGTCAATGAGGAAAAGTTCATACTGAATGCTGTGAAGGCTATGTAGCATCCTAATATTCCTGAGGAATGTCTGAGCATTGACTTCATTGATTCCCTGGTGGAAGAAGTCAATATGGCCGAAAGCTCCAAGGACAGGCTTGATGATATCCTCAATGATACTCAGCCTAATTCAGAGGAATTTCTGGAAACCTCTGAGGAAAAGGAGAAGCCTCCTAAGCTTGAGCTTAAGCCATTACCCCCCTCCCTGAAATATGCTTTTCTGGGAGAGGGAGGTACCTATCTTGTAATCATAAGCTCTACATTAGAGCCACAGGAAGAAGAAGCACTAGTTCAGGTGCTTAAAACCCAAGAACCGCCCTTGGGTGGCCTATCAGTAACCTTAAGGGCATTAGCCCTGCCTGATGCATGCATAAAATCTGGCTGAAGGATAATGCCAAACCAGTGGTACAACCATAGAGGCGATTGAACCCAGCCATGAAGGATGTAGTGCAGAAGGAGGTCACTAAACTCTATGAGGCTGGGATTATTTATCCCATTTCTGACAGCCCATGGGTGAGCTCCGTCCAGGTTGTTCTTAAGAAGGGTGGAATGACAGTGGTTCACAATGACAAGAATGAGCTGATCCCAAAAAGGACAGTTACAGGGTAGCGTATGTGCATTGATTATAGAAAACTCAATGACGCCACTAGGAAAGATCACTTTCCTTTACCCTTCATTGACCAGATTTTAGAGAGGCTAGCAGGTCATGCTTTTTATTATTTTTTGGATGGATATTCCGGGTACAATAAATAGTAGTAGATCCACAGGATCAAGAGAAGACGGCATTCACATGTCCTTCGGGCGTATTTGCCTATAAACAAATGCCATTTGGCTTGTGCAATGCACCGGCCACCTTTTAGAGATGTATGTTATCCATCTTCTCTGACATGGTAAAGAAGTTCCTTGAAGTATTCATGGATGACTTCTCTGTCTATGGAGACTCATTTGACTCCTGTCTTGATCATCTGACCTTGGTGCTAAAAAGATGCCAAGAAACAAACCTAGTTCTAAATTGGGAGAAATGCCATTTCATGGTGACTGAAGGCATTGTTCTTGGGCATCAGATCTCAAATAAAGGGATAGAAGTGGATCAAGCTAAGGTGAAAGTGATCGAATACTTGCCTCCACCTACTAGTGTGAAGGCTATCAAAAGCTTCCTAAGACATGCAGGATTCTACAGGCTTCATAAAAGATTTTTCTAAAATCACTAAACCCATGTGAAATCTCTTGGCCACTGATGTTCTATTCGTCTTTGACCAAGAATGCCTGCACACCTTTGAAACTCTGAAGGCCAAGCTTGTCAGTGCTCCTATCATCTCTGCACCCAACTGGGACCTGCTATTTGAGCTAATGTGTGATGCAAGTGATCATGCAATTGCCGTAGTCCTAGGTCAGAGACATGACAAGCTTCTGCATGTCATTTACTATGCTAGTCGCGTATTAAATAATGCGCAGAAAAATTACACTACTACAGAAAAGGAGCTACTTGCAATGGTTTATGCCATTGACAAGTTTCGATCTTACTTAGTACGATCTAAGGTCATTATTTATACTGATCATGCTGATCTAAAGTATTTGCTCACTAAGCAGGATTCTAAACCCAGACTTATAAGATGCGTATTACTCCTGCAAGAGTTTGATATAGAAATTAGAGACAGAAAAGGGACAGAGAATAAGGTAGCTGACCACCTGTCCTGGATTGGCCAGTAGCAGGCACTTCCTCTCCCTCTACTGACATATCTACAACTTTTCCAGATGAGCAGCTCTATGCCATCTGGACAATACCTTGGTTTGCAGACATTGCAAACTACAAGGCTATACGGTTCATTCACAAGGAGTTTTTTAGGCAGCAAGCCCGAAAACTCATGCATGATGCAAAATACTACCTTTGGGATGAACCATATCTCTTTAAGAGATGCTCGGATGGAATAATCTGACGCTGTGTCTGAAGAAGAGGCACAGCGAATTCTATGGCATTGCCATAGGTCTGACTATGGAGGACACTTTGGAGGTGAGCGAACAGCCACTAAAGTACTCCAAAGTGGCTTTTACTGGCCTACTCTCTTTAAAAATTCTAGAGAGTTCATCCGTAACTATGATAGTTGCCAGCGGGCTGGTAACCTTCCTCATGGCCACAGCATGCCTCTACAAGGAATCCTAGAGATTGAGTTGTTTGACGTATGAGGGATAGATTTCATGGGGCCCTTCCCGCTTTTATACTCAAATACCTACATCCTTGTGGCAGTAGACTACGTGTCTAAATGGGTTGAAGCAATAGCAACACCCATTAATGACACTAAAGTAGTAATGAAGTTCCTCTAGAAGAATATTTTCAGCAGGTTTGGTGTCCCCAAGACACTAATCAGTGATAGAAGAACTCATTTCTGCAATAGACAGGTGGATTCTGTCTTAAGCCGATAAGAGTTTGCCATAAAATAGCAACACCGTATTATTCCTAAACTAATGGGCAAGCTAAAGTATCAAATAGAGAACTGAAGTGAATCCTAGAGAGGACAGTAAGTGCCTCTAGAAAGGATTGGGTTAGAAAGCTTGATGATGCTCTGTGAGCATACAAAACAGCTTTCAAAACCCCCATTGAAACTTCACCATATCTGTTAGTATATGGGAAGTCCTGTCATTTACCAATGGAAATAGAACACAAAGCCTTTTGGGCTACAAGATTCCTCAACCTTGATGCTAAAGCAGCAGAGGAGAAACGGTTGCTCCAACTAAATGAGTTGGATGAATTCTGCTTAGAGGCATTTGAAAATACAAAAATCTATCAAGAAAAGGCAAATAGGTGGCATGACAGGAAGTTAGCTACCAGAGTCTTTAAACTAGGATAGAAGGTCCTGTTCTTCAACTCAAGACTCAAACTGTTCCCTGGGTAACTCAAATCCCATTGGAAGGAACGTTTGTGATTACTAAGGTATCACCATACAGGCATATAGAGCTTCAAGGTAAAGAAACCAGGTTCACTATCAATGGACAGGGTTAAGCATTACCTTGAAGGAGATATAGAGCCAGGAGGCTCAACACTGTTAGTAAGTTAAGTACAGTGAAGTCCAACTAAAGACATTAAAGAAGTGCTTGTTGGGAGGCAACCCAACTTTACTCAACCATGTATTTTCATTTTGTTTTTCCTTTCAATTGTCAGAGTCATGATCATGTGCATCAGTCAAGAGACAGATTTCACAGCAGTGAAACCAGAACACTCCAAGTGGAGCATTAAAGTTGAACACCAGCGAGGAAGCCCTCCTGGGCGTTCAATGCCAGCCAGGGAGCAGCCACTGGGTGTTCAAATGCCAATGCAAAGAAGCAGAAAATCTGGAATTCCCTAGCCTCTCAGGACTAGTAGGTCCCACAAAAGCTCCACCTACCCCACCTTCTTCTTCCCCAATGTTCATATTTGCTCGAGGACGAGCAAAACTCTTAAGTTTGGTGTTGCAAAAGCTTTGCTTTCTGACTTCTACCACTCTTAAGTATAGAAGAAGAGGATGGAGCAAACTAGATAGCATGCACATAAACTTGTGCAGCCGCCTCAACAAAGACAAAGGAGTGACATAGAAGAGGTCAAGCATTACATTGGATCCTCAAAGAGGAGTAGTAGCCATCATCATCCAAGTTGATTCGTTCTCTTTATCTCCTTGTCTGTTATTTTTCTATTTTCTGTCTGTTTTATTTTCTGTTCTCTTGTTCTAGTTGCATGATCATTTGCATTTGATGTCTTTAAGTTGTAAAATGTTCCATATATCTCTCACCTTGCTTAAATGAAAAAATTTTTTGAAAAAATTGAGAGATGCATGAATTTCAAGTTTAAAATAAGTTTAATTAGTTTGATGTGGTGTCATCTGCTTTTGTTTTCTGAATGTATGATTAAACAGTGCATGTTTGAAGTTGAAATTTTAGAATGTTGGCTCTTGAAAGAATAAGGAAAAAGGAAAAATATTATTGGTAATCTGAAAAATCTAAAAATTGATTCTTGAAGCAAGAAAAAGCAAAAGAAAAAGCATGTTGCAAAAGAAAAAAATTATTATGCATGCGAAAAAGAAAGAAAAATTGGCGACAAGAAAAAAAATAAAAAGCAGAAAAATCCATTACTGCCCAAAAATGTAGGAAAAGGAGGGCAGACTGAAAAATCCAGTAACCCTTTAAACTAAAAGGCAAGGGTAAAAGGACCCAAGGCTTTGAGCATCGGTGGTTAGGAGGGCCCAAAGAAATAAAATCCTGGCCTAAGTGGCTAAACCAAGCTATTCCTAATGATGTGCTTGTGGTGTGAAGGTGTCAAGTGAAAAGCTTGAGACTGAGCGGTTAAAGTCGTGGTCCAAAGCAAAAAAAGTGTGCTTTAGAACTCTGGACACCTCTATCTGGGGACTCTAGCAAAGCTGAGTCACAATCTGAAAAGGTTCACCCAGGTAAAGTGTCTATGGCATGAATGTATTCGGTGATAATTTTGGATAACAGAGTGCTTAGGGTCACAGCCAAGACTCAAAAATCTGCGTTCAAGAATCAAAATAAGCTTAACTAGGAAAGTCAATAATATCATCTGGATTTTAAGTTCCTAAGGATGCCAACATCTCTGAGTTTCAATGGATAGTGAGATGCCAAAACTATTCAGAAGCAAAAAGCTACTAAGTCCCGCTCATCTGATTTTTAACTAAGCTTTATTTGAAATATAGAAATTTATTGTATCTTAATTTTCTTTCTATCCTAATGTGAATTTAGTTGCTTGGGGAGAAGCAACAGTTTAATTTGGTATTGTGATGAGCGGATATTTTATACGCTTTTTGACATCATTTTCATATAGTTTTTAATAGTTTTTATTTAGTTTTTATTGAGTTTTTACAGGTTTTAGTGTTAAATTCACAATTTTGGATTCCACTTTGAGTTTGTGTGTTTTTGTACCTTTTCAAGTATTTTCTAGCTGAATTTGAGGAGATGGAGTAGAAGTCTGATTCAGAGACAGAGAAAGCACTGCAGATGCTGTCCAAATCTGACTTGCTCGCATTCGAAAGAAATTTTCTGGAGCTGCAGAAGTCCAAATGGAGCGTTCTCAACGGCTATGAAAAGTGGACCTCCAAAGATTTCCAGAAATATATAATAGTTTATATCTTGTTTCAGATTTGAAGGCCCAAAACTGGGGCCCAACACTAGCTTCCTGCCTTTTTTCGTGTCCAACGCACAAGGAAGTAAAGCCCAATATCCAAAAGCCTAGAGATAACTTCCTCGCTGGCATTTCACATCTAGAAGACCTCATAGCATGTGGATATCATCAAGCTCAGCCCAAACACTTACCAAGTGGGCCTTTGAAGTAGATTTTAGCACTAAAAATACTGTTGTACCCTTACTAGTCACTAGTTTAGTATTTAAGAGACTTTTAACAGAATCACCAACACTTTTTCATAACTTTTCTCTTTATTTTCGTTTTCCCCATTGTTTTACACCTCAGTATGAGTTTCTAAACCTTCTAGGTTGTGGGGAGGAGCCTTGCTGAATCCTATGAATTAATAAAAGTACTATTTCTTCTTCTTCGATTCGTGTCTGATCTATCTCTAAGATATATATCTCGATCTTCATCGTGATGAATAGGATGATCTGACAAATCAGATATGTTCATCACACCAAGACGAACATGCCTGATAAACACCCACGTCTATTTAGCTTCTTGCGAGTACCTGGAAGAAATGCACGAACCAACAGCTATGGACTTACATCTCTCAGACGGTTAATCCATGATTTCGTTGGGGACTTCTCGAGACACTAGTTCAGCCGATCTCCCGGGAGATTAAGGTCTCCGTGGTATAGGTTAGATCCAAGAAGCAGCGTTATCTGATCCGAAAGATTCTACCTTGTCTGTGGAGTTTTGAGTAGGATTGCCAGGAGAATGACTTGCTAAGTGTTTCATCCTCCATTGGATTAAATGATCAAGGTACCTGACATTCATTCTGTAGTTGAGGAGATCAATGACCACGGGCAATGGCTTTAATCACTTACAGCCTGCCATAGAAGAAGATCAGTCACAAGCAAAGAAGATAGTAGTACCAGAATTACTTCAGAAAGACAAAGCAACTCTGACTCTCAACTCAATTGCCATCATTTAATTCCTATTATTGCATGATACTGCATCCAACTCCATATACTTAATCCAACAACTGCTGATTCCACCGAACTAAGACATGCAAGACAACCAAAAGATTGCTTCAAGCCACAATCCTCATAGAATCGACCCTGACTCGCTCAGGTATTACTTGGACGACCCAGTGCACTTGTTGGTACTGCTGCTATACAGAAAGTGTGGGGGATTGTGTATGCTTGCACCATATATCATTCAAAATTAATAGGTCCAAGCTTTGATGGAGTTCTTCACAAACCATGAGCTCCCAAAGTTGATCCTCACATTGTAATCCGGGATCCCACACTTTTTTTTGACACCCGTCTTCAAGTTGATCATGGTGATTTCCTCCGGGTGGTAAGCAAGCCGAATTCTCATTTAGGCACCAAATTCTCCTCCTATACCCATGCAATTGAGAACTACACAAATCTTTGCATCCAACCCTTAAAGCCTCAACCATAATGACCCTAGATTTACAACGCCAACCACTAAACATCCTACTCTTACGCTTCATTCCACAAAGCGCCATAAGTTGGCCATCCGTTTCAAGCAAACTGACGTTAGGGTCATATGGTTCTTGTGAGTAATTGGGATGGAATTGGGGTGGTTCTATATATGGTTCATATGGCTCATAAGGTGGTTGGTATGGTGGTTGAGGGTTAGGGTCATATGGAGGTGAATGGCGGAAAGGGGCTTGTGAGTATAGTGGTCCAAAGTTATGTTGAGGAGGGGGTTCATAGGTGTATGGTGGTGGTTGTTGATAATCAAAAGATTTCTCACCACAGCCATTGCCTTGATATGCATCACAGAATGGTTGTTGATAGTCCATTGGAGGTGGTTGTTGCCATGAGGGTTGATCAAATCCTTGTGGCTCCTCCCAGCTTTGATTCTTCCAACCTTGATGCCTGTTCTCATTATAGTTTCCATTCCTAACAACAACATTGGAATCAAACTCGAAACGAGAGGGGTGAGAACTCATAGTTAGTTAATAAAAATTTAAAAACAAAAATAAAAGCAAATTTGAAATTCAAATTTTTGAATTTGAAAATTAAAATTTGAATTTTGAATTTTTAAAATTGAAATTTTTTTTAAATTTTTTTTAAAATTTTTAAAATTTAATTTTTAAAATTGAAAATTGAAAATTGATTTTTTTTTAAATATTTACAATAACCAATAATAAGGCACACGTTTGCAATTCCCCGGTAACGGCGCCATTTTGACGTTAGGATTTTTGCCAGTAAAGAATGTCATAAAAACAGTCGCGTTGTAGATATAGTTTCTAAACCAACAGAAATCCCTTTCATACAAACATTTTGGTTGTCACAAGTAACAAACCCCTTAATATTGATAACCGAGTATTTAAACCTCGGGTCGTCTTCTTAAGGAACTGCAGGGAAGTATGTTCTTATTATTGGTTATGGAGATTGTAAATTAGGGGTTTTGGAAGTAAGGTGGGAATATGTTATATGACAAGTAAAATAAAATAATAATAATAAAATCTCTTGGCTAGGTATAAAAAATTGGAAGTCCAGACTTAGTTATCCTTATCAATAATAATGAAAGTTGAATCTTAATTCCACTTAGTTGACCTTTACTAAAGCAAAGGAAAGTCAAGGGACAAAGTGGTTTGATCTTCGAATCCTATTTATTTCCTAAGAAAAGATTGGGATTATTCAAGTTCAACTCAATTGGCAAGGTAACAATTATCAATTATGCTGTTGAATTGGATAACTCCTGAGTTACTGATTTCTTAACCAAAACCAAAAAGGGAAAATATCTAAATTAAATTAAAAGCATTTATAAATGGTGCAAACCAAAATTAAATCTGAAAATACCTCGAATTGCATTCACAAAAGAACTTAAATCTGACATAGACATTCATAAATTAAATTGGAGAAATAAATAAAAGAACATTGAACCTGGGATTGAGAGTCACTCCTAAAACTAAGAGAAGTCCTAAATCCTAATCCTAAGAGAGAGGAGAGAACCTCTCTCTCTAGAAACTACATCTAAATCCTAAAATTGTGAAATTGAAAGCCTCTTAATGAATGGATGCATTCCCCCACTTTATAGCCTCTAATATGTGTTTTCTGGGCCGCAAACTGGGTCAGAAACATCCCAGAATTCGCTGGAGAAGAATTCAAACACGCTGATTTCCGTCACTGCGACGCGGCCGCATGGAGCACGCGGTCGCGTCGCCTAGCATCAGGGTAACTATGGCATATTATATATCAAATCCAAGCCCCGGATGTTAGCTTTCCAATGCAACTGGAACCCGTCGTTTGGACCTCTGTAGCTAAAGTTATAGCCGTTTGAGTGCAAAGAGGTCAGGCTGGACAGCTTAGCAATTTCTCCAACTTCTTGTATTCCTTCCACTTTTGCATGCTTCCTTTCTATCCTCTGAGCCATTCCTGTCCTGTAATCTCTGAAAGCACTTAACACACATATCAAGGCATCTAATGGTGATAAGAGAGGTTTAATATTAGCAAAGATAAGTCCAAAGAAGCATGTTTTCAATCATAGCACATAATTAGGAAGGCAAATGTAAAACCATGCAAATAGTATGAATTAGTGGGCAAAGAGTTGATAAAATCCACTCAATTAAGCACAAGATTAACTATGAAATAGTGGTTTATCAACCTCTCCACACTTAAACACTAGCATGTCCTCATGCTAAACTCAAGAGAAGCTATAAAGAATGAAGAATGTATGAAATGCAACCTATGAATGTAACTACATGCAGAATGTTTCCACCTACTTAGTTAAAAGTAAACAAATCCTTCAAGAGGAGATATGAACTGGATTTCACTAATTCAAATCATGAAAATGAAGTACAAATAGACTTGCAAGAAGAAAATAGCTCATGAAAGCAGGGAACAAGGGATTGAGCATCGAACCCTCACTGGTAGTGTATACACTCTAATCATTCAAGTGTTTTAGGTTCGATTCTCTCAATTCTCTACTAACCTTACTTTCTAAGGCTTGCTTTTCATCTAATAATCAACATAAATTTAATGCATAAATACACAAATCAAGAGGTCTTTTAAGGGTTGTAATGGGGTTAGGGTCAAGGTAGGATTGTATTTGGCCAAGTGGACTAAAATTTGAATCCTTAATTAACTTAAACTTTCCACCTAACTTTAGACAATCCATGTAATCATAATACAACATCTAACTATCCATTAGCCATGTTTTCCACATATTCATGCATTCTAATTTCAAGTACAGTACATATGCATTGCTTTCACCATTTACTTTAGGGCATTTTGTCCCCTTTTATTTATTTGCTCTCTTTTTTTTTTAATATTATATTTTTATTTTCTTTATTTTTCTCAATGCATATGATTAATTTATTGAATGCATGAACATATTCTCAACATTCTTTCACATTTTCAGAAAATTCTAACATACTCAATTATCAAACCAAATATTTTCAAACCCACTTTCCGCATACTTAAATCATGAGCACTCTCACTAGTCTAAGCTAACCAAGGATTCAAATTAAGGACATTATTGTTTTTCCGCTTAGAGTTAATGATGTGCTAAAGTAAGAATAAAAGGGGTAAAATAGGCTCAAATTGGTTTGCAAAGGATAATGAAAGGTAAGGCAATATGGGTATGTAAGCTCAGTGAAACAAAGCCCTCAATCATGTAAGTGTATGCATACATCAAATTATGGAAATATAGAATTAAGCAAGACAAAGATCACAATTTTAGAGAGAAAAACACACATCAAAAATAAAATATTGGTTGAAAAATGCAACCAATTCAAATAAGCTCAAAAATCTCACAGGTTTTGTGTGTTCGAGCTCTAAACCATGTTCCAGTATAATATTTCTTCAAATAAGTGTAATATTAAATTTTATTCAAATTAGTGAAATGCTCTAAAAGGTTTCTTGAAAAAGAAAATATTACTTCAACCAAGTGGTTAAATATGCAAAAAAATCAAACAAACATGCAAATGCAACAACTAATCTACAAAGAAAATTTAAACATTGGTGTTGAGACAAGAAAGTACTAACCCATGGAGATCGGTATCGACCTCCCCACACATAAAGATTGCACCGTCCTCGGTGCATGCTGAGATGTTCAGGTGGACGGGTTGTTTCAACTAATGCTTTTCTCATCAAAGAATGTGCATAGGAACTTGTTTGTCTCCCCCATGTAAACGTCTTCCGGTTCTCTTCCTGGTGGCCATCCTAAAAGAAAAAGGGAAGGAAAGTAACCCAAAGCAAAGATAGAAAATAAATAAAACATGGGTTGGTGAATGCCAGATAATGAGGGTCTCAATTACATCGTAGCTACAACATGCAAATGAGAAAATAGTAGAAGCACATGGCAAATCAAGAATGCAAAAGTTTGCAAAAATAGGGAAGAGAGTGTGGGTAAGGAGAGATAATATAAATTCATGTCAATGTAAAAGTAATACAGGTATAAAAGATTGGCATTGATATAAATAATATTACCTAACCAAAATAGAACAAGTCACTGAGCACCCAAAATAATTCAAGAGAAGATGCAACAGTTAAATAGGAAAATTTTAACACCAAAGGAAAAATAATGAATTTAGAAAAGAAAACAAAAATATGCACAAAATTAAGATGCAATGAATGAAATATGCAAATAAATTAAGTAAAATAAAAGATAAGAAGAATGAGAAGGAAAATAAGGGAAGAAGAAGTAAGTAAGAAAGGAGGGAGGAAAAATTAGGATTGGGAGAGAAAAGATAAGATATTTGGCAAATTAGGATAAGCTGTGCGGCGCAAGCGACGCGGTCGCGTGGGGCACGCGGTCGCGCGGCTTGCGCTTAAACTGATTGACGCGATCGCATCGGTCACGCGGTCGCGTGACCCGTTTTACGCTACTGGCGCGAGGGCATCCTTGCTCTCGCACAACTCTCTCTTAAAAAAATCATTAATTGCCAAATATTGGGTGACGCGATCGCATGGGGCATGCGATCGCGCGAGTGGCCTTATTTCCAATATGACGCGGACGCGTGGGGCACGTGTTCGCGTGGGAGGGCTTGGGCTTCCAGCATGAGTCCAGCCCAACTCCAGCTCAACTCTCTACCATGCACCCTTTTTACGTCGATTTTCAGGGCACGCGGCCGCGTGGGTGACGCGATCGCGTGGGGGGCCAAAGTTCCCACCTGACGCAGACGCGTCAGCGACGCGGTCGCATGGGGAAAATTATGCTAAAGGCGCGCCTCCAGCCACGCTTTCGCGTGACTCTCTATTCAATCTTTTTCTTCCCATTGCACTGGTGACGCGGACGCGTCATCGACGCTGCCGCGTCGCGTGCATGCCTTTTTTTTTATCTGAAAAAAAAATGCAGAATGCAGTGTTAATATGAATGTGATGCAAAACTCCAGGTTCAATAAAATAAAATAAAACTCGAAAACAAATAAAAATAAAAATAAAAATAAAAAAGGAACGATCATACCATGGTGGGTTGTCTCCCACCTAGCACTTTTAGTTAAAGTCCTTAAGTTGGACATTTGGTGAGCTCCCTGTTATGGTGGTTTGTGTTTGAACTCATCCAGGAATCTCCACTAATGTTTGTATCTCCAGTAACCTCCGGGGTCCCAAACTAAGCATGTAAAGCCCTTAAGAAGCTTCAAACAGATTCTTAGGCTCTCGGGGTGACAAATGTCAGAGCAGATTCCAGGATTCCAAACCTTGCTTCTACACCCATCTCTGTCGGGATCTATAATTTTCCAGCTGGGTGATAAGTAATTTGAATTCTCACTGCAGCTACCAAACAGCTTCCTAGACCTATTCAATTGAGCTTTACACCAACCTTTGTGTTTAAACTTAAAGCTTCCAACCATAATGAACTTGCAGGACAATTCTTACCACTGACCATCTTCCTCTTACTCTTAATGCCACAAAGAGCTCTAAGTTGACCATCCGTCTCTAGTAGCCCATATTCAAGTGGAATTAGAAAGCTGAGGGATATGAATTTTACCCACTTGAATGTTGTGAAGGATGATGGTAACTTAGGAGGAGGTATTTTTAATGAAACTGCAAGCTCCACTCCCTTGTGTTTGCAAGCTTCTTCAATTTCAACCTCTTCCTCTTGGTAGCTTTCTTCCAATTCAATCACATCTTCATTGCTTTCCAAGGGCATGGGAGGTTGTGCTTCTTCTTCTTGAATCTCCATCTCTTGATCAACCTCTTCCAAGTCTTCAACTGTGATATGCCTTGGAGGTTGTACACCCTCCTCAGCATCAATTTCAATCACCTTGGAAGGAGGTTTTATAACCTGACTTTCCCATGGAGGTTCAGCATCTCCTAAGTCTTCAACCACTTCTTCTTCTTCAATAATTCCGGCTTCCTCCACTTGTTCCAGTAAAAAGTCATGTTCTGTACTGTTCACTGGAGTTTCTAGTATCTCCTTCATGCTATGTTCTTCATTAGATTGTCCACATGAAGCCATGGGGGTTCCTTGAGTGTTTCCGAACGTCGGGAAGCTAATTGATTTATCGCTTGTTCCAATTGATGAATGGTTGCCTGAAATCGATCCACTGTTTCCTTGAAACGATCCTTTGTCTCTTGATGCACTCAGCTTTCATAAATAGGATCATAGTGCTCTTGGATTGATGGATATGGAGATGGTGAATATTGAAGTGGTGGTTCTTGTGAGTAATTGGGTTGGAATTGGGATGGTTCTATATATGGTTCATATGGCTCATAAGGTGGTTGGTATGGTGGTTGAGGGTTAGGGTCATATGGAGGTGAATGGCGGAAAAGGGCTTGTGAGTATGGTGGTCCAAAGTTATGTTGAGGAGGGGGTTCATAGGTGTATAGTGGTGGTTGTTGATAATCAAAAGATTTCTCACCATATCCATTGCCTTGATATGCATCACAGAATGGTTGTTGATAGTCCATTGGAGGTGGTTGTTGCCATGAGGGTTGATCAAATCCTTGTGGCTCCTCTCAGCTTTGATTCTTCCAACCTTGATGCCTGTTCTCATTATAGATTCTATTCCTAACAACAACATTGGAATCAAACTCGAAGCGAGAGGGGTGAGAACTCATAGTTAGTTAATAAAAATTTAAAAACAAAAATAAAAGCAAATTTGAAATTCAAATTTTTGAATTTGAAAATTAAAATTCGAATTTTGAATTTTTAAAATTGAAATTTTTTTTAAATTTGAATTTTAAATTTTTAAAATTGAAATTTTAAAATTGAAAATTGAAAATTGATTTTTTTTTAAATATTTACAATAACCAATAATAAGGCACACGTTTGCAATTCCCCGGCAACGGCGCCATTTTGACGTTAGGATTTTTGCCAGTAAAGAATGTCATAAAAACAGTCGCGTTGTAGATATAGTTTCTAAACCAACAAAAATCCCTTTTATACAAACGTTTTGGTTGTCACAAGTAACAAACCCCTTAATATTGATAACCGAGTATTTAAACCTCGGGTCGTCTTCTCAAGGAACTGCAGGGAAGTATGTTCTTATTATTGGTCATGGAGATTGTAAATTAGGGGTTTTGGAAGTAAGGTGAGAATATGTTATATGACAAGTAAAATAAAATAATAATAATAAAATCTCTTGGCAAGGTATAAAAAATTGGAAGTCCAGACTTAGTTATCCTTATCAATAATAACGAAAGTTGAATCTTAATTCCACTTAGTTGACCTTTACTAAAGCAAAGGAAAGTCAAGGGACAAAGTGGTTTGATCTTCGAATCCTATTTATTTCCTAAGAAAAGATTGGGATTATTGAAGTTCAACTCAATTGGCAAGGTAACAATTATCAATTATGCTGTTGAATTGGATAACTCCTGAGTTACTAATTTCTTAACCAAAACCAAAAAGAGAAAATATCTAAATTAAATTAAAAGCATTTATAAATGGAGCAAACCAAAATTAAATCTGAAAATACCTCAAATTGCATTCACAAAAGAACTGAAATCTGACATAGACATTCATAAATTAAATTGGAGAAATAAATAAAAGAACATTGAACCTGTGATTGAGAGTCACTCCTAAAACTAAGAGAAGTCCTAAATCCTAATCCTAAGAGAGAGGAGAGAACCTCTCTCTCTAGAAACTACATCTAAATCCTAAAATTGTAAATTTGAGAGCCTCTTGATGAATGGATGCATTCCCCCACTTTATAGCCTCTAATCTGTGTTTTCTGGGCCGCAAACTGGGTCAGAAACAGCCCAGAATTCGCTGGAGAAGAATTCAAACACGCTGATTTCCGTCACTGCGACGCGGCCGCATGGAGCACGCGGTTGCGTAACCTAGCATCAGAGTAACTATGGCATATTATATATCAAATTTAAGCCCCGGACGTTAGCTTTCCAACGCAACTGAAACCGCGTCGTTTGGACCTCTGTAGCTAAAGTTATAGCAGTTTGAGTGCGAAGAGGTCAGGTTGGACAGCTTAGCAATTTCTCCAACTTCTTGTATTCCTTCCACTTTTGCATGCTTCCTTTCCATCCTCTGAGCCATTCCTGCCCTATAATCTCTGAAAGCACTTAACACACATATCAAAGCATCTAATGGTGATAAGAGAGGATTAATATTAGCAAAGATAAGTCCAAAGAAGCATGTTTTCAATCATAGCACATAATTAGGAAGGCAAATATAAAACCATGCAAATAGTATGAATAAATGGGCAAAGAGTTGATAAAATCCACTCAATTAAGCACAAGATAAACCATGAAATAGTGGTTTATCACAAACCAAATTCAAGTAGGGTAATAAAGCTAAGAGTTATGTGTTTTACCCACTCAAATGAAGGATTGGATGGTGACTTAGGTAGATAAGTTCCCAATGATCTTGACAAAGCACGTTCCACTCCCGTCCATCCTCTTCTAGGGGCTTCTACCACTTGGCAAAGTTCTACAAGCTCTACCTCTTGCCAAGCTTTCTCAAATTCACATTCTTCTTCACGAATCTCTTCAAGCTATTCCCCATCACTCAAGTCAAAAATAGGAGGTTGAGTGAAATCTACCTCTTCATTAATTCCAAGTTCAATGGGGAAGGATCCATGATACGCGAAAAATAAATTTCACGCAATAACTACCGGCAAATGCACCGGGTCGTATCAAGTAATAAAACTCACTAGAGAGTGAGGTCGATCCCACGAGGATTAATGGATTAAGCAATCAATAGTTGATTAATTAACCTAGTTAGACGAGCAGATTGGAGTGATAAGCAGCAGGAAATGTAAATTGCATAAAAGTAAAAGAAAGCAATAAAGTGCAGAAAAGTAAATTGACATAAATGTAAAGTGCAGGAAGTAAATGACAGAAAGTAAATATAAGAACTGAAAATAAAATGAAAATTGGGATCAAGAGATATTGAATTCTCCGGATCAAGTTCACTCTCATCTCTTCCTCAATCAATGCATTCATTGATCTTCTTGGCAATCTTAGGTGATTGGATCCCAATGTCTTGGCTCACCAATCTCTCTAAGCTTGAAAAATTTTCCAATGTCTTGGTTTAATTGTTCATGGGAAGAGATGAAGCTTGGTCACTGATTATACCACAAACATTCATAGATCAAAGTATTGGTAGGATTAAATGTCACAATATCTATCCAACCCCCAACCTAATCCAATGTGAGAAAGCATTTCTAGCTTGATTTCCTCATCCCTCTGTCAAGGATCAAAGGAAATCCAATTATGAAAAGCTTTTTCTGCAAGACAACTATTCAATTGAATTAAGATCAAAAGCTTTCTAGTAAAACCAAGAGAAAAGACAGAGAAAGAATGATGACAATTACAATTGATCCATTAAATAACAATAGATCTTTCTAACCCAAAGAAAGAGTTAGTTTAATTCATTGCTCTATTCTAACAGAGAAGGAAGAAAGTGCAGAAAAATAGAGATGAAGATTAAGAAATAGAACAGAAATTGAAACTTTAAATTCATAATGGTGATGGTGTTTTTGCGGAAAACGAATTTTCCAAACACACGAAACTAACCGGCAAGTGCACCGGGTCGCATCAAGTAGTAAAACTCACGGGAGTGAGGTCGATCCCACAGGGATTGATGGATCAAGCAACTTTAGTGGGTGATTAGTTTAGTCAAGCTAACATTTGAGTGATAATTGAGGCAGCAGAAAGTAAATGACAAGGAAAATTAAAGTGCAGAAAGTAAATTGGACAGTAACTTAAAGAACAAGAAAGTAAAATAGTTGAAACTTAAATTGCAAGAAATGTAAATTGCATGAAATTAAAGGGGAGTGGATGCTGGAAATTAAAAGAAAGCAGTAGATCAAGTATCTGGAAAGTTAAATTGCAAGAAGAATAAAGGAAATTGGGTACTGGGATTCATGAAATCAAACACGAAAGTGTAAATAACAATCAAACAGAGAAGTAAAAGATGCAGCAGGTTCAACAGATTTGGAAAATCACTTTAAAATCAAAACAGAGAGCAGCTTGGCTCAATTTCAAAATCTCAATGAGAAATTGAAGATCTCATGGGCTCAATGAGACTAGAAAACAAGTCTAGATCTCAAGTCCTTCCTTGATCCAATAAAGAACAATTTGCAAAAGAAATGAAGATGAAAGCAGTAAACAGAGTATTGAATTCAAATCCTTAATTCACTGAAATTTTTGTAGAAGAAGAACAAGAGAAATCTCAAAGTGAGAATGAAACAGAATTCCTTCAATTCTCAACCCAAGATTCAAAACAAAGAGAAAAACTAAAGAGAGTGTTCTCTATTCCTAATGCTCCCTCGTGGAGCCAGCCTCCAATGCTCTCTATCAGAGCCCCCTCTAATGCTCTAGCAGAGCTCGCCTTTCTAAAATGAAAATGATGCCTTTTTATAGGCTTTTACGAACATGACAAATGAAAATGAAATTGAAAAGTAAATTACAAAGAAAATGAAATTCCTAATCAAATTGTTTCTTGTGCCTTTGAGTGATGTCAATTGGGCTTTTGGCCTTGATGGAATTGGGTTGAAAATAGCCTCTGTTGATTGCTCTTGACCTTGGAAAATATTTAAGCTTTGAACCGGACCATGAACCAAAAAAAGTTTGAGTCAAAGTTTGATCAAGCTTTTTGTAGCAGCTTGCTCTTTTTGCTATCATCCACGTTTGGCTTAAAGTTTGAGGTCAAACTTTAGCTCAAACGTGGATCCTCCCTTGCATGTCTTGTGGCGCTACTTTGTCCTCTTGTCAACGTTGCCAATTTCATGCCCACTATAGACTATTATATATGGTTGGAAAGCTCTGAATGTCAGATTTCTAACCCAATTGGAATCACCTCAATTGGACATCTACAACTCAAGTTATGCTCATTTGAAGAGGACAAGGTCGCTGGCTTTGGTGTGCAGCGTTTGAGGCGACGTTTGCCTCAAACGTGGTCGAAAATGCCAGATTTTGGAGGCTCAAACACATTGTTCACCCCATACTATTATACATTGTTGAAACTCCCTGAATGTCTACTTTCCAATGCCGTTGGAAGCGCATAATTTGGAGCTCCACAGCTCGAGTTATGCTCCGTCGAAGGTGCAGAGGTCAGTTGGCCTCACTGCAGGTTGCCACCATGTTCGTTTATGCACATTGCGGGGCAGTTTTCTCCCTCAATTTTAGTGTCCACTATGCAGTGCCATATATGCTTGGAAAGCTCTCGATTCCTACTTTCCATTGCTTTTTGAATCACCTCATTTGGAGCTCTGTAGCTCAAGTTATTCTTGTTGGAAGTATACCCCTTCAGGCTGTTGTGGCGCCAACGTTTGCCAAAAAGCTTGAGGCAAACGTTGGCGCAAGCTTTTTCTCCCCTGGGTATGTTGGTGTGGCACCAACGTTTGCCAAAAAGCTTGAGGCAAACGTTGGCGCAAGCTTTTTCCTCCAGGGTGTTTGTTTTGTGGTGCCAACGTTTGCCAAAAAGCTTGAGGCAAACGTTGGCGCAAGCTTTTGCTCCATCCAGGGTGTTTTCAACTCTTCCAAAAGTTTGAGCTAAAGTTTGAGGCAAGCTTTTGCTCAAGCTTTTTGTTCTCTCTTGCTCCTTGCCCTTTCTTCTTTCTTCAACCTTCTTCAAAGCTCTTTTCACCTATCATCAATCAATCAAACACATCAAAGCTATGCTCAAAATCATGAGTTTGTTATTCTTTCATAATATATGACAATTATAGCACAAAATCTCATGAAATTGCATTAATTCATCCATGGTTGATTGAATCAAAGGAAATATGAAATTCTATCAAATTGGCTTACTTATGGCTCAAGAAAGTGCATAAAACCTATTGAAAACAAAAGAAAAAGCATAGAAAAACATGACATGATGACATGTCATCAAATGGAAATTACAAACTAAAATTAAACTACCAGAAAAGCAGAAAAGAATAGAAAAGAAAGAAAAGTTCATGGAAGGTGTGTGTCAAGGGATGTGGTTGCATGATTCTGGACTCCCCTCCAATCCAGAATGATTCCTCCAATCCAGCTAATGCCTATATATAGGCTTACAAAGATGAAAATACAAATTACAAAATGAATTAAAATTCCTAATCTAGATGCTGCTTGTGCCTTGGATTGAGTGATATGTGATGGGCTCAGCTTGCTTGCATGATTCAAGGGTGTATCGGGCCTTTAGCAGTGTTGCCAGCATTAAAATTCTGCTCCCAGGCCTTTCTTCAGCATTTGCGACAACGTTGGCATGCAAACGTTCCCTCCAACGTTTTCCTGGTCACATATACGCGTGGGTGACGCGTATGCGTGACCCTTGTTTTTTTAACGTTGAGATGATTGTTGGACACAACGTTGCTGGGCCAACGTTCTACCCACGCCTGTGCGTGGACGACGCGCACGCGTGCCTTGTCAATTCTTCACTTCTCACGCATACGCGTGGGTGATGCGTACGCGTGGCTTGTCAATTTTTCTCTTTTCACGCGTACGCGTAAGTGACGCGTACGCGTGGCCTCTGATTTTGCACTTATCACGCGTACGCATGGGGCACGCGTACGTATGGCTGTCGATTTTCCCAGGCTTCTTGTCACGTACGCTGGGGGTAACGTTGGATCACCAACGTTCCTTCCAACGTTGCTTCTTCAATTTTTCCATACAACGTTAGTTCATTGCCAACGTTTACTCTAACTTTGCCACCAATGTTAGCTCTCCAACTCTACTTTTCTCTACTTTTTTGCTTCTACTTAGCCTATCATCAAACAAATAAGTGTATCAAAGTAACATACAAGATAATCTTTACTATACCAAGTGTGCTAATAATGCTCAAAATCATAACTTCACTTAGTGTGATCTATTTCATCATATTTACCCTGTATATTAACAAAAATTAACTTATGCTTGACATTTTCTTAATGCAGAGATTTTTCATGCTTTTGCTCATTTATCAACAAAATTTGTATGAAAACTAAAGCTAAAATCTAGTGAAAAAGCATAGAAAAATAGGCTATGATGCCCTGGCACCACAACACCAAACTTAAATCTTGCCTGTCCCCAAGCAAGAAAAGAATCATGCAATAAAGTTTGACAATCCAAGGTGAGAAGAGTAGCAGTATAATGTTCATGGTTAGCTAGTTTTCTATGCATACAACAATCACAAAAGAGATTCACATAATTGATGCCTCTATCTAGCTCATTTTATGAAATCTTTTTCCTTAAGTTTCTTCCTTGAACAACCTTTTCATTCTGTTGTTGGTTTTTTCTTTTCGGGTGTTTTGCACCATGAGTTACAAGCAAAGCTACGACTCTAAATGCTTTGTTTTCAAGTATTACCACTTGATACATAAGCACCACAAGCATTTAATTAGAGGACTCTTTTAGCTCATTTTGTTTCTTATCTTCTTGACTCTCTAATCATTGATGCTTAGAGCCTTGAGCTTTGAGGGAGTGTCTTTGCACTTGAGCCTACCCTTGACTCTAAGTAATTTATTTTCAAGCTTTTTGCTTGATACATAAACACCACAAGTACTTAACAAATGAATTGTCATTGGTACTCAGAGCCTTCAGCTTTCTCGTTCTTTCCCTTTTTTTTTTTATTGCCTTAATTGCATTTGCTTTTTCAAGGTTTTCATGATTTCAAAAATTTCATAAAATGTCCTAGATGAAAACTTCAATTAGCAAATTCAAATGCAATTGAGCAACACTAGTCATGCTAGCTTCCCAATACTTATAAGCTCATGCTAAGTTCTTCTTTAAGGACCTTGGTTGTTTGTGATCATGAAACTAAATTGCTTTGAACTCACAAAATTTAAGATGGCAATCATAATGTCACAGCAGCATGTTACAATTGAACAATCAGATTTTGCTTATTCACAAGGAGCAATCACACATACATACAAAGAAAATAGAAGACAATCATGCAATTTAGAATACTAGAAATAAATAAGAGGAAAAAGGAACTTTACCACCTTGTAGTTCATCTTCATTGTTGTTGTCCTTTTTCTCCTATTTTTCTCCCTTCCCATACCAATTCAGATTGATTGCTTGTCTTCAAGCAGCAAATAAAACAGTGGTGATGAGGTCTATGATGTGACATAACTGTCTTAAACAATGAAATGTGAGTGATGTATGTGGTTAAGCAAGCAAAAATTAAAGATAACACTACAGGTCTAAGAAGCAAAGGCATTATGGTTAAACAAACAAGTGATGTTGCTGGATACATGGCATAGAAAAATAAGTGACACACCAGACTTAGTGTGACACTTTCTTTTGGAATTGATGCAAGTATCAGAAAGATTAAAAACAGATTTTTGTAGGGCAACACCAAACTTAGAATGTAACCATATGCCCAATTTATTTGACAGAAAGCTAAATAAAACAAACTATTGTATGAATTAACACAATCACCAAGACCCAGAGATGTCAAGGGCAGAGGGATCTTGGTGAGGCATTAACACAAACAGTCAAAGAGCATAGAAAATAAAGAACAAAAGCAATTAAATGAACATCAAGAAAAATGTCTAATCTAGGTAATCAACAACTGGTAGATTGTCAATCACAATTAATCCCCGGCAACGGCGCCAAAAACTTGCTAGTCGAAAAATAAATTCCGCGCAATAACTACCGGCAAGTGCACCGGGTCGTATCAAGTAATAAAACTCACTCGAGAGTGAGGTCAATCCCACGAGGATTAATGGATTAAGCAAATAATAGTTGATTAATTAACCTAGTTAGACGAGCAGATTGGAGTGATAAGCAACAGAAAATGTAAATTGCATAAAAGTAAAGGAAAGCAATAAAGTGCAGAAAAGTAAATTGACATAAATGTAAAGTGTAGGAAGTAAATGACAGAAAGTAAATATAAGAACTAAAAATAAAATGAACATCGGGATCAAGAGATATTGAATTCTTCGAATCAAGTTCACTCTCATGTCTTCCTCAATCAATACATTTATTGATCTTCTTGGCAATCTTAGGTGATTGGATCCCAATGTCTTGGCTCACTAATCTCTCTAAGCTTGAACAATTTTCCAATGTCTTGTTTTAATTGTTCATGGGAAGTGATGAAGCTTGGTCACTGATTATACCACACACATTTATAGATCAAAGTATTGGTAGGATTAAATGTCACAATATCCATCCAACCCCCAACCTAATCCAATGTGAGAAAGCATTTCTAGCATGATTTTCTCATCCCTCTCACAAGGATCAAAGGAAATCCAATTATAAATAGCATCTCTGTCAAGACAACTATTCAATTGAATTAAGATCGAAAGCTTTCTAGTAAGACCAAGAGAAAAGACAGAGAAAGAATGATGACAATTACAATTTATCCATTAAATAAGAATAGAGCTCTCTAACCCAATGAAAAAAGTTAGTTTAATTCATTGCTCTATTCTAACAGAGAAGGAAGAAAGTGCAGAAAAATAGAGATGAAGATTAAGAAATAGAACGGAAATTGAACCTTTAAATTCATAATGGAAATTACAAACTAAAATTAAACTACCAGAAAAGCATAAAAGAAAAGAAAAGAAAGAAAAGTGCATGGAAGGTGTGTGTCAGGGGATGTGGATGCATGATTCTGGACTCCCCTCCAATCCAGAATGATTCCTCTAATCCAGCTAATGCCTATATATAGGCTTACAAAGATGAAAATATGTAAAAACTGGCGTTTTTTTGAATAAAATCATTTAAATGCCCAAATTAAATTCCGAAAAGTTAGAATGAGAATTTGGGGATTTAAATATTATTTTTGAACTCAGTAGGTTTTTCTGAGTCAGAAAATGTGTTTTTTGCGAAAAACTATGAAAAACTACGAACTGACAGTTGAACCAGTTGAACCGGTTCAGGGCTGCCCGGTACTGCGTGAAAAAAAGTGGAAACAGTCAAATACCTTAGAAAAACATTAGAAATAGAAAATCGGGCGTTAGTGTTAAAGGTTTGGCCCAAAGTTAGGCCAAACGGGCTAAAAATGCTAACGGGTTGGACCGGGTCCAAGTTGGGCCCAAGCCTAACATATAAAAGGGTTCATTAATGAACCAACTCAGCACAACACAATCACAAACACACCCACACCAGCTGAAAGGTGAGAAAGAGAAGAAACCCCCATGAGCACTATTCATCTTCTTCTTCCCAAGCTCATATCTTGAGCTAGAGAGCTCCGATCGCCGCACCGTTTGTGGCTATGCGTTCCTTGTGAAGAGCTCTACAAAATCCATACAAGAAAGTAGTGAGGTAACCACGAAATATTCTCTATTCTTCTCTCCAAAGTTTCGAGTTCTAGGATTTGTGATTAAGTGAAATTTGTGATTTTTGGGTATTTAGGTTCACTCTAATCCTTGCTTAGCATTGGGTTTTGGCTTCCAAAACTGTTGGACAAGGTAAGAGCTCTTGAAACCTTTGTGAGATTATGTTTATGTTAAGCCCTAGTTTGATTAGTGATGTTTGGTGTGTGACGTTAGGATTTTTACCAGTAAAGAGATTCACAAAAACAGTTGCGTTGTAGATATAGTCTCTAAACCGACAAAAATCTCTTCGTAAAAACATGTTGGGTGTCACAAGTAACAAACCCCTTTTAAAAATTGATAACCGAGTATTCAAACCTCGGGTCGTCTTCTCAAGGAATTGCAGGGAAGTATGTTCTTATTATTGGTTATGAAGATTGTAAATTGGGGGTTTTGGAAGTTTGGGCAATACGCACAGGTATATTTTCGAGCAATAAAAATAAATAAATAACTGTAAAATAAACTCTTGGCAAGGTATGAGAACCAGAAATCCTGTCCTTGTTATTCTTATCAGATGTGATGAGAATTGGATTTTAATCCCACTTAGTTAAGTCAAGTGGACTAATTAGCTTGATTTTCAAGTCCTAGTCAACTCCTGTGGAGAGACTAGTGTTAGAAAAATCCTAGCTAAAGCAAAATCTGCCAATTTCAACCACTCCTGAGTTTGACAACTCAAGTGTTACCAATTACCTAACCAAAGCCAAAAGGAAGAAAATATCTAAATTAAATTAAAAGCATCAATATAAGCAAAGATATCTTAAATCTGAAAATACCTCGAATTGCATTAACAAAAGAAATTAAATCTGGCATAGATGTTCATAAATTAAATTGAGAAGATAAATAAAAATAAAGAACCTGGGATTGAGAGTCAATCCTAAAACTAAGAGAAATCCTAAATCCTAATCCTAAGAGAGAGGAGAGAACCTCTCTCTCTAAAAACTACATCTACTCCTAAAATTGTGAATATGAGAGCCTTCTTTTATGAATGAATGTATTCCCCCACTTTATAGCCTCTAATCTGTGTTTTCTGGGCTGCAAACTGGGTCAAAAACAGTCCAGAATTTGCTGGTTTCGAATTTTGCCACGCTAGATTTCCGTCACTGTGACGCGGCCGCATGGATCACGCGATCGCGTCACCTAGCGTCCAAGGAGCTATAGCAAATTATATATCAAATCGAAGCTCCGGACGTTAGATTTCCAACGCAACTCGAATCGCGTCGTTTGGATCTCTGTAGCTAAAGTTATAGCCGTTTGAGTGCAGAGAGGTCAGGCTTGACAGCTTAGCAATTTCTCCAACTTTTTGTATTCCTTCCACTTTTGCATGCTTTCTTCCCATCCTCCAAGCCATTCCTGCCTTATAATATCTGAAAACACTTAACACACATATCAAGGCATCTAATGGTAATAAGAGAGGATTAATAATAAGTAAATATAAGATCAAAGAAGCATGTTTTCTATCATAGCATAAAATCAGGAAGGAAATATAAAACCATGCAAATATTATGAATAAGTGGGTAAAGAATTGATAAAATCCACTCAATTGAGCACAAGATAAACCATAAAATAGTGGTTTATCAACCTCCCCACACTTAAATACTAGCATGTCCTCATGCTAAGCTCAAGAGAAACTATAAAGATGAAGAGGAATGGTAGAATGTATGAAATGCAATCCTATCTATATGGATGCAACTAAATATGAAATGCTTCTACCTACTTGGTTAAAAAGTAAATAAGCTCTTCAAGACAAACATAAATCAGATTTCACTAATTCAAATTATACAGTAAAAGACAAGTAAACTTGTAAGAAGATAGCTTATGAAAGCAGGGAACATAGAATTAAGCACTGAACCCTCACTAGTAGTGTATATCACTCTAACCTCTCAAGTGTATAGGGTTTTTGACTCTACTCTTCTCTAGTCATGCTTTCTAAACCTTGTTCTTCATCTAACCAATCAACAAATATTTAATGTACCGATGCAAACATCATGAGGTCTTTTCAAGGTTGTAATGGGGCTGAGGTAAAGGTAAGGATATATGTATGGCCAAGTGAGCTATAATATGAATCTTTAATTAACCTAAGCTCTCACCTAATATACATATATTCCATATAACTTTAAAATCATACCTAGCTACTCATAATTCTCACTTTTGTATAATTCCTATACTCATGTACCAAATTCTCTTTAATTTTTATCACATGTGCATTGATTTTTCATTAACTTAACATTGGGGTAATTTTATCCCCTTATTTATTTGCTTATTTATTGAATATTTTCTTTTTCTTTTTCTTTTCTTTCTTTTTTTTTAAATCTGAAAAAAAATGCAGAATGTAAATGCAGTGCTTAATGTGAATGCTATGCATGATTCCAGGTTCAATGAAAATAAAATAAAATAAAAATAAACAACACGAAATAAAATTGAAAAAGAACAATCATACGATGGTGGGTTGTCTCCCACCTAGCACTTTTAGTTATAGTCCTTAAGTTGGACATTTGATGAGCTTCCTGCTATGGGGGCTTGTGCTTGTACTGATCCAGGAATCCCCACCAATGTTTGTACTTCCAGTAGCCTCCGGGGTCCCAAACTAAGCATGTAAAGCCCTTAAGAAGCTTCAAACAGATTCTTAGGCTCCCAGGGTGACAAATGCCAGAACAGATTTCAGGATCCCAAACTTTACTTTTACACCCGTTTTTGTCTCGATCTGCATTTTTCCAGCCGGGTGAAAGGTGATCTGAATTCTCACTGCAGCGACCAAACAGCTTCCTAGACCCATTCAGTTGAGCTTTATACCAACCTTTGCGTTTGAACTTAAAGCTTCCAACCATGATGAACCTTGCAGGACAATTCTTACCACTGGCCATCTTCCTCCTACTCTTAATGTCACAAAGAGCTCTAAGTTGACCATCCGTCTCCAGTAGCCCATATTCAAGTGAAATTAGAAAGCTAAGGGATATGAATTTTACCCACTTGAATGTTGTGAAGGATGATGGCAACTTAGGGGGAGGTATTTTTAATGAAATTGCAACTTCCACTCCCTTGTGCTCTTCTCTGATAATTACCACCTCTTTGAAAACTTTTTCAATTTCAACCTCTTCCTCTTGGCAGCTCTCTTCCAATTTAATCTCCTCTTCATTGATTTCCAAGGGCATGGGAAGTTGTGCTTCTTCTTCTTGAATCTCCATCTCTTGATCAACCTCTTTCAAGTCTTCAACTATGATATGCTTTGGAGGTTGTACACCCTCCTCAGCATCAATTTCAACCGTCTTGGAAGGAGGCTCTATGTCTTGTGTTTCCCATGGAGGTTCTGCATCTCCTAAGTCTTCAACCAACTCTTCTTCTTGAACAATGACAGCGTCTTCTACTTGTTCTAGTACGAATTCATTCTCTGTCTTGTCCACTGGGGTTTCTGGTATCTCCTTTATGCTACGCTCTTCACTAGACTGTCCACATGGAGCTGTGGCTGATCCTTGTATATTTGAGCGCCTAGAAGCCCATTGAATTAATGCTTGCTCCAGTTGTTGAACGGTTGCCTGAAATTTAATTACTGTTTCCCTTAGGCGATCCTCTGCTTCTCGGGTTGCCGGACTTGGACATGATACAAAAGAAAGTGGTGGTGGTTGGGAGTGATTGGATTGGAAGTGGGGTGGTTCTATATATGGTTCATATGGCTCATAAGGTGGTTGGTATGGTGGTTGAGGGTTAGGGTCATATGGAGGTGAATGGCGGAAAGGGGCTTGTGAGTTTGGTGGTCCAAAGTTATGTTGAGGAAAGGGTTCATAGGCATATGGTGGTGGTTGTTGATAATTAAAAGAGTGCTCACCATAGCCATTGCCTTGATATGCATCACAGAATGGTTGTTGATGGTCCATTGGAGGTGGTTGTTGCCATGAGGGTTGATTAAATCCTTGTGGCTCCTCCCATCTTTGAGTCTTCCAACTTTGATGCATATTTTCATTATAGTTTCCATTCCTAACAACAACATTGGAATCAAACTTGAAGCGAGAGGGGTGAGAATTCATAGTAAAAAAAATTTAAAAACAAAAATAAAAATAAATTTAAATTAAAAAGTTATTTAAATTTTGAATTTGCAAATTAAATTTTGAAATTTGAATTTTGAAATTTTGAAAATTTTTGAATTTGAATTTTGAAAAAAAATTTTAAATTTAAATTTTTGAAATTTGATTTTTGAAATAAGATAAGATAAAATAAAAAATTTAAAATAAAAACCAATAACCTCTTAACTTAAGAAAAAAAAGCAAAAATAAAAATAATAAAAACAAATAAACAAGCAAAAATAAAATATTTACAATAACCAATAATAAGGCAGACGTTTGCAATTCCCCGGCAACGGCGCCATTTTGACGTTAGGATTTTTACCAGTAAAGAGATTCACAGAAACAGTTGCGTTGTAGATATAGTCTCTAAACCGACAAAAATCCCTTCGTACAAACGTGTTGGGTGTCACAAGTAACAAACCCCTTTTAAAAATTGATAACCGAGTATTCAAACCTCGGGTCGTCTTCTCAAGGAATTGCAGGGAAGTATGTTCTTATTATTGGTTATGAAGATTGTAAATTGGGGGTTTTGGAAGTTTGGGCAATGCGCACAGGTATATTTTCGAGCAATAAAAATAAATAAATAACTATAAAATAAACTCTTGGCAAGGTATGAGAACCAGAAATCCTGTCCTTGTTATCCTTATCAGATGTGATGAGAATTGGATTTTAATCCCACTTAGTTAAGTCAAGTGGACTAATTAGCTTGATTTTCAAGTCCTAGTCAACTCCTGTGGAGAGACTAGTGTTAGAGCAATCCTAGCTAAAGCAAAATCTGCCAATTTCAACCACTCCTGAGTTTGACAACTCAAGTGTTACCAATTACCTAACCAAAGCCAAAAGGAAGAAAATATCTAAATTAAATTAAAAGCATCAATATAAGCAAAGCAATCTTAAATCTGAAAATACCTCGAATTGCATTAACAAAAGAAATTAAATCTGGCATAGATGTTCATAAATTAAATTGAGAAAATAAATAAAAATAAAGAACCTGGGATTGAGAGTCACTCCTAAAACTAAGAGAAATCCTAAATCCTAATCCTAAGAGAGAGGAGAGAACCTCTCTCTCTAAAAACTACATCTACTTCTAAAATTGTGAATATGAGAGCCTTCTTTTATGAATGAATGTATTCCCCCACTTTATAGCCTCTAATCTGTGTTTTCTGGGCCGCAAACTGGGTCAAAAACAGTCCAGAATTCGCTGGTTTCGAATTTTGCCACGCTGGATTTCCGTCACTGCGACGCGGCCGCATAGATCACGCGATCGCGTCGCCTAGATTCAGGGAAACTATAGAAAATTATATATCAAATCGAAGCCCTGGACGTTAGCTTTCCAACGCAACTAGAACCGCATCGTTTGGACCTCTGTAGCTAAAGTTATAGCCGTTTGAGTGCAGAGAGGTCAGGTTGGACAGCTTAGCAATTTCTCCAACTTCTTGTATTCCTTCCACTTTTGCATGCTTTCTTCCCATCCTCCAAGCCATTCCTGCCTTATAATATCTGAAAACACTTAACACACATATCAAGGCATCTAATGGTAATAAGAGGGGATTAATAATAAGCAAATATAAGATCAAAGAAGCATGTTTTCAATCATAGCACAAAATCTGGAAGGAAATATAAAATCATGCAAATATTATGAATAAGTGGGTAAAGAGTTGATAAAATCCACTCAATTGAGCACAAGATAAAGCATAAAATAGTGGTTTATCAGTGTGCATATAGCTTGTTTATTGTGAGTTGGAGCTTGTTGGTGATTGATTGGAAGCTTGGATTGTGTTGGGAAGCTTGTTAGTGATCTTCGTAGTGCTCGTTGTGGGTTAAGGACATTTTGGGAATCGGCCAAGGTATAGTTTCGGTTTTCTCTATATAGTATATAATATTCATGGACACTTAGGCTAGTGACCCATAGGATCGGTTTGGATTTGAGTGGTTGTTTGAGTTATTGAATGATGATATATGATGATTTATAATGGATTGATGATTGTTGGGTTTGATCATAATGAATGGCAAGGATATGATGAGGATGAATGATTGTGTAGTTGAGAAGTGAATTGTGTGATTTATATGATATTGATGTTAATGAATTGGTAAAGTAGTTGGAAAATTGTTAATAAGGTTTGATATATGTGTTATATAGAGGTTGAGATTGTGGAGGAGGAAAGATAAGGGAAGATGTGGTAAGTTGGGTGTAATATGATATAGAGGGTTGATTTTGATGAGAATTGGAGTTTGGAATGGTTTGGGTTGATTTGGTTGTGTTTTATAAAGGCATTGAGGGAAATTGTGATTTTTGGGTAAAAGATGGTTTTTGATGAACTTTGTCTGATCATAACTTTTGCCTCGATTTTAAAAATCTGATGAAACTTATTTAGAATTAAAGATCTTTGAAAACCCTTTAAATTGATATAAAGTTTGTGAAATTTGGATTTTGTAGAGGAAGTTATGATTATTCAAAGTTGGTGTTAAAAATCTGAAATTCTGCAAAGTTGCAGAATTTCAGGATTTTCTGATATGTGCGGACGCACAGCCTTGTGCGCACACACAACCCTGTAAAAATTCTATACTGTGCGGATGCACAGACCTGTGCATACGCACAGGCAGGGGAAGGGGCTCTGGTAGCAGCGCTAGCACAGGTTGTGCACGCGCACATTAATGAAGAATTACGACCTGTGCGGACGTACAATCCTGTGCGCATGCACAAGTCGGGAAGGGACGTCTGTTAGGGACACTGGCACAGCTTATGCGAGTGAACAGACTCTATAAATTTTAGTACCTGTGCATACGTACACCCCTGTGCGTACGCACACTTTCAAAATCTTCCTGTATGCGCACGCACACCCCTATGCGGACGCACACGACCTGTTTCATAATTTAAAATTTGTTTTCAACTATTTCACCTTCCCAATAAGGTTGTAAGCTTCTATAACACTGACGGGAGGAAAATTTTCCCTTAAGAATTTATAATAAGAACAGCGTTGCAAGTACAGTTCTTAATCGACGAAAATTTTGCTTATCAATTTAGAAAGAGTTGTCACAATTTAAGATTAAAATACTGGGAGTAGAATTCCCAAGTCGTCTCCCAACGAGTTGGCAAAAGAGTGCTATTTTATTAGTTAGGAATTTTTCTGAGAAATTTTAGAGTTGGAGAACGGGAAATTAAATGATTGTAAATTAAAGCAATAAAAATTAGCAAGAGAATTTATATAATCAAAATAAAAAGCCTTGACCGGGAGAAGATTAATTGGAATTTTTATCCTTATTGAATTTTCCCAAGTGTAATAGCAAGAGGTTGTTATTTTTACTTAGTTAACCTTTACCGAATAAAGGAAAGTCAAGTAATTGAGCTAACTCTGATTCACAAGTCCTAATCCTCTCCCATGGAAGGATTAGCGTTAGTGAATGGAGAGTTAGCCAACAACTTCCAATTAAAACTGACACTTGGGTATTCCAACTCAAGGGTCTCCTTTTAATCAACTCCCAAGTCAAGTTAGGAGTCTACTCCATTAACATGAATGCCATTTTCATAAACGATAAAATTGGAAGAAGAGAAGACATGGAAATTCAAATAAAATAATAACAAAAAATTAATTAAAGATAAAAAATAGTTCTTTGCCTTAATAAATTCCAAAATCAAAGATATCCATATGTAAATCTGAACAGGGTAAATGGGTGATTAAAAAGTAAGGGAATAAGGAAACAAACTAGAATGATAGAAACTTCAACGAAGGTAGTAACTCTTTTCAATATCCAAATCAAAAGCATAAAATCCTAAAACTATGAATGTGAAGAAAACCTAGAGGAAGTGGTGTTTTCTCTCCAAAATTCAAAACTAAAAGTAAAAACTGTGTAAAAGTGAACGTGTGTTGAGTCTCTGCTTGTCCCCTGGCTCTAGTTTGTCTTTCTGGGCTGAAAACTGGGTCCAAACTTAGCCCAAAATTGCCCCCAGCGTCTTCTGCATTTTCTGCACGTGGTGCACGTCACGCGTACGCGTCAGTCACGCGTACGCGTCGATGGTCATCTTCATGTGTCACGCGTACGTGTTAGGTACGCGCACACGTCGCTGTGCAAAGCTTCAAGTAACGCGCACGCATGAGCCATGCGTGCGCGTCGATCCTTGCTGGTCATCTCTTTTATTTCTTGTGTTTCTTCCATTTTTGCAAGCTTCCTCTCCATCCTTTAAGCCATTCCTGACTTATACAGCCTGAAAACACTTAACGCACAGATCACGGCATTGAATGGTATAAAGGGGAATCAAAATACACAATTTAAAGGCTCAGGAAGCAAGTTTTCAACCATAGAACAAAATTGGAAAGGAATTGTGAAATCATGCAAATTGTATGAATAAGTATGCAAAGACTTAATAAAAACCACTCAATTGAGCACAAGATAAACCATAAAATAGTGGTTTATCAATCTCCCCACACTTAAACATTAGCATGTCCTCATGCTAAGCTCAAGGAGACAAAAGGAATGAATGGGGGAAAGTAAGACTAATGAGATGCAACCTATGTATGTGAATGCAACTATATGCTAAGATGTTTCTGTCTACTTGGTTGAAAATAAACAAGTTCTTCGTGACAAAAATAAATCAGATTCCACTAGTTCAAATCACACAATAAAAGACAAGTAAACTTGTAAGAAGATAGCTCATGAAAGCAGGGAACATAGAATCAAGCATTGAACCCTCACTGGTAGTGTATATGCACTCTAATCGCTCAAGTGTCTAGGGTTAATCCACTCTACTCTTCTCTAGTCATGCTTTCTAAACTTTGTTCTTCATCTAACTAATCAACAAATATTTAGTGTACAAATGTAAACATCATGAGGTCTTTTCAAGGTTGTAATGGGGCTAAGGTAAGGGTGAGGATATATGTATGGCCAAGTGAGCTATAATATGAATCTTTGACTAATCTAATCTCTCACCTAACACACACACACACACACTCTATGTAATTCTAAAATCATGCCTAGCTACCCATAATTTCACTTTTGTATATTTCACATACTCATGTATCAATTTTTTTTTTAATTTTACCACATATGCATTGATCTTTTGTTAAACTTAACATTGGGGTAATTTTGTCCCCTATTTATTTATTTATTTATATTGTAATAATAAAAATATTTTTTTTGAACATGAAAGCAAACATAACATTTCAATGCATATGGTTTTTCTAGTTTCACATGAGTAGGCACCCAAATTCTCAATATCTTGTCAGTAAAACACAACACTTTCTCATCAACCCAAGTTCCCACATTTCCCCACACTTAGTTAACACACTATCTTGAGCTAACCAAAGATTCAGATCAGGTAATTAATTGTCTTTCCACTTAACGCTAGTGATGTGGTAATATAAAGAACAAATGGGATTAACAGGCTCAAAGTGGCGAACAAAAATAATTGAAGTGGTAGGCTATTTGGGATAAGTGAGCTAATAACAAATGATGGCCTCAATCATATGTATGCATGCAAATACACTAAACAATGGACATATAGAATGGAACAAACTATAGATTACAATCATGGTTAAATAATGTAACCATATAATTAAGCTCAAAATCTCACAGGTTGTGTGTTCTTAGCCATAATTCATGTTCCAAATTACAATCTTCAAATAAGTTTAAGACAAATTTTCAATTTAAATTAGTGAAATATTATAAAATAGGGTCTTGAAAAAAATTTATTACTTTAACCAAGCAAAACATACATGCAAATAATTATTATCATGTAATCTATCCTATCTAACAAAAGAAAAAGTCAAATATTGGTGTTAAGAGAGAGAAATTACCTCCGGAAGTCAAGGACTAACCTCACCACACTTAAGGCTTGGCATGGTCCTCTGTGCCATCAGTAAGGAGCAAGGTAGAGCTGAAAGCATCGCCTACGCTGTCTGGTTTGCCATGGCTCCCTGTGCTACTGGATGAAGGGGAATCCGGCGTGTCCTTCGGTTCCGGAGGTGGGTGAGTACCAATGATGAGTTCCCTCAGATAGTTGTATCGGCGCTTGTTACGGCGCTCCATTTACTCCATCCGCCGGTCTTACCGGTCGAACCTCTCAAGAATCTGAAGGAACGTCTGATGGGTAGATGGTGCTTGTGGTGTGGAAGATGGTGGAGTAGAAGAAGGAGGAGTATCCAAAGATGGGCCTACAGGCTGGCTCGCAGAGGGTATTGGTGGCCTGATGTACTTTCCATTCAGGACATACTGGTCGGCCTTAGGGATCTGATAAACCACTATTTTATGGTTTATCTTGTGCTCAATTGAGTGGTTTTTATCAAGCCTTTACACACTTATTCATACTAATTGCATGGTTTTACATTTTCCTTCCTGATTTTGTGCTATGATCGAAAACATGCTTCTTTGGCCTTCATTTTGCTATGTTTAATTATCTCTTATTACCATTCGATGCCTTGATATGTGTGTTAAGTGATTTCAGGATTTATAGGGCAGGAATGGCTTAGAGGATGGAAAGGAAGCATGCAAAAGTGGAAGGAATAAAAGAAACTGAAGGAATTGCTAAGCTGCCCAGCCTGACCTCTTCGTACTTAACTGACCATAACTTGAGCTATAGAGGTCCAAATGTGGCGGTTCTAGTTGCGTTGGAAAGCTAACATCTGGGAATTCACAACGATTGTTATAGTTTCCATGCTACTAGGCAACGCATACGCGTGGATCACGCGCACGCGTGGATTACGCACACGCGTGACTTGGAGAAATTTCAATCCATGCGTACGCGTGGACGACGCGTACGCGTGATAGAGCCGCGTGTTGAACGTATCAGAAATTGCTGGGGGCAATTTTTGGGCTATTTTTAACCCAGTTTTTGACCCAAAAAATACATATTAGAGGCTATAAAGTGGAGAAATCCATTCATTCATTCAAATTCATTCATAATTCACAATTTTAGGTTTTGGATGTAGATTTAGAGAGAGAGATGTTCTCTCCTCTCCCTAGATTTTAGGATTTAGGATTTTTCTTAGTTTATGGTTTATTCCTTCTCAATTCCAGGTTCAATGTTCCTTTAAATTATTAATGCAAAGAGTACTTTTTCATTTAATTTTATTATTTATTTAATTTCTCTCAATTTTATTTCAATTATCATGTCTCTTTTCTACTCCCTTCTCCCAACAACGAAGATGGTATGCATGTTGATTGAGTAGACTCCCAACTTGACTTGGGGGTTGATTAAAAGGAGACACTAGAGTTGGAATGCTCAAGTGATTAGTTAAATTGGAAGTTGTTGGCTAATTCTCTATTTACTAATGCTAGACCTTCCCAAGGGAGAGGAATAGGATTTGCGAATAAGAGTTAGCTCAATCACTTGACTTTTCTTTATTTAGTAAGGGTTAACTAAGTGAAAACAACAACCTTTGATACTACACTTGGGAGAATTCCAACAAGGATAGAACTTCCAATTAATCATTCCCCCAGTCAAGGTTTTTTATTTAATTATATAAATCTCTTTTAATTTATATTGTCTTAATTCACAATCCTTTACTTTTCTGTTATTCAACTCTTAAAATTTCTCAGAAAACAAAAACCCATAACCAATAGTAACACAATTCCCTGCAAATCATTGAGAAATGACCCGAGGTTTAAATACTTCCGTTATTAATTTTATTGGGTTTGCTTAAGTGACAACTAAAGTTTTTGTACGAAAGGATTCTCTGTTGGTTTAGAAACTATACTTTCAACGAGACTTTAATTGTGAATTTCTTTACTTGCAAGAATCCGTTCATTCAAAATGGCACCGTTGCCGGGGAATTGCAAACGTGTGCCTTATTATTGGTTATTGTAAATATTTGTTTTTTCATTTCTTTGTTAGTATTTCTAGTTTTAGGAGTTTATTTTCATTAATTTTTATTAGTTTTTGTTTTTATTTTGTTTAGCTACTATGAATTCTCACCCCTTTGGCTTTAAGTTTAGTTCCAATGTTGTTGTAAGGAATGGAAGCTATAATGAGAACAGGCATCAAGGTTAGAAGAATCAAAGATGGGAGGAGCCACAAGGATTTGATCAACCCTCTTGGCAACAACCCCCTCCAATGCGCTATAACCAACAACCATTCTGTGATGCATATCAAGACAATAGTTATGGTAGACTCTTTCGTGACAAACCACCTCCACCAAATTACTATGGTCAAGAGCCATTCCAGGGAGCGTACCAAGACGATGAATATGGTGGACCCCCTTGTAGTTACCAACAAGCCCCCACCATATTCTTATGAACCACCTCCCCAGCACACCTTTGAACCACCATACTCACAAGCCCTTTTACACCATTCACCTCCATATGACCCCAACCCTTATCCACCATACCAACCACCCTATGAACCGTATGAACCATACATAGAGGCACCCCAATTCCAACCCAATTACTCCCAAGAACCACTACCTCCATATACACCATGTCCATATCCATCAATCCAAGAGCACTATGATCCTGCTTATGATAGCCGAGTGCAACAAGAATCACATGATCGTCTCAAGGAAACAGTGGATCAATTTCATGCAACCCTTCATCAACTGGAGCAAGCGATAAATCAATTAGCTTCCCGACGTTCGGACACTCAAGGAACCCCCATGGCTTCATGTGGAGAATCTAATGAAGAACGTAGCTTGAAGGAGACACTAGAAACTCCTGTGGACAGTAAGGAGCATGACTTTGTACTAGAACAAGTGGCGGAAGCCAGAATTATTGAAGAGGAAGAAGTGGTCGAAGACTTAGGAGATGCGGAACGTTCATGGGAACCTCAAGTCACAGAGCCCCCTTCTAAGGAGTTTGAATTTGGTGTTGAGGAGGGTGTACAACCTCCAAAGCATATCATGGTTGAAGACTGATGAGCGGATATTTTTTACGCTTTTTGGGGTTAATTTCATATAGTTTTTAGTGTATTTTAGTTAGTTTTTAGTTTATTTTCAGTAGTTTTTAGGCAAAATTTATATTTCTGGATTTTACTATGAGTTTGTGTATTTTTCTGTGATTTCAGGTATTTTCTGGCTGAAATTGAGGGAGCTGAGCAAAAATCTGATTCAGGCTGAAAAAGGACTGCTGATGCTGTTGGATTTTGACCTCCCTGCACACAAAGTGGATGTTCTGGAGCTACAAAACTCCAAATGGCGCGCTTCCAATTGCATTGGAAACTAGACATCCAGGGCTTTCCATCAATATATAATAGTTCATACTTTGCTCAAGGATAGACGACGAAAATTGGCGTTCAACACCAGTTCCATGCTGCTGTATGGCGTCCAGCGCCAGAAACAAGTTAAAAGTTGGAGTTCAACGCCAGAAAAGGATCCAAAGCTGGTGTTGAACGCCCAAAACAGCCCTATGCACGTGATTAGCTTAAGTCTCAGCCCCAGCACACACCAAGTGGGCCCCAGAAGTAGATTTCTGCACCATCCATCTCAGTTTACTCATTTTCTGTAAACCTAGTTTACTAGTCTAGTATTTAAACAACTTTTAGAGACTTGTTTTGTATCTCATGACATTTTAGATATGAACTTTGTACCTTTTGACGACATGAGTCTCTAAACTCCATTGTTGGGGGTGAGGAGCTCTGCTGTGTCTCGATGAATTAATGCAAGTATTTCTGCTTTCCATTCAAACATGCGTGTTCCTATCTAAGATATCCATTCGAACTTCAATATGAATGTGATGAACGTGACAATCATCATCATTCCTCCACGAACGCGTGCCTAACAACCACTTACGTTCCACCATAGAATGAATGAATATCTCTTAGATCTCTTAATCAGAATCTTCGTGGTATAAGCTAGATTGATGGCAGCATTCAAGAGAATCCGGAAAGCCTAAACCTTGTCTGTGGTATTCCGAGTAGGATTCAGGGATTGAATGACTGTGACGAGCTTCAAACTCACGAGTGCTGGGCGTAGTGACAGACGCAAAAGGATAGTAAATCCTATTCCGGTACGACTGAGAACCTGCAGATGATTAGCCATGCGGTGACAGCGCACCTGGACCCTTTTCACTAGAAGGATGGATGGTAGCCATTGACAACGGTGATCCCCCAACACACAGCTTGCCATAGGAGAACGTGCATGCGTGAATCAGAAAACAGAGGAAAGCAGAATTTCAGAAGGCAAAGCATCTCCAAAACTCCAACATACTCTCCATCAGTGCATACAAGTATAATTTGTGTTCTGCCCTTTTATTCCTTGCAATCAAATTTGATAAGTGAATTATTTTATTGTTTTCCTGACTAAGAGTTACAAGATAACCATATATTGCTTCAAGCCAACAATCTCCGTGGGATCGACCCTTACTCACGTAAGGTATTAATTGGACGACCCAGTGCACTTGCTGGTTAGTGGTACGAGTTGTAAAAAGTGTGATTTACAATTCGTGCACCAAGTTTTTGGCGCCGTTACCGGGGATTGTTTGAGTTTGAACAACTGACGGTGAATCTTGTTGCTTAGATTAGGAAATTTTTGTCTTTTGGGTCAGAGTCTTTCATTTTCTTTTCAAAAATTTTTCAAAAAATAATTTTTCTATTAAATCTCGTGCCAAACTTTAAGTTTTGTGTTTTCTGGTTGGTTTTCCTTTGTTTTTCAAAAATTTTATTTTGATTTTCTAAAAATTTTAAGTTTGGTGTTCTTTCTTCATGTTCTTGTGTTCTTGCGAGTCTTCAAAGTGTTCTTGAGTTTTCCTTGCGTCTTGATCTTAAATTTTTTAAGTTTGGTGTTCCTTGGTGTTTTCCCTCCAGAATTTTTGAAAACAAGGAGCATTAGATCTAAAAATTTTAAATCTTGGGCTATCTTATTGTTTCTCTCTTTCCTCTTTAAATTCAAAAATATCTTTTCTCTCTATTTTTAAAAACAAATTTTCGAAAATTATTTTTAAAATTCAGATTTTTTTTTCAAAATTTAAAATCTTTTTCAATTCATATCTTTTTCAAAACTTCCTGACCACTTTCTCTCTCCTCATTTTTTTCGAAAATCTTCACCTATTTTTATTTATTTTATTTTAATTTATTTTATCTTCGAAATAATTAAATAAATAAATAAATAAATAAAAATAAATTTTTTATTTTACATCATCTCCCTTTCTCCATCATGGATCTAAGTGGAAATGAACAGTCCAGGAGGACTCTGGGGTCATATGCTAACCCCTCTACTGCTTCATATGGGAGTAGTATCTGCATACCCTCCATTGGAGTCAGTAGCTTTGAGTTGAATCCTCAGCTCATTATCATGGTGCAGCAAAGCTGCCAGTATTCCGGTCTTCCACAGGAAGAACCTACAGAGTTTCTGGCACAGTTTTTACAAATTGTTGACACAGTACATGATAAGGAAGTAGATCAGGATGTCTACAGACTATTACTGTTTCCATTTGCTGTAAAAGACCAAGCCAAGAGGTGGTTAAATAACCAACCTAAGGCTAGCATAAGGACATGGAAACAGCTGACAGAAAAATTCCTGAATCAATACTTTCCTCCAAAATGGATGACACAGCTAAGGCTAGACATCCAAGGCTTTAAACAAGGAGATAATGAATCCCTTTATGATGCCTGGGAGAGATACAGAGAGATGCTACGAAAATGCCCCTCTGAAATGTTTTCAGAGTGGGTTCAGTTAGACATCTTCTATTATGGGCTTACAGAAAGAGCTCAGATCTCTTTAGATTACTCAGCTGGTGGATCTATCTACATGAGAAAGAAAATTGAAGAAGCTCAAGAGCTCATTAATACAGTTGCTAGAAATCAGCATCTGTACCTAAGCGGTGACTCTTCCATGAAAGAAGAGGCTAAAACAGTAACTGCTGAACTTAGTCCTGCAGAGCAAGCTGCTGAATTTAATCAGCAATTGGATTTTCTAACAAAGCAGTTGGCTAAATTCAAGGATAAACCACAAGAGACAAGGATGGCTAATATAAACATGGAAGTACAATTAAAGCAAACAAAGCAGCAGCTGTCAAAACAAATAACATAAGAATGCCAAGCAGTTCAATTAAGAAGTGGGAAAGCACTAAATACCCCACTTCAAAGTAGCAGGAAACCAAGAAATGAGCAAACCACCCAAAATCCATCTGAGGACAGTAAGAGCCCAGGGAAAAATAATTCTGGCGTTAAAACGCCAGAAGTTGGGTGGAAGGCTGGAGCTGAACGCCCAGACCATGCTCAGGACTGGCGTTCAATGCCAGAAACAAGCAAGGATCTGGCGTTGAACGCCCAAAAGAAGCACAGTTCTGGCGTTCAAATGCCAGGAACATATGAGGAGCTGGCGTCTAACGACACTCCAGCTTCTAACTCTGGCACTCAATTGCCAATGAGGGATCAGACACACACAAGTGCTGATAACAACCCATCTAAAAAGGCTTCTTCAACCACTTCTATAGGAAATAAACTTACAGTAACTAAGGTTGAGGAATATAAAGCCAAGATACCTTATCCTCAAAAACTCCGCCAAGAGGAGCAGGATAAGCAATTTGCTCGCTTTGCAGATTATCTCAGAACTCTTGAAATAAAGATCCCATTTGCAGAGGCACTTAAGCAAATACCTTCTTATGCCAAGTTCATGAAAGAGATCTTGAGTCATAAGAAGGATTGGAGAGAAACTGAAAGAGTTCTCCTCACTAAAGAATGCAGTGCAGTCATTCTGAAAAGCTTTCCTGAAAAGCTTAAAGACCCTGGGAGTTTTCTGATACCATGCACATTAGAAGGTAATTGCACCAAGACAGCTTTATGTGATCTTGGGGCAAGCATCAACCTAATACCTACATCCACTATCAGAAAGCTTGGTTTAACTGAAGAAATTAAACCAACCCGGATATATCTCCAACTTGCTGATGGCTCCATTAAATACCCATCAGGCGTGATTGAAGACATGATTATCAGAGTCAGGCCATTCTCCTTTCCCACTGACTTTGTAGTGCTGGAAATGGAGGAGCACAAGAGTGCCACTCTCATTCTAGGAAGACCTTTCCTAGCAACTGGACGAACTCTCATTGATGTCCAACAGGGGGAAATAACCCTGAGAGTCAATGATGATGAGTTTAAGTTGAATGCTGTCAAAGCCATGCAATATCCAGACACATCAAAAGACTGCATGAAAGTTGATCTTATTGACTCTTTGGTAGAAGAGATCAACATGGCTGGGAGTCTCGAATCAGAGTTGGAAGACATCTTTAAAGATGTTCAGCCTGATTTGGAGGATTCAGAGGAAATGAAAGAGCCTCTGAAATTTCCTCTGGAAGAGGAAAAACCTCCTAAACCCGAGCTCAAACCATTACCACCATCCCTGAAATATGCATTTCTGGGAGAAGGTGACACTTTTCCAGTGATCATAAGCTCTGCTTTAAATCCACAGGAAGAGGAAGCACTTATTCAAGTGCTAAGGACACACAAGACAGCTCTTGGGTGGTCCATTGGTGACCTTAAGGGCATAAGCCCAGCTAGATGCATGCACAAAATTTTATTAGAGGATAATGCTAAACCAGTGGTTCAACCACAGAGGCGGCTAAATCCAGCCATGAAGGAAGTGGTGCAGAAAGAGGTCACCAAATTACTGGAGGCTGGGATCATTTATCCTATTTCTGAAAGCCTCTGGGTGAGCCCTGTTCAAGTTGTCCCCAAAAAGGGGGGCATGACAGTGGTTCATAATGAAAAGAATGAATTGGTTCCTACAAGAACAGTTACAGGGTGGCGCATGTGTATTGACTACAGAAGGCTCAATACAACCACTAGAAAGGATCATTTTCCTTTACCGTTCATAGACCAGATGCTAGAAAGACTGGCAGGTCATGATTATTACTGCTTTTTGGATGGCTACTCAGGCTATAACCAAATTGCAGTAGATCTACAGGATCAGGAGAAAATAGCATTCACATGTCCATCTGGAGTGTTTGCTTATAGAAGGATGCCATTTGGGCTGTGTAATGCGCCTGCAACCTTCCAGAGATGCATGCTCTCTATTTTCTCTGATATGGTGGAAAAATTTCTGGAAGTCTTCATGGATGACTTCTCAGTATATGGAGACTCATTCAGCTCCTGTCTTGATCACCTGAAACTAGTTCTGAAAAGATGCCAAGAGACCAACCTGGTTTTAAACTGGGAAAAATGTCACTTTATGGTGACTGAAGGGATTGTCCTTGGGCATAAAATTTCAAACAAGGGAATAGAGGTGGATCAAGCAAAAATAGAGGTGATTGAAAAATTACCACCACCTGCCAATGTTAAGGCAATCAGAAGCTTTCTGGGGCATGCAGGATTCTATAGGAGGTTTATAAAGGATTTTTCAAAAATCGCAAAACCTCTGAGCAATCTGCTAGCTGCTGACACGCCATTTGTGTTTGACACAGAGTGTCTGCAGGCGTTTGAAACGCTGAAAGCCAAGCTGGTTACAGCACCAGTTATTTCTGCACCAGACTGGACATTACCATTTGAGCTAATGTGTGATGCCAGTGATCACGCCATTAGTGCAGTACTGGGACAGAGGCATGACAAGCTTCTGCATGTCATTTATTATGCTAGCCGCGTTTTAAATGATGCCCAGAAAAATTACACAACAACAGAAAAAGAATTGCTTGCAGTGGTTTATGCCATTGACAAGTTTAGATCATACTTAATAGGATCAAAGGTGATTGTGAATACTGACCATGCTGCTCTTAAATATCTACTCACAAAGTAGGATTCAAAACCCAGGCTCATAAGATGGGTGTTGCTTCTGCAAGAGTTTGATATAGAAATAAGGGACAGAAAAGGGACAGAAAACTAAGTGGCTGATCATCTGTCCCGGATAGAGCCAGTAGAAGGGACGTCCCTCCCCTCTCTTGAGATCTCTGAGACCTTTCTGGATGAGCATTTATTTGCCATTCAGGAAGCACCATGGTTTGCAAACATTGCGAACTATAAAGCTGCAAGGTTCATACCCAAAGAGTACAACAGGCAACAAAAGAAAAAACTAATTACTGATGCAAAGTACTACTTGTGGGATAAACCCTATCTCTTTAAGAGATGTGCAGACGGAATAATCCGGAGATGTGTGCCTAGAGAAGAAGCACAGAGGATCCTATGGCATTGCCATGGATCACAACATGGAGGCTATTTCGGAGGTGAGCGAACAGCCACCAAGGTCCTCCAATGTGGTTTCTATTGGCCCACACTCTATAGAGATTCCCGAGAGTTTGTACGTAACTGTGACAGTTGCCAAAGAGCTGGTAATCTGCCCCATGGTTACGCCATGCCTCAACAAAGAATCTTGGAGATTGAGTTGTTCGACGTTTGGGGAATTGACTTCATGGGACCTTTCCCACCATCATACTCAAACACTTACATTCTGGTGGCAGTTGACTACGTATCAAAATGGGTAGAGGCCGTTGCCACACCCACCAATGATACTAAAACAGTGCTGAAGTTCCTCCAGAAATATATCTTCAGCAGGTTTGGGGTCCCTAAAGTACTAATCAGTGATGGGGGCACTCACTTCTGCAACAAACAGCTTTACTCTGCCATGGTCCGGTATGGGATTCGCCACAAGGTGGCAACTCCATATCATCCACAGACTAATGGGCAAGCTGAAGTCTCTAACAGAGAGCTAAAAAGAATCCTAGAACGGACTGTAAGTACCCGTAGAAAGGATTGGGCAAGAAGCTTGGATGATGTTCTGTGGGGATACAGAACAGCATTCAAGACTCCTATAGGGACCTCTCCATACCAACTTGTGTATGGTAAGGCATGTCACCTGCCCGTGGAACTGGAACATAAAACTTACTGGGCAACCAGATTTCTAAACTTTGATGCCAAATTAGCTGGAGAAAAAAGATTGCTCCAGCTAAATGAGCTAGAGGAATTCAGATTCACTGCTTTCGAAAATGCCAAGCTTTATAAAGAAAAATAAAAAAAGTGGCATGACAGAAAGCTGTCATCTAGAATCTTTGAACCAAGACAAAAGGTCCTGTTGTTTAACTCTAGGCTCAGGCTATTCCCCGGGAAACTGAAGTCCCGGTGGAGGGGACCATATGTGATTACAAGTGTATCACCATATGGTTATGTGGAGCTTCAAGATATTGATTCTGATAAGAAGTTCATTGTTAATGGACAGAGAATCAAGCACTATCTTGAAGGCAATGTTGAGCAAGAGTGCACAAGGCTAAAGACAATAAAGAAGTGCTTGCTGGGAGGCAACCCAGCCATGGGGCATCACTTCCTCTAAGCATTTTGCCCTATTCTTGATTTTATTTGTTTATATAAAGTTCACTGATACTAAGGTAAAGAGTCAATTATATAAGTTCACAGGGCTACAGAAGGATTCTGCACACAAGACAGAGAAAAAGAGCTCACTGGCAAGAAAATGCTAGTAAAAGTCTGTTTTGGGCGTTCAACGCCCAAAAGAAGCATCCACTGGGCATTGAACGCCAGTAAGGATAGCCATCTGGGCGTTAAACGCCAGAAAGAAGCATCTTCTGGGCGTTGAATGCCAGAAAGAAGCTCCTTCTAGGCATTTAACGCCAGATTTACAGCGTCCTGGGCATTCAGGAAAACGCCCAGTGACAAAGGAGTTCCTGGCGTTCAACGCCAGAAAGAAGCAACAGCTGGGCGTTGAACGCCCAGGAGAGGCAGCATTTGGGCGTTGAACGCCCAAAACATACAGCGTTTGGGCATTCAAACGCCAGGATGGTGGGGAGGAGGTGAATTCGTTTTTACTTCATATGTTTCATTCTAAATTTAATTTTCATGTTTCAATTCATGATTTCTTACATAAACATGTTAAGAACCCTGATTTCTAAAATCCCTAATTTCTAAAAACCCTATTTTAAAAATATCAAATGTATCTTAATCCATAAGCACAAATCCTTTTTTCAATCCAATTCAACTCTTTTTCAAAATTTTCAAAACAAATCTATCTCTTTTCATTCAAAAATCTTTTCAACTAATCAATATCTTTTTCAAATCTCCATACTATCTTTTTCAAAAATCCAAATCTATCTTTTTCAAATATCTTTCATATCTCTTCAATTTTAAATTATATCTTTTCTTATCATACTTAAAATTTTCTTAAAAATCATATCTTCTATCTTATCTTCCTCCCTATTTTCGAAAACCCACCCCCCTCTCCCTTTAAATATGGGTTCGGCCTCCCTCCCCTCCCATCCACCATTGCACCTAGCTCTCCTTCTCTCCCTCTCCTTTCTTTTCTTTTTGCTTGAGGACAAGCAAACCTCTAAGTTTGGTGTGCTTATCCGTGATCACTAAGATCATGGCTCCTAAAAAGGAAAACAACCCACTCCAAGAGGCAAGAAAGAAAGCGTTCCAAAACCACTTTTGAATCAAGGGAAGTTCTTAACTAAAGAACATTCAGACCATTATTACAAAATAATGAGTCTAAGATCAGTGATCCCGGAAGTTAGATTCGATCTGAAAGAAGACGAATATCTGGAGATCCAGGAGCAAATTCGAATCAGGAACTGGGAGATCCTAGCTAATCCTGAAACGAAAGTGGGAAGGAATATAGTCCAGGAGTTCTATGCTAATATGTGGCATACAGACAGGCAAAGACTATCTGGATCTGCTATCTATGACTATCGGACCTTAGTCAGAGGAAAAATTGTTCATACCCACCCTGACAAGATCAGGGAGATCTTAAAGCTGCCTCAGCTGAAAGATGATCCAGACTCCTTCAATAGGAGAATGATGAGAACAGACAAGGGCCTGGATAAGATTCTAGAGGATATATGTATCCCTGGAGCCAGGTGGACCACCAGCACGAAGGGTGTCCCAATTCAACTCAAAAGAGAAGATCTCAAACCAGTCGCCAGAGGATGGCTGGACTTCATTGGGCATTCTCTGCTGCCCACTAGCAACCGTTCTGAAGTCACTATTAGAAGAGCAGTGATGATCTATTGCATCATGATGGGAAAAGAAGTGGAAGTTCATCAACTGATTTCAACTGAATTCTACAAAATTGCAAACAAAAATTCCAAAGATGCCAGGTTGGCTTATCCAAGCTTGATTTCTATGCTCTGCAAGGACGCTGGAGTAAGGATGGGAATAACTGAGTATATCTCACTTGAGCGGCCAATCACCAAAGCATCAATGGAAAAATAACAAGTACAGGATGACCCCATCAAGAAGAGAACACAGGAAATTCTCCCATAAATCCCTCAATCTGAATACTGGGAGTATCTTGAAACATCTATTACCAAGATGCAAGAAGCTCTGGAACAAATACAGAAAGAACAGAAGGAACAAAGTAGCATTCTTTGCTATTTGCTTAAAGAATAGGAGGAGCAAGGGTGTGATTTAAGGGAATTGAAGCGCCAGAAATTATCTCTTGAAGGACCAAGCACCCCGCAGATTAGAGGAACATCCACTTCCCAGAACAAAGGTTGTTAAATTCCAATCTTAGGCTTAACTCTGTGATAACTGTTTTTATTAGTTTTACCTTAGGAGTCATATAGTAGTAATTAGTATCTATATTTTTTATTTTATCCCCCAATTAAGCTATAATTTAATTTTATCATCGTCATTAAACATGAATAAAATAGAAGAATTTCTTTAGAATAAGAGGCAATATTTTTTCGAGTTTTTAATAAGGTAAATTCTAATTATTTATATGTGGTGGCAATGCTTTCTGTCTTCTGAATGAATGCTTGAACAGTGCATATGTCTTTTGAATTTGATGTTTAAGACTGTTAAATATGTTGGCTCTTGAAAGAATGATGAACATGAGACATGTTATTGATAATCTGAAAAATCATAAAAATGATTCTTGAAGCAAGAAAAAGCAGCAAAGAACAAAGCTTGCAGAAAAAAAAAAAAAGAGCAAGCAGAAAAAGCCAATAACCCTTAAAACCAAAAGGCAAGGGTAAATAAAAAGGATCCCAAGGCTTTGAGCATCAGTGGATAGGAGGGCCTAAAGGAATAAAATCCTGGCCTAAGCGGCTAAACAAAGCTGTCCCTAACCATGTGCTTGTGGCGTGAAGGTGTCAAGTGAAAACTTCAGACTGAGCGGTTAAAGTCAAGGTCCAAAGCAAGAAGAAGAGTGTGCTTAAGATGGATATGGAGATGGTGAATATTGAAGTGGTGGTTCTTGTAAGTAATTGGGTTGGAATTGGGGTGGTTCTATATATGGTTCATATGGCTCATAAGGTGGTTGGTATGGTGGTTGAGGGTTAGGGTCATATGGAGGTGAATGGCGGAAAGGGGCTTGTGAGTATGGTGGTCCAAAGTTATGTTGAGGAGGGGGTTCATAGGTGTATGGTGGTGGTTGTTGATAATCAAAAGATTTCTCACCATATCTATTGCCTTGATATGCATCACAGAATGGTTGTTGATAGTCCATTGGAGGTGGTTGTTGCCATGAGGGTTGATCAAATCCTTGTGGCTCCTCCCAGCTTTGATTCTTCCAACCTTGATGCCTGTTCTCATTATAGATTCCATTCCTAACAACAACATTGGAATCAAACTCGAAGCGAGAGGGGTGAGAACTCATAGTTAGTTAATAAAAATTTAAAAACAAAAATAAAAGCAAATTTGAAATTCAAATTTTTGAATTTGAAAATTAAAATTTGAATTTTGAATTTTTAAAATTGAAAATTTTTTTTAAATTTGAATTTTAAATTTTTAAAATTGAAATTTTAAAATTGAAAATTGAAAATTGATTTTTTTTTTAAATATTTACAATAACCAATAATAAGGCACACGTTTGCAATTCCCCGGCAACGATGCCATTTTGACGTTAGGATTTTTGCCAGTAAAGAATGTCATAAAAATAGTCGTGTTGTAGATATAGTTTCTAAACCAACAGAAATCCCTTTCGTACAAACGTTTTGGTTGTCACAAGTAACAAACCCCTTAATATTGATAACCGAGTATTTAAACCCCAGGTCGTCTTCTCAAGGAACTGCAGGGAAGTATGTTCTTATTATTGGTTATGGAGATTGTAAATTGGGGGTTTTGGAAGAAAGGTGGGAATATGTTATATGACAAGTAAAATAAAATAATAATAATAAAATCTCTTGGCAAGTTATAAGAAATTGGAAGTCCAGACTTAGTTATCCTTATCAATAATAATGAAAGTTGAATCTTAATTCCACTTAGTTGACCTTTACTAAAGCAAAGGAAAGTCAAGGGACAAAGTGGTTTGATCTTCGAATCCTATTTATTTCCTAAGAAAAGATTGGGATTATTGAAGTTCAACTCAATTGGCAAGGTAACAATTATCAATTATGCTGTTGAATTGGATAACTCCTGAGTTACTGATTTCTTAACCAAAACCAAAAAGGGAAAATATCTAAATTAAATTAAAAGCATTTATAAATGGAGCAAACCAAAATTAAATCTGAAAATACCTCGAATTGCATTCACCAAAGAACTTAAATCTGACATAGACATTCATAAATTAAATTGGAGAAATAAATAAAAGAACATTGAACCTGGGATTGAGAGTCACTCCTAAAACTAAGAGAAGTCCTAAATCCTAATCCTAAGAGAGAGGAGAAAACCTCTCTCTCTAGAAACTACATCTAAATCCTAAAATTGTGAATTTGAGAGCCTCTTGATGAATGGATGCATTCCCCCACTTTATAGCCTCTAATCTGTGTTTTCTGGGCCATAAACTGGGTCAAAAACAGCCCAAAATTCGTTGGAGAAGAATTCAAACACGCTGATTTCCGTCACTGCGATGCGGCCGCATGGAGCACGCGGTCGCGTCACCTAGCATCACGGTAACTATGGCATATTATATATCAAATCGAAACCCCGGACATTAGCTTTCCAACGCAACTGGAACCGCATCGTTTGGACCTCTGTAGCTAAAGTTATAGCGGTTTGAGTGCGAAGAGGTCAGGCTGGACAGCTTAGCAATTTCTCCAACTTCTTGTATTCCTTCCACTTTTGCATGCTTCCTTTCCATCCTCTGAGTCATTCCTGCCCTATAATCTCTGAAAGCACTTAACACACATATCAAGGCATCTAATGGTGATAAGAGAGGATTAATATTAGCAAAGATAAGTCCAAAGAAGCATGTTTTCAATCATAGCACATAATTAGGAAGGCAAATGTAAAACCATGCAAATAGTATGAATAAATGGGCAAAGAGTTGATAAAATCCACTCAATTAAGCATAAGATAAACCATGAAATAGTGGTTTATCACAAACCAAATTCAAGTGGGGTAATAAAGCTAAGAGTTATGTGTTTTACCCACTCAAATGAAGGATTGGATGGTAACTTAGGTAGAGAAGTTCCCAATGATCTTGACAAAGCACGTTCCACTCCCATCCATCCTCTTCTAGGGGCTTCTACCACTTGGCAAAGTTCTTCAAGCTCTACCTCTTGCCAAACTTTCTCAAATTCACATTCTTCTTCACGAATCTCTTCAAGCTATTCCCCATCACTTAAGTCAAAAATAGGAGGTTTAGTGAAATCTACCTCTTCATCAATTCCAAGTTCAATGGGGAAGGATCCATGATACGCGAAAAATAAATTTCGCGCAATAACTACCGGCAAGTGCAGTGGGTCGTATCAAGTAATAAAACTCACTAGAGAGTGAGGTCGATCCCACGAGGATTAATGGATTAAGCAATCAATAGTTGATTAATTAACCTAGTTAGATGAGCAGATTGGAGTGATAAGTAGCAGGAAATGTAAATTGCATAAAAGTAAAGGAAAGCAATAAAGTGCAGAAAAGTAAATTGACATAAATGTAAAGTGCAGGAAGTAAATGACAGAAAGTAAATATAAGAACTAAAAATAAAATGAACATTGGGATCAAGAGATATTGAATTCTCCGGATCAAGTTCACTCTCATCTCTTCCTCAATCAATGCATTCATTGATCTTCTTGGCAATCTTAGGTGATTGGATCCCAATGTCTTGGCTCACCAATCTCTCTAAGCTTGAAAAATTTCCCAATGTCTTGGTTTAATTGTTCATGGGAAGAGATGAAGCTTGGTCACTGATTATACCACAAACATTCATAGATCAAAGTATTGGTAGGATTAAATGTCACAATATCCATCCAACCCCCAACCTAATCCAATGTGAGAAAGCATTTCTAGCTTGATTTCCTCATCCCTCTGTCAAGGATCAAAGGAAATCCAATTATGAAAAGCTTTTTCTGCAAGACAACTATTCAATTGAATTAAGATCAAAAGCTTTCTAGTAAGACCAAGAGAAAAGACAGAGAAAGAATGATGACAATTACAAATTGATCCATTAAATAACAATAGATCTCTCTAACCCAAAGAAAAGAGTTAGTTTAATTCATTGCTCTATTCTAACAGAGAAGGAAGAAAGTACAGAAAAATAGAGATGAAGATTAAAAAATAGAACAGAAATTGAAACTTTAAATTCATAATGGAAATTACAAACTAAAATTAAACTACCAGAAAAGCAGAAAAGAAAAGAAAAGAAAGAAAAGTTCATGGAAGGTGTGTGTCAAGGGATGTGGATGCATGATTCTGGACTCCCCTCCAATCCAGAATGATTCCTCCAATCCAGCTAATGCCTATATATAGGCTTACAAAGATGAAAATACAAATTACAAAATGAATTAAAATTCCTAATCTAGATGCTGCTTGTGCCTTGGATTGAGTGATATGTGATGGGCTCAGCTTGCTTGCATGATTCAAGGGTGTATCGGGCCTTTAGCAGTGTTGCCAGCATTAAAATTCTGCTCCCAGGCCTTTCTTCAGCATTTGCGTCAACGTTAGCATGCAAACGTTCCCTCCAACGTTTTCCTGGTCACATATACGCGTGGGTGACGCGTATGCGTGACCCTTGTTTTTTTAACGTTGAGATGAGTGTTGGACACAACGTTGCTGGGCCAACATTCTACCTACGCATGTGCGTGGACGACGCGCACGTGTGCCTTGTCAATTCTTCACTTCTCACGCGTACGCGTGGGTGATGCGTACGCGTGGCTTGTCAATTTTTCTCTTTTCACGCGTACGCGTAAGTGACGCGTATGCGTGGCCTCTGATTTTGCACTTATCACGCGTATGCATGGGGTACGCGTACGCATGGCTGTCGATTTTTCCAGGCTTCTTGTCACGTACGTTGGGGGTAACGTTGGATCACCAACGTTCCTTCCAACATTGCTTCTTCAATTTTTCCATACAACGTTAGTTCATTGCCAACGTTTACTCTAACTTTGCCACCAATGTTAGCTCTCCAACTCTACTTTTCTCTACTTTTCTGCTTCTACTTAGCCTATCATCAAACAAATAAGTGTATCAAAGTAACATACAAGATAATCTTTACTATACCAAGTGTGCTAATAATGCTCAAAATCATAACTTCACTTAGTGTGATCTATTTCATCATATTTACCCTGTATATTAACAAAAATTCACTTATGCTTGAGATTTTCTTAATGCAGAGATTTTTCATGCTTTTGCTCATTTATCAACAAAATTTGTATGAAAACTAAAGCTAAAATCTAGTGAAAAAGCATAGAAAAATAGGCTATGATGCCCTGGCACCACAACACCAAACTTAAATCTTGCTTGTCCTCAAGCAAGAAAAGAATCATGCAATAAAGTTTGATAATCCAAGGTGAGAAGAGTAGCAGTATAATGTTCATGGTTAGCTAGTTTTCTATGCATACAACAATCACAAAAGAGATTCACATAATTGATGCCTCTATCTAGCTCATTTTATGAAATCTTTTTCCTTAAGTTTCTTCCTTGAACAACCTTTTCATTCTATTGTTGGTTTTTTCTTTTCGGGTGTTTTGCACCATGAGTTACAAGCAAAGCTACGACTCTAAATGCTTTGTTTTCAAGTATTACCACTTGATACATAAGCACCACAAGCATTTAATTAGAGGACTCTTTTAGCTCATTTTGTTTCTTATCTTCTTGACTCTCTAATCATTGATGCTTAGAGCCTTGAGCTTTGAGGGAGTGTCTTTGCACTTGAGCCTAACCTTGACTCTAAGTAATTTATTTTCAAGCTTTTTGCTTGATACATAAACACCACAAGTACTTAACAAATGAATTGTCATTGGTACTCAGAGCCTTTAGCTTTCTCATTCTTTCCCTTTTCTTTTTATTGCCTTAATTGCATTTGCTTTTTCAAGGTTTTCATGATTTCAAAAATTTCATAAAATGTCCTAGATGAAAACTTCAATTAGCAAATTCAAATGCAATTGAGCAACACTAGTCATGCTAGCTTCCCAATACTTATAAGCTCATGCTAAGTTCTTCTTTAAGGACCTTGGTTGTTTGTGATCATGAAACTAAATTGCTTTGAACTCACAAAATTTAAGATGGCAATTATAATGTCACAGCAGCATGTTACAATTGAACAATCAGACTTTGCTTATTCACAAGGAGCAATCACACATACATACAAAGAAAATAGAAGACAATCATGCAATTTAGAATACTAGAAATAAATAAGAGGAAAAAGGAACTTTACCACCTTGTAGTTCATCTTCATTGTTATTGTCCTTTTCCTCCTATTTTTCTCCCTTCCCATACCAATTCAGATTGATTGCTTGTCTTCAAGCAGCAAATAAAACAGTGGTGATGAGGTCTATGATGTGACATAACTGCCTTAAACAATGAAATGTGAGTGATGTATGTGGTTAAGCAAGCAAAAATTAAAGATAACACTACAGGCCTAAGAAGCAAAGGCATTATGGTTAAACAAACAAGTGATGTTGCTGGATACATGGCATAGAAAAATAAGTGACACACCAGACTTATTGTGACACTTCTTTTGGAATTGATGCAAGTATCAGAAAGATTAAAAACAGATTGTTGCAGGGCAACACCAAACTTAGAATGTAACCATATGCCCAATTTATTTGACAGAAAGCTAAATAAAACAAACTATTGTATGAATTAACACAATCACCAAGACCCAGAGATGTCACGGGCAGAGGGCTCTTGGTGAGGCATTAACACAAACAGTCAAAGAGCATAGAAAATAAAGAACAAAAGCAATTAAATGAACATCAAGAAAAATGTCTAATCTAGGTAATCAACAACTGGTAGATTGTCAATCACAATTAAACCCCGGCAACGGCGCCAAAAACTTGCTAGTCGAAAAATAAATTCCACGCAATAACTACCGGCAAGTGCACCGGGTCGTATCAAGTAAAAAAACTCACTAGAGAGTGAGGTCAATCCCACGAGGATTAATGGATTAAGCAAATAATAGTTGATTAATTAACCTAGTTAGACGAGCAGATTGGAGTCATAAGCAGCAGAAAATGTAAATTGCATAAAAGTAAAGGAAAGCAATAAAGTGCAGAAAAGTAAATTGACATAAATGAAAAGTGCAGGAAGTAAATGACAGAAAGTAAATATAAGAACTAAAAATAAAATGAACATCGGGATCAAGAGATATTGAATTCTTCGAATCAAGTTCACTCTCATGTCTTCCTCAATCAATGCATTTATTGATCTTCTTGGCAATCTTAGGTGATTGGATCCCAATGTCTTGGCTCACTAATCTCTCTAAGCTTGAACAATTTTCCAATGTCTTGTTTTAATTGTTCATGGGAAGAGATGAAGCTTGGTCACTGATTATACCACACACATTCATAGATCAAAGTATTGGTAGGATTAAATGTCACAATATCCATCCAACGCCCAACCTAATACAATGTGAGAAAGCATTTCTAGCATGATTTCCTCATCCCTCTCAAGGATCAAAGGAAATCCAATTATAAATAGCATCTCTGTCAAGACAACTATTCAATTGAATTAAGATCGAAAGCTTTCTAGTAAGACCAAGAGAAAAGACAGAGAAAGAATGATGACAATTACAATTTATCCATTAAATAAGAATAGAGCTCTCTAACCCAATGAAAAAAGTTAGTTTAATTCATTGCTCTATTCTAACAGAGAAGGAAGAAAGTGCAGAAAAATAGAGATGAAGATTAAGAAATAGAACGGAAATTGAACCTTTAAATTCATAATGGAAATTACAAACTAAAATTAAACTACCAGAAAAGCATAAAAGAAAAGAAAAGAAAGAAAAGTGCATGGAAGGTGTGTGTCAGGGGATGTGGATGCATGATTCTGGACTCCCCTCCAATCCAGAATGATTCCTCTAATCCAGCTAATGCCTATATATAGGCTTACAAAGATGAAAATATGTAAAAACCGGCGTTTTTTTGAATAAAATCATTTAAATGCCCAAATTAAATTCCGAAAAGTTAGAATGAGAATTTGGGGATTTAAATATTATTTTTGAACTCAGTAGGTTTTTCTGAGTCAGAAAATGTGTTTTTTGCGAAAAACTATGAAAAACTACGAACTGACAGTTGAACCAGTTGAACCGGTTCAGGGCTGCCCGGTACTGCGTGAAAAAAAGTGGAAACAGTCAAATACCTTAGAAAAACATTAGAAATAGAAAATCGGGCGTTAGTGTTAAAGGTTTGGCCCAAAGTTAGGCCAAACGGGCTAAAAATGCTAACGGGTTGGACCGGGTCCAAGTTGGGCCCAAGCCTAACATATAAAAGGGTTCATTAATGAACCAACTCAGCACAACACAATCACAAACACACCCACACCAGCTGAAAGGTGAGAAAGAGAAGAAACCCCCATGAGCACTATTCATCTTCTTCTTCCCAAGCTCATATCTTGAGCTAGAGAGCTCCGATCGCCGCACCGTTTGCGGCTATGTGTTCCTTGTGAAGAGCTCTACAAAACCCATACAAGAATGTAGTGAGGTAACAACGAAATATTTTCTATTCTCCTCTCCAAAGTTTCGAGTTCTAGGATTTGTGATTAAGTGAAATTTGTGATTTTTGGGTATTTAGGTTCACTCTAATCCTTGCTTAGCGTTGGGTTTTGGCTTCCAAAACTGTTGGACAAGGTAAGAGCTCTTGAAACCTTTGTGAGATTATGTTTATGTTAAGCCGTAGTTTGATTAGTGATGTTTGGTGTGTGACGTTAGGATTTTTACCAGTAAAGAGATTCACAAAAACAGTTGCGTTGTAGATATAGTCTCTAAACCGACAAAAATCTCTTCATACAAACGTGTTGGGTGTCACAAGTAACAAACCTCTTTTAAAAATTGATAACCGAGTATTCAAATCTCGGGTCGTCTTCTCAAGGAATTGCAGGGAAGTATGTTCTTATTATTGGTTATGAAGATTGTAAATTGGGGGTTTTGGAAGTTTGGGCAACGCATACAGGTATATTTTCGAGCAATAAAAATAAATAAATAACTGTAAAATAAACTCTTGGCAAGGTATGAGAACCAGAAATCCTGTCCTTGTTATCCTTATCAGATGTGATGAGAATTGGATTTTAATCCCACTTAGTAAAGTCAAGAGGACTAATTAGCTTGATTTTCAAGTCCTAGTCAACTCCTGTGGAGAGACTAGTGTTAGAGCAATCCTAGCTAAAGCAAAATCTGCCAATTTCAACCACTCCTGAGTTTGACAACTCAAGTGTTACCAATTACCTAACCAAAGCCAAAAGGAAGAAAATATCTAAATTAAATTAAAAGCATCAATATAAGCAAAGCAATCTTAAATCTGAAAATACCTCGAATTGCATTAACAAAAGAAATTAAATCTGGAATAGTTGTTCATAAATTAAATTGAGAAAATAAATAAAAATAAAGAACCTGGGATTGAGAGTCACTCCTAAAACTAAGAGAAATCCTAAATCCTAATCCTAAGAGAGAGGAGAGAACCTCTCTCTCTAAAAACTACATCTACTCCTAAAATTGTGAATATGAGAGCCTTCTTTTATGAATGGATGTATTCCCCCACTTTATAGCCTCTAATCTGTGTTTTCTGGACCGTAAACTGGGTCAAAAACAGTCCAGAATTCGCTGGTTTCAAAGTTTGCCACGCTGGATTTCTGTCACTGCAATGCGGCCGCATGGATCACGCGGTCGCGTTCCCTAGCATCAGGAGAACTATAGCATATTATATATCAAATCGAAGCCCCAGACGTTAGCTTTCTAACGCAACTAGAACCGCATCGTTTGGACCTCTGTAGCTAAAGTTATAGCCGTTTGAGTGCAGAGAGGTCAGGCTGGACAGCTTAGCAATTTCTCCAACTTCTTGTATTCCTTCCACTTTTGCATGCTTTCTTCCCATCCTCCAAGCCATTCCTGCCTTATAATATCTAAAAACACTTAATACACATATCAAGGCATCTAATGGTAATAAGAGAGGCTTAATAATAAGCAAATATAAGATCAAAGAAGCATGTTTTCAATCATAGCACGAAATCAGGAAGGAAATATAAAACCATGCAAATATTATGAATAAGTGGGTAAAGAGTTGATAAAATCCACTCAATTGAGCACAAGATAAACCATAAAATAGTGGTTTATCAACCTCCCCACACTTAAATACAAGCATGTCCTCATGCTAAGCTCAAGAGAAACTATAAAGATGAAGAGGAATGGTAGAATGTATGAAATGCAATCCTATATATATGAATGCAACTAAATATGAAATGCTTCTACCTACTTGGTTAAAAAGTAAATAAGCTCTTCAAGACAAACATAAATCAGATTTCACTAATTCAAATTATACAGTAAAAGACAAGTAAACCTGTAAGAAGATAGCTCATATAAGCAGGGAACATAGAATTAAGCACTGAACCCTCACTGGTAGTGTATATCACTCTAACCTCTCAAGTGTATAGGGTTTTTCACTCTACTCTTCTCTAGTCATGCTTTCTAAACCTTGTTCTTCATCTAACCAATCAACAAATATTTAATGTACCGATGCAAACATCATGAGGTCTTTTCAAGGTTGTAATGGGGCTGAGGTAAAGGTAAGGATATATGTATGGCCAAGTGAGCTATAATATGAATCTTTAATTAACCTAAGCTCTCACCTAATATACATATACTCTATATAACTTTAAAATCTTACCTAGCTACCCATAATTCTCACTTTTGTATAATTCCTATACTCATGTACCAAATTCTCTTTAATTTTTATCACATGTGCATTGATTTTTCATTAACTTAACATTGGGGTAATTTTATCCCCTTATTTATTTGCTTATTTATTGAATATTTTCTTTTTCTTTTCTTTCTTTTTTTTTTAAATCTGAAAAAAAATGCAGAATGTAAATGCAGTGCTTAATGTGAATGCTATGCATGATTCTAGGTTCAATGAAAATAAAATAAAATAAAAATAAACAACACGAAATAAAATTGAAAAAGAACAATCATACGATGGTGGGTTGTCTCCCACCTAGCACTTTTAGTTATAGTCCTTAAGTTGGACATTTGATGAGCTTCCTGCTATGGTGGCTTGTGCTTGTACTGATCCAGGAATCCCCACCAATGTTTGTACTTCCAGTAGCCTCCGGGGTCCCAAACTAAGCATGTAAAGCCCTTAAGAAGCTTCAAACAGATTCTTAGGCTCCCGGGGTGACAAATGCCAGAACAGATTCCAGGATCCCAAACTTTACTTTTACACCCGTTTTGTCTCGATCTGCATTTTTCTAGCCGAGTGAAAGGTGATCTGAATTCTCACTGCAACGACGAAATAGCTTCCTAGACCCATTCAGTTACGCTTTATACCAACCTTTGCGTTTGAACTTAAAGCTTCCAACCATGATGAACCTTGCAGGACAATTCTTACCACTGGCCATCTTCCTCCTACTCTTAATATCACAAAGAGCTCTAAGTTGACCATCCGTCTCCAGTAGCCCATATTCAAGTTGAATTAGAAAGCTAAGGGATATGAATTTTACCCACTTGAATGTTTTGAAGGATGATGGCAACTTAGGGGGAGGTATTTTTAATGAAATTGCAAGTTCCACTCCCTTGTGCTCTTTTCTGATAATTACCACCTCTTTGCAAGCTTCTTCAATTTCAACCTCTTCCTCTTGGCAGCTCTCTTCCAATTTAATCTCCTCTTCATTGCTTTCCAAGGGCATGGGAGGTTGTGCTTCTTCTTCTTGAATCTCCATCTCTTGATCAACCTCTTCCAAGTCTTCAACTATGATATGCTTTGGAGGTTGTACACCCCCCTCAGCATCAATTTCAACCGTCTTGGAAGGAGGCTCTATGTCTTGTATTTCCCATGGAGGTTCTGCATCTCCTAAGTCTTCAACCAACTCTTCTTCTTGAACAATGGCAGCATCTTCTACTTGTTCTAGTACGAATTCATTCTCTGTCTTGTCCACTGGGGTTTCTGGTATCTCCTTTATGCTACGCTCTTCACTAGACTGTCCACATGGAGCTGTGGCTGATCCTTGTATATTTGAGCGCCTACAAGCACATTGAATTAATGCTTGCTCTAGTTGTTGAACGGTTGCCTGAAATTTAATTACTGTTTCCCTTAGGCGATCCTCTGCTTCTCGGGTTGCCGGACTTGGACATGATACAAAAGAAAGTGGTGGTGGTTGGGAGTGATTGGATTGGAATTGGAGTGGTTCTATATATGGTTCATATGGCTCATAAGGTGGTTGGTATGGTGGTTGAGGGTTAGGGTCATATGGATGTGAATGGCGGAAAGGGGCTTGTGAGTTTGGTGGTCCAAAGTTATGTTGAGGAAAGGGTTCATAGGCATATGGTGGTGGTTGTTGATAATTAAAAGAGTGCTCACCATAGCCATTGCCTTGATATGCATCACAGAATGGTTGTTGATGGTCCATTGGAGGTGGTTGTTGCCATGAGGGTTGATTAAATCCTTGTGGCTCCTCCCATCTTTGAGTCTTCCAACTTTGATGCATATTTTCATTATAGTTTCCATTCCTAACACAACATTGGAATCAAACTTGAAGCGAGAGGGGTCAGAATTCATAGTAAAAAAAATTTAAAAACAAAAATAAAAATAAATTTAAATTAAAAGGTTGTTTAAATTTTGAATTTGAAAATTAAATTTTGAATTTTGAATTTTGAAATTTTGAAAATTTTTGAATTTGAATTTTGAAAAAAAATTTTAAATTTAAATTTTTGAAATTTGATTTTTGAAATAAGATAAGATAAAATAAAAATTTTAAAATAAAAACCAATAATCTCTTACCTTAAGAAAAAAAAGAATAAATAAAAATAAAAAAAACAAATAAACAAGCAAAAATAAAATATTTACAATAACCAATAATAAGGCACACGTTTGCAATTCCCCAGCAACGGCGCCATTTTGACGTTAGAATTTTTACCAGTAAAGAGATTCACAGAAACAGTTGCGTTATAGATATAGTCTCTAAACCGCCAAAAATTCCTTCGTACAAACGTGTTGGGTGTCACAAGTAACGAACCCCTTTTAAAAAGTGATAACTGAGTTTTCAAACCTCGGGTCGTCTTCTCAAGGAATTGAAGGGAAGTATGTTCTTATTATTGGTTATGAAGATTGTAAATTGGGGGTTTTGGAAGTTTGGGCAATGCGCACAGGTATATTTTCGAGCAATAAAAATAAATAAATAACTGTAAAATAAACTCTTGGCAAGGTATGAGAACCAGAAATCCTGTCCTTGTTATCCTTATCAGATGTGATGAGAATTGGATTTTAATCCCACTTAGTTAAGTCAAGTGGACTAATTAGCTTGATTTTCAAGTCCTAGTCAACTCCTGTGGAGAGACTAGTGTTAGAGCAACCCTAGCTAAAGCAAAATCTTCCAATTTCAACCACTCCTGAGTTTGACAACTCAAGTGTTACCAATTACCTAACCAAAGCCAAAAGGAAGAAAATATCTAAATTAAATTAAAAGCATCAATATAAGCAAAGCAATCTTAAATCTGAAAATACCTCGAATTGCATTAACAAAAGAAATCAAATCTGGCATAGATGTTCATAAATTAAATTGAGAAAATAAATAAAAATAAAGAACCTGGGATTGAGAGTCACTCCTAAAACTAAGAGAAATCCTAAATCCTAATCTTAAGAGAGAGGAGAGAACATCTCTCTCTAAAAACTACATCTACTCCTAAAATTGTGAATATGAGAGCCTTCTTTTATAAATGAATGTATTCTCCCACTTTATAGCCTCTAATCTGTGTTTTCTGGGCTGCAAACTGGGTCAAAAACAGTCCAGAATTCGCTGGTTTCGAATTTTGCCACGCTGAATTTCCGTCACTGCGACGCGGCCGCATGTATCACGCGGTCGCATTGCCTAGCGTCAGGGGAACTATAGCATATTATATATCAAATCGAAGCCCCGAACGTTAGCTTTCCAACGCAACTGGAACCGCGTCGTTTGGACCTCTGTAGCTAACGTTATAGCCGTTTGAGTGCAGAGTGATCAAGCTGGACAGCTTAGCAATTTCTCCAACTTCTTGTATTCCTTCCACTTTTGCATGCTTTCTTCCCATCCTCCAAGCCATTCCTGCCTTATAATATCTGAAAACACTTAACACACATATCAAGGCATCTAATGGTAATAAGAGAGGATTAATAATAAGCAAATATAAGATCAAAGAAGCATGTTTTCAATCATAGCACAAAATCAGGAAGGAAATATAAAACCATGCAAATATTATGAATAAGTGGGTAAAGAGTTGATAAAATCCACTCAATTGAGCATAAGATAAACCATAAAATAGTGGTTTATCAACCTCCCCACACTTAAATACTAGCATGTCCTCATGCTAAGCTCAAGAGAAACTATAAAGATGAAGAGGAATGGTAGAATGTATGAAATGCAATCCTATCTATATGGATGCAACTAAATGTGAAATGCTTCTACCTACTTGGTTAAAAAGTAAATAAGCTCTTCAAGACAAACATAAATCAGATTTCACTAATTCAAATTATACAGTAAAAGACAAGTAAACTTGTAAGAAGATAGCTTATGAAAGCAGGGAACATAGAATTAAGCACTGAACCCTCACTGGTAGTGTATATCACTCTAATCTCTCAAGTGTATAGGGTTTTTCACTCTCCTCTTCTCTAGTCATGCTTTCTAAACCTTGTTCTTCATCTAACCAATCAACAAATATTTAATGTACCAATGCAAACATCATGAGGTCTTTTCAAGGTTGTAATGGGGCTGAGGTAATGGTAAGGATATATGTATGGCCAAGTGAGCTTTAATATGAATCTTTAATTAACCTAAGCTCTCATCTAATATACATATACTCTATATAACTTTGAAATCATACCTAGCTACCCATAATTCTCACTTTTGTATAATTCCTATACTCATGTACCAAATTCTCTTTAATTTTTATCACATGTGCATTGATTTTTCATTAACTTAACATTGGGGTAATTTTATCCCCTTATTTATTTGCTTATTTATTGAATATTTTCTTTTTCTTTTTCTTTTCTTTCTTTTTTTTTTTAAATCTGAAAAAAAATGCAGAATGTAAATGCAGTGCTTAATGTGAATGCTATGCATGATTCCAGGTTTAATGAAAATAAAATAAAATAAAATAAACAACACGAAATAAAATTGAAAAAGAACGATCATACGATGGTGGGTTGTCTCCCACCCAGCACTTTTAGTTATAGTCCTTAAGTTGCACATTTGATGAGCTTGTGCTTGTACTGATCCAGGTATCCCCACCAATGTTTGTAGTCCCAAACTAAGCATGTAAAGCCCTTAAGAAGCTTCAAACAGATTCTTAGGCTCCCGGGGTGACAAAAGCCAGAACAGATTCCAGGATCCCAAACTTTACTTTTACACCCGTTTTTGTCTCGATCTGTATTTTTCCAGCTGGGTGAAAGGTGATCTGAATTCTCACTGCAGCGACGAAACAGCTTCCTAGACCCATTCAGTTGAGCTTTATACCAACCTTTGTGTTTGAACTTAAAGCTTCCAACCATGATGAACCTTGCAGGACAATTCTTACCACTGGCCATCTTCCTCCTACTCTTAATGTCACAAAGAGCTCTAAGTTGTCCATCCGTCTCCAGTAGCCCATATTCAAGTGGAATTAGAAAGCTAAGGGATATGAATTTTACCCACTTGAATGTTGTGAAGGATGATGGCAACTTAGGGGGAGGTATTTTTAATAAAATTGCAAGTTCCACTCCATTGTGCTCTTCTCTGATAATTACCACCTCTTTGCAAGCTTCTTCAATTTCAACCTCTTCCTCTTGGCAGCTCTCTTCCAATTTAATCTCCTCTTCATTGCTTTCCAAGGGCATGGGAGGTTGTGCTTCTTCTTCTTGAATCTCCATCTCTGGATCAACCTCTTCCAAGTCTTCAACTATGATATGCTTTGGAGGTTGTACACCCTCCCCAGCATCAATTTCAACCATCTTGGAAGGAGGCTCTATGTCTTGTGTTTCCCATGGAGGTTCTACATCTCCTAAGTCTTCAACCAACTCTTCTTCTTGAACAATGACAGCGTCTTCTACTTGTTCTAGTACGAATTCATTCTCTGTCTTGTCCACTGGGGTTTCTGGTATCTCCTTTATGCTACGCTCTTCACTAGACTGTCCACATGGAGCTGTGGCTGATCCTTGTATATTTGAGCGCCTAGAAGCCCATTGAATTAATGCTTGCTCCAGTTGTTGAACGGTTGCTTGAAATTTAATTACTGTTTCCCTTAGGTGATCCTCTGCTTCTCGGGTTGCCGGACTTGGACATGATACAAAAGAAAGTGGTGGTGGTTGGGAGTGATTGGATTGAAATTGGGGTGGTTCTATATATGGTTCATATGTCTCATAAGGTGGTTGGTATGGTAGTTGAGGGTTAGGGTCATATGGAGGTGAATGGCGGAAAGGGGCTTGTGAGTTTGGTGGTCCAAAGTTATGTTGAGGAAAGGGTTCATAGGCATATGGTGGTGGTTGTTGATAATTAAAAGAGTGCTCACCATAGCCATTGCCTTGATATGCATCACAGAATGGTTGTTGATGGTCCATTGGAGGTGGTTGTTGCCATGAGGGTTGATTAAATCCTTGTGGCTCCTCCCATCTTTGAGTCTTCCAACTTTGATGCATATTTTCATTATAGTTTCCATTCCTAACAACAACATTGGAATCAAACTTGAAGCGAGAGGGGTGAGAATTCATAGTAAAAAAAATTTAAAAACAAAAATAAAAATAAATTTAAATTAAAAAGTTATTTAAATTTTGAATTTGCAAATTAAATTTTGAAATTTGAATTTTGAAATTTTGAAAATTTTTGAATTTGAATTTTGAAAAAAAAATTTTAAATTTAAATTTTTGAAATTTGATTTTTGAAATAAGATAAGATAAAATAAAAAATTTAAAATAAAAACCAATAACCTCTTAACTTAAGAAAAAAAGCAAAAATAAAAATAAAAAAAACAAATAAACAAGCAAAAATAAAATATTTACAATAACCAATAATAAGGCACACGTTTGCAATTCCCCGGCAACGGCGCCATTTTGACGTTAGGATTTTTACCAGTAAAGAGATTCACAGAAACAGTTGCGTTGTAGATATAGTCTCTAAACCGACAAAAATCCCTTCGTACAAACGTGTTGGGTGTCACAAGTAACAAACCCCTTTTAAAAATTGATAACCGAGTATTCAAACCTCGGGTCGTCTTCTCAAGGAATTGCAGGGAAGTATGTTCTTATTATTGGTTATGAAGATTGTAAATTGGGGGTTTTGGAAGTTTGGGCAATGCGCACAGGTATATTTTCGAGCAATAAAAATAAATAAATAAGTGTAAAATAAACTCTTGGCAAGGTATGAGAACCAGAAATCCTGTCCTTGTTATCCTTATCAGATGTGATGAGAATTGGATTTTAATCCCACTTAGTTAAGTCAAGTGGACTAATTAGCTTGATTTTCAAGTCCAAGTCAACTCCTGTGGAGAGACTAGTGTTAGAGCAATCCTAGCTAAAGCAAAATCTGCCAATTTCAACCACTCCTGAGTTTGACAACTCAAGTGTTACCAATTACCTAACCAAAGCCAAAAGGAAGAAAATATCTAAATTAAATTAAAAGCATCAATATAAGCAAAGCAATCTTAAATCTGAAAATACCTAGAATTCCATTAACAAAAGAAATTAAATCTGGCATAGATGTTCATAAATTAAATTGAGAAAATAAATAAAAATAAAGAACCTGGGATTGAGAGTCACTCCTAAAACTAAGAGAAATCCTAAATCTTAATCCTAAGAGAGAGGAGAGAACCTCTCCTCTCTAAAAAACTACATCTACTCCTAAAATTGTGAATATGAGAGCCTTCTTTTATGAATGGATGTATTCCCCCACTTTATAGCCTCTAATCTGTGTTTTCTGGGCCGCAAACTGGGTCAAAAACAGTTCAGAATTCGCTGGTTTCGAATTTTGCCACGCTGGATTTCCGTCACTGCGATGGGCCGCATGGATCATGTGGTCGCATCGCCTAGCATCAGGGAAACTATAGCATATTATATATCAAATCGAAGCCCCGGACGTTAGCTTTCCAACGCAACTGGAACCGCATCGTTTGGACCTCTGTAGCTAAAGTTATAGCCGTTTGAGTGCAGAGAGGTCAGGCTGGACATCTTAGCAATTTCTCCAACTTCTTGTATTCCTTCCACTTTTGTATGCTTTCTTCCCATCCTCTAAGCCATTCCTGCCTTATAATATCTGAAAACACTTAACACACATATCAAGGCATCTAATGGTAATAAGAGAGGATTAATAATAAGCAAATATAAGATCAAAGAAGCATGTTTTCAATCATAGCACAAAATCAGGAAGGAAATATAAAACCATGCAAATATTATGAATAAGTGGGTAAAGAGTTGATTAAATCCACTCAATTGAGCACAAGATAAAGCATAAAATAGTGGTTTATCAGTGTGTATATAGCTTGTTTATTGTGAGTTGGAGCTTGTTGGTGATTGATTGGAAGCTTGGATTGTGCTGGAAAGCTTGTTAGTGATCTTCGTAGTGCTCGTTGTGGGTTAAGGACATTTTGGGAATCGGCCAAGGTATAGTTTCGGTTTCCTCTATGTAGTATATAATATTCATGGACACTTAGGCTAGTGACCCATAGGATCGGTTTGGATTTGGGTGGTTGTTTGAGTTATTGAATGATGATATATGATGATTTATAATGGATTGATGATTGTTGGGTTTGATCATAATGAATGGCAAGGATATGATGAGGATGAATGATTGTGTAGTTGAGAAGTGAATTATGTGATTTATATGATATTGATGTTAATGAATTGGTAAAGTAGTTGGAAAATTGTTAATAAGGTTTGATATATGTGTTATATAGAGGTTGAGATTGTGGAGGAGGAAAGATAAGGGAAGATGTGGTAAGTTGGGTGTAATATGATATAGAGGGTTGATTTTGATGAGAATTGGAGTTTGGAATGGTTTGGGTTGATTTGGTTGTGTTTTATAAAGGCATTGAGAGAAATTGTGATTTTTGGGTAAAAGATGGTTTTTGATGAACTTTGTCTGATCATAACTTTTGCCTCGATTTTAAAAATCTGATGAAACTTATTTAGAATTAAAGATCTTTGAAAACCCTTTAAATTGATATAAAGTTTGTGAAATTTGGATTTTGTAGAGGAAGTTATGATTATTCAAAGTTGGTGTTAAAAATCTGAAATTCTGCAAAGTTGCAGAATTTCAGGATTTTCTGATATGTGCGGACGCACAGCCTTGTGCGCACGCACAACCCTGTAAAAATTCTATACTGTGCGGACATTAATGAAGAATTACGACCTGTGCGGACGTACAACCCTGTGCACATGCACAAGTCGGGAAGGGACGTCAGTTAGGGACACTGGCACAGCTTGTGCGAGTGAACAGACTCTATAAATTTTAGTACCTGTGCATACGTACACCCCTGTGCGTACGCACACTTTCAAAATCTTCCTGTATGCGCACGCACACCCCTATGCGGACGCACACAACCTGTTTCATAATTTAAAATTTGTTTTCAACTATTTCACCTTCCCAACAAGGTTGTAAGCTTCTATAACACTGACGGGAGGAAAATTTCCCCTTAAGAATTTATAATAAGAACAGCGTTGCAAGTACAGTTCTTAATCGACGAAAATTCCGCTTATCAATTTAGAAAGAGTTGTCACAATTTAAGATTAAAATACTGGGAGTAGAATTCCCAGGTCGTCTCCCAACGAGTTGGCAAAAGAGTGCTATTTTATTAGTCAGGAATTTTTCTGAGAAATTTTAGAGTTGGAGAACGGGAAATTAAATGATTGTAAATTAAAGCAATAAAAATTAGCAAGAGAATTTATATAATCAAAATAAAAAGCCTTGACCGGGAGAAGATTAATTGGAAGTTTTATCCTTGTTGAATTTTCCCAAGTGTAATAGCAAGAGGTTGTTATTTTTACTTAGTTAACCTTTACCGAATAAAGGAAAGTCAAGTAATTGAGCTAACTCTGATTCACAAGTCCTAATCCTCTCCCATGGAAGGATTAGCGTTAGTGAATGGAGAGTTAGCCAACAACTTCCAATTAAAACTGACACTTGGGTATTCCAACTCAAGGGTCTCCTTTTAATCAACTCCCAAGTCAAGTTGGGAGTCTACTCCATTAACATGAATGCCATTTTCATAAACAATAAAAGTGGAAGAAGAGAAGACATGGAAATTCAAATAAAATAATAACAAAAAATTAATTAAAGATAAAAAATAGTTCTTTGCATTAATAAATTCCAAAATCAAAGATATCCATCCATATGTAAATCTGAACAGGGTAAATGGGTGATTAAAAAGTAAGGGAATAAGGAAACAAACTAGAATGATAGAAACTTCAACGAAGGTAGTAACTCTTTTCATTATCTAAATCAAAAGCATAAAATCCTAAAACTATGAATGAGAAGAAAACCTAGAGGAAGTGGTGTTCTCTCTCCAAAATTCAAAACTAAAAGTAAAAACTGTGTAAAAGTGAACGTGTGTTGAGTCTCTGCTTGTCCCCTGGCTCTAGTAATCTAGTTTTCCTTTCTGGGCCGAAAACTGGGTCCAAACTTAGCCCAAAATCGCCCCCAGCATCTTCTGCATTTTCTGCACGTGGCGCACGTCACGCGTACGCGTCAGTCATGCGTACGCGTCGATGGTCATCTTCGTGTGTCACGCGTACGCGTTAGGTACGCGCACACGTCGCTGTGCAAAGCTTCAAGTAACGCGCACGCATGAGCCATGCGTGCGCGTCGATCCTTTCTGGTCATCTCTTTTATTTCTTGTGTTTCTTCCATTTTTGCAAGCTTCCTCTCCATTCTTTAAGCCATTCCTGACCTATACAGCCTGAAAACACTTAACGCACAGATCACGGCATCGAATGGTATAAAAGGGAATCAAAATACACAATTTAAAGGCTCAGGAAGCAAGTTTTCAACCATAGAACAAAATTGGAAAGGAATTGTGAAATCATGCAAATTGTATGAATAAGTATGCAAAGACTTAATAAAAACCACTCAATTGAGCACAAGATAAACCATAAAATAGTGGTTTATCAATCTCCCCACACTTAAACATTAGCATGTCCTCATGCTAAGCTCAAGGAGACAAAAGGAATGAATGGGGGAAAGTAAGACTAATGAGATGCAACCTATGTATGTGAATGCAACTATATGCTAAGATGTTTCTATCTACTTGGTTGAAAGTAAACAAGTTCTTCGTGACAAAAATAAATCAGATTCCACTAGTTCAAATCACACAATAAAAGACAAGTAAACTTGTAAGAAGATAGCTCATGAAAGCAGGGAACATAGAATCAAGCATTGAACCCTCACTGGTAGTGTATATGCACTCTAATCGCTCAAGTGTCTAGGGTTAATCCACTCTACTCTTCTCTAGTCATGCTTTCTAAACTTTGTTCTTCATCTAACTAATCAACAAATATTTAGTGTACAAATGCAAACATCATGAGGTCTTTTCAAGGTTGTAATGGGGCTAAGGTAAGGGTGAGGATATATGTATGGCCAAGTGAGCTATAATATGAATCTTTGACTAATCTAAGCTCTCACCTAACACACACACACACACACTATGTAATTCTAAAATCATGCCTAGCTACCCATAATTTCACTTTTGTATATTTCACATACTCATGTATCATTTTTTTTTAATTTTATCACATATGCATTGATCTTTTATTAAACTTAACATTGGGGTAATTTTGTCCCCTATTTATTTATTTATTTATGTTGTAATAATAAAAATATTTTTTTTGAACATGAAAGCAAACATAACATTTCAATGCATATGGTTTTTCTGGTTTCACATGAGTAGGCACCCAAATTCCCAATATCTTGTCAATAAAACTCAACACTTTCTCATCAACCCAAGTTCCCACATTTCCCCACACTTAGTTAACACACTATCTTGAGCTAACCAAAGATTCAGATCAGGTAATTAATTGTCTTTCCGCTTAAGGCTAGTGATGTGGTAATATAAAGAACAAATGGGATTAACAGGCTCAAAGTGGCGAACAAAAATAATTGAAGTGGTAGGCTATTTGGGATAAGTGAGCTAATAACAAATGATGGCCTCAATCATATGTATGCATGCAAATACACTAAACAATGGACATATAGAATGGAACAAACTATAGATTACAATCATGGAGAAGAAAATACACAAGAATAAAATATCATGGTTAAATAATGTAACCATATAATTAAGCTCAAAATCTCATAGGTTGTGTGTTCTTAGCCATAATTCATGTTCTAAATTACAATCTTCAAATAAGTTTAAGACAAATTTTCAATTTAAATTAGTGAAATATTATAAAATAGGGTCTTGAAAAAAAAATTTATTACTTCAACCAAGCAAAACATACATGCAAACAATTATTATCATGTAATCTATCCTATCTAACAAAAGAAAAAGTCAAATGTTGGTGTTAAGAGAGAGAAATTACCTCCGGAAGTCAAGGACTAACTTCCCCACACTTAAGGCTTGGCACAGTCCTCCGTGCCATCAGTAAGGAGCAAGGTAGAGCTGAAAGCATCGCCTACGCTGTCTGGTTTGCCATGGCTCCCTGTGCTACTGGATGAAGGGGAATCCGGGGTGTCCTTCTGTTTCGGAGGTGGGTGAGTACCAATGATGAGTCCCTCAGATAGTTGTATCGGCGCTTGTTACGGCGCTCCATTTGCTCCATCTGCCGGTCTTACCGGTCGAACCTCTCAAGAATCTGAAGAAACGTCTGATGGGTGGATGGTGCTTGTGGTGTGGAAGATGGTGGAGTAGAAGAAGGAGGAGTATCCAAAGATGGGCCTACAGGCCGGCTCGCAGAGGGTACTGGTGGCCTGATGTACTTTCCATTCAGGACATACTGGTCGACCTTAGGGATCTGATAAACCACTATTTTATGGTTTATCTTGTGCTCAATTGAGTGGTTTTTATCAAGCCTTTACACACTTATTCATACTAATTGCATGGTTTTACATTTTCCTTCCTGATTTTGTGCTATGATCGAAAACATGCTTCTTTGGCCTTCATTTTGCTATGTTTAATTATCTCTTATTACCATTCGATGCCTTGATATGTGTGTTAAGTGATTTCAGGATTTATAGGGCAGGAATGGCTTAGAGGATGGAAAGGAAGCATGCAAAAGTGGAAGGAATAAAAGAAACTGAAGGAATTGCTAAGCTGCCCAGCCTGACCTCTTCGTATTTAACTGACCATAACTTGAGCTATAGAGGTCCAAATGTGGTGGTTCTAGTTGCGTTGGAAAGCAAACATCCGGGGATTCACAACGATTGTTATAGTTTCCATGCTGCTAGGCAACGCGTACGCATGAATCACGCGCACGCGTGACTTGGAGAAATTTCAATCCACGCGTACGCGTGACAGAGCCGCGTGTTGGACGTATCAGAAATTGCTGGGGGAAATTTTTGGGCTATTTTTAACCCAGTTTTTGACCCAGAAAATACATATTAGAGGCTATAAAGTGGAGAAATCCATTCATTCATTCAAATTCATTCATAATTCACAATTTTAGGTTTTGGATGTAGATTTAGAGAGAGAGATGTTCTCTCCTCTCTCTAGATTTTAGGATTTAGGATTTTTCTTAGTTTATGGTTTATTCCTTCTCAATTCCAGGTTCAATGTTCCTTTAAATTATTAATGCAAAGAGTACTTTTTCATTTAATTTTATTATTTATTTAATTGCTCTCAATTTTATTTCAATTATCATGTCTCTTTTCTACTCCCTTCTCCCAACAACGAAGATGGTATGCATGTTGATAGAGTAGACTCCCAACTTGACTTGGGGGTTGATTAAAAGGAGACACTAAAGTTGGAATGCTCAAGTGATTAGTTAAATTGGAAGTTGTTGGCTAATTCTCTATTTACTAACGCTAGACCTTCCCAAGGGAGAGGAATAGCATTTGCAAATAAGAGTTAGCTCAATCACTTGACTTTTGTTTATTTAGTAAGGGTTAACTAAGTGAAAACAACAACCTTTGATACTACACTTGGGAGAATTCCAACAAGGATAGAACTTCCAATTAATCATTCCCCCAGTCAAGGTTTTTTATTTAATTATATAAATCTCTTTTAATTTATATTGTCTTAATTCACAATCCTTTACTTTTCTATTATTCAACTCTTAAAATTTCTCAGAAAACAAAAACCCATAACCAATAGTAACACAATTCCCTGCAAATCGTTGAGAAATGACCCGAGGTTTAAATACTTCCGTTATTAATTTTATTGGGTTTTCTTAAGTGACAACCAAAGTTTTTATACGAAAGGATTCTCTGTTGGTTTAGAAACTATACTTTCAACGAGACTTTAATTGTGAATTTCTTTACTTGCAAGAATCCGTTCGTTCAAAATGGCGCCGTTGCCGGGGAATTGCAAGCGTGTGCCTTATTATTGGTTATTGTAAATATTTGTTTTTTCATTTCTTTGTTAGTATTTCTAGTTTTAGGAGTTTATTTTCATTAATTTTTATTAGTTTTTGTTTTTATTTTCTTTAGCTACTATGAATTCTCACCCTCTGGCTTTAAGTTTAGTTCCAATGTTGTTGTAAGGAATGGAAGCTATAATGAGAACAGGCATCAAGGTTAGAAGAATCAAAGATGGGAGGAGCCACAAGGATTTGATCAACCCTCTTGGCAACAACCCCCTCCAATGCGCTATAACCAACAACCATTCTGTGATGCATATCAAGACAATAGTTATGGTGGACTCTTTTGTGACGAACCACCTCCACCAAATTACTATGGTCAAGAGCCATTCCAGGGAGCGTACCAAGACGATGAATATGGTGGACCCCCTTGTAGTTACCAACAAGCCCCCACCATATTCTTATGAACCACCTCCCCAACACACCTTTGAACCACCATACTCACAAGCCCTTTTACACCATTCACCTCCATATGACCCCAACCCTTATCCACCATACCAACCACCCTATGAACCGTATGAACCATACATAGAGGCACCCCAATTCCAACCCAATTACTCCCAAGAACCACTACCACCATATATACCATGTCCATATCCATCAATCCAAGAGCACTATGATCCTACTTATGATAGCCGAGTGCAACAAGAATCACATGATCGTCTCAAGGAATGTGATGAATGTGACAATCATCATCATTCCTCCACGAACGCGTGCCTGACAACCACTTACGTTCCACCATAGAATGAATGAATATCTCTTAGATCTCTTAATCGGAATCTTCGTGGTATAAGCTAGATTGATGACAGCATTCAAGAGAATCCGGAAAGTCTAAATCTTGTCTGTGGTATTCCGAGTAGGATTCAGGGATTGAATGACTGTGACGAGCTTCAAACTCGCGAGTGCTGGGCGTAGTGACAGACGCAAAAGGATAGTAAATCCTATTCCGGTACGATTGAGAACCTGCAGATGATTAGCCGTGCGGTGACAGCGCACCTGGACCCTTTTCACTGGAAGGATGGATGGTAGCCATTGACAACGGTGATCCCCCAACACACAGCTTGCCATAGGAGGACGTGCATGCGTGAATCAGAAAACAGAGGAAAGTAGAATTTCAAAAGGCAAAGCATCTCCAAAACTCCAACATACTCTCCATCAGTGCATACAAGTATAATTTGTGTTCTGCATTTTATTCCTTGCAATCAAATTTGATAAGTGAATTATTTTATTGTTTTCCTGACTAAGAGTTACAAGATAACCATAGATTGCTTCAAGCCAACAATCTCCGTGGGATCGACCCTTACTCACGTAAGGTATTACTTGGACGACCCAGTGCACTTGCTGGTTAGTGGTACGAGTTGTAAAAAGTGTGATTTACAATTCGTGCACCAAAGACTTTGAAGGGAATGATCAAGAGATGGATTCAATCATTGATGAATTCTTATCTACATTTGAATCCTCTCCCATTGGACTTGACATGGAGATTAAAGAAGAAGAAGCACAACCTCCTATGCCCTTGGTGAACAATGAAGAAGAGATCGAATTTGAAGAAAGCTACCAAGAGGAAGAGGTTGATATTGAAGAAGCTTGCAAAGAGGTGGAAGTTGTCTGATGAGCGGATAATTTATACGCTTTTTGGTATTGTTTTTACATAGTTTTTTGTATGATTTAGTTAGTTTTTAGTAGATTTTTATTATTTTTTAATTAAAAATCACATTTCTGGAATTTACTATGAGTTTGTGTGTTTTTCTATGATTTCAGGTACTTTCTGGCTGAAATTGAGGGACCTGAGCAAAAAATCTGATTCAGAGGCTGAAGAAGGACTGCAGATGCTGTTGGATTCTGACCTTCCTACACTCAAAGTGGATTTTATGGAGCTACAGAAGTCCAAATGGCGCGCTCTCAATTGCGTTGGAAAGTAGACATCCAGGGCTTTCCAGAAAAATATAATAGTCAATACTTTGCTCGAAGATAAATGACGCAAACTGGCGTTCAACGCCAGCTTCCTGCCCTATTCTGGAGTTAAACGCCAGAAACAGGTTGCAAAGCAGAGTTAAATGCCAGAAACAGGTTACAACCTGGCGTTTAACTCCAAAAACAGCCTAGGCACGTGTAAAGCTCAAGTCCTAGCCCCAGAACATACCAAGTGGGCCCTAGAAGTGGATTTCTGCACTATCTATCATAGTTTACTCATTTTCTGTAAACCTAGGTTACTAGTTTTAGTATTTAAACAAATTTTAGAGATTTATTATGGACCTCATGACATTTTACACATTTCATATTGTATTTCTGACGGCATGAGTCTCTAAACTCCATGGTTGGGGGTGAGGAGCTCTGTTGTGTCTCGATGAATTAATGCAATTACTTCTGTTTTCTATTCAATCACACTTGTTTCTATTCTAAGATACTCGCTTGTACTTAACCGTGATGAATGTGATGATCCGTGACACTCATCATCATTCTCAACCTATGATTGCATGCCTGACAACCACTTCCGTTCTACCTTAGATTCAGTGTGTATCTCTTAGCCTCTTAGTTCATGATTAGAGTCTTCGTGGTATAGGCTAGGATTATTGGCGGCCATTCCTGAGATCCGGAAAGTCTAAAGCTTGTCTGTGGTATTCCGAGTAGGATCTGGGATGGGATGACTCTGACGAGCTTCAAACTCACAAGTGCTGGGCGTAGTGACAGACGCAAAAGGATCAATGGATCCTATTCCAACATGAGTGAGAACCGATAGATGATTAGCCGTGCGGTGACAGCGCATTTGGACCATTTTCACTGAGAGGATGAATGGTAGCCATTGACAACGGTGATCCACCAACATACAACTTGCCATGGAAGGAGACCTGCGTGCGTGAAGAAGACGACAGTAGGAAAACAGAGATTCAGAAGACAGAGCATCTCCAAAACCTCAATCTGTTCTCCATTACTACATAACAAGTACTATTTAATTTATGCTTTTTACTCTTCATAAATATAATCACTCTTATCATTGATTTCCTGACTAAGAATTACAAAATAACCATAGCTTGCTTCAAACCGACAATCTCCGTGAGATCGACCCTTACTCACGTAAGGTATTACTTGGACGACCCAGTGCACTTGCTGGTTAGTGGTACGAGTTGTGAAAAGTGTGATTTACAATTCGTGCACTAAGTTTTTGGCGCCGTTGCCGGGGATTGTTCGAGTTTGGACAACTGACAGTTTATTTTGTTGCTTAGATTAGGAAAAATTTATCTTTTTAGTTTAGAGTAAAGAAAATTGCGTCTTCTATTATTGTTTTTGGTTGAAATTTTTTTTAAATCCTTATTTTCTCTTTTAAATTTTTCGAAAATTTTTATAAACTAATAATTGAGTTTTTCTGTTTGAGTTTAGTTTCATATTGTAAGTTTAGTGTCAATTGCGTATTTTTATTTTCTTAAAAAATTGTTTTTCCAAAAATTGTTCTTGGTGTTCATCATGATCTTCAAAGTGTTCTTAGTGTTCATCTTGACATTCAAAGTTTTCTTACTCATTTTCTTTCTAAAAATTCTAAGTTTGGTGTCAGTTTGTTGTTTTTCTCTTTCCTCATTGAATTCAAACTATCTTTTCCCTTTATTTTAATTAATTTTTCGAATTTTCCTTTTAAAAATTCAGATTTTATTTTAAAATTTTTATTTTATCTTATCTTAAGTTTTAAAATTTCAAAATTCAAATCTTTTGCAAAAAAAAAATTCATATCTTTTTCAAAAACTTATCTTATCTTATTTGAAATTTCAAATTTCAAAATTTAATTTTCAAATTTAAAATTTAATTTTCAAAACTTTTTAATTTAAATTCCTTATCTTCTCTTACCTAGCTTATCTTATCTTTTCTAATCTCAAATCTTAAAATCAAATCTTTTTCATATCTTTTCTTTTTTTATTTTATTTTATTTTCTTACAAGTATCTTTAATTTTAAGACATATATTTTTCAAAACTTCCTAACCAATTTCTCTCTCTTCATTTTTCGAAAATCCTTACCCTTTATTTTTCAAATCTTTTTAATTAATTAATTATTTTAGTTTTCAATTTCCTTTTAATTTTTGAACTTATATTCGAATTTTCACTTATTTTATTTTATTTTAATTTCGGTTTCCAAAAAAAAAATTTTACAATCCACATCATCTCCCTTTCTCCATCATGGACAAAAGTGGAAATGAACAGTCCATAAGGACTCTGGGGTCATATGCTAACCCCATTACTGCTGCATACGGGAGTAGTATCTGTATACCTCCTATCAAGGCAAGTAGTTTTGAGCTAAATCCTCAACTCATTGTCATGGTGCAGCAAAATTGCCAGTATTCCGGTCTTCCACAGGAAGAACCTACTGAGTTTCTGGCACAATTCTTGCAAATTGCTAACACAGTACGTGACAAGGAGGTAGATCAGGATGTATACAGGCTGTTACTATTTCCATTTGCTATAAAAGATCAAGCTAAAAGGTGGTTAAATAACCAACCCACAGCAAGCATAAGAACATGGAAACAGTTATCAGACAAATTCCTGAATCAATATTTCCCTCCGAAAAGGATGACACAGCTAAGGCTGGACATCCAAGGCTTTAAACAAGAGGATGATGAATCCCTTTATAATGCCTGGGAGAGGTACAGAGGGATGCTAAGGAAATGCCCCTCTGAAATGTTTTCAGAGTGGGTGCAATTAGACATCTTCTACTATGGGCTTATAGAAAGAGCTCAGATATCTCTAGACCACTCAGCTGGTGGATCTATACACATGAAAAAAACTATTGAAGAGGCTTAAGAGCTTATTGATATAGTTGCTAGAAATCAGCATCTGTACATAAGTAGTGGGTCCTCCATAAAAGAAGAAGCCAAAGCAGTGTCTATTGAACTTGGTCCTCCAGAACAAGTTGCTGAACTCAATCAACAATTGTGTTTTCTAACAAAACAGCTAGCAGAATTCAAGGAGATGCTATAAGACACTAAAAATGCTAATAAAAATATGGAAGCACAATTGAATCAAACAAAACAGCAGTTATCAAAGCAGATAACAGAAGAATGCCAGGCAATTCAATTAAGAAGTGGGAAAACATTAAAAACCTCACTTCAGAGTAGAAGAAAGCCAAGAAAAGAACAACTGACAGAGGATGAGCAAAATACTATCCAAAATCCCTCTGAGGACAGTAAGAGCCCAGAGAGGAACAACTCTGGCGTTTAAACGCCAGAAAAGGATGCAAGGTTGGCGTTAAACGCCCAACCCACACGCAGTTCTGGCATTTAAATGCCAGAAACAGGCAAGGAGCTGGTGTCAAATGCCCGATGGAAGCTTAGTTCTGGCGTTCAAACACCAGAAACAGGTAAGAAGTTGGCGTCCAATGCCAATCAAGCTTCTAACCCTGGCATTCAAACGCCAGTGAGGGATCAGACATACACAAGTGCTGATAGCAACCCCTCTAAAAAGGATTCTCCAACCACCTCTGTAGGAAATAAACCTGCAGCAACTAAGGTTGAGGAATACAAAGCCAAGATGCCTTATCTCAAAAACTCCGCCAAGAGGAGCAGGATAAGCAATTTGCTCGCTTTGCAGACTATCTCAGGACTCTTGAAATAAAGATTCCGTTTGCAGAGGGACTTGAGCAAATACCCTCTTATGCCAAGTTCATGAAAGAGATCTTGAGTCATAAGAAGGATTGGAGAGAAACTGAAAGAGTTCTCCTCACTGAAGAATGCAGTGCAGTCATTCTGAAAAGCTTCCCAGAAAAGCTTAAAGATCCCGGGAGCTTTATGATACCATGCATATTAGAGGATAATTGCACCAAGACAGCTTTATGTGATCTTAGGGCAAGCATCAACCTAATACCTGCATCCACTATCAGAAATCTTGGTTTAACTGAAGAAGTCAAACCAACCCGGATATGTCTCCAACTTGCTGATGGCTCCATTAAATACCCATCAGGCGTGATTGAAGACATGATTGTCAGGGTTGGGCCATTCGCCTTTCCCACTGACTTTGTAGTGCTGGAAATGGAGGAGCACAAGAGTGCTACTCTCATTCTAGGAAGACCTTTCCTAGCAACTAGACGAACTCTCATTGATGTCCAAAAGGGGGAAGTAACCCTGAGAGTCAATGAGGATGAGTTTAAGTTGAATGCTGTCATAGCCATGCAGCATCCAGACACACCAAAAGATTGCATGAAAGTTGATCTTATTGACTCTTTGGTAGAGGAGATCAACATGGCTGAGAGTCTCGAATTAGAGCTGGAAGACATCTTTAAAGATGTTCAGCCTGATCTGGAGGATTCAGAGGAATTGAAAGAGCCTCTGAAACTTCCTCAGGAAGAGGAAAAACCTCCTAAACCCGAGCTCAAACCATTACCACCATCCCTTAAATATGCATTTCTGGGAGAAGGTGACACTTTTTCGGTGATCATAAGCTCTGCTTTAAATCCCCTGGAAGAGGAAGTGCTACTTCAAGTGCTAAGGACACACAAGATAGCTCTTGGGTGGTCCATAAGTGATCTTAAGGGCATCAGCCCAGCAAGATACATGCACAAGATCCTATTGGAGGACGATGCTAAGCCAGTGGTTCAACCACAGAGGCGGCTAAATCCAGCCATGAAGGAAGTGGTGCAGAAAGAGGTCACCAAGTTACTGGAGGCTGGGATTATTTATCCTATTTCTGATAGCCCCTGGGTGAGCCCTGTCCAAGTTGTCCCCAAAAAGGGAGGCATGACAGTGGTTCATAATGAAAAAAATGAACTGGTTCCTACAAGAACAGTTACAGGGTGGCGCATGTGTATTGACTACAGAAGGCTCAATACAGCCACCAAAAAGGATCATTTTCCTTTACCATTCATAGACCAGATGCTAGAAAGACTAACAGGTCATGATTATTACTGCTTTTTGGATGGCTATTCAGGCTACAACCAAATTGCAGTAGATCTCCAGGATCAAGAGAAAACAGCATTCACATGTCCATCTGGAGTATTTGCCTACAGAAAGATGCCATTTGGGCTGTGTAATGCACCTGCAACCTTTCAAAGATGCATGCTATCTATTTTCTCTGATATGGTAGAGAAATTTCTGGAAGTCTTCATGGATGACTTTTCAGTCTTTGGAGACTCATTCAACTCCTACCATAACCATTTAGCACTTGTTCTGAAAAGATACCAAGAGACCAACCTAGTTTTAAACTGGAAAAAATGTCACTTTTTGGTGACTGAAGGGATTGTCCTTGGGCATAAAATTTCAAACAAGGGAATAGAGGTGGATCAAGCTAAAGTTGAAATAATTGAAAAATTACCACCACCTGCCAATGTTAAGGCAATCAGAAGCTTTCTGGGGCATGCAGGATTCTACAGGAGGTTTATAAAGGATTTTTCAAAAATTGCGAAACCTCTGAGCAACCTGCTAGCTGCTGACATACCATTTGTGTTTGACACAGAGTGTCTGTAGGCGTTTGAAACTCTGAAAGCTAAGCTGGTCACAGCACCAGTTATTTCTGTACCAGACTGGACATTACCATTCGAACTAATGTGTGATGCCAGTGACCATGCCATTGGTGCAGTATTGGGGGCAGAGGCATGACAAGCTTCTGCATGTCATTTATTACGCTAGCCGTGTTTTAAATGATGCCCAGAAAAATTATACAGATATAGAAAAAGAATTACTTGCAATGGTTTATGCCATTGACAAGTTTAGATCATACTTAGTAGGATTAAAAGTGATTGTGTACACTGACCATGCTACTCTTAAATATCTACTTACAAAGCAGGATTCAAAACCCAGGCTCATAAGATGGGTGTTGCTTCTGCAAGAGTTTGATATAGAAATAAGAGACAGAAAAGGGATAGAAAACCAAGTGGCTGATTATTTGTCCCGGATAGAACCAGTAGAAGGGGCATCCTTTCCCTCTATTGAGATCTCTGAAACCTTTCCGGATGAGCATTTGTTTGCCATTTAAGAAACACCATGGTTTACAGACATTGCAAACTATAAAGCTACAAGATTCATACCCAAGGAGTACAGCAGGCAACAAAAGAAAAAATTAATTACTGATGCAAAGTACTACTTGTGGGATGAACCCTATCTCTTTAAGAGATGTGCAGACGGAATAATCCGTAGGTGTGTACCTAGAGAAGAAGCACAGAAGATCTTATGGCATTGCCATGGGTCACAATATGGAGGCCATTTCGGAGGTGAGCGAACAGCCACCAAGGTCCTCCAATGTGGCTTCTACTGGCCTACCCTCTATAGAGATTTCTGAGAGTTTGTACGTAACTGTGACAGTTGCCAGAGAGCTGGTAATGTGCCTCATGGTTACGCCATGCCTCAACAAGGAATCTTGGAGATTGAGTTGTTTGATGTATGGGGTATTGAATTCATGGGGCCTTTCCCACCATAATACTCAAACACTTATATTCTGGTGGCAGTTGACTATGTATCCAAATGGGTAGAGGCCATTGCCACACCCACCAATGATACTAAGACAGTGCTGAAGTTCCTCCAGAAACATATCTTCAGCAGGTTTGGTGCCCTAGAGCACTAATCAGTGATGGGGGCACTCACTTCTACAACAAACAGCTTTACTCTGCTATGGTCCGGTATGGAATTAGCCACAAGGTGGCAAGTCCATATCATCCACAGACAAATGGGCAAGCTGAAGTCTCTAATAGAGAACTAAAAAGAATCCTGGAACGGACTGTAAGTACCCGTAGAAAGGATTGGGCGAGAAGCTTGGATGATGCTCTATGGACTTACAGAACAGCATTCAAGACTCTTATAGGGACCTCTCCATACCAGCTTGTGTATGGTAAGGCCTGTCATCTGCCCGTGGAACTGGAGCATAAGGCCTACTAGGCAACCAGATTCCTAAACTTTGATGCCAAATTATCTGGAGAAAAAAGATTGCTCCAGCTAAATGAGCTAGAGAAATTTAGACTCACTGCTTTCGAAAATGCCAAGCTTTACAAAGAGAAAGCAAAAAGGTGGCATGACAGAAAGCTGTCATCTAGAGTCTTTGAACCAGGACAGAAGGTTTTGTTGTTTAACTCTAGGCTCAGATTATTCCCCGAGAAACTGAAATCCCGGTGGAGGAGACCATATGTAATTACAAGTGTGTCACCATATGGCTATGTGGAGCTTCAAGACATTGATTCTAATAAGAAGTTCATTGTTAATGGAAAGAGAGTTAAGCATTATCTTGAAGGCAATCTTGAGCAAGAATGCTCAAAGCTGAGACTAGATTAAAAGCTCAGCAAGGTCCAGCTAAAGACAATAAAGAAGCGCTTATTGGGAGGCAACCCAATTTTTACTTATCTATGTTAATTTTCTGTTTTCCTTTTTTATTTTATGTTTTCTTTAGGATGATGATCATGTGGAGTCACAGAAATCAAAGCAAAATCAAAAATAGCTCACCCTGGAGGAAGAACTTACTAGCGTTTAAACGCCAGTAAGAAGCATCAGACTGGCGTTTATGCCAGAAAAAAAAGCATCAAACTGGCGTTAAACGCCAGAAACAAGCACCAAGTTGGCGTTCAACGCCAAGAAAGGGGGAAAAGCTGGCGTTTAGCACCAAAAACAAGCAGCAGTTTGGCGTTAAACGCCAGGATTGCACTCTAAGGGCGTTTTGCACGCCTCAATGAAGCAGGGATGCTAAGTCCTTGACCCCTTAAGATCTGTGGACCCCACAGGATCCCTACCTACCCCACCTCTTCTTCTCTCCTTTTCACACCTTTCCATAACACTCTTCTCCATACTCTATTCACCACTCACATCCATCCATCATAAACCCCTCATACACACTATCACCCTCCCTTGGCCGAACCCACCACACATCTCCATCTCCTCCTTTCTTTCTTCTTTTGCTCGAGGACGAGCAAACATTTTAAGTTTGATGTGGAAAAAGCCCCACTTTTTAATTTTCCATAACCATATGGCACCTTCCATGAGATTAGAGAAGATCAAAGAGCTATGAGGGAGGAGCAACAAAGGCAAGGAAGAGACATAGAGGAGCTCAAGAGCACCATTGGTTCTTCAAGAGGAAGAAGACGCCACCCTTACTAAGGTGGACCCGTTCCTTAATCTCCTTGTCTATTTATTTTTTCTATTTTCGCTCTCTGTGATTTATGTTTATTTATGTTTGTGTCTTTCTTACATGATCATTAGTGTCTAGTGTTTATGCCTTAAAGCTATGAATGTCTTATGAATCCATCACCGTTCTTAAATGAAAAATTTTTTTAATCACAAAAGAACAAGAAGTACATGATTTCGAATTCATCCTTGAAATTAGTTTAATTATTTTGATGTGGTGACAATACTTTTTGTTTTCTGAATGAATGCTTGAACAGTGCATATATCTTTTGAATTTGTTGTTTATGAATGTTAAAATTGTTGGCTCTTGAAAGAATGAGGAAAAAGGAAAAATGTTATTTGATAATCTAAAAAATCATAAAAATGATTCTTGAAGCAAGAAAAAGCAGTGAAGAACAAAGCTTGAAAAAAATGCGAAAAAAAAGAGAAAAAAATATAAAGAAAAAGAAAAAGCAAGCAGAAAAAGCCAATAGCACTTAAAACCAAAAAGCAAGGGTAATAAAAAGGATCCAAGGCTTTGAGCATCAGTGGATAGGAGGGCCCAAAAGGAATAAAATCCTGGCCTAAGCGGCTAAACCAAGCTGCCCCTAACCATGTGCTTGTGGCATGAAGGTGTCAAGTGAAAACCTGAGACTGAGCGGTTAAAGTCGAGGTCCAAAGCAAAAAGAGGAGTGTGCTTAAGAAACCTAGACACCTCTAATTGGGGACTCTAGCAAAGCTGAGTCCCAATCTGAAAAGGTTCTCCTAGTTATGTGTCTGTGGCATTTATGTATCCGGTGGTAATACTGGAAAATAAAGTGCTTAGGGCCACGGCCAAGACTCATAAAGTAGCTGTGTTTAAGAATCAACATACTGAACTAGGAGAATCAATAACACTATCCAAATTCTGAGTTCCTATAGATGCCAATCATTCTGAACTTCAAGGGATAAAGTGAGATGCCAAAACTATTCGGAGGCAAAAAGCTACTAGTCCCGCTCATTTAATTGGAGCTAAGTTTCATTGATATTTTGGAGTTTATAGTATATTCTCTTCTTTTTATCCTATTTGATTTTCAGTTGCTTGGGGACAAGCAATAATTTAAGTTTGGTGTTGTGATGAGCGGATAATTTATACGCTTTTTGGCATTGTTTTTACATAGTTTTTAGTATGATTTAGTTAGTTTTTAGTAGATTTTTATTAGTTTTTAATTAAAAATTACATTTCTGGACTTTACTATGAGTTTGTGTGTTTTTCTGTGATTTCAGGTACTTTCTGGCTGAAATTGAGGGACCTGAGCAAAAAATCTTATTCAGAGGCTGAAGAAGGACTGCAGATGTTGTTGGATTCTGACCTCCCTGCACTCAAAATGGATTTTCTGGAGCTACAGAAGTCCAAATGGCGCGCTCTCAATTGCGTTGGAAAGTAGACATCTAGGGCTTTCCAGCAATATATAATAGTCCATACTTTTCTCGAAGATAAATGACGCAAACTGGCATTCAACGCCAACTTCCTGCCATATGCTGGAGTTAAACGCCAGAAACAGGTTGCAAAGCAGAGTTAAACGCCAGAAACAGGTTGCAAAGCAGAGTTAAACGCCAGAAACAGGTTACAACCTGGCATTTAACTCCAAAAACAGCCTAGGCACGTGTAAAGCTTAAGTCTCAGCCCCAGCACACACCAAGTGGGCCCCGGAAGTGGATTTCTGCACTATCTATCATAGTTTACTCATTTTCTGTAAACCTAGGTTACTAGTTTTAGTATTTAAACAACTTTTAGAGATTTATTATGGACCTCATGATATTTTACACATTTCATATTATATTTCTGACGGCATGAGTCTCTAAACCCCATGGTTGGGGGTGAGGAGCTCTGCTGTGTCTCGATGAATTAATGCAATTACTTCTGTTTTCTATTCAATCACGCTTGTTTCTATTCTAAGATACTCGCTTGTACTTAACCGTGATGAATGTGATTATCCGTGACACTCATCATCATTCTCAACCTATGAACACGTGCCTGACAACCACTTCCGTTCTACCTTAGATTGAGTGTGTATCTCTTAGCCTCTTGGTTCATGATCAGAGTCTTCGTGGTATAGGCTAGGATTATTGGCGGCCATTCCTGAGATCCGAAAAGTCTAAACCTTGTCTGTGGTATTCCGAGTAGGATCTGGGATGGGATGAATGTGACGAGCTTCAAACTCACAAGTGCTGAGCGTAGTGACAGACGCAAAAAGATCAATGGATCCTATTCCAACATGAGTGAGAACCGACAGATGATTAGCCATGTGGTGACAGCGCATTTGGACCATTTTCACTGAGAGGACGAATGGTAGCCATTGACAACGGTGATCCACCAACATACAGCTTGCCATGGAAGGAGACCTGCGTGCGTGAAGAAAAAGACAGTAGGAAGACAGAGATTCAGAAGACAGAGCATCTCCAAAACCTCAATTTGTTCTCCATTACTGCATAACAAGTACTATTTAATTTATGCTTTTTACTCTTCATAAATATAATCACTCTTATCATTGATTTCCTAACTAAGAATTTAAAAATATCCATAGCTTGCTTCAAGCCGACAATCTCCGTGGGATCGACCCTTACTCAAGTAAGGTATTACTTGGACGACCCAGTGCACTTGCTGGTTAGTGGTACGAGTTGTGAAAAGTGTGATTTACAATTCGTGCACCATTGTCAAAGAGGAGTCCAAGGGAATGGAGCTGGAGATCACCTTGCCAAGGTTATTGGAGACCTCTCCCCCAAAGCCATCACCATCCATCCCTTCATTCAAGTGGGTAAATCTCTCATCTCTAAGCTTAATTAGCCCACTTGAATATGCTTTGCTTGAGATGGATGGGCAACTTAGAGCTCTTTGTGGCTATAAGAGTAAGAGGGAGATGGTTAGTGGTTGGCAACACAATCCTAGGTTCATTGTGGTAGGAAGCTCACGGCTGAAGTATCATGGTTGGAAGAATACTAAATTATATAGGTCTAGGAAGCTGTTTGGATGCCTCAGTGAGAATTCGGATTGCTTACCACCCAGTTGGAACAAAGATGGTCAACAAGAAGACGGGTGCAAAAGCAAGGTTTGGGACCCTGGAATTCAGTCTAGCAATCAACACTCTTGGGGCCTTGTCACTTGCTTTAACTTGCTCGAAGGCTTTAAGTGCCTAGTTTGGGACCCCGGAGGCCATTGAAAGTACAAACATTGGTGGGGATTCCTGGATGAGTTCAAGCACAAGCCACCATAATAAGGGGCTCACCGAATGTCCAACTTAAGGACTATAACTAAAAGTGCTAGGTGGGAGACAACCCACAATGGTATAATCATTCCTTTTTATTCTTAATCTTATTTTATTTTATTTTTACTAGTGTTCATTCTTAATTTCTGCATATTCACTTGCATTCTACATTCAGCATAAAAAAGAAAAGAGAAAAAATAAAAAAAAGGGGCAAACCACGCGTGCGTGCAGGCCACGTGTGGGCATCGATAGCAATCTCTCTCCTCCATCCAATGAACATAAAGTTGTGATGGAATCGTGCAGCTAGTATGCTCTGCGCACAATTCGACCCACACGTACGTGTCTATGACGCGTGCGCATCATCTGCCACAAGGGAAATCCATGCATACGCATCAAGCACGCACATGCGTGGAGAGGGAAATCGGCGTAAATAGCATGTTGGACAGAAAGTTGTGCTGCCCCCATGCTGGAACTGTGCTAAAGGCACAAGGTCATCCACGCGTACGCTTCCCTGATGCGTGCGCATCCTTTTGCTTCCAAGACCACCCACGCGTACGCGTGGGCGACGTATACGTGTCACATGGTTAATGCAGTTTTCACGCGCACGCGTGCCCTGCGTGCGCGCATCGCGTCCCGTTTTTAATTTCTTTCCCTTTTCTTCTCTCCTTTCTACTTCTTTCTTCCTTCTTTCTTACTTTCTTCTTCTTCATTCCTTTAACCTCTCATTCTTATTCTCTTTCATTCTATTTTACTTAACTTACTTGCATACTTTCATTCATGGCATTTTAATTTTGTGCATATTTTTATTTTTCCACTGGTGTTAAATTTTCTTATTCAATTGTTGCATCTTTTCTTGAATCATTCTGGTGCTTCATGACTTGTTTTATTCTGATTGGGTATTATTCTTCATAAGTCAATGCTACTCCTTTATGATACTTATATTCTCTTGCATTGACATGAACTTACACTATCTTGCATTACCCACACTCTCTCCCCCATTATTGTAATTTTTGCACTATTCATATGCCATTTACTTCTACTATTCTCTCACTTGTATGTTGTAGCTACCATGTAATTTTGACCCTTATTATTTGGCATTAACACCCATATTTTATTTGTTTTTTATCTTTGTTTCTGGGTTACTTTTCTTCTTTTCCTCTTCTTTCAGGATGGCCACCGGGAAAGAAAAGGAAAAGAACTTCTATATGGGGCAACAGACAAGTCCATCTGCATAATCTTTGGAGAAAAGTGCCAGTTGGAACCACCCGTCCACTTGCACATCTCCGCATGCACCGAGGACAGTGCAATCTTTAAGTGTGGGGAGGTCGATACCGACTTCCGTGGGTTACTTATTTTCTTTTCAAGACCAATGTTTTATTTTCTTTGTTAGTTCATTGTTGCATTTGCACGTTTGATTGCATGATTGTTTGATTTTGTGCATATTTTACCACTACTTGGTTGAAGTAATATTTTCCTTTTCAAGAAACTTTTTAGAGTATTTCACTAATTTAAATTAAAACTTTTTAGTAAACTTGCTTGAAGAATTTTATTTTGGAATATGGTTTAGAGCTCGAACACACAAAACCTAGTAAGATTTTGAGCCTATTTGATTGGTTGCATTTTACCAACTAATATTTTATTTTTTGTGTGTGTTTTTCTCTCTAAAATTGTGATCTTTTTCTTACTTAATTCTATATTTCCATTATTTGATGTATGCATGCACTTATATGACTGAGGCCTTGTTTCATTGAGCTTACATACCCATATGGCCTTAACCCTTTATTATCCCTTGTAAACCAATTTTGAGCCTATTTTACCCCTTTGTTCTTTACTTTAGCACATCATTAACTCTAAGCGGAAAACAATAATGTCCTTAATTTGAATCCTTGGTTAGCTTGGACTAGTGAGAGTGTTCACGAATTAAGTGTTGGGAAATTGGGATTAAAAATATTTGGTTTGAGAATTGGGTGTTGTATATTCCTGTGAAAATGTGCAAAACAATAGTTAAGCACATATTATTGCATTCAATAATTTAATCATATGGATTGAGAAAAAATAATAAAAAGGGGACAAAATGCCCCAATGTAAATAGTGGTAGCAATGCAAATGAGTTGTACTCTAATTTGGGATGCATAAATATGTGGGAAACATAGTTAATGGGTAGTTAGACTTTATACTCTGATTATATGGATTGTCTTAAGTTAGGTGCATAGTTTAGGTTAATTAAGGATTCAAATTTTAGTCCACTTGACCAAATACAATCCTACCTTGACCCTAACCCCATTACAACCCATAAAAGACCTCTTGATATGTGTATTTTTGCATTAAATTTCTGTTGATTGGTAGAAGAAGAGCAAGCCTTAGAAAGCAAGGTTAGTAGAGAATTGAGAGAATCGAACCTTAAACACATGAGTGATTAGAGTGTATACACTTCCAGTGAGAGTTCGATGCTCGATTCTTTGTTCCCGGCTTTCACGAGCTATTTTCCTTTGCAAGTTTACTTGTACCTTATTTTATGATTTAAATTAGTGAGATCCAATTCATATTTCTTCTTGAAGGATTTGTTTACTTTTAACCAAGTAGGTAGAAACATTTTGCATGTAGTTGCATTCATATAGATAGGTTGCATTTCATAAGTTTTACCATTCCTCTTCACTCCTTTGTAGCTTCTCTTGAGCTTAGCATGAGGACATGCTAATATTTAAGTGTTGGGAGATTGATAAACTACTATTTTATAGTTTATCTTATGCTCAACTGAGTGGTTTTTATCAAGCCTTTACACACTTATTCATACTAATTGCATGGTTTTACATTTTCCTTCCTGATTTTATTCTATGATTGATAACATGCTTCTTTGGCCTTAAATTTGCTATGTTTAATCAGCTCTTATTACCATTCGATGCCTTGATATGTATGTTAAGTGATTTTAGTATTTATAGGGCAGGAATGGCTTACAGGATGGAAAGGAAGCATGCAAAAATGGAAGGAATACAAGAAACTAAAGGAATTGCTAAGTTGTCCAACCTGACCTCTTCGTACTTAACTGACCATAACTTGAGCTATAGAGGTCCAAATGAGGCCGTTCTAGTTGCGTTTGAAAGCTAACACCCGGGGCTTCGCAACGATATATAATTTGCTATAGTTGCCACGCTGCTAGGTGACGCGCACGCGTAGATCACACGCATGCGTGACCTGGAGAAATTTCAATCCATGCGTACACGTGGACGACGCGTACGCGTGACAGAGCTGCGTGCTGGACGTATCAAAAATTGCTGGGGGCGATTTCTGGGCTATTTTTGACTCAGTTTTCGGTCCAGAAAATACAGATTAGAGGCTGTAAAGTGGGGTAATCCATTCATTCATTCAAATTCATTCATAATTCACAATTTTAGGTTTTTAATGTAGATTTAGAGAGAGAGAGAGAGGTTCTCTCCTCTCTCTAGGTTTTAAGATTTAGGATTTCTCTTAGTTTATGGTTTATTCCTTCTCAATTCCAGGTTCAATGTTTCTTTAAATTATTAATGCAAAGAGTACTTTTTCATTTAATTTTATTATTTATTTAATTGCTCTCAATTTTATTTCAATTAGCATGTCTCTTTTCTACTCCCTTCTCCCAACAACGAAGATGGTATGCATGTAAATAGAGTAGGCTCCCAACTTGACTTGGGGGTTGATTAAAAGGAGACACTAGAGTTGGAATACTCAAGTGATTAGTTAAATTGGAAGTTGTTGGCTAATTCTCTATTTACTAATGCTAGACCTTCCCAAGGGAGAAGACTAGGATTTGCGAATAAGAGTTAGCTCAATCACTTGAGTTTCCTTTAGTTAGTAAGGGTTAACTAAGTGAAAACAACAACCTTTGATACTACACTTGGGAGAATTCCAACAAGGATAGAACTTCCAATTAATCATTCCCCAGTCAAGGCTTTTTATTTAATTATATAAATCTCTTTTAATTTATATTGCCTTAATTCACAATCCTTTACTTTTCTGTTATTCAACTCTTAAAATTTCTCAGAAAACAAAAACCCATAACCAATAGTAACACACTTCCCTGTAATTCCTTGAGAAACGACCCAAGGTTTAAATACTTCGGTTATTAATTTTATTGGGTTTGCTTAAGTGACAACTAAAGTTTTTGTACAAAAGGATTCTCTGTTGGTTTAGAAACTATACTTTCAATGAGACTTTAATTGTGAATTTCTTTACTAGCAAGAATCTGTTCGTTTGGGATCATGACCATCGTGTCTCCTGCCCGATAAGACACCCGCACTACAGAGACCAAATCTGAAACCAATGCGGTGAAAGGCAGGTTACCCGCAATCTGTACATGTCCCATGGCTTGCCAGATGTGTTGGGGCCGGGTGAGAGGTTGCTCTGTCAGGATGCACCAGATGAGGACAGACATGTCTGCTGTGAAGGTCGACTCGTGAGTGCTCGGAAAGATATAGTGGAACATAATTTGTACCCACAAGCGAGCCTCCAAGGTAAATGATTGGGCTGGGATGCTCTTGGGTTTGGACCGATGTTGCCCATAGATCCAGGTGCTGCCTGGTTGGGCTATAACTCCAAGGACGCGATCCCAGTCGAACTAATACATCTGGCACTTAAGAGAGGCTTCCTGATATGCATCCAATCCCTCTGGACTAGGTGGAAGATCCAGTGCTCTCTGTATGGCACTTTTGGAGACAGGGACTTGCTGCTGACGGACTTGGACAGTCTGCAGAGTAGGCGAGTAGAAGTTGGAGTAGAATTCAACTACCCATGATAAGTTGGCCTTCCACGGCTGCCTCCTCAAAAATCCCCACTGTCTCCGCTCGATACCGGGCTCCACAAAATCAACAAAGTGTGTTGGGACAATGAGTAGATGCTCATTGTTGTAGTTCCTCTCGGCTAGAATGGGGAACATCTGTTCGTAGTAATGGTTAGTGAACTGTGTGGAGTCCCGTGCGGGAAAGGCTTTCTCTGCTTCATCAACTTTAATGATCCTCTTTACCCGCTTTGTGGGCGGCTTGACGCTGGTAGATGGCGGCGTCTTAGCCGGTGCTCTCCTGGTTCCTCTCCTTGCTGGTGGCTTGTCAGTGGCCTTCTCTTTCCTTTCTTGGTACCCATGCCTAAGGAAGAAAGAAAGAGGAAGAATGTTAAATATAGATAACTAAAGAACCGAAAGGAAGAATTTCCAAGTGATAATGAATGCCAAAGAAAAGATAATAGCTTAAATACATGGTAGCTACAACATGTAGGTAAGACATCAATTAAGATCAAGAAGGCAATTCAGAATAATTAGATGCAAGAAGATAAAAGCATGCAAGTAATATGCATGAGAAGCATAACTCAAGCATCAATTAATAAATGTGCCAAATTAAAGAGCACTTGTATGATGACAATTGTGAATGATAATCTCAAATACATGTGGATTCCAAATGTTGTGAAAAAGAGGCATTCAAGTAAAAGAGTAAAAGAAAATAGGGGTCAAAATGCCATAAGAGCTTTTTCACAAACACTTGGTGTGCAAGTTAAAATAGGAATAAAAATAATGAATCCAAATGTATATGAGAGCCAAATTTAAATGTCAATTGTCAAATCACTCTTCATAATATCCACAAGCTCAATTATAATAAGGGACTACCCAAATAAAACTCCAATACCAACATAAAAAATGCATGATAAAAGAAAGAAAAAGAAACCATAAATAGCTAAGCTAAAAAAAATTGAGAAGAAGGAAAAATAAATAAATGCAATAATTTAAAGAAGAATGAAAGAGTAGAAGGGGGAGAAAAGAACCTGAGGTAGAAGATGAAAAAGGGAGGAAGAAAGTAGTAGACAATAAGAGAGAATAAGGAAGGAAGAAGGAAGAAGGAAAAATAAATAGGATTGAAAAAGAATTAGGATTAGGGGAGGGGAGAATTGAAATCTGGCGGTGTACTGGTTTAATTGTGCGTCGCATGCGACGCGTACGCGTGCAGCACACGTACGCGTGGGTCGCATAAATTTGAGAGTGACACGTAAGCGTCCGGCACGCGTGCGCGTGCCTTTGGTTGTGCGAATCGCACGAAGGAATCCCCGTGTATGCACAACTCTCTGTTCATTCTGGGTTGGGACCATAATTACATGCGACGCGTGCACGTCAGTCACGCGCACACGTGGATGGTGATTAAGGGAAATCGATGCGCACGCGTCAGGGACGCGTACGCGTTATGGGATTTGTGCCTCTAGCACAGTTCCAGCCCCAAACCATCACAACTCTCTGTCAGCACGCTATTTACGCCGATTTCCAGGGTTACGCGTACGCGTCAGGGACGCTTACGCGTGGGCTGCTGAAAGCGCAAGCGACGCGTACGCGTAAGGGACGCGTATGCGTGGGCTTGCTTGTGCGCAAAGCACACTTCCAGTGCCACTCCTACCCAACTCTCTGTTTACTTCCTTGGTGTTACGAATTCACACATGACGCGTACGCGTCAGGGACGCGTGCGCGTCGAACACCCCTTTTTTTTATGTAGATTGCAGATGATGATGCAGAAATTATGAATGAATACTGATAAAAATGAAATAAAATAAAACTAGGAATGAAAAGGAACGATCATATCATGGTGGGTTGTCTCCCACCTAGCACTTTGCTTTTACGTCCTTAAGTTGGACGGTCCACAAGCTCAGTCTGCTTCTGTTGGTAGATTTTCCAAGAGGAAGACCTCTAGCTCTTTATTGTCCCTCATTTTCTCACCATGATACAGCTTCAAACGATGTCCATTGACCTTGATGAATTTGGAACTGGAAGGATGACTCAGGTGAAAGACTCCGTATGGCTCTGCCTTTTCCACTCGGTAGGGGCCTTCCCATCTTGATCTCAGCTTGCCTGGCATGAGCTTCGGCCTTGAGTTGTAAAGGAGAACTAGCTTCCCTAGTCTGAACTCTCTTCTCTTGATATGCTTGTCATGCACAGCCTTCACCTTCTCTTTGTATAGTCTGGAGTTGTTATATGCTTCGAGTCGAAGGTTCTCCAGTTCTGCTAGTTCCAGCTTCCTTTTAGCACCGGCTTTTTCAAATCCCATGTTGCATTCCCTTACAGCACAGAAAGCTTTGTGCTCCACCTCCACTGAGAGGTGACAAGCCTTTCCATAGACTAGGTGGAAGGGACTCATCCCGATGGGTGTCTTGTACGCTATTCGATAAGCCCAAAGTGCATCTACAAGTCTGGTGCTCCAGTCCTTCCTATGAGGCTTGACCATCTTCTCCTGTATGCGCTTTATCTCCCTGTTAGACACCTCTGCTTGCCCATTGGTCTGGGGGTGGTAAGTTGTTGCCACCTTGTGCATAATGCCATGTTTCTTCAGTAGACCTGTTAATCTCCTGTTACAAAAATGAGTGCCTTAATCACTCACGATTGCTCGTGGTGATCCAAAGCGACAGATAATATGGTTTCTAACAAAGGAGACAACAATGTTAGCATCATCAGTACGGGTAGGAATTTCTTCCACCCATTTAGAAACATAATCTACAGCTAACAATAGGTATAAGAAACCATTAGAGTTTGGAAATGGACCCATGAAGTCAATGCCCCAAACATAAAAAATTTCACAGAATAACATAAGCTGTTGGGGCATCTCATCCCTCTTGGAGATATTCCCAAACCTTTGGCATGGGGAACAAGATTTACAGAAGGCAGTGGCATCCTTAAAAAGAGTGGGCCACCAGAATCCACAGTCTAAAATTTTTCTAGCTATTTTTTGAGGACCAAAATGTCCACCACTCTCAGAGGAATGGAAGGCCTCTAAAATTGACTGAAATTCTGATTGAGGCACACACCTTCTAATTATCTGGTCAGCACCATACCTCCATAAGTATGGGTCATCCCATATATAATATTTGGACTCGCTTTTCAGCTTGTCCCTTTGATGCTTAGTAAAATTGGGAGGGAAGGTATGACTAACTAAATAATTAGCTATAGGTGCATACCAAGGAACTACCTCAGATATTGCATGCCAACTATCAAATGGAAAAGCATCATTGATAGGAGTGGAGTCATTCTTAATGTGCTCTAGGTGACTCAAGTGGTCCACCACTAAATTCTGGGAACCACGCCTATCTTTGATTTCTAAATCAAATTCTTGCAGCAACAATATCCAACGTATTAACCTTGGTTTGGACTCTTTTTTAGCTAATAAATATTTTAGAGCTGCATGGTATGAGTATACTACCACCTTAGTACCAAGTAAATAGTCTCGGAATTTATCCAGAGCAAAAACAATAGCCAGAAGCTCTTTTTCAGTGGTAGTATAATTAGACTGAGCAGCGTCTAAGGTCTTAGAAGCATAAGCAATTATAAAAGGGTCCTTACCTTCGCGCTGAGCCAGCGCCACTCCTACTGCATGATTGGAGGCGTCACACATAATTTTGAATGGCTGGCTCCAGTCGGGTCCCTTCACAATCGGAGCTTAAGTCAAGGCAATCTTCAGCTTATCAAACGCTTCCATGCAATCTTCACTCAGCTCAAACTCAACATCCTTCTGTAGCAGTCTGGATAAAGACAATGCTATCTTACTGAAGTCCTTGATAAATATTCGGTAGAAACCTGCATGACCAAGGAACGAATGGACTTCCCTCACGGAGGAGGGGTAAGGTAAACTAGAAATGACATCTACCTTTGCAGGATCTACAGAAATACCAGTATTAAAAACAACATGTCCTAGAACAATACCTTGTTTTACCATAAAATGACATTTTTTAAAATTTAATACAAGGTTTGAATTAACACACCTGTCTAATACTTTAGCTAAACTATCCAAGCAAAGGTTAAATGAATCACCATACACACTAAAGTCATCCATGAAAACTTCCATACAGTTCTCAATAAGATCTGAGAAAATACTCATCATGCATCTTTGGAAAGTAGCCGGTGCATTATATAAGCCAAAAGGCATCCTCTTGTATGCATACGTTCCAAAGGGACATGTAAAAGTGGTTTTCTCCTAATCTTTAAGAGCTATATGAATTTGAAAATAGCCAGTATAACAATCTAAAAAACAGTAGTGTGATTTACCTGACAAGCGATCAAGCATTTGATCAATGAATGGCAGGGGGTAGTGATCCTTACGAGTAGCCTGGTTGAGGTGCCTATAATCAATGCACACCCTCCAGGAGTTCTACACTCTAGTTGTCAGGAGGTCTCCATGCTCATTCTTTACTGTTGTGACTCCAGACTTCTTGGGCACCACTTGTACTGGGCTAACCCATTCACTATCTGAGATTGGATAGATGATGTCAGCTTCAAGCAATCTGGTCACTTCCTTCTTGACAACCTCCAGAATGGTGGGATTCAGTCTCCTTTGAGGCTGACGGATAGGCCTTACTCCCTCTTCTAAAAATATCCGGTGCTCACAAACTTGAGGGCTGATGCCTACTATATCTGCCAGGCTCCACCCAATTGCTTTCTTGTGTCTTTTCAGCACATGATGAGCGGATAATTTATACGCTTTTTGGCATTGTTTTTACATAGTTTTCAGTATAATTTAGTTAGTTTTTAATATATTTTTATTAGTTTTTAATTAAAATTCACATTTCTGGACTTTACTATGAGTTTGTGTATTTTTCTGTGATTTCAGGTATTTTCTGGCTGAAATTGAGGGACTTGAGCAAAAATCAGATTCAGAGGTTGAAGAAGGACTGCAGATGCTGTTGGATTCTGACCTTTCTGCACTCAAAGTGGAATTTCTGGAGCTACAGAACTCCAAATGACACGCTCTCAATTGTGTTGGAAAGTAGACATCCAGAAATTTCTAGAAATATATAATAGTCCATACTTTTCCCGAGATTAGATGACGTAAACTGGCGTTGAATGCCAGTTCCATGCTGCATTCTGGAGACAAACGCCAGAAACAGGTTGCAAAGTGGAGTTAAACGCCAGAAACAGGTTACAAACTGGCGTTCAACTCCAAGAAAGACCTCTACACGTGTAAAGCTCAATGCTCAGCCCAAGCACACACCAAGTGGGCCCCGAAAGTGGATTTATGCATCATTTACTCATTTTTGTAAACCCTAGTAACTAGTTTAGTATAAATAGGACTTTTTACTATCTTTATAGGGGATCTTTGATTAGTTTTATGCTATCTTAGACTTTTGTGAGGGCTGGCCATTTGGCCATGCCTGAACATTTATCTCTTGTGTATTTTCAACGGTAGAGTTTCTACACACCATAGATTAAGGTGTGGAGCTCTGCTATTCCTCAAAGATTAATGCAAAGTACTACTGTTTTTCTATTCAATTCAACTTATTCTGATTCTAAGATATTCATTCGCACCTCAATATGAATGTGATGATCATGATAGTCATCATCATTCCCGTTCTACCTTATATTGAATGAATATCTCTAGGATTCCTTAATCAGAGTCTTCGTGGTATAAGTTAGAATCCATGGACGGCCATTCTTGAGATCCGAAAAGTCTAAACCTTGTATGTGGTATTCCGAGTAGGATCTGGGAAGGGATGGCTGTGACGAGCTTCAAACTCGCGAGTGCTGGGCGTAGTGACAGACGCAAAAGGATCAATGGATCCTATTCCAGTATGATCGAGAACCGATAGATGATTAGCCATGCAGTGATAGCGCATTGGACCATTTTCACTGAGAGGACAGGATGTAGGCATTGACAACGGTGATGCCTAACATACAGCTTGCCATAGAAAGGAGTATGAATGATTGGATGAAGATAATAGGAAAGTAGAGGTTCAGGAGGAACGAATGCATCTCTATACGCTTATCTGAAATTCTCACCAATGAATTACATAAGTATCACTATCTTTATTTTATATTTTATTTATCTTTTAATTATTAAATCTCTATAATCAATTGAATCCGCCTGACTGAGATTTACAAGGTGACCATAGCTTGCTTCAAGCCGACAATCTCCGTGGGATCGACCCTTACTCACGTAAGGTTTATTACTTGGATGACCTAGTGCACTTGCTGGTTAGTTGTGCGAAGTTATGACAAAGAATTAAGATTATGAACGTGCATATTGAGTTTTTAGCGCTGTTACCAAGGAATGGAACCATCACGATTTCTGCGCACCAAGTTTTTGGTGCCGTTGCCAGGGATTGTTCGAGTTTGGACAACTGCCGGTTCATCTTGTTGCTCAGATTAGGTAATTTTATTTTAATTTTAAGCTTTTTATTTCTTATTTTCGAAAAATAGAAAAAAAATTTCTTCTTTTTTCGTTTTTCCTAATTAAAATTCGAAAGAAAAATTTTTTTCGAAAATTTCATGCATTGCATTCTTTATGATATTCAAGTCGTTCTTGGCCAGTCTTCTTGTTTGATCTTCATATTTTCTTGTTTTTAATATGCATTCTTGAAACATTAATGCCTAAAGAATAAAAATTTTTAAGTTTGGTGTCTTACATGTTTTCTTTTCTTGAAAATTTTTCAAAAATAAGTTCTTGGTGTTCATCTTGACATTCAAAGTGTTCTTGGTGTTCATCTTGACATTCATAGTGTTTTTGCATGCATTTTTGGTTTTGATATTAATTTTTCATGTTTTGTTTCATTCTTGCTGTTTAATGAAAAAAAAAAGAGAGAAAAACATAAAAAAGATATCTTTTCCTTTTTTCTCTTTCTTCATTATTAAAAAGTCAAAAATAAAAAAAATATCTTTCCCTTTTTCTTCTCATCAGATTCGAAAATTTGAGTTGACTTTTTCAAAAATTCTTAAAATTTAGTTGTTTCTTATGAGTCAAATCAAATTTTCATTTTAAAAAATATTATCTTTTTCAAATCTTTTTCAAAAATCAAATCTTTTTCATTTTTCTTTCATAATTTTTGAAAATTACAAAATGATTTTCAAAAATTTTTTTCTTATTTTGTTTCATAATTTCAAATCTTTACTAACAATTAATGTGATTGATTCAAAAAAATATTAAGTTTGTTACTTGCCTAGTAAGAAAGGTTCAATTTTTAAATTTTAAAATCATATCTTCTTGTTTCTTGTTAGTCAAGTAATCAACTTTAGTTTTCAAAAGTAAATCTTTTCAATTCCTTATCATATCTTTTTCAATTTCAATCATATCTTTTTCAAAATCAATTTCAAAATTCTTTCTAACTTCCCCCCTAACCTCTTATCTTTTTAAAATTAATTTTCAAATCTTTTTCAATCAATCTTATCTTTTTGTTTCAATCATATCTTTTTCAATTTCAATCATATCTTTTTCAAAAACAAATTTTAAATCTCTTTTAGTCAATCATATCTTTTTGTTTCAATCATATCTTTTTCAAAACTGCCCAACTAACTCTCTACCTTTAATTTTCGAAAATCCCTTCCCTCTTTTTCAAAATTTCGTTTTAATTAACTAATTGTTTTAATTTTAATTTAATTTAATTTCAATTTTAATTTTTGAATTTTAAATTTAAATTTAAAATATTTTTATATTATTTTGTTAAATTTTCGAATTCTTCTCTCATCTCTAATATCCTTCTATTTATTTATTCATCCATTAACACTTCTATCCTCACCCCTGTGTTTGGATTCTCATCTTTTCCTTCTTCTATTCTTACTTTCTTCTACTCACATAAAGGAATCTCTATACTGTGACATAGAGAATTCCATATTTTCTTTTCTGCTTTCTTCTTCTTTTTCATATTAGCAGGAACAAGGATAAGAACATTCTTGTTGAAGCTGATCCTGAACCTAAAAGGACTTTGAAGAAGAAGCTAAGGGAAGCTAAAGCACAACTCTCTGGAGAAAATCTGACAGAAATTTTCGAAAAACAAGAAAACATGGCCGAAAATAATAACAATGCAAGGAGGATGCTTGGTGACTTTATTGCACCTAATTCCAATTTACATGGAAGAACAATCTCAATCCCTGCCATTGGAGCAAACAATTTTGAGCTTAAACCTCAATTAGTTTCTCTGATGCAACAGAACTGCAAGTTTCATGGACTTCCATCAGAAGATCCTTTTCAGTTCTTGACTGAATTCTTGCAGATCTGTGATACTGTTAAGACCAATGGGGTTGACCCCGAGGTCTACAGGCTTATGCTTTTCCCGTTTGCTGTATGAGACAGAGCTAGAGTATGGTTGGACTCTCAACCTAAAGATAGCCTGAACTCTTGGGATAAGCTGGTCACGACTTTCTTAGCCAAGTTCTTTCCTCCTCAAAAGCTTAGTAAGCTTAGAGTGGATGTTCAAACCTTCAGACAGAAAGAAGGTGAATCCCTCTATGAAGCTTGGGAGAGATATAAGCACCTGACCAAAAAGTGTCCTTCTGACATGCTTTCAGAATGGACCATTCTAGATATATTCTATGATGGTCTATCTGAACTATTGGTGCACGAAATTACAATCACACTTTTGCAACTCCACACAACTAACCAGCAAGTGCACTGGGTCGTCTAAGTAATACCTTATGTGAGTAAGGATCGATCCCACGGAAATTGTCGGCTTGAAGCAAGCTATGGTTATCTTGTAACTCTTAGTCAGGATATCAATAATTCTCAGATTTAATTGTAAAAAGTAAAAGAACATGAAATAAATACTTATTATGCAGTAATGAAGAACAGGTTGAGGCTTTGGAGATGCTTTGCCTTCTGAATCTCTGCTTTCCTACTATCTTCTTCTTCATGCACGCAAGGCTCCTTCCATGGCAAGCTTTAAGTTGGGCATCACCGTTGTCAATGGCTACTTCCTGTCCTCTCAGTGAAAATGTTCCAAATGCGCTGTCACCGCACGACTAATCATCTGTCGGTTCTCGATCGTGTCGGAATAGGATCCATTGATCCTTTTGCGTCTGTCACTACGCCCAACACTCGCGAGTTTGAAGCTCGTCATAGTCATCCCTTCCCAGATCCTACTCAGAATACCACAGACAAGGTTTAGACATTCCAGATCTCAGGAATGGCCACCAATAATTCTAGCTTATACCACGAAGGTTCCAATCTTAGATTAGAAACCCAAGAGATACACATTCAAGCTTGATTGCATGTAGAACGGAGGTGGTTGTCAGGCACGCGTTCATAGGTGAGAATGATGATGATTGTCACGGATCATCACATTCGTCAGGTTGAAGTGCGAATGAATATCTTAGAATAGAAGCAAGCGTGATAGAATGGAAAACAGTAGTAATTGCATTAATTCATGAAGAACAGCAGAGCTCCTCACCCCCAACAATGGGGTTTAGAGACTCATGCCGTAGAAGATACAATATGAAACGTGTAGAATGTCATGAGGAACAAGATGAATCACTAAAAGTAGTTTTTATAGTGAACTGGTGACCTAGGGTTACAGAAAATGAGTAAGCTAGGGTGTTTAGTGTAAAACTCCACTTTCGGGGCCCACTTAGTGTGTGCTTGGGCTGAGCAATGAAGCTTTCATGTGTAGAGACTTTTCTTGGAGTTAAACGCCAGCTTTTGTGCCAGTTTGGGCGTTTAACTCCAGTTTTTATGCCAGTTCTGGTGTTAAACGCCAGAATTGTTGAGCTGACTTGGAACGCCAGTTTGGGCCATCAAATCTCGGGCAAAGCATGGACTATTATATATTTCTGGAAAGCTCAGGATGTCTACTTTCCAACGCAATTGAGCGCGCATCAATTGGGTATCTGTAGCTTCAGAAAATCCACTTTGAGTGCAGGGAGGTCAGAATCCAACAGCATCTGCAGTCCTTTTTCAGCCTCTGAATCAGATTTTTGCTCAGGTCCCTCAATTTCAGCCAGAAAATACCTGAAATCACAGAAAAATATACAAACTCATAGTAAAGTCCAAAAAAGTGAATTTTAAATAAAAAATAATAAAAATATAATAAAAACTAATTAAAATATACTAAAAACATACTAAAAACAATGCCAAAAAGCGTATAAATTATCCGCTCATCACAACACCAAACTTAAATTGTTGCTTGTCCCCAAGCAAATGAAAATCAAATAGGATAAAAAGAAGAGAATATACAATGAATTCCAAAAACATCTATGAAGATCAATATTAATTAGATGAGCGGGGCTTTTAGCTTTTTGCTTCTGAACAATTTTGGCATCTCACTTTATTCCTTGAAGTTCAGAATGATTGGCATCTATAGGAACTCAGAATCCAGATAGTGTTATTGAGGTTAAGTATGTTGATTCTTGAACACAGCTACTTTGTGAGTCTTGGCTGTGGCCCTAAGCACTTTGTTTTCCAGTATTACCATACATAAATACCACAGACACATAACTGGGTGAACCTTTTCAGATTGTGACTCAACTTTGCTAGAGTCCCCAATTAGAGGTGTCCAAGGTTCTTAAGCACACTCTTATTTTTGCTTTGGACCTCGACTTTAACCGCTCAGTCTCAAGTTTTCACTTGACACCTTCACGCCACAAGCACATGGTTAGGGACAGCTTGGTTTAGCCGCTTAGGCCAGGATTTTATTCCTGTGGGCCCTCCTATCCACTGATGCTCAAAGCCTTGGATCCTTTTTATCACCCTTGCCTTTTGGTTTAAAGGGGTATTGGCTTTTTCTGCTTGCTTTTCTTTGTCTTTCTTTTTCTTTTCTCTCTTTTTTTTTCTGCAAGCTTTTCACTGCTTTTTCTTGCTTCAAGAATCAATTTTATGATTTTTTAGATCATCAGATAACATTTCTCTTTTTTCCATCATTCTTTCAAGAGCCAACAATTTTAACATTCATAAACAATCAACTTCAAAAATATGCACTATTCAAGCATTCATTCAGAAAACAATAGTATTGCCACCACATCAAAATAATTAAACTATTTTAAAATTCAAAATTCATGTACTTCTTTTTCTTGTTCAATTAAAAATACTTTTTATTTAAGAGAGGTGATGGATTCATAGAACATTCATAGCTTTAAGACATAAACTTTAAATTTTTATTGATTATGGAAACAAAATAAGAATCAAAAATAAATATAAGTGCAGACCCATAATAATAGAAGACAGAAAATTAAAAGCAGAAGAATAAATGACTCTTAAAATAGACTCTTAGAAATAAAGGTTATCACAGAGTTAGGACTCAACAACCTTGATTTTGAGGAGTGGATGCTCTCTCAATCTGTGGGGTGCTTGGTCCTTCAAGGGAGAGCTTCTGGCGCTTCAGCTCCTGTAGCTCACGCCCCTGCTTCTCCTGTTCCTTCAGCAGTTTGTAGAGCATGCAGTTTTGATTCTGCTGTTCTTCCTTAAGTTGTTCCATAGCTTCTTGCAGCTTGGTAACAGATGCTTCTAGGCGAGTCCAGTAGTCAATTTCAGGAATTTCTGGGAGGAACTCCTGCGACCTCCTTTTAATGGAGTTGTCTTGCACTTGTCCTTCCATTGACTTCTTCGTGATTGGGTGTTCGATTGGGATGAATTCATCTACTCCCATCCTCACCCCAACATCTTTACATAGCAGAGAAATTAAGCTTGGGTAGGCCAGTTTGGCTTCAGTGGAATTCTTGTTTGTAATTGTGTAAATCTCACAAGAAATCAGATGATGAATCTCCACTTTTTTTCCAAGCATAATACAATGAATCATCATTGCTCTTTTGACGGTGACCTCAGAGCGGTTACTAGTAGGTAATATAGAATGCCCAATGAAGTCCAACCAGCCTCTTACAACTGGTTTGAGATCTCCCCTCTTGAGTTGGTTTGGGACACCTTTTGAATTGGTTATCCACTTAGTTCCAGGGAGGCATATGTCCTCTAGAACTTGATCCAACCCCTTATCTACTCTCACCATTCTCCTATTAAAGGATTCTGGATCATCTTGTAGTTGAGGCAATTTGAAGATCTCTCTTATTTTGTCCAGATGGAAGTAAATAAGCCTCCCTCTGACCATGGTTCAGTAGGTATGAAAGGCGGTTCCAGTTATTCTCTGCTTATCTGTCAGCCACAGATTTGAGTAGAATTCCTGAACCATGTTTCTTCCAACCTTTGTCTCAGGATTGGCTAGAATTTCCCATCCTCTGTTTCGAATTTGCTCTTGGATTTCCGGATATTCATCCTCTTTCAGATTGAATTTAACTTCCAGGATCACTGACCTCAGACCCATTATTTTGTGGTAATGGTCTGCATGTTCTTTAGTTAAGAACCTCTCTTGATTCCAAAGACTCTCTTTGGAGTATTCTCTTTCTTGCCTCTTGATTTGGTTTGTTTTCCCTTAGGTGACATGATCTTGATGAGTCTTAGCTCAGTGATCACGAAAAAACACACCAAACTTAGAGGTTTGCTTGCCCTCAAGCAAAAGAAAGGAAAGGGGAGAGAGAGAAGAAGAGGCAAATTCGAATGGTGGAGAGGAGGGGATGGCCGAATGTATATTTATAGGAGGAGGGGAGGGATTTTGAAAAAATTAAAAGAGAAATGACATAGAGATATGATTGATGGAAGAAAATAAAATCATGATATGAAAAAGATGAGATTTGTAATTGAAAAAGATATAAAGATGTTAAATCTGAAAATTTGGTTATGCATTTAAGAATTAAAAGATGATATGATGAGTTGAAAAAGATTTGGAAAGAAATTAAGAAGATAATTGAGTTTTTGAAGAAGATTTGGGAAGGATTTGAAAGAAAATTGAAAAGATATTTAGAAAATGTTTGAATTTTTGAAAATTGAGGGTGAATGATGAAAGTTTGAAACATGTTTATGCAGAAAAGTATGAATCAAAACATGAAAATTTGAAAAAATTTGAAGTTGGAAACAAAATCTCCTTCCCCTGCCTTTCTGGCGTTAAACGCCCAGAATGGTATCCATTCTAGCGTTTAACGCCCAATTGTTGGCCATTATGGGCGTTTAACGCCCAGCCAGGTACCCTGGCTGGTGTTAAATGCCAGAAACCCCTTTATCACTGGGCATTTTTCTGAACGCCCAGGATGCTGCAATTCTGGCGTTAAACGCCCAGAATGGTACCCATTCTGGCGTTTAACACCCAAAATGCCCCTTACTGGCATTTTCTTGCCAGCAAGCTCCTTTTCTCTACTTTTTGCACTGAATTCTTCTGTAACTCTATGAATTCCTTCAATTTTGATGATTAACCTTTGAAGAAAAATGTATATCAAACTTCTACAAGTATTAATTAAAACAAATAACTTTCTAATGGCTGGGTTGCCTCCTAGCAAGCGCTTCTTTATTGTCTTTAGCTGGACTTTTACTGAGCTTCATTCAAGCCTCAGTTTTGAGCATTCTTGCTCAAAATTGCTTTCAAGATAATGTTTGATTCTCTGTCCATTAACAATGAACTTTTTGTCAGAATCAATATCTTGAAGCTCAACATATCCATATGATGACACTCCTGTAATCACATATGGTCCCCTCCACCGAGATTTTAGTTTCCCGGGGAATAATCTGAGCCTAGAGTTGAACAACAGAACTTTTTGTCCTGGCTCAAAGACTCTGGATGACAATTTCTTGTCATGCCACTTTTTTGCTTTTTCCTTATAAATTTTTGTATTTTCAAAAGTATTGAGTCTGAACTCCTCTAGCTCATTTAGCTGGAGCAATCTTTTCTCACCAGCTAACTTAGCATCCATGTTTAGGAATCTGGTTGCCCAGTAGGCTTTTTGTTCCAGTTCCACGGGCAGATGACAGGCCTTGCTATACACAAGCTAGTATGGAGAGGTTCCTATAGGAGTCTTGAATGCTGTTCTGTATGCCCACAGAGCATCATCCAAGCTCTTTGCCCAATCCTTTCTACGGGTAATTACAGTCCGTTCCAGAATTCTCTTTAGTTCTCTATTAGAGACTTCAGCCTGCCCATTTGTCTGTGGATGATATGGAGTTACTACTTTGTGGCTAATTCCATATCGAACCATAGCAGAGTAAAGCTGTTTATTGCAGAAATGGGTGCCCACATCACTGATTAGTACTCTGGGAACACCGAATCTGCTGAAAATATGTTTCTAGAGGAACTTCAGCACAGTCTTGGTATCATTAATGGGTGTGGCAATTGCTTCCACCCATTTAGATACGTAGTCTACTACCACCAGAATGTAAGTGTTTGAGTATGTTGGTGGGAAAGGACCCATGAAGTTAATACCCCATACATCAGACAACTCAATCTCTAAGATCCCTTGTTGAGGCATGGCATAACCATGAGGCAAGTTACCAGCTCTTTGGCAACTGTCACAGTTACGCACAAACTCTCGGGCATCTCTATAGAGAGTAGGCCAATAGAAGCCACATTGGAGGACTTTAGTAGCTGTTCGCTCACTTCCAAAATGTCCTCCATACTGTGATCCATGGCAATGCCATAGGATCTTCTGTGCCTCCTCTCTAGGGACGCATCTGCGGATCATTCCGTCTGCGCATCTCTTAAAGAGATATGGTTCATCCCATTAGTATTACTTTGCATCAGAAATTAGTTTTTTTCTTTTGCAACCTGCTGTACTCCTGGGGTGTGAACCTCATAGCTTTATAATTTGCAATGTCTGCAAACCATGGTGCTTCTTGAATAGCAAAAATTTGCTCATCCAGAAAGGTCTCAGAGATCTCAGTAGGAGGGAGGGACGCCCCTGCTACTGGTTCTATCTGGGACAGGTGATCAACTACCTAGTTCTCTGTCCCTTTTCTGTCTCTTATTTCTATATCAAACTCTTGCAGAAGCAACACCCATCTTATGAGCCTGGGTTTTGAATCCTACTTTGTGAGTAGATATTTAAGAGCAGCATGGTCAGTATACACAATTACTTTTGAACCTACTAAATAGGATCTAAATTTGTCAATGGCATAAACCACTGCAAGTAACTCCTTTTCTGTGGTTGTGTAGTTCTTCTGTGCGTCATTTAGAACACGATTGGCATAGTAAATGATGTGCAGAAGCTTGTTATGCCTTTGTCCCAACACTGCACCAATGGCATGGTCACTGGCATCACACATTAATTCGAATGGTAATGTCCAGTCAGGTGCAGAGATGACTGGTGCTATGACCAGCTTGGCCTTCAGGGTCTCAAACGCCTACAGACACTCTGTGTCAAACACAAATGGTGTGTCAGCAGCTAGCAGGTTGCTTAGAGGTTTTGCAATTTTTAAAAAATCCTTTATGAACCTCCTATAGAATCCTGCATGCCCCAGAAAGCTTCTGATTGCCTTAACATTGGCAGGTGGTGGTAATTTCTCAATTACCTCTACCTTGGCTTGATCCACCTCTATCCCCTTGCTTGAAATTTTGTGTCCAAGGACAATTCCTTCAGTCACCATAAAGTGACATTTTTCCCAGTTTAAGACCAGGTTAGTCTCTTGGCACCTTTTCAGGACAAGTGCTAGATGATCAAGACAGGAGCTGAATGAGTCTCCAAATACTGAGAAGTCATCCATGAAGACTTCCAGGAACTTCTCTACCATATCAGAAAAGATAGAGAGCATGCACCTCTGAAAGGTTGCAGGTGCATTGCATAGACCAAAAGGTATTCTTCTGTAAGTAAATACTCCAGATGGACATGTGAATGCTGTTTTCTCTTGGTCTTGAGGATCCACTGTAACTTGGTTGTAGCCTGAATAGCCATCCAAAAAGCAGTAGTATTCATGGCCTGCTAGTCTCTCTAGCATCTGGTCTATGAATGGTAAAGGAAAATTATCCTTTCTGGTGGCTGTATTGAGCCTTCTGTAGTCAATACACATACGTCACCCTGTAACTGTTCTTGTGGTAACCAGTTCATTCTTTTCATTATGAACCACTGTCATGCCTCCCTTCTTGGGGACAACTTGGACAGGGCTCACCCATGGACTATCAGAAATAGGATAAATAATCCCAGCCTCTAGTAACTTAGTGACCTCTTTCTACACCACTTCCTTCATGGCTGGATTTAGCCGCCTCTGTGGTTGAACCACTGGCTTAGCATCATCCTCCAATAGGATCTTGTGCATGCATCTTGCTGGGCTAATGCCCTTAAGGTCATTTATGGACCACCCAAGAGCTGTCTTGTGTGTCCTTAGCACTTGAATTAATGCTTTCTCTTCCTGTGGATTTAAAGCAGAGCTTATGATCACTGGAAAAGTGTCACCCTCTCCCAGAAATGCATATTTCAGGGATGGTGGTAGTGGTTTGAGCTCGGGTTTAGGAGGTTTCTCCTCTTTCTGAGGGATTTTTAGAGGTTCTTTTATTTCCTCTGGTTCCTCCAAATCAGGCTGAACATCTTTAAAGATGTCCTCTAGCTCTGACTCAAGACTCTCAGTCATATTGATACTTCCACCAAAGAGTCAATAATATCAGTGCTCATGCAGTCATTTGATGTGTCTGGATGCTGCATAGCTTTGACAGCATTTAACTTGAACTCATCCTCATTGACTCTCAAGGTCACTTCCCCTTTTTGTACATCAACAAGAGTTCGTCCAGTTGCTACGAAAGGTCTTCCTAAAATGAGAGTTGCACTCTTGTGCTCCTCTATTTCCAGCACTACAAAGTCAGTGGGAAAGGCGAATGGCCTAACCTTGACAATCATGTCCTCAATGATGCCTGATGGATATTTAATGGAGCCATCAGCAAGTTGAAGACATATCCGGGTTGGTTTGACTTCTTCAGTCAACCCAAGCTTTCTGATAGTGGATGCAGGTATTAGGTTGATACTTGCTCCAAGGTCACATAGAGCTGTCTTGGTGCAAGCACCCTCTAATGTGCATGGTATCATAAAGCTTCCTGGATCTTGAAGCTTTTCTGGTAAGCTTTTTAGAATGACTGCACTGCATTCTTCAGTGAGAAACACTCTTTCAGTTTCTCTCCAATCCTTCTTATGACTTAAGATCTCTTTCATGAACTTAGCATAAGAGGGTATTTCCTCAAGTGCCTCTACAAATGGAATCCTTATTTCAAGAGTCCTGAGATAGTCTACAAAGTGAGCAAATTGTTTATCCTGTTCCGCTTGGCAGAGCTTCAGAGGATAAGGCATCTTGGCTTTATATTCTTCAACCTTAGTTGCTGCAGGTTTATTCCCTACAGAAGTGGTTGGAAAAGCCTTCTTAGAGGGGTTACTATCAGCACTTGCAGGTGTCTGATCCCTCATTGGCGTTTGAACGCCAGGAATGGGCATCCATTGGGCATTTAACGCCAGTTTTTCCCCCTTTTCTGGCGTTTGAACGCCAGAGTTATTCCTCTCTGGGCTCTTGATGTCCTCAGAGGGATTTTGGGCAGTAGTTTGGTCATCCTCTGTCATTTGTTCCTTTCTTGACTTTTTGCTACTTTGAGCTGAGTTATTCAATGTCTTTCCGCTCCTTAGTTGGACAGCTTGGCATTCTTCTATTATCTGTTTAGATAGCTGCTGTCTTGTCTGATTCAATTGTGCTTCTATATTCTTGTTAGCATTTTTAGTGTCCTGGAGTATCTCTTTAAATTCTGCTAATTGTTTTGTCACAAGGAGTAATTGTTGATTAAGTTCAACAATTTGTTCTTGAGGATTAGGATTAGTAGTTACTGTCCTAGCCTCTTCTTTTATGGAGGACTCACTGTTTGAGTACAGATGTTGATTTCTAGCAACTGTATCTATGAGTTCTTGAGCTTCTTCAATTATTTTTCTCATGTGTATAGATCCACCAACTGAGTGGTCTAGAGACATCTGAGCTTTTTCTGTAAGTCCATAGTAGAAGATGTCTAACTGTACCCACTCTGAAAACATTTTAGAGGGGCATTTCCTTAGCATCCCTCTATACCTCTCCTAGGCATTATAAAGGGATTCATGATCCTCTTGTTTAAAGCCTTGGATGTCCAGCCTTAGCTATGTCATCCTTTTTGGAGGGTAAAATTGATTCAGGAATTTGTCTGTTAATTGTCTCCATATTTTTATGCTTGCTGTGGGTTAGTTATTTAACCACCTCTTAGCTTGATTGCATGTAGAACGGAGGTGGTTGTCAGGCACGCGTTCATAGGTGAGAATGATGATGATTGTCACGGATCATCACATTCGTCAGGTTGAAGTGCGAATGAATATCTTAGAATAGAAGCAAGCGTGATAGAATGGAAAACAGTAGTAATTGCATTAATTCATGAAGAACAGCAGAGCTCCTCACCCCCAACAATGGGGTTTAGAGACTCATGCCATAGAAGATACAATATGAAATGTGTAGAATGTCATGAGGTACAAGATGAATCACTAAAAGTAGTTTTTATAGTGAACTGGTGACCTAGGGTTACAGAAAATGAGTAAGCTAGGGTGTTTAGTGTAAAAATCTACTTCCGGGGCCCACTTGGTGTGTGCTTGGGCTGAGCATTGAAGCTTTCATGTGTAGAGACTTTTCTTGGAGTTAAACGCCAGCTTTTGTGCCAGTTTGGGCGTTTAACTCCAGTATTTATGCCAGTTCTGGCGTTAAACGCTAGAATTCTTGAGCTGAAATGGTACACCTATTTGGGCCATCAAATCTCGAGAAAAGTATGGACTATTATATATTACTGGAAAGCTCAGGATGTCTACTTTCCAACGCAATTGAGAGCGCACCAATTGGGCTTCTGTAGCTCCAGAAAATCCACTTTGAGTGCAGGGAGGTCAGAATCCAACAGCATCTGCAGTCCTTTTTCAGCCTCTGAATCAGATTTTTGCTCAGGTCCCTCAATTTCAGCCAGAAAATACCTAAAATCATAGAAAAATAGACAAACTCATAGTAAAGTCCAGAAATTGAATTTTAAATAAAAACTAATAAAAATATAATAAAAACTAATTAAAATATACTAAAAACATACTAAAAACAATGCCAAAAAGCGTATAAATTATCCGCTCATCAACAATCAAAGATGTCATTGGACCATTCTGCAGATGGATCCATTCTCCTAAAGAAAACTCTTGCAGAAGCTCAAGAACTCATTGACATGGTTGCTAATAACCAGTTCATGTACACTTCTGAGAGGAATCCTGTAAGTAATGGGACGCCTCAGAAAATGGGAGTTCTTGAAATTGATACTCTGAATGCCATATTGGCTCAGAACAAAATATTGACTCAGCAAGTCAATATGATTTCTCAGAGTCTGAATGGAATGCAAGCTGCATCCAACAGTACTCAAGAGGCATCTTCTGAGGAAGAAGCTTATGATCCTGAGAACCCTACAATAGTAGAGGTGAATTACATGGGTGAACCCTATGGAAACACCTATAATCCCTCATGGAGAAATCACCCAAATCTCTCATGGAAGGATCAACAAAAGCCTCAACAAGGCTTTAATAATGGTGGAAGAAATAGGTTTAGCAATAGCAAGCCTTTTCCATCATCCACTCAGCAACAGACAGAGAGTTCTGAGCAGACCCCATCTAGCTTGGAAAACATAGTCTCTGATCTATCTAAGGCCACTCTAAGTTTCATGAATGAAACAAGGTCTTCCATTAGAAATTTGGAAGCACAAGTGGGCCAGCTGAGTAAAAGGATCACTGAAACCCCTCCTAGTACTCTCCCAAGCAATACAGAAGAAAACCCAAAAGGAGAGTGCAAGGCCATTGAATTGATCATCATGGCCGAAACTACAAGGGAGGGAGAGGACGTGAACCCCAGTGAGGAAGACCTCCTGGGACGTCCAGAGATCAATAATGAGTTTCCCTTTGAGGAACCAAAAGACTCTGAGGCTCATCTAGAGACCATAGAGATTCCATTAAACCTCCTTATGCCATTCATAAGCTCTGATGAGTATTCTTCTTCTGAAAAGAATGAAGATGTCATTGAAGAGCAAGTTGCCAAGTACCTTGGTGCAATCATGAAGCTGAATGCCAAATTATTTGGTAATGAGACTTGGAAAGATGAACCTCCCTTGCTCACCAATGAACTGAGTGATTTGGATCAACTGAGATTGCCTCAGAAGAAACAGGATCCTGGAGAGTTCTTAATACCTTGTACCATAGGCACCATGACCTTTGAGAAAGCTCTGTGTGACCTGGGGTCAGGAATAAACCTCATGCCCCTCTCCGTAATGGAGAAACTGGGAATCTTTGAGGTGCAAGCTGCTAGAATCTCATTAGAGATGGCAGACAACTCAAGAAAACAGGCTTATGGACTAGTAGAGGACGTGCTAGTAAAGGTTGAAGGCCTTTACATCCCTGCTGATTTCATAATCTTAGACACTGAGAAGGATGAGGATGAATCCATCATCCTTGGAAGACCCTTCCTAGCCACAGCAAGAGCTGTGATTGATGTGGACAGAGGAGAGTTGGTCCTTCAACTGAATGAGGACTACCTTGTGTTTAAAACTCATCAAGGATCTCCTTCTGTTACCATGGAAAGGAAGCATGAAAAGCTTCTCTCACTGCAGAGTCAACCAAAGCCCCCACAGTCAAACTCTAAGTTTGGTGTTGGGAGGCCACAACCAAACTCTAAGTTTGGTGTTGAACCCCCACAACCAAACTCTAAGTTTGGTGTTGGGAGGTCCCAACCTTGCTCTGATTATCTGTGAGGCTCCATGAGAGCTCACTGTCAAGCTATTGACATTAAAGAAGCGCTTGTTGGGAGGCAACCCAATGTTACTTAATCATTTGTATTTTATTTTCTCTTTGTTATTTCATGTTTTATTAGGTTGATGATCATGTGGAGTCACAAAAACTACTGAAAAATCGAAAACAGAATGAAAAACAACATTGAAAATAGCACACCCAAGAGGAAGGGCTTACTGGCATTTAAACGCCAGTAAGGAGCATCTGGCTGGCGTTTAACGCCATAACAGAGCATGAAACTAGTGTTAAACGCCAGAAACAAGCAGCAGTCTGGCGTTTAAATGCCAGGATTGCACCCAGAGGAAAGCTGGCGTTAAACGCCAGAAACAAGCATCAGACTAGCGTTTAACGCCAGAAACATGCACCACACTGGCGTTCAACGCCAGAAACATGCTATAGACTGGCGTTGAACGCCCAAAACAAGCAAGGAAGTGGCGTTTAACGCCAGAAACATGCTGCAGTCTGGCGTTAAATGCCAGGATTGCATATATAGGGCGTTTTACACGTCTAAAAGGTGCAGGGATGAGAAATCCTCAAACACCTCAGGATCTGTGGACCCCACAGGATCCCCACCTACTTCTTCTCTCCTCTTCACACCTTTTCGTAACTCTCTTCCCCAAATACCCCTCACCAATCAACTCAATCACTCTTCCCCATCACCTCTTCACCAATTACATCCATCCTCTCTTCCCAAAAAAAAACCTACCTACCTTTAAATTCAAAATAATTTCCCTCCCAAACCCAACCCTACATGGCCGAAGCCTAAACCACTCCCCAGTCCTATATGAAACCCTTATTCCCTCTTCATTTTCACACAACAAAACCCTCTCTTCTTCCCCTTGGCCGAAACCATCTCTCTCTCCCTCTCCTCCATTTCTCTTCTTCTTCTACTTCTTTCTTTCTTCTTTTGCTCGGGGACGAGCAAACATTTTAAGTTTGGTGTGGTAAAAGCATTGCTTTTTGTTTTTCCATAACCATTTATGGCACCTAAGGCCAGAGAAACCTCTAGAAAGAGGAAAGGGAAGGCAATTGCTTCCACCTCTGAGCCATGGGAGATGGAGAGATTCATCTCAAAGGTCCATCAAAACCACTTCTATGAAGTTGTGGCCAAGAAGAAAGTGATCCCTGAGGTTCCTTTCAAACTCAAAAAGAATGAGTATTCAGAGATCCGTCTTGAAATCCAAAGAGGTTGGGAAGTTCTCACCAACTCCATTTAACAAGTCGGGATCCTAATGGTTCAAGAGTTCTATGCAAACGCATGGATCACTAGGAACCATGAGCAAAGTGTGAACCCGAATCCAAAGCATTGGCTCACCATGGTTCGGGGGAAATTCTTAGATTTCAGTCCGGAAAATGTAAGGCTGGCATTCAACTTGCCAATGATGGAAGAGAATGCACGCCCCTACACTAGAAGAGTCAACTTTGATCAAAGGTTGGACCAAGTCCTCATGGACATATGTGTGGAAGGAGCTCAATGGAAAATTGTCTCAAAGGGCAAGCCGGTTCAACTAAGAGGGCTTGACCTCAAACCAGTAGCTAGAGGATGGTTGGAGTTCATTCAATGCTCAATCATTCCTACTAGCAACCGGTCTGAAGTTACTGTAGACTGGGCAATCATGATCCATAGCATCATGATTGGGGAGGAAGTGGAAGTTCATGAGATTATACCTCAAGAACTATACAAGGTGGCTGACAAGTCCTCCAATTTGACAAGGTTAGCCTTTTCTCACCTTATTTGCCACCTCTGCAATTCGGCTGGAATTGACATAGAGGGAGACATCCTCATTGAAGAGGACAAGCCCATCACTAAGAAAAGGATGGAGCAAATAAGAGATTATGGACCTCAAAATGAGCATGAGGAGATTCCTCACCATGAAATCCCTGAGATGCCTCAAGGGATGCACTTCCGTCCACAAAACTATTGGGAACAAATCAACACTTCCCTAGGAGAATTAAGTTCCAACATGGGACAACTAAGGGTGGAACACCAAGAGCACTCCATCATCCTCCATGAAATTAGAGAAGATCAAAGAGCTATGAGGGAGGAGCAAGAAAGACAAGGAAGAGACCTAGAGGAGCTCAAAAGCACCATTGGTTCTTCAAGAAGAGGAAGACGCCACCCTCACTAAGGTGGACTCATTCCTTAATCTCCTTGTCTATTTATTTGCTGTTTTTGGTTTCCATGCTTCATGTTTAATTATGTTTGTGTCTTTACTATATGATCATTAGTGTCTAAGTGTCTATGCCTTAAAGTTATGAATATGAATCCATCACCTCTCTTAAATGAAAACTATTCTAAAAACAAAAGAACAAGAAGTACATGGTTTCGAATTCATCATTGAAACTAATTTAATTATTTTGATGTGGTGACAATACTTTTTGTTTTCTGAATGAATGCTTGAACAATGCATATTTCTTTTGAAGTTGTTGTTTATGAATGTTAAATATGTTGGCTCTTGAAAGAATGATGAAAAGGAGACATGTTATTTGATAATCTGAAAAATCATAAAAATGATTCTTGAAGCAAGAAAAAGCAGTGAATACAAAAGCTTGCAGAAAAAAAATGGCGAAAAAAGAGAAAAAGAAAAAGCAAGCAGAAAAAGCCAAAAGCTCTTTAAACCAAAAGGCAAGAGCAAAAAGCCAATAGCCCTTAAAACCAAAAGGCAAGGGTAATAAAAAGGATCCAAGTCTTTGAGCATCAGTGGATAGGAGGGCCTAAAGGAATAAAATCCTGGCCTAAGCGGCTAAACCAAGCTGTCCCTAACCATGTGCTTGTGGTGTGAAGGTGTCAAGTGAAAACTTGAGACTGAGCGGTTAAAGTCAAGGTCCAAAGCAAAAGAAAGAGTGTGCTTAAGAACCCTGGACACCTCTAATTGGGGACTCTAGCAAAGCTGAGTCACAATCTGAAAAGGTTCACCCAATTATGTGTTTGTGGCATTTATGTGTCCAGTGGTAATACTGGAAAACAAAGTGCTTAGGGCCACGGCCAAGACTCATAAAGTAGCTGTGTTCAAGAATCAACATACTGAACTAGGAGAATCAATAACACTATCTGAACTCTGAGTTCCTATAGATGCCAATCATTCTGAACTTCAATGGATAAAGTGAGTTGCCAAAACTATTCAAGAGGCAAAAAGCTACAAGTCCCGTTCATTTGATTGGAGCTAAGTTTCATTGATATTTTGGAAATTATAGTATATTCTCTTCTTTTTATCCTATTTTATTTTCAGTTGCTTGGGGACAGGCAACAATTTAAGTTTGGTGTTGTGATGAGCGGATAATTTATACGCTTTTTGGCATTGTTTTTACATAGTTTTCAGTATAATTTTGTTAGTTTTTAATATATTTTTATTAGTTTTTAATTAAAATTCACATTTCTGGACTTTACTATGAGTTTGTGTGTTTTTCTGTGATTTCAGGTATTTTTTGGCTGAAATTGACGGACTTGAGCAAAAATCAGATTCAGAGGTTGAAGAAGGACTGCAGATGCTGTTGGATTCTGACCTTCCTGCACTCAAAGTGGAATTTCTGGGGCTACAGAGCTTCAAATGGTGCGCTCTCAATTGCGTTGTAAAGTAGACATCCAGGGCTTTCCAGCAATATATAATAGTCCATACTTTGCTCGAGATTCAATGATGTAAACTGGCGTTGAACACCAGTTCCATGCTGCATTCTGGAGTCATCCGCACCTCAATATGAATGTGATGATCGTGACAGTCATCATCATTCCCAACTATGAACGCGTGCCTGACAACCACTTCCATTCTACCTTAGATTGAATGAATATCTCTGGGATTCCTTAATCAGAGTCTTCGTGGTACAAGTTAGAATCCATGGACGGCCATTCTTGAGATCCGGAAAGTCTAAACCTTGTTTGTGGTATTCCGAGTAGGATCTGGGAAGGGATGGCTGTGACGAGCTTCAAACTCGCGAGTGCTGGGCGAAGTGACAGACGCAAAAGGATCAATGGATCCTATTCCAGTATGATCGAGAACCGACAGATGATTAGCCATGTAGTGTCAGCGCATTGGACCATTTTCACTGAGAGGACAGGATGTAGCCATTGACAACGGTGATGCCTAACATACAGCTTGCCATAGAAAGGCGTATGAATGATTGGATGAAGATAATAGGAAAGCAGAGGTTCAGGAGGAAGGAATGCATCTCTATACGCTTATCTGAAATTCTCACCAATGAATTACATAAGTATCACTATCTTTATTTTATATTTTATTTATCTTTTAATTATTAAATCTCTATAATCAATTGAATCTGCCTGACTGAGATTTACAAGGTGACCATAGCTTGCTTCAAGCCGACAATCTCCGTGGGATCGACCCTTACTCACGTAAGGTTTATTACTTGGACGACCCAGTGCACTTGCTGGTTAGTTGTGCGAAGTTTTGACAAAGAATTAAGATTATGAACGTGCGTATTGAGTTTTTAGTGCCGTTACCAAGGAATGGAACCATCACGATTTCTGCGCACCAGCACACTAAGCAGCTGCTCCTCCTATTGGGAAGTGAGTTCCCTTGCAATAATAATTGGGAGCTACTGGTTATCCTCAAGGTAAGCATACTTGAGGTGGGGTGGAAGGGGCTTCAACTCCATTTTTTGCTCATGGCTGGGCACTGGATCATCTGGAGCTAGTGATGGTGGCAAGGTATTTTCATCTTGTTCAGAGGGTTTTCCCACACTTACACCTTGCTCCATATGAATTTCTTCTACTTCTTCTTGGTAAACTGCAGCTACATTTTCATCAATGATGTAACACTGAAAGACAGAATGATCCTCCGGAGGGTACATCATAGCTTCATCCAGGTTGAAACTCACTACTCGGCCATCTATCTCAAAGGAGAAAGTTCCTATGAATGCATCCAATTTGAACCTTGAAGTCTTCAGAAATGGCCTTCCAAGGAGGATGGAAGATGGTCTTCTGGAGTCATTGGTGTGCAAAATCGTGATCATTCCTTCCTTGGTAATGGCACTAAAAACTTGATACGCATGTTCATGTTCTTAATTCTATTTCACAACTTCGTACAACTAACCAGCAAGTGCACTGGGTCGTCCAAGTAATAAACCTTACGTGAGTAAGGGTCGATCTCACAGAGATTGTCGGCTTGAAGCAAGCTATGGTCACCTTGTAAATCTCAGTCAGGTGGATTCAACTGATTTTATGAATTGATAAGTAAAAGATAAATAAACTATAAAATAGGATAGTGGTACTTATGTAATTCATTGGTGAGAATTTCAGATAAGCGTATAGAGATGCTTTCCTCCCTCTGAACCTCTGCTTTCCTGCTGTCTTCATCCAGTCCTTCCTACTCCTTTCCATGGCAAGTTGTATGTTAGGTATCACCGTTTTCAATGGCCACTTGTCCTCTCAGTGAAAATGGTCCAATGCGCTGTCACTGCATGGCTAATCATCTGTCGGTTCTCGATCATACTGGAATAGGATTTGCTATCCTTTTGCGTCTGTCACTACGCCCAGCACTCGCGAGTTTGAAGCTCGTCACAGTCATTCAATCCCTGAATCCTACTTGGAATACCACAGACCAGGTTTAGACTTTCCGAATTCTCAAGAATGGCCGTCCATGGGTTCTAACTTATACCACGAAGACACTAATAACTCAGACTCGGTCCCCTGTATTAGATATCCAAGAGATATCCATTCAATCTAAGGTAGAACGGAAGTGGTTGTCAGGCACGCGTTCATAAGTTGAGAATGATGATGACTGTCATGATCATCACATCCATCATATTGAAGTGCGAATGAATATCTTAGAAGCGGAATAAGTTGAATTGAATAGAAAAACAGTAGTACTTTGCATTAATCTTTGAGGAACAGCAGAGCTCCACACCTTAATCTATGGTGTGTAGAAACTCTACCATTGAAAATACACAACAGATAAATGTTCAGGCATGGCCGAATGGCCAGCCCGCACAAAAGTCTAAGATAGCATAAAACTAATCAAAGATGATCCAAAGATAGTAAAAAGTCCTATTTATACTAAACTAGTTACTAGGGTTTACAGAAATGAGTAAATGATGCATAAATCCACTTCCGGGGCCCACTTGGTGTGTGCTTGGGCTGAGCATTGAGCTTTACACGTGTAGAGGTCCTTCTTGGAGTTGAACACCAGTTTGTAACCTGTTTCTGGCGTTTAACTCCACTTTGCAACCTGTTTCTGGCGTTTGACTCCAGAATGCAGCATGGAACTGGCGTTCAACACCGGTTTACATTGTCGAATCTCGGGCAAAGTATGGACTATTATATATTGCTGGAAAACCCTGGATGTCTACTTTCCAACGCAATTGAGAGTGTGCCATTTAGAGTTTGGTAGCTCCAGAAATTCTACTTTGAATGGAGGAAGGTCAGAATCCAACAGCATCTGCAGTCCTTCTTCAACCTCTGAATCTGATTTTTGCTCAAGTCCCTCAATTTCAGCTAGAAAATACATGAAATCACAGAAAAACACAAAAACTCATAGTAAAGTCCAGAAATGTGAATTTTAATTAAAAACTAATAAAAATATACTAAAAACTAACTAAATCATACTGAAAACTATGTAAAAACAATGCCAAAAAGCGTATAAATTATCCGCTCATCACAACACCAAACTTAAATTGTTGCTTGTCCCCAAGCAACTGAAAATCAAATAGGATAAAAAGAAGAGAATATACTATAAATTCCAAAATATCAATGAAACTTAGCTCCAATCAGATGAGCGGGACTTGTTACTTTTTGCCTCTTGAATAGTTTTGGCATCTCAATTTATCCATTAAAGTTCAGAATGATTGGCATCTATAGGAACTCAGAGTTCAGATAGTGTTATTGATTCTCCTAGTTCAGTATGTTGATTCTTGAACACAGCTACTTTATGAGTCTTGGCCGTGGCCCTAAGCACTTTGTTTTCCAGTATTACGACCGGATACATAAATGCCACAGACACATAACTGGGTGAACCTTTTCAGATTGTGACTCAGCTTTGCTAGAGTCCCCAATTAGAGGTGTCCAGGGTTCTTAAGCACACTCTTCTTTTTTTTTTTGCTTTGGACCTCGACTTTAACCGCTCAGTCTCAAGTTTTCACTTGACACCTTCACGCCACAAGCACATGGTTAGGGACAGCTTGGTTTAGCTGCTTAGGCCAGGATTTTATTCCTTTAGGCCCTCCTATCCACTGATGCTCAAAGCCTTGGATCCTTTTTATTACCCTTGCCTTTTGGTTTTAAGGGCTATTGGCTTTTTGCTCTTGCCTTTTGGTTTAAAGAGCTTTTGGCTTTTTTTGCTTGCTTTTTCTTTTTCTCTTTTTTTTGCCATTTTTTTCTGCAAGCTTTTGTATTCACTGCTTTTTCTTGCTTCAAGAATCATTTTTATGATTTTTTAGATTATCAAATAACATGTCTCCTTTTTCCTTATTCTTCAAGAGCCAACATATTTAACATTCATAAACATCAACTTCAAAAGACATATGCACTGTTAAAGCATTCATTCAAAAAACAAAAAGTATTGTCACCACATCAAAATAATTAACTTAGTTTCAAGTATGAATTTGAAACCCTGTACTTCTTGTTCTTTTGTAATTAAAACATTTTTCATTCAAGAGAGGTGATGGATTCATATTCATAACTTTAAGTCATAGACACTTAGACACTAATGATCATGTAATAAGACACAAACATAAATAAAACATAAGGCTCAAAAACCGAAAAACAGGAAAATAAATAAACAAGGAGATTAAGGAATGAGTCCACCTTAGTGAGGGTGGCGTCTTCCTCTTCTTGAAGAACCAATGGTGCTCTTGAGCTCCTCTATGTCTCTTCCTTGTCTTTGTTGCTCCTCCCTCATAGCTCTTTGATCTTCTCTAATTTCATGGAGGATAATGGAGTGCTCTTGGTGCTCCACCCTTAGTTGTCCCATGTTAGAACTTAGTTCTCCTAGGGAAGTGTTTTTTGATTTGTTCCCAATAATTATGTGGAGGAAAGTGCATCCCTTGAGGCATCTCAGGAATTTCATGATGAGGAATTTCCTCATGCTGATGTTGAGGTCCGTGCTCTCTTGTTTGCTCCATCCTTTTCTTAGTGATGGGCTTATCCTCTTCAATGAGGATGTCTCCCTCTATGTCAATTCCAGCCGAATTGCAGAGGTGGCAAATGAGGTGAGGAAAGGATAACCTTGCCGAATTGGAGGACTTGTCAGCCACCTTGTAGAGTTCTTGAGGTATGATCTCATGAACTTCCACCTCTTCTCTAATCATGATACTATGGATCATGATGGCCCGGTCTATAGTAACTTCAGACCGGTTACTAGTAGGAATGATTGAGCGTTGAATGAACTCTAGCCATCCCTTAGCAACTGGTTTGAGGTCATGCCTTCTTAGTTGAACCGGCTTGCCTCTTGAGTCAATTTTCCATTGAGCTCCTTCCTCACATATGTCTATGAGGACTTGGTCTAACCTTTGATCAAAGTTGACCCTTCTTGTGTAGGGGCGTGCGTTCTCTTCCATCATTGGCAAGTTGAACGCCAGCCTTACATTTTCCGGACTGAAATCTAAGTATTTTCCCGAACCATAGTAAGCCAATGCTTTGGATTTGGGTTCACACTTTGATCATGGTTCCTTGTGATCCATGCATTTGCATAGAACTCTTGAACCATTAGGATCCCGACTTGTTGAATGGGGTTGGTGAGAACTTCCCAACCTCTTCTTTGAATCTCAAGTCGGATCTCCGGATACTCATTCCTTTTGAGCTTGAAAGGAACCTCAGGGATCACTTTCTTCTTGGCCACAACTTCATAGAAGTGGTTTTGATGGACCTTTGAGATGAATCTCTCCATCTCCCATGGCTCAGAAGTGGAAGCAATTGCCTTCCCTTTCCTCTTTCTAGAGGTTTTTCTGGCCTTAGGTGCCATGAATGGTTATGAAAAAACAAAAAGCTATGCTTTTACCACACCAAACTTAAAATGGTTGCTCGTCTCTGAGCAAAAAAAAAAGAAAGAAGTAGAAGAAGAAGAAAAATGGAGGAGAGGGAGAGAGAGATGGTTTCGGCCAAGGGGAAGAAGAGAGGGTTTTGTTGTGTGAAAATGAAGAGGGAATGAGGGGTTTATATAGGAGTAGGGAGGGGTTTAGGGTTCGGCCATTTTGGGTTGGGTTTGGGAGGGAAATTATTTTGAATTTAAAGGTAGGTGGGGTTTTTGGGGAAGAGAGGATGGATGTGAGTGGTGAGGGGGTGATGGGAAAGAGTGATTGAAGTGATTGGTGAAGGGCATTTGGGGAAGAGAGTTATGAAAAGGTGTGAAGAGGAGAGAATAGGGTTAGGTGGGGATCCTGTGGAGTCCACAGATCCTAAGGTGTTTAAGGATTTCTCATCCCTACACCTTTTAGACGTGTAAGACGCCCTATATATGCAATCTTGGCATTTAACGCCAGACTGCAACATGTTTCTGGCGTTAAACGCCACTTCCTTGCTTGTTTTGGGCGTTCAACGCCAGTCTATAGTATATTTCTGGCGTTGAACACCAGTATGGTGCATGTTTCTGGCGTTAAACGCCAGTCTGATGCTTGTTTCTGGCGTTTAACGCCAGCTTTCCTCTGGGTGCAATCCTAGCATTTAAACGCCAGACTGCTACTTGTTTCTGGCATTTAACGCCAGTTTCATGCTCTGTTCTGGCGTTAAACGCCAGCCAGATGCTCCTTACTGGCGTTTAAACGCCAGTAAGCATTTCCTCCAGGGTGTGCTGTTTTCAATGCTGTTTTTTGTTCTGTTTTTGATTTTTCAGTAGTTTTTGTGACTCCACATGATCATCAACCTAATAAAACATGAAATAGCAAAGAGAAAATAAAATAAAAATGATTGAGTAACATTGGGTTGCCTCCCAACAAGCGCTTCTTTAATGTCAATAGCTTGACAGTGAGCTCTCATGGAGCCTCACAGATAATTAGAGCAACGTTGGGACCACCCAACACCAAACTTAGAGTTTGGTTGTGGCCTCCCAACACCAAACTTAGAGTTTGACTTTGGGGGCTTTGGTTAACTCTCCAGTGAGAGAAGCTTTTCATGCTTCCTCTCCATGGTTACAGAAGGAGATCCTTGAGTTTTAAACATAAGGTAGTCCTCATTCAGTTGAAGGACCAACTCTCCTCTATCCACATCAATCACAGCTCTTGCTGTGGCTACGATGGGTCTTCCAAGGATGATGGATTCATCCTTTTCCTTCCCAGTGTCTAGGATTATGAAATCAGCAGGGATGTAAAGGCCTTCAACCTTTACTATCACGTCCTCTACTAGTCCATAAGCCTATTTTCTTGAGTTGTATGCCATCTCTAATGAGATTCTAGTAGCTTGCACCTCAAAGATTCCCAGTTTCTCCATTACGGAGAGGGGCATTAGGTTTATTCCTGACCCCAGGTCACACAGAGCTTTCTCAAAGGTCATGGTGCCTATGGTACAAGGTATTAAAAACTTTCCAGGATCCTGTTTCTTCTGAGGCAATCTCAGTTGATCCAGATCACTCAGTTCATTGGTGGGCAAGGGAGGTTCATCTTCCCAAGTCTCATTACCAAATAATTTGGCATTCAGCTTCATGATTGCACCAAGGTACTTGGTAACTTACTCTTCAGTGACATCTTCATTCTCTTCAGAAGAAGAACACTCATCAGAGCTCATGAATGGCATAAGGAGGTTTAATGGAATCTCTATGGTCTCTAGATGAGCCTCAGGGTCCTTTGGTTCCTCAGAGGGAAACTCATTATTGATCTCTGGACGTCCTTGGAGGTCTTCCTCACTGGGGTTCATGTCCTCTCCCTCCCTTGTAGGTTCGGCCATGATGATCAATTCAATGGCCTTGCTCTCTCCTTTTGGGTTTTCTTCTGTATTGCTTGGGAGAGTACTAGGAGGGGTTTCAGTGATCCTTTTACTCAGCTGGCCCACTTGTGCTTCCAAATTTCTAATGGAGGACCTTGTTTCATTCATGAAATTTAGAGTGGCCTTAGATAGATCAGAGACTATGTTTTCCAAGCTAGATGGGGTCTGCTCAGAACTCTCTGTCTGTTGCTGAGTGGATGATGGAAAAGGCTTGCTATTGCTAAACCTGTTTCTTCCACCATTATTAAAGCCTTGTTAAGGCTTTTGTTGATCCTTCCATGAGAGATTTGGGTGATTTCTCCATGAGGGATTATAGGTGTTTCCATAGGGTTCACCCATGTAATTCACCTCTGCTATTGCAGGGTTCTCAGGATCATAAGCTTCTTCTTCAGAAGATGCCTCTTGAGTACTGTTGGATGCAGCTTGCATTCCATTCAGACTCTGAGAAATCATATTGACTTGCTGAGTCAATAGTTTGTTCTGAGCCAATATGGCATTCAGAGCATCAATTTCAAGAACTCCCTTCTTCTGAGGCGTCCCATTACTCACAGGATTCCTCTCAGAAGTGTACATAAACTGGTTGTTAGCAACCATATCAATAAGTTCTTGAGCTTCTGCAGGCGTTTTCTTTAGGTGAATGGATCCATCTGCAGAAGTATCCAATGACATCTTAGCTAATTCAGACAGACCATCATAGAATATATCCAGGATGGTCTATTCTGAAAGCATGTCAGAAGGATACTTTTTGGTCAGTTGCTTGTATCTCTCCCAAGCTTCATAGAGGGATTCAGCTTCTTTCTGTCTGAAGGTTTGAACATCCACTCTAAGCTTACTAAGCTTTTGAGGAGGAAAGAACTTGGCTAAGAAAGCCGTGACCAGCTTATCCCAAGAGTTCAGGCTATCTTTAGGTTGAAAGTCCAACCATACTCTAGCTCTGTCTCTTACAGCAAACGGGAAAAGCATAAGCCTGTAGACCTTGGGGTCAACCCCATTGGTCTTAACAGTATCATAGATCTGCAAGAATTCAGTCAAGAACTGAAAAGGATCTTCTGATGGAAGTCCATGAAACTTGCAGTTCTGTTGCATCAAAGAAACTAATTGAGGTTTAAGCTCAAAATTGTTTACTCCAATGGCAGGGATTGAGATGCTTCTTCCATGTAAATTGGAATTAGGTGCAGTAAAGTCACCAAGCATCCTCCTTGCATTATTATTATTTTCGGCCATATTTTCTTCTTTTTCGAAAATTTCTGTCAGATTTTCTCCAGAGAGTTGTGCTTTAGCTTCCCTTAGCTTCCTCTTCAGAGTCCTTTCAGGTTCAGGATCAGCTTCAACAAGAATGTTCTTATCCTTGTTTCTGCTTATATGAAAATGAAGAAAAAAGCAGAAAAGAAAATATGGAATCCTCTATGTCACAATATAGAGATTCCTTTATGTGAGTAGAAGAAAGTAAGAATAGAAGAAGGAAAAGATGAGAATCCAAACACAGCGGTGAGGATAGAAGTGTTAATGGATGAATAAATAAATAGAAGGAGATTAGAGATAAGAGAAGAATTCAAAAATTTAACAAAATAAAATAAAAATATTTTAAATTTAAATTTAAAATTCAAAAATTGAAATTGAAATTAAATTAAATTAAAATTAAAACAATTAGTTAATTAAAACAAAATTTTGAAAAAGAGGGAAGGGATTTTCAAAAATTAAAGGTAGAGAGTTAGTTGGGTAGTTTTGAAAAAGATATGATTGAAACAAAAAGATATGATTGATTAAAAGAGATTTGAAATTTGTTTTTGAAAAAGATATGATTGAAATTGAAAAAGATATGATTGAAATTAAAAAAGATATGATTGAAACAAAAAGATAAGATTGATTGAAAAAGATTTGAAAATTAATTTTAAAAAGATAAGAGGTTAGGGGGGAAGTTAGAAAGAATTTTGAAATTGATTTTGAAAAAGATATGATTGAAATTGAAAAAGATATGATAAGGAATTGAAAAGATTTACTTTTGAAAACTAAAGTTGATTACTTGACTAACAAGAAACAAGAAGATATTATTTTAAAATTTAAAGATTGAACCTTTCTTACTAGGCAAGTAACAAACTTAATATTTTTTTGAATCAATCACATTAATTGTTAGTAAAGATTTGAAATTATGAAACAAAATAAGAAAAAGATTTTTGAAAATCATTTTGTAATTTTTGAAAATTATGAAAGAAAAATGAAAAAGATTTGATTTTTGAAAAAGATAAGATTTTTTAAAATGAAAATTTGATTTGATTCATAAGAAACAACTAAATTTTAAAAATTTTTGAAAAAGTCAACTCAAATTTTCGAATCTGATGAGAAGAAAAAGGGAAAGATATTTTTTTGATTTTTGAATTTTTAATAATGAAGAAAGAAAAAAAGGAAAAGATATCTTTTTGATGTTTTTCTCTCTTTTTTTTTTCATTAAACAGCAAGAATGAACAAAACATGAAGAATTAAGATCAAAACCAAAAATGCATGCAAAAATACTATGAATGTCAAGATGAACACTAAGAACACTTTGAATGTCAAGATGTTCAAGAACTTATTTTTGAAAAATTTTTAAGAAAAGAAAACATGCAAGACACCAAACTTAAATTAAGATGAACACTAAGAACACTTTGAATGTCAAGATGTTCAAGAACTTATTTTTGAAAAATTTTCAAGAAAAGAAAACATGCAAGACACCAAACTTAAAAATTTTTATTCTTTAGGCATTAATGTTTCAAGAATGCATATGAAAAACAAGAAAAGACACAAAACAAGAAAATATGAAGATCAAACAAGAAGACTGGCCAAGAACGACTTGAAGATCATGAAGAATGCAATGCATGAAATTTTTGAAATTTTTTTTTTAGAAAATTAAAAAGATGCAATTGACACCAAACTTAAAACTTGACTCTAGACTCAAACAAGAAACATCAAATTATTTTTAGATTTATTATTTTATTAAGCTTTTTTATTTTTTTTTCGAATTTTAATTAGGAGAAACGAAAAAAGAAGAAAGTTTTTTTTTGTATTTTTCGAAAATAAGAAATAAAAAGCTTAAAATTAAAATAAAATTACCTAATCTGAGCAACAAGATGAACCGTCAGTTGTCCAAACTCGAACAATCCCCGGCAACGGCGCCAAAAACTTGGGGTGCGAAATCGTGATCATTCCTTCCTTGGTAACGGCGCTAAAAACTTGACACGCACGTTCATGTTCTTAATTCTGTTTCACAACTTCGTACAACTAACCAGCAAGTGCATTGGGTCGTCCAAGTAAAAAACCTTACGTGAGTAAGGGTCGATCCCACGGAGATTGTCGGCTTGAAGCAAGCTATGGTCACCTTGTAAATCTCAGTCAGGCGGATTCAACTGATTTTATGAATTGATAAGTAAAAGATAAATAAACTATAAAATAGGATAGTGGTACTTATGTAATTCATTGGTGAGAATTTCAGATAAGCGTATAGAGATGATTTCGTCCCTCTGAACCTCTGCTTTCCTGCTGTCTTCATCCAGTCCTTCCTACTACTTTCCATGGCAAGCTGTATGTTAGGCATCACCGTTGTCAATGGCCACCTGTCCTCTCAGTGAAAATGGTCCAATGCGTTGTCACTGCATGGCTAATCATCTGTCGGTTCTCGATCATACTGGAATAGGATTTACTATCCTTTTGCGTCTGTCACTATGCCCAGCATTCGCAAGTTTGAAGCTCGTCACAGTCATTCAATCCCTGAATCCTACTCGGAATACCACATACAAGGTTTAAACTTTCCGGATTCTCAAGAATGGCCGTCCATGGGTTCTAACTCATACCACGAAGACACTAATAACTCGGACTCGGTCCCCTGTATTAGATATCCAAGAGATATCCATTCAATCTAAGGTAGAACGGAAGTGGTTGTCAGGCACGCGTTCATAAATTGAGAATGATGATGACTGTCACGATCATCACATCCATCATATTGAAGTGTGAATGAATATCTTAGAAGCGGAATAAGTTGAATTGAATAGAAAAACAGTAGTACTTTGCATTAATCTTTGAGGAACAGCAGAGCTCCACACCTTAATCTATGGTGTGTAGAAACTCTACCGTTGAAAATACACAAGAGATAAATGTTCAAGCATGGCCGAATGGCCAGCCCTCACAAAAGTCTAAGATAGCATAAAACTAATCAAAGATGATCCAAAGATAGTAAAAAGTCCTATTTATACTAAACTAGTTACTAGGGTTTACAGAAATGAGTAAATGATGCATAAATCCACTTCCGGGGCCCACTTGGTGTGTGCTTGGGCTGAGCATTGAGCTTTACACGTGTAGAGGTCTTTCTTGGAGTTGAACGCCAGTTTGTAACCTATTTCTGGCGTTTAACTCCACTTTGCAACCTGTTTCTGGCGTTTGACTCCAGAATGCAGCATAGAACTGGCATTCAACGCCAGTTTACATCATCTAATCTCGGGAAAAGTATGGACTATTATATATTTCTGGAAATTTCTGGATGTCTACTTTCCAACGCAATTGAGAGCGTGCCATTTGGAGTTCTGTAGCTCCAGAAATTCCACTTTGAGTGCAGAAAGGTCAGAATCCAACAGCATCTGCAGTCCTTCTTCAACCTCTGAATCTGATTTTTGCTCAAGTCCCTCAATTTCAGCCAGAAAATACCTGAAATCACAGAAAAATACACAAACTCATAGTAAAGTCCAGAAATGTGAATTTTAATTAAAAACTAATAAAAATATATTAAAAACTAACTAAATTATACTGAAAACTATGTAAAAACAATGCCAAAAAGCGTATAAATTATCCGCTCATCAGTTGCTTTTGCCATTCCCCCTGTTGATTCATCCATCCACAGAGTAATTCTTCTTGACAGCTTACCAACTGTAGTTGCAACTCTTTCTGTGCCCCTTGATTTTCCAAGTATTGTCTAGATAAACCATCGATGGCTTCTTGTAGCTGGTGTATGTCCAAGGGGGCTTGCTCCTCTAAGTTTTATCCTTCTACTACTTGAGGGGCTGGCCTCTTTCTTGGCTTTCGTTGAGGTAGGGGAGATGCAACTGCATGCATCCGTCAAACAGTAATTGGGATGCCCATTTTTATCCACTCGGAGTCCTCATCCTCCAACACCACCCCAGCTCTGTCACACAGACGAAAAATAATGCTGGGGTAGCCTAACCTTCCTCCAGAATTGCTTTTTTTAGCCATCTTCCTAATACCTTGAGCTATAAGTTCATGGACCTTGATCTCTCCCCCTTTAAGTATACATTGCACCATTGTTGCTCTCTTAAGATTCACCTTTGAGTTATTCCCGACAGGAAGGATGGATCTCCTTACAATTTCAAACCACCCCTTTGCTTCAGGGGTGAGGTCCCCTCTCTTGATGAACTTGGGTTTCCCTTGAGGATCTCGTACCCAATCAGCTCCTTGCACGCAAATATCTTGTATAATCTGGTCATGATTGGGGCTGCCATCTATTCTGGAGTGATAGCTCTCTTCTGCAAATGGTATGGCTTGTAGCTTCAATGCCCTGCTGAAGTCCACGGTTACCCCTCTCACGAAGCTTATATAGGAGTCATCTGCCTTATCATACCTGACTGCATTTGCATAAAACTCTCTTACAAGAATTGCATTTACTTTTATGACTGGATCAGTAAGGAGCTCCCATCTTCTCTTTTCCACATTCTCTATGATTTCGGGGCACTCAGTTTTTCTGACTTGAAAGCCTAGCTCATATATGATCTCCTTATCAACCATCCATCCATATTGCAATGCATCGTGAAAGGTTTTGAATTTCTTCTCATCGAAAGGGTGTTGCTCCATAGGCTCCTTCCCTTTTCTTCTCTTAGAGCTTAATGATACCATAAGTGATTTTTGATATGTGAAGGTGTAAAGAATTATTGGTTAATGATGGAATTCGGCCAGTTAAGATAGGGTGTAGTGAAGGGAGTGAGTGAGAGTGTTTTTGATGGGGAAAGAGGAGTTGGGTGCCAAAAGTGGGAAGTGTAAAGGATGGAAATTGGAATGTGAAAGGGAGTATGGAATAAGAACCGCTTATATAGGGAAAGGGTGAGTGAATGAAAGGTGTGGATTGATGGAGTGGGTGTATGATGAACGGATGGGGTTTAGCATGGGATGAGCACAAGGATCATCAACTTTATGATGGGGTTGGTTCAGTTTCCAAGCGTATTCTTCTTCCAATGTTGCATGGCAACATTTTCCAATGCATCCCCCTTGAGACATGTGTATAGTCCCCTCCTTTTGAAGTGGCCGAAACCTCCTCCTTCAATTGTCCCATCAATTCTCCTACAAATAAAGGGATGTGATTAATGAAATTGTGGAAAGTGGGGGCAAAATTTAAAAGAAAGAGTAACTACTTTTTTAAAATTTTTTTTGTTGTTAACTAACTAAGTGCTATTCATGAGTACAAACCAACTGACTAATTGATTGTCCATATATGCAACATTGGTGACACCAAACTTAGTTTGTGGCCATGCGGTGTAAAAGGAATTGTTCAAGGTTCTAAGAGTGACATGATATGAATTGTATTCATGTTCTCTTAGTGTGCCTTGAACACCAAACTTGTTCTTCAATATGTGTTGCAAAAAGGAAAGATTTAGTCAAGTGTATGTCAAAGTTGATTTGGACTTCATGAAACTTGCCTTATTGACTACTTTTAAAAGCATATAAAATATGGGTTGCCTCCCATGAAGTGCTTCTTTAGCGTCACTAGCTTGACATTCTGCCTTTGTCAGGGTGGTTGGTAATGCTTCAGATCTTCCCCTCTCGCAGTAAATCTATCTCCATTGGCTTCATCAAGAATCTCCACATGTTCTAAGGAGAGAATCCTGTTGGTGGTGAAAACTTTAGGTAGCTGAGATGGGATGGTGGGGAGATGAGGTGGGATAACTGGGCAATAAGTTGAGATCACTTTATCCCCTGGAGAGAAATCCTCTGTAGGGATCTTCTTGTTCCTCTATCCCTTGGTGCCTTATTCTTTGTTCCTTTTGATGTTGCCCTGCTCTTTGTGGCCTCTTCTTTTAAGGAAATTTTGTTGCTGGTCTCATATGACTCTGGTGGTTTAGGTTCCTCCTGATTTTCCTTGAGCTGTGATAGCTGCTGATTATCTTGTTCATCAACCAAAGGGATCCCCTGTGCTTCAATGCTTGTTTCTTCCACTAGTGCTTTGTCGTGCTCTTTCCTTGTTTCCTTGCTTTCCTGATCTGCTTCTTGTGAGGGTTTGAAGACATTGAATGCGAGTTGTTCATCATGTATCCTCAATATTAGCTCCCCTCGCTCCACATCTATGAGCACTTTGGCTGTAGCTAGGAATGGTCTTCCCAATATGATTGGGTGAAGGTGACTCTCTTCCATTTCCAATATGACAAAGTCTGTAGGAAGGAAGTAGTTCCCAACCTTTACCAACACGTTTTCAACCACTCCCACTGCTTGTTTTTGAGTTTTGTCAGCCAGCCTGATGACTACGTCTGTGGGCATTAGCTCATTGATCTGCAGCTTCTTCATAAGGGATAAAGGCATTAAGTTGATGCTTGCTCCCAGGTCACAGAGTCCTTTGTCAAACATTGTTTCTCCTATGGCACAGGGGATGTGAAAACTCCCTGGGTCCTTCCTTTTTGTAGGCAACTCTGGTTGAATGAGAGCACTGCACTCCTTATTCATCACTATTGTTTGCCCTCCCTTGAGTGAGCTTTTCCTGGTCAGCAACTCTTTCATATACTTAATGTATGAGGGCATTTATTGGAGAGCCTTGATGAATGGTATGTTCACATAGAGAGATGCAAATATGTCAAGGAACTTTGAGTATATTCTCTTTTCTACACCACCCTTGAGTCTTTGGGGAAAAAGTGCATAGAGCCTCAGCAGCTCCTTCTGTGTAATTTTGGTTTTTTGGTGATCCTCTTCCTGTTTCTCTTTTGATGAGTCTCCAGGTTGTTCTAATGGTTTGTTCGGCTCTTCCTCAGTCCCTTTATCACTTGTAGTGACCATCTTGCAGTCTTCCCATCTTACTTTCTTTGCTTCACCTCTCAGGTTTTTCTCTGTGTCACTTGGGAAGCTGTCAGTGGGTTTGGGAATCTTCTCAGAGAGGTATCCCACTTGAAATTCTAGCCTCTGAATGGTGTCTCCCTGGTTTTTGAGATTAGCTCGCACCTCCTCTTTGAACACCTTGTTATCTTGAATCTCTTTGCATATGCCTTCAAGTAGAGTCTCAACCCTTGAGAGTCTGTCCTCGGATGATGGTGAGTTGGAGTTGGAGTGATGAGAAGGGCCATTTTGGCTTTGGTATGGATGTTGAGGTGTGTTGTTAGGTAGGTGCTGATATGATCTCTGTGTGGAATGTTGGTGAGCCGTATTGTTGTTGGGGTTGTGACGTCTCTGATCTTGGCCTTGGTCTTGTTGGTTCCCCCACCTAAAGTTTGGGTGGTTTCTCCAACCAGGATTGTAAGTCTTGGAGTATGGATCATGTGCCTGCCTGGGTGAGTTTCCAATGTAGTTGGCTTGTTCCTGATCACCCTTTGCCTCTGCATTTACTCCTTCTTGAGTTGCTGATGAGGTGGTGATTGCTGCTACTTGGTTCCTCTCCATCTTCTTGGTAAGGTCAGCCAGCTGCTTGGTAATCAGCTTATTTTGGGCCAGCAGTGCATCCACATTGTTTAGCTCCATTACTCCTCTAGTGTTGCCCCTTTCAGAGGCATAGAAGTAGTCATTCTCGGCTACAGTCTCAATGACATCTATGGCTTCTTCAATGGTTTTCTTCTTGTTCAGAGATCCCCCGGATGAGTGGTCTACTGCCTTCTTTGATTCATAAGAAAGGCCTTCATAAAAAATATGTAGCTGTACCCATTCATTGAACATATTTGGTGGTCACCTTCTTATCAGATCCTTAAACCTCTCCCATGCTTCGTAGAGAGCCTCACCATCTTGTTGCCTGAAAGTTTGAACCTCAGCTCTCAACCTGTTGATTCTTTGAGGAGGATAGAACCTCGCTAAGAATTTGTTCACCACATCTTCCCAGGTTGTTAAGCTCTCCTTCGGGAAGGATTCCAGCCATTTAGATGCCTTGTCCTTGAGTGAGAAGGGGAATAGGAGTAGTCTATAGGTGTCAGGATGAACACCATTAGACTTCACAGTATCACAGATCCTCAGGAAGGTGGTTAGATGTTGATTGGGGTCTTCTTGGACACCCCCTCCGAACGAACAGTTGTTCTGAACAAGGGTGATGAGCTGTGGCTTAAGTTCAAAGTTATTGGCATGTATGGTTGGCTTTTGGATGCTACTTCCACAATTTCCTGGGTTTGGATTGATGTAGGATCCCGGAACTCTTCTCTCTTACCCAGCATGATGCACTGGGCCTTCTCTGCCATGGTTGTGAGCTTCTTCGTCATGATGGTTCTCCATATTCTCATCCATGTCTGGTTCAAAATACTCCTCTTCTTCCTCTGTACCAACTACTCTTTTTCCTTTTTCTTTCCTCTATAATCTAAGGAAGGTCCTCTCAGTTTCAGAATCAAAAGAAGTTGAAGCCCCGCTTCTTCTACCTGTCATACAACCAACAAAGCAAAAGCAAGAACAGAGTAAATGCAGAGAGTATTCTTGTTAGAATTGCTGTTAGTGTGAGTGATGCAATATATCAAACAGTTAGTGGGTTAGTGAACTGACTTGTAAACAACTAAGAAAAGGGTAGGGGAAAAGGAAGAAAATAGCTAAACTGAAAGTGAATTACTCAAATGAAATCAAACAAAATAAAAAAAAATGCTCAATCCAGTTATCCACCAATTTAATCATCGTTGATACAAAATCAATCCCCAGCAACGGCGCCATAAACTTGATGCACGGAAACTTGTCTCTCAACAAATTTCCCTCGGCAAGTATACCGAATTGTCGTCAAGTAAAAACTCACAATAGAGTGAGGTCGAATCCCACAGGGATTGATTGGTCAATCAACTTTAATTAGAGGAATGTTCTAGTTGAGCTAAGCAAAATTTGATGTGAGGGTTGCAGGAAATTAAATGGCAGGAAAGTAAATAGCAAAAAATGTAAATACTGGAAATAAAGAGCTGAATGTAAATGGCGAAAAGTAAATTGCAGAATGTTAAATGGGGATTTAGGAAGATGAGCATAAAAGTAAATTGCAGAAATTAAAGAGAATGGGCGAGATCAGAAATGGGGAAGTCATTGGGTTTAGGAGATGTTGCATTCTCCGGATCAAGTTCATTTTCATCTCTTCCTCAATCAATGCATTCATTGATCTCCTTGGCAATCTTAAGTGATTGAATTCCAATTCCTTGGTAATTCAATCTCTCAAATCTTGATCAATAGCCAATTCCTTGGTCTAATTGCTCATGAGAAGAGATGAAGTATGGTCACTGATTATACCACATGTATTTCCAAATCAAAGTATTGGTAGGATTATATGTCACTATATCCATCCAAACCCCAATTTGGTCCAACATGAGAAAGCATTTCTAGCATGATCTCTTCATTCCTCTTCCAAGGTTCCGAAGAGATCCAAGTATGAATAGTTTCTTTTCTAAGAAAACTACCTAATTGGATGAAGATTGAAAGCTTTCTAGTAAAATCAAGAGAAAAGAAAGAGGAAGAATAATGAAAACTATTATTGATCCATCAAATTACAATAGAGCTCCCTAACCCAATGAAAGGGGTTTAGTTGTTCATAGCTTTGGGAATAGAAAACAAAGATGGAGAATGCATTCTGAAAGTAAAACTAGAAGTTGCAGAGAAAGTAAAATTATACAGAGAGTAGTTCTCCCAATCCAAAAAGCTCCCTCTAGTTTAAAATTACTCCTATATATACTACTCTTCTGTTCTTCTAGTTGGCTCTTCAAGTCTTGGATATGGGCCTTTGGATCTTGAGTTGAAGCAGTTTGGAGTCTTCAGTGGGCTCAGCTTTACTTGCAGAGAAAGTGTGAAGTAGGCATGGATTTTAGCTAGGACGTTAGTGGTGTTAACATTTAAGTGAAAATGTGGGTTCGAGAACGTTAGTGACAATCACCTTTTTCACTAACGTTTCTAGCCCAAGATGGTTCACGTTAACTTCAACGTTAGTGGCACTAACGTGACCACTAACGTTGCCTCTTGATCTTTCGTGAATGTTATTGGGGTTTACCTTTTTCACTAACATTGCTCTTAACCCCCTTTTCTCACGTTAGAGTCCACGTTAGTATAACTAACGTGGCTCTTAATGTGGGCATGCTTTAGCCTCGAGAGTGTTAGTGACACTTACCTTTGTCACTAACGCTCCAAACACCCTTCTTCCCATGTTAGAGTTCACGTTACTTAGGTTAACGTGACTTCTAACGTGGTAGTGATAGCCATCTCTAACGTTAGTGACAAAGGTGAGTGTCACTAACGTTGGCTCATCATTCCTTTCCTCCACGTTAGCTTCCACATTAATACAATTAACGTGGCAACTAACGTGGCTAATAGTGGCTTAGTCCAACGTTAGTGACAAAGGTGAGTGTCACTAACGTTGGCACTTCTTTCCTTCCACGTTAGAGCTCACATTAATGTACTTAACGTGACTCTTAACGTGGTTAGGTGTGCCCCCCCTTTTTCCAACATTAGTGGCATTCACTTTTACCACTAACGTTAGAGCTTTACTCCTCTTCCATGTTAGCTTCCACGTTAACGTAGTTAACGTGGCAACTAACGTGGGCTATGATGGCTCACGAAGGCGTTATTGGCGATCACTTTTCTCATTAACGTTGCAAGCTAGCTCCCATTCCACGTTAGTGGTGACGTTAGTTAGACTAACGTGACTACTAACGTGACTCTTCCTTGCTTCCTTTGTCCTGAAATCAAGCAAATAAAGTGCGTCAAAGCTAGGTTCTAACCCATGAGATCATGCATCATTCATTTTATCATTCAATTCATGTATAATTCTCATAAAATCATATAAAATTCACAATGTTTGCTTGAATCAAGATGTAAGTGATTATTTACCCAAAACTTGCTTTTTTCTTAAGAAAGTGCATGAAACTACCCTAAAACAATAAAGAAAAGGTCAGTGAAGCTGGCCAAAATGCCCTGGCATCAATTGTTTTAAATTACTAAAGTTTCTAGTTTACTCCTTTTTATTTTCAATTAAACTAAACTATTATATGCTAAAAGGGTAAACTATACTAATTAATCCACATATTCTATAACTAATAACTTTAGAATTACAAACTAAACTAAATGTCTAAGATATAAACTAAAGTGCAAAATGCGGAAATAAAGTAAAAATATAGCAAAAGAACAATGTATAAGTACTGAAAGATAAAAATAAAAATAAAAATACAGAAAAATAAACAAAATAAGATAAAAAGAGCCTGTAGTGGTTCACCAAAAAGATATCCCAGGGATGGTGACCTCCCCACACTTAAAATATAGCATCGTCCTCGATGCTCACTCAAGCTGGGTGTGAAGGGGTGTCATCACCGGAAGGGTGGGCTGCTGGAGTCTCTGTGGTGGCCTGAGGGTCTGCAGACTGGATGAGTGTAGGAGGGTCTGTCTGCTGTAGTGGAGGTGCTGACTGTAAAGGAATCTCTGGGTCTGCGGCTTGAATCTGGTGTGGCCCTGCATGCTGTGGTGCAGCCTGCTCTGGTCCTGCCTGCTCAGTCTCTCTCTGTGCATGTGTCTCATCCTCATGCTCGTCCGCCTCCTCCTCAGATGGCTCTGATGGTGTGTCAGGCTCGGAGGAGATGTCGCTGCCAGATCGGATCATCAACTTGAGGTGCTCATAGCGTCGCTTGTTGCGACGCTCAGATCTCTCATATCGTCGCTGGTTGCGGCGCTCCATCTGGTCTAGTATCTAAAATAGGCGGTGCACGAGGTGGTAAATGGGCTCTGAGGCAGGTGGAGGTACAGTGGTGGTAGCTGGGGCAGCAGTAGATGAAGAAGGGGCAGCTGAAGGTGTGGCTGTCTCATCAAAAGTGGTGAGGAATGGGGTTCTGTAACCCAAAGCCTGAAACTTCCTACTTTGAGGGATAATCTTCTTGCAGTCTGCAGCAGGTGGCTTCTTATCAGCAAGCTCCCAAGGCACGTCAGCTCGACGGCCGAGCTGGGTGATCAGATAAAGGAAGGGGAGAGTTCCTCTGACATGGACCCTGGCCATGTAATACTGGATGAATCGTGGAAGATACAGGTCCTTACCCTCCATCCCACACCAGATCAGGGTGATCATAGCAGCGGGCAGCTCCGTCTCATGAATGCTCGACATAACAAAGTTGCTCAGGATCTGGTACCAGAGCCGAGCCTCATTATTTAGATACATCAGCTTGATTCCCTTAGGCATTGCTGTATTCTTTCCCATGACCCAGGGGACAGTAGGATCAAGGGCTATCCTCTGTTTGACAGCATCCCAATCAAATCTCATAAAGCGCATGTCCTCTTCAGCCTTTTGGTAACCGTCAGGCTGATCTGATTTAGGCTGAAGGTGGAGGATGTCCTCAATGGCTTCCTCAGTGACTAAAATCTGTTTCCCTCTGAGGTGCACTGCATCCAGGGTAGTCTTGAAATAGTTGCAGTAAAACTCTCTGACCCAGGAAGCATTGACCTCTGTCAAGTTTCTCTCCAAGAAGAACCAGCCTCTCTGTTTTATCTGTTCGGAGGTGTACTGCTGTAGTTCTTCTGGAATTTTCAGAGTTCTCTCCAGGTACAGGTTCCTGGAGATGGCAAACACTGGATACTTCAGCTCACAGTATCTGTTTGCAAATTTAACTGGATCATTGGCAGTGAGGAGCTGGTCATCCTTCTCCTGCAGGGTAAAGTGCTTCTCCCGCCAGGAGTCATCATGCATAATGTCGATGATGGACATAGAGGATTCACCTCTTTTCCATTTGCTAGTGGTTGCTTTGCCTTTTCCTTTGCGCTGAGGGTCAGACATCCTGAAAAGTAAAAATTCCAGGGTATAATCGAAGAACAAAGCAGGAAAATAAGTAGGCAAATAGAATATTAACAATATAAGCACAGAGTGGCAAAATAGCAGTAGAATTATGAAATGAGTTAAGTATATGTGCATTATGGACTGTGTATGAGTTAGAAATCTGAGATGAAAAATTACAATCCAAAATATAATATAAGTAGAATTCATGTTAATTAGGAAAAACAATAATCATGCCTTGAGTTAGAAAGTTAAAGTAAATAGTTAAAAACCAAAAAGAGAAGTTTGAAAGTTAGATCGGTTAGGATTGAAAAAGAGGTTAGAAGGTGGAAATTAGTGAGTTAGGAGAAAGAAAATTAAAGTGAGTGGCATTGATAAATGTTTCCTAGGTAACAATAAATTCAAAATTTTAAAGAATAATCAACTCATATTCAATAAAAAATTTCAGTGTATTGATGATAATTCAGAAGGATAGAAAAGTTGCAAAACTAACATGAAATCATCAATAGTGCAAGTTATTAACTAGGGGATCAAAAGGAATAAGAATGCTAGCCCGGTTAGGCATGAATTGGTTTGGTTGTAGCCAAGTAAGGCAAAATAGTAAATACCAAACTTAATACATGAAAACAATTTGCAAAAAATTGGGCAGCATTCCGGCTAAAATTGGATGATCCCAGAAAAAATAGCATGAAAAAGTAGTTCATATAAATTAAAATAAAGCTGCAAATAGATACAGATAATATGAACATGAAAAAGCAATGTAACAGCAGCAAGAAACATGGAAGAACAATATATGAACAATATGAACATCACAGCAGAATCAGAATTACGAAATAACGAAAACAGGTAGCAAGAATGGTGCAATTATCGGGCCTAAATCCACTAACCACATCCTACCTACCTAACCACCTAGAATCCACTACAGACATGCATTTCTAACTAGCCTAATTCGAACATTATCTGAAAAATAAGCAAATAACTACAAGTGATAGAGAAATTAGCGTTCGGTGGAACCTGGTGTGTGGAAGAACAAATTTATGGAATAGAGAGATGATGGGGGTGTGGTGGTGGTGGTGCTGACATGGCGGTGATGGGCGGTTGGCGCAGCGGTGGGCGGCTGTTCGGTGGCAGGGGGCTGGAGAAGGGCGGCGGTGGGTGAGAGGGAGGGTTGGGAGTGGTGGAGGAAGAAAAGAAAGAAGAGAGGGGGGTGGGTGTCGCGGCAGGGTCTGGGTGGTTGGTGGTGGTGCGGCGGTCGGAAGTGGTCGGCGGTGGTGATGGCTGCAGAGGAGGGAGTTACAGAGAAGGGGAAGAGAAGGGGGGTATGGGGGCGCGATGGGGTTAAGGTTTGCGTGACTTGGGGTTAGTGGATTCAAATCCACGCGAACGCGTGGGGCACACGATTGCGTGGCGAGGGCGAAATGGGATTGACGCGGTCGCATGCTTGACGCCATCGCGTGGAATGGGTAAAAGATGAATGACGCGGTCGCGTGAGGCACGCGACCGCGTCGCTGAAATTTGTGCTAGACGCACACTTCCAGCGTCGTTTCAGCGCAACTCTCTGTCTTCATTTAGGGGGCCATAATATCCATGCGACGCGGACGCGTCGCTCACGCTTTCGCGTGGGATGAGTGTTTTGCAAGTAACGCGTTCACGTCAGGGACGCGAACGCGTGGACCGTTTTGTGCTAAACGCACACTAGCCGCACGATTTCAGCCCAGATTTCTGGTCGTTGGATTTTTACGCCGATTTCCAGATCACGCGTTCGCATGAGTGACACGGATGCGTGGGAGGTATTTTTCGCAACTGACGCGAACGCGTTAGCGACGCGGTCGCGTGGAATAATTTGTGCCAAAGGCACGCCTCCAGCCACGCTTTCGCGTGACTTTTTGTTCACTTTCCTTTTCTTCCTAATGCACTTTGTGACGCGGATGCGTCAGCGATGCTTACGCATCGCGTGCATTTTTTTTATGCAATTATGCAGTATGCAATGCTAATGCAAATGCTACAAATAATATCCAGGTTCAATAAAAATAATATAATATAAAAATAGACAACACGAAATAAAAATTGAAAAAGAAACGACCATACCATGGTGGGTTGTCTCCCACCTAGCACTTTTAGTTAAAGTCCTTAAGTTGGACATTGGATGAGCTTCCTGTTATGGTGGCTTATGCTTAAATTCATCCAGAAATCTCCACCAATGTTTGGAATGCCAACAGCCTCCGGGGTCCCAAACTAGACATGTAAAGCTTCTGAACAGCTTCAAACAGATTATCAGGCTCCCGGGGTGATGAATGTCAGAATATTTTCCAAGATTCCAAACTTTGCTTTTAAATCCGCCTTTGTCTTGATCCATATTCTTCCATCTGGGCGGTTTAGAGATTGTATTCTCACCAAGATGACCAAACATCTTCCGAGACCCATTCAATTGAACTTGATACCAATCCGTGCACTTCAAATTGAAGCGTGGAACCTTATTGAATCTTGCACACCAGCTCTAAGCACGAGCCATTTCCCTCTTACTCTTAAAGCCGCAGAGAGCTCTAAGCTGGCAATCTGTTTCAAGCAAACCATATTCAAGTGGAAAAGTAAAGATAAAGGTCAAGGATTGTACCCACTTGAAGCTTGTATTAGGTGGTAATGGCCTTGGGATAGATGTTTCCAGTGGTTCTGTAAGCTCTACTGCCTTGTATTCTTCTGTGAACTCTTCCACTTCTTTGCAAAATTTTTCAGCTGCAACTGCGTCCTGATCAAAGTCTTCTACGTCTTCCTCGTCACTTAAGTCATACGTTGGAGGTTGAGAGAAATCTACCTTGACGTCATCTTCATATTCACTTGGATAAGGTTCTTCAGGCTTATGGAGTTCAGTTGCAGATGTAAGTTCATGACTAGGAGAGCTTGGTTCATGGTCATCACTGCCTATGGAATCAATTTATTGGTCTGTTCCATCCAATTTTTCACAAGGTAAATGCTTCGAGGGTTGTGCACTATCCTCTTTGGCATCAATTTCGAACTTCTCAGCGGAATCCTTTATAGTTCTCGATTCCCATGGAGGTTCAGCATCTTCTAAATCTTCAACCACTTCTTCCTCTACAACTATCATGGCTTCCTCCACTTGTTCCAATACAAAGCCATGCTCCTCATTGTCCACCGAAGTTTCTAGGGTCTCTTTCATGCTATGCTCTTCTTTTGATTCTCCACATGCAGCCATGGGGGTACTTTGAGCGCTCAGATGTTGGGAAGCTATTATATTTACTACCTCGGTTAAGGAAGTAGTGAGTTCCAATATGCCCCTTTGCATCTTTGCTTGCCATTGAAGAAGAACACGAAGTTTGTCATTCACTGGAGGTTGGGGTGGGTATGAGGGTTCATTGGTTGGGGAAGAGGGTTCAAAATAAGAATGTGGTGGTTCTTGGGAGTAATTGGATTGGGATTGTGGTGGATAAAGGGTCATACGGTGGTGAATGGTGAAAAGGAACTTGTGAGTGTAGTGGTTCAAAGCTACGTTGAGAGGATGGTCTATAAGCACAGGGTGGAGCTTGTTGGTAATTACAAGGGGGTCCACCATATCTATCAGCTTGGTATGCATTGTAGAGTGGTCCTTGCCCATGATATCTTGGAGGGTGTTGTTGCCTAAAGGGTTGATCAGGGCCTCTTGGCTCCATCCATCTTCGATTGCTTAGACCTTGATGCACATTCCTGTTATAGCTTCTACTCCTTTCAACAGATTTAGAACCATACTCAAAGCGAGAGGGGTGAGAATTCATAGTAGCTAATAGAAATAAAAGAGAAAAAAAAAACAAATAAACAACTAAAAGAAAAATATTTACAATAACCAATAATAAGGCACACGTTTGCAATTCCCCGGCAACGGCGCCATTTTTGAAGAACGGAAGATTGACGGTTTAGAATTCAAAATAAATTCTCGTTGCAGGTATAGTTTCTAAACCAAGCAATCATCCTTTCTTACAAACATTTTAGTTGTCACAAGTAACAAACCCCTTTAAAATTGATAACCGAAGTATTTAAACCGTGGATCGTCTTCTCAAGAAATTGCAGGGAGGTATGACTTATTATTAGCTATGAGTTTTGTAAATTGGGGGTTTTGAAAGTAAGGAACAAGTAATTTAAATGACAAGTGAAATAAATAAATAACTATAAAATAAACTCTTGGCAAGGTATGAAAATTCGGAAGTCCTATCCTATTTATTCTTATGAGAATTGAAGTTAATCCCACTTAGTTAACCTTTACGAAAGCAAGGGAAAGTCAAGTGAACTAATTAGTTAGATTTCCCAAGTCCTAGCCAACTCCTAAGGAAAGACTAGAGTTAGTGAAATTCCAGTCAATTAGCAGACATAACAATCAATCACGATAAGTTTGATAACTCAAGAGCCTTCAGTTAATCAATTAAAGCTAAGAATATAAAAAGGCTAAATAAGAATCATAAATCTGAAATACCTCAATTGCATTAATAAGAGAAAATCAATCTAAACATAAAGAGTTCATAAGCCAATTTGGCAACATAAGTAATTAAATGAGAGCATTAAAGTATCTGAAAGTGAAAGAGAAATATAAAGTAAAAGAAATATTGAACCTGATGAAGAGTTGAAATCCTAAATCCTTTAAGAGGAATCCTAATCCTAAAACCTAAGAGAGAGGAGAGAACCTCTCTCTCTAAAAACTACATCTAAACTATGAAAAGTGAATAATGATCGACCTCTTCATGAATGGATGTATTCCCCCACTTTATAACCTCTAATTTGTGTTTTGTGGACTTGGATCTGGGCCAAAAAAGGTTTCAGAAATTGCTGGGAGCGTTTTCTGCAGTTTCTGGTGCGTGGTATCTGTCACGCGTTCGCGTGGGTCACGCGGTCGCGTCATCTGGAGTTTTCCTTATCACGCGTTCGCTTTGGTCATGCGTACACGTCATTTGTGTTCTGCTCAAGGCACGCATCCGCGTCAGTCACGCATTCGCGTCACTGCCTTTTCGCGCTAGGCATGCGGCCGCGTCGTCCATGCGCTGCCAATTTCTTCAAAAACTCCATTTTGTGCTTTCCTTCCATTTTTATATGTTTCCTTTCCATCCTTTAAATCATTTCTGCTCTATAAAGCCTGAAAGTACTCAACACACAGATCACGACATCTAATGGAAATAAAGGGTAATTAAAATTGATAATTTTTAAGCATAGGAAACATATTTTTCACATACATCACATAATAAGGAAGGAAAAGTAAAACCATGCAATTTACATGAATAAGTGAGTGAAGGATTGAATAAATCACCTAAATTGAGTATAAAATACATCATAAAATATGGGTTTATCACTCACACACGCGCCTAAATCACACATGCAGTCGGAAAATTTTACACCCTCTATAGTAAGAGTAACCATGCAAGGAGCCGGATCACTACATTTTTCCAGTATATCACCCATTAAAGCAGAAATAGAGCTACCAAGAGGAATAGTTTCTAAATCCTGTATTTTATCTTTATTCATGCATAAATCCTTTAGAAACTTCACATATTTAGGTACCTGGCGAATGGCATAAAAAAGGGGAATCGTTACCTCAACCTTTTTGAAGATCTCCACCATCTTGGGGTCTAACTCCATCTACTTTCTGGACTTCCTAGCAAGGTATAGAAATGGAATGGGAATGTCTTCTCTTGTAACTTTATCTTCTTTTGGTGTTCCATCCCTTGGTTGAGCTACTTCTTCAACCATGTCTTGTGCTTCCTCCTCTTCTTCAACATCATCTACCTCAACAATGTCTTCAACTTGGATATCTTCCTTTGAGCTTGACTTCTCATGACTCCTCTCTTATTGTGTGGTTCCAGACCTCAAAGTAATAGCATTGATTCCACCCTTTGGGTTAGGTAAGGGTTGAGAAGGAAGTGCACTGGAGCTTGAAGATTGATTGTTGGGGTAGTTAATGATTCCATCCGGGAGATGAGAGCTTGTATGGTGGAGCTAAGACCATTTATGGAAGAGTTAATTGTATTCTGAATGTCTTGTTGTCCTTGCATAATAGAGTGAAGCATCTCATCATTAGAGCTAAAAGGCGGGGTAAGTGATTTGAGGGGCCTGCTGTTGGTTGTTCTGAGGTGCTTGGGACTACCTTTGGTGAGGTGCTCGGTAAGGCTGGTTTTGGTTCTGCTGTCTGTTATTGTTGTTGTTCCACCTCTGATTTCCACCGTTGACTCTGCCTCCTCGGTTGTAGTTGTCCCTCCATCCTTGGTTGGAATTATCTCTCCACCCCTGGTTGGAATTGTCTCTCCAGCCTAGGTTGGAGTTATCTTACCAACCTTGATTGTAGTTCCCACCTTGGTTATAATTACCGTCTTGTTGATAGTTTCCTTGATTCGGGCGGTCGTAGAAATTATGGGTAGCTGCCAAGATGTTGTCTTCTTGTTGGAGCTCATCAGTGTAATGAGTATAGCAGGCACATATTCTGCACACTCTCTAAAGAACCAGCTGTTGACACTATTGTTATGGGGAAGGCTGAGGTTGTTGTTGATTCAGCTGCAGCTGCTTTAGTATGTTGGTCATCTCTCCCAGAGTCTGTGTGAGAGCAGCAGTCTCACTACTAGAGGAAACCTCCGCAATAGCCTTGGGATGGTTGTTCTTGTGCTTGACAATCCGGGTAGACTCAGCTAGATCGGTGATCAGTTGCTATGCTTCTGTCGCCGTCTTGTACTTCTTCAGAGAGCCATTACTCACGGCATCTAATGTAGTCTTATCCTGAGGCTTCATGCCTTGTGTGAAGTAGCTAATCAACACCAACTGGTCAATCTTGTGGTGGGGCATGAGTCTAGTAGATTCCTAAAGTGTTCCCAGTACTCATAAAGAGTCTCTGATTCGCCTTGAATAATGCAGGAAATTTCTTTCCTCAGTCAATCTGTAACTTCAGCTGGGAAGTATTTGTCCAGGAATTCCCTTCTAAGCAGATCCTAATTAGTAACAACTTCTTCAAGTTGAGTGTAGAACCACTTTCTTGCCTTTCCCTCAAGAGAAAACGAGAAGGCATATAGCTAAATAGTAGTCTCATCTGCACCATGACGCCTAGCAGTTGAACAGGCTGTCTGAAAATCTCTGAGGTGCTTGATAGGCTCTTGAGCAGGTAAGCCATGAAACTTGGGTATTAGGTTGATTAGCGCAGTCTTCAGTTCAAAATCTGTAGACAGATTTGGATGACGCGCTTGATACGGTTGCAGTGTAAAGTCTGGGGCTCCTGCTTCCTGGAGAGTAATCCTTCTGGGCTCCGCCATATTACCTGCACGTAAATCAACAGAATTAGTAGAAGAGGAGCTTGTTTCTTCCTCAAATGGCGCTTCAGATTCGCTCTCAGATAAGACTGGTGAATTGGTAGTAACCACTTCACCACCCTCAGAGGCTAACCGACGCTGAGCTTGCCTAATATGTGAAATAGTTCTTTCAATTTCAGGATCTAATGCAGCTAAGCTCGGATCAGGTAGTGAACGCGTCATTCAATGAAAGAAACATACAGCTCATGGTAATAAAATAAATAAAATATGCAAATAAGTAAAATTAAAAATATTTACACCAACCAATAATTTAGCACACTATTGCAACTCCCCGGCAACGGCGCCAAAAATTGACGGGCGGAAAATTGCCGCTTAAGAATTTATAATAAGAACAACGTTGCAAGTACAATTCTTAACCAACAAAAATTCCGCTTATCAATTTAGAAAGAGTTGTCACAATTTAAGAATAAAATACTGGAAGTAGAATTCTCAGGTCGTCTCCCAATGAGTTGGCAAAAGAGTGCTATTTTATTAGTCAGAAATTTTTCCGAGAAATTTTAAAGTTTGAGAACGGGAAATTAAATGATTGTAAATTAAAGCAAAGAAAATTAGCAAGAGAATTTATATAATCAAAATAAAAAGCCTTGACCGGGAGAAGATTAATTGGAAGTTCTATCCTTGTTGAATTTTCCCAAGTGTAATAGCAAGAGGTTGTTGTTTTTACTTAGTTAACCTTATCGAATAAAGGAAAGTCAAGTAATTGAGCTAACTCTGATTCACAAGTCCTAATCCTCTCCTATAGAAGGATTAGCGTTAGTGAATGGAGAGTTAGCCAACAACTTCCAATTAAAACTGACACTTGGGTATTCCAACTCAAGGGTCTCCTTTTAATCAACTCCCAAGTTAAGTTGGGAGTCTACTCCATTAACATAAATGCCATTTTCATAAACGATAAAAGGGGAAGAAAAGAAGACATGGAAATTCAAATAAAATAATAATAGAAAATTAATTAAAGATAAAAATAGTTCTTTACATTAATAAATTCTAAAATCAAAGATATCCATATGTAAATCTGAACAGGGTAAATGGGTTATTAAAAAGTAAGGGAATAAGGAAACAAACTAGAATGATAGAAACTTCAACGGAGGTAGTAACTCTTCTCAATATCCAAATCAAAAGCATAAAATCCTAAGTATGAATGTGAAGAAAACCTAGAGGAAGTGGTGTTCTCTTTCCAAAATTCAAAACTAAAACTAAAAACTATGTAAAAGTGAATGTGTGTTGAGTCTCTGCTTGTTCCCTGGCTCTAGTATGTGTTTCTGAGCCGAAAACTGGGTCCAAACTCAGCCCAAAATTGCCCCCAGCGTCTTTTGCATTTTCTTGCATGTGGCGCACGTCACGCATACGCGTCAGTCACGCATACACGTCGATGGTCATCTTCACGTGTCACACATATGTGTCAGGTACGCGCACGCGTGAGCCATGCGTGCACGTCGATCCTCGCTGGTCATCTCCTTTATTTCCTATGTTCCTTCCATTTTTGCAAGCTTCCTCTCCATCCTTTAAGCCATTCCTACCCTATACAGCCTGAAAACACTTAACGCACAGATCACGGCATCGAATGGTATAAAGGGGAATCAAAATACACAATTTAAAGGCTTAGGAAGCAAGTTTTCAACCATAGAACAAAATTAGGAAGGAATTGTGAAATCATGCAAATTGTATGAATAAGTGTGCAAAGACTTGATAAAAACCACTCAATTGAGCACAAGATAAACCATAAAATAGTGGTTTTTCAAACACCATTTTAAGGCTTTTGGGGCTGATTTTAGGCAAAAAATATGGGAATAATCCTAGGAGAGTTTGAGTTGGAATTATTTGAAAGGGTTAGAGGATGGAGGCTTAGGTTTCTGGTGTACTGAGGATGAGTTTGGTTAAGTGTGAAGGGAGAAAGATGTATAAATCCGAGATTCTGATGAATTAGTGAGTTCGGAATAGAAAGTCGTGGATGGATGATGGTTGTGACGAGTTGGAAAGTTTGGAAATGAATGATTACGGTTGATGGAATGAGAATGAGTGGAAGTGTGCTATGAGGAGTGGCCTCTGAGTTTGATTACATAATTATGATATGTGTTGTTATCCATCGTGGGGGCTGTGGCAGTATCCCGCCTATGCTCGGATGTGAGGCTTGATGAAGAGCTTCTCACTCATTTTAATTGCTCCAAAGGAAGGTGGTAGGGCACGCTCCCTCGGAATATTTCCCTCTGAAAGGAGAAGGTGGTAGGGCACTCTCCCTCAGAATTTTCCTCCTGAGCATGGGTTTCTCTCTGATTGCAAGGTGGTAGGGCACTAACCCACGGAATCATGCGACAACCAGAAGAAGGTGGTAGGGCACACTCCCTCGAAATATTTTCCTCTGAAAGGAGAGGGTGGTAGGGCACTCTCCCTCGGAATTTTCCTCCTTATGCACAATAGAGCAACTAATCCGGGAGTTGTCAACCGAATTTGCTGTTGGGTTTGGCACAATAACCGACATGTGATATCACAGCCAATAGGACAGACATTCATCATGTGTATCTTATACATGTTTGCTTGCTTTGACTACTTGAGTTTGCCTACCTTTGTAATATGCCTACTTGCTTCTTGAATTACTTGATATATACTTGAATATTACCTGTGGTTTCCTTGCTTGTATTATTTGTATTTGTCTGGTTTGAGGAGGTTAGGTAGGCGATGGCGATGGGTTCGTATGGAGGATAGGTTGGTGAAGGCTGTGGGACAGCGGTGTATGGTTAGAGTAGAAAATCCTTTAAGAATAGATTACCCCTTTTGATATACTAAGGTTTCAAGTTTGGTTAAGGTTTTACATATTATGCTTTATGGTTTAAACTACTTTAAGCTTGAACTCTTGTGATAGATATGGAGTCTATGATTGCCTTTGGCGTCCCGGGGTCTTATTTCCAACATCACTGGGCACTGTTACGATACTGAGAACCTTCGGTTCTCATTCCATACTTCTGTTGTGTTTTTCAGATGCAGGTCACGACCCACTTCAGTGAGTTGTCTGGTTGGTGACAGAAGCGGAGGACCCGGACACTTCTTTTTGGAGCCTTTTGATTTATTTTGAACATGTCTCTCACTTTTGTATTTTGTTTTGCCTAGAGGCTTGTATTTGAGAGAACAAAACTTGTATAAGCTGTTTTTACTATCTGGTTTCATATATGGTCTGTATATGGCTGGCCGGCTTAAACTCCGTGAACCGTGGCTAGATTCTTATGATATTATACTACTATATTTTATTATATTACATCTGTTTTCTTGTGCTTTAAGTTAGTAGCTTTGTTAGCACGTTTCGCACTTTTCAAATCCTGTTTCGAGCTATATCCTTCATCGGGCTTTTAGATTATACTATTCTTTCTATATATATTATATGTATAAGCTTAGAACTGTCGTAACCTTTGATTAACTTTTGCTTTATGACGCGAGGTAAGGCTTAGGCTAATTAGGGTGTTACAAAATACAAATTACAAAATGAATTAAAATTCCTAATCTAGATGCTTCTTGTGCCTTAGATTGAGTGATATGTGATGGGATCAGCTTGCTTGCAAGATTCAGGGGTGTATCGGGCCTTTAGCAGTGTTGCCAGCATTAAAATTCTGCTCCCAGGCCTTTCTTCAGCATTTGTATCCTTCCAATGTTTTCCTGGTCACGCATACGCGTGGGTGATGTGTACGCGTGACCTTTGTTTTTTTAACGTTGAGATGAGCGTTGGACACAACGTTGCTGGGCCAACGTTCTACCCACGCGTGCCCGTGGACGACGTGCACGCGTACCTTGTCAATTCTTCACTTTGCACGTACGCATGGCTTGTCAATTTTTCTCTTTTCATGCGTACGCGTAAGTGACGCGTACGCGTGGCCTCTGATTTTGCACTTATGACGCGTACGCGTGGGGCACGCATACGCGTGGTTGTCGATTTTTCCAGGCTTCTTGTCACGTACGTTTGGGGTAACGTTGGATCACCAACGTTCCTTCCAACGTTGCTTCTTCAATTTTTCCATACAGCATTGGTTCATTGTCAACGTTTACTCTAACTTTGCCACCAACATTAGCTCTCCAACTCATGCTTGAGATTTTCTTAATGCAAAGATTTTTCATGCTTTTGCTCCTTTATCAACAAAATTTGTATGAAAACTAAAGCTAAAATCTAGTGAAAAAGCATAGAAAAACAGGCTATGATGCCCTAGCATCACAACACCAAACTTAAATCTTGCTTGTCCCCAAGCAAGAAAAGAATCATGCAATAAAGTTTGACAATCCAAGGTGAGAAGAGTAGTAGTATAATGTTCATGGTTAGCTAGTTTTCTATGCATACAACAATCACAAAAGAGATTCACATAATTGATGCCTCTATCTAGCTCATTTTATGAAATCTTTTTCCTTAAGTTTCTTCCTTGAACAAACTTTTCATTCTGTTGTTGGTTTCTTCTTTTCGGGTGTTTTGCACCATGAGTTACAAGCAAAGCTACGACTCTAAATGCTTTGTTTTCAAGTATTACCACTTGATACATAAGCACCACAAGCATTTAATTAGAGGATTCTTTTAGCTCATTTTGTTTCTTATCTTCTTGACTCTCTAATCATTGATGCTTAGAGCCTTGAGCTTTGAGGGAGTGTCTTTGCACTTGAGCCTAACCTTGACTCTAAGTAATTTATTTTCAAGCTTTTTGCTTGATACATAAACACCACAAGTACTTAACAAATGAATTGTCATTGGTACTCAGATCCTTCAGCTTTCTCATTCTTTCCCTTTTCTTTTTATTGCCTTAATTGCATTTGCTTTTTCAAGGTTTTCATGATTTTAAAAATTTCATAAAATGTCCTAGATGAAAACTTCAATTAGCAAATTCAAATGCAATTTAGCAACACTAGTCATGCTAGCTTCCCAATACTTATAAGCTCATGCTAAGTTCTTCTTTAAGGACCTTGGTTGTTTGTGATCATGAAACTAAATTGCTTTGAACTCACAAAATTCAAGATGGCAATCATAATGTCACAGCAGCATATTACAATTGAACAATCAGACTTTGCTTATTCACAAGGAGCAATCACACATATATACAAAGAAAATAGAAGACAATCATGCAATTTAGAGTACTGGAAATAAATAAGAGGAGAAAGGAACTTTACCACCTTGTAGTTCATCTTCATTGTTGTTGTACTTTTCCTCCTATTTTTCTCCCTTCCTACACCAATTCAGATTGATTGCTTGTCTTCAAGCAGCAAATAAAACAGTGGTGATGAGGTCTATGATGGGTCATAACTATCTTAAACAATAAAATGTGAGTGATGTATGTGGTTAAGCAAGCAAAAATTAAAGATAACACTACAGGCCTAAGAAGCAAAGGCATTATAGTTAAACAAACAAGTGATGTTGCTGGATATGTGGCATAGAAAAATAAGTGGCACACCAAACTTAGTGTGACACTTTCTTTTGGAATTGATACAAGTATCAGAAAGATTAAAAACAGAATGTTGCAGGGCAACACCAAACTTAGAATGTAACCATATGCCCAACTTATTTGACAGAAAGCTAAATAAAACAAACTGTTGTATGAATTAACACAATCACCAAGACCCAGAGATGTCACAGGCAGAGGGCTCTTGGTGAGGCATTAACACAAACAGTCAAAGAGCATAGAAAATAAAGAACAAAAGCAATTAAATGAACAGCAAGAAAAATATCTAATCTAGGTAATCAACAACCGGTAGATTGTCAATCACAATTAATCCCCAACAACAGCGCCAAAAACTTGATAGTCAAAAAATAAATTCCGCGCAATAACTACCGGCAAGTGCACCGGGTCGTATCAAGTAATAAAACTCACTAGAGAGTGAGGTCGATCCCACGAGGATTAATGGATTAAGCAATCAATAGTTGATTAATTAACCTAGTTAGATGAGCAGATTGGAGTGATAAGTAGCAGGAAATGTAAGTTTCATAAAAGTAAAGGAAAGCAATAAAGTGCAGAAAAGTAAATTGACATAAATGTAAAGTGCAGGAAGTAAATGATAGAAAGTAAATATAAGAACTAAAAATAAAATGAACATTGGAATCAAGAGATATTGAATTCTCCGGATCAAGTTCACTCTCTTCTCTTCCTCAATCAATGCACTCATTGATCTTCTTGGTAATCTTAGGTGATTGGATCCCAATGTCTTGGCTCACTAATCTCTCTAAGCTTGAACAATTTCCCAATGTCTTGGTTCATGGGAAGAGATGAAGCTTGGTCACTGATTATACCACACACATTCATAGATCAAAGTATTGGTAGGATTAAATGTCATAATATCCATCCAACCCCCAACCTAATACAATGTGAGAAAGCATTTCTAGCATGATTTCCTCATCCCTCTCTCAAGGATCAAAGGAAATCTAATTATGAATAGCATCTCCGTCAAGACAACTATTTAATTGAGTTAAGATCGAAAGCTTTCTAGTATGACCAAGAGAAAAGACAGAGAAAGAATGATGACAATTACAATTGATCCATTAAATAACAATAGAGCTCTCTAACCCAATGAAAAGAGTTAGTTTAATTTATTGCTCTATTCTAACAAAGAAGGAAGAAAGTGCAGAAAAATAAAGATGAAGATTAATAAATAGAACGGAAATTGAAACTTTAAATTAATAATGGAAATTACAAACTAAAATTAAACTACCAAAAAAGCAGAAAAGAAAAGAAAAGAAAGAAAAGTGCATGGACAGTGTGTGTCAGGGGATCTGGATACATGATTCTGGACTCCCCTCCAATCCAGAATGATTCCTCCAATCCAGCTAATGCCTATATATAGGCTTACAAAGATGAAAATACAAATTACAAAATGAATTAAAATTCTTAATCTATATGCTTCTTGTGCCTTGGATTGAGTGATATGTGATGGGCTCAGCTTGCTTGCATGATTCAGGAGTGTATCGGGCCTTTAGTAGTGTTGCCAGCATTAAAATTATGCTCCTAGGCCTTTCTTCAGCGTTTGCGTCAACGTTGGCATGCAAACATTCCCTCTAACATTTTCCTGGTCACGCGTACGCATGGGTGACGCGTACGCGTGACACTTGTTTTTTTAACGTTGAGATGAGCGTCGCACACAACGTTGCTGGGCCAACGTTCTACCAACGCGTGCGCGTGGATGACACGCACGCGTGCCTTGTCAATTCTTCCCTTTTCACGCGTACGTGATGAGCGGATAATTTATACCCTTTTTGGCATTGTTTTTATATAGTTTTTAGTATGTTTTAGTTACTTTTTATTATAATTTTATTAGTTTTTTTTTTCAAAAATCACATTTTTGGATTTTACTATGAGTTTGTGTGTTTTTCTGTGATTTCAGGTATTTTCTGGCTGAAATTGAGGGACCTGAGCAAAAAATCTGATTCAGAGGCTGAAAAAGGACTACAGATGCTGTTGGATTCTGACCATCCTGCACTCTAAGTAGATTTTCTAGAGCTACAGAAGCGCAATTGGCACGCTCTTAATTGCGTTGGAATGTAGACATCTTGGGGTTTCCAGCAATATATAATAGTCCATACTTTGCCCGAGATTTGATGGCCCAAACTGATGCTAAAAGCCAGCCTAAAACTTTCTGGCGTAAAACGTCAGAACTGGAGTTAAACGCCCAAACTGGAACCCAAGCTGGCGTTTAACTCCAAGAACATCCTATGCACGTGAAACAATCAATGCTCAGCCCAAGCACACACCAAGTGGGCCCCGAAAGTGGATTTCTGCACTATCTGCACTTAGTTACTCATTTTCTGTAAACCTAAGTTACTAGTTTAGTATAAATAGCACTTTATACTTTATCTTTTATCATGCTATCATAGACCATTGTTCATGTTTTGGAGGCTGGCCTCATGGCCATGCCTAGACCTTTTTCACTTATGTATTTTCTACGGTGGAGTTTCTACACCCCATAGATTAAGGTGTGGAGCTCTGCTGTTCTTCATGAATTAATGCAAGTGCTATTGTTTTTCCTTCAATTCACGCCTACTTCTTCTCTAAGATACTCACTCGTACTTCAATTTGGAGAATGATATGATTCGTGACACTCATCATTATTCTCAATTCTATGAACGCGTGCCTGACAACCACTTCCGTTTTATCTGAGCTCAATGTAGTCATTGGGCAACAGCTTGAGTACGTATCTCTTGGGTATCTAATACACGGACCGAGTCCGTGAGATTAGTATCCTCGTGGTATAGGCTAGAACCAATTGGTAGTATTTCTGGGATTCGGAAAGTCTAAACCTTGTCTGTGGTATTCCGAGTAGGATCTGGGAATAGATGACTGTGACGAGCTTCAAACCTGCGAATGTTGGGTGCAGTGATAGTGTGCAAAAGGACAAGGGTCCTATTCCGACGCTAGCGGGAACCAACAGATGATTAGCCGTGCGGTAGCTGTACATGGTATTTTTCATCCGAGACGAGAAATCCGACAATTGATTAGCCGTGCAGAGATTGTAACTGGTATTTTTCATCCGAGAGGATCATACAGCTTGCGATGGAAGGGAGCACGCATGGTTGGAAGAAGGCAATAGGAAAGCAGAGGTTCAGAAGCAACAAAGCATCTCTAGACGCTTATCTGAAATTCCCACCAATGAATTACATAAGTAAATTTATTTTATTTTATGTTCTATTTATATTTTAATTATCAAAACCTCATAACCATTTGAATCTGCCTGACTGAGATTTACAAGGATGACCATAGCTTGCTTCAAGCCGACAATCTCCGTGGGATCGACCCTTACTCACGTAAGGTATTACTTGGACGACCCAGTGCACTTGCTGGTTAGTTGTGCGGAGTTGTGAAAAGTGTGAATCATAATTTTGTCCACCAAGTTTTTGGCGCCATTGCCGGGGATTGTTCGAGTTTGGACAACTGACGGTTCATCTTGTTGCTTAGGTTAGGTAATTTTATTTTATGCTTAAGCTTTTTATTTTTATTTTTTTTATTTTTAAAAAAAATATAAACAAATTTTTAGTTTTCGAAAAATTCAAAAAAATATGTTCTTCAGAATTTTTAAGAATGAATTCTAGAGCTTCTTGAGATATGTTAAAGCCTGGCTGGCTGTTAAGCCATGTCTAATCTTTTGGAGCGAGGTTTCTACTTTTCATTGTAGAAAGGACATGTCTGTATTTGTATGCTGAAGCTTGGCTGGCCATTTAGCCATGTCTAATTCTTTTGGACCGAAGCTTTAGACTAACATTGCATGAATCCTGAAATTCTTATTAAAAATTTTGTATCTCTTTATTTTCTTTTGCTAAAATAATTTCGAAAATATACAAAAAAAATAATAAAACCATAAAAACCAAAAGTTTTATGTTTCTTGTTTGAGTCTAGTGTCAAATTTTAAGCTTGGTGTCAATTGCATGTTTTAATTTTTCTTAAGAGTTTTGAAAACTCATGCATTGTGTTCTTCTTTGATCTTCAAGTTGTTCTTGATGATTTTCCTTGTTTGATCTTTAATTTATCTTGTTTTGTGTCTTTTCTTGTTTTTCATATGCATTTTTGAATTCATAGTGTCTAACCATTAAAAATTTCTAAGTTTGGTGTCTTGCATGTGTCTCTTTTCTTAAAAAATTTTCAAAAATATTTTCTTGATGTTCATCATGATCTTCAAAGTGTTCTTGGTGTTCATCCTGACATTCAAAGTGTTCTTGCATGCATTATTAGTTTTGATCTTAAATTTTTATGTTTTGTGTCATTTTGTTGTTTTTCTCTTCCTTCATTAATTCAAAAATCAAAAATAATATCTTTCCCTTTTTTTCACTCATAAATTTCGAAATTTTGGGTTGATTTGGTCAAAAATTTTAAAATTTAGTTGTTTCTTGTTAGTAAAGTCAAATTTTCAATTTAAAAATTCTATCTTTTCAAATCTTTTTCAAAAATCAAATCTTTTTCATTTTTCTCCTTAATATTTTCGAAAATTTTAAAATTAATTTTCAAAATCTTTTTCTTAATTTTTATTCCATATTTTCAAATTTATTACTAACATTTAATGTTTAGATTCAAAAATTTCAAGTTGTTACTTGCCTATTAAAAAAGGTTCAATCTTTAAATTCTAGAATCATATCTTTTAGTTTATTGTTAGTCAAGTAATCAACTTTAATTTCAAAAATCAAATCTTTTTAATTTCCTTTTCAATCTTTTTCAAAATGATTTTCAATCATATCTTTTTCAAAATTTAATTTCAAAATCCTTCTCTAACTTCTTATCTCTTCAAAATTGATTTTCAAATTTTTTTCAATTAACTACTTGACTTTTTGTTTGATTTTAAAAGTTTACTATTTCTTATCTCTTTCAAAACCACCTAACTACTCTTCTACCTCTCTAATTTTCGAAAACCCCTCACCACTTTTTCAAAATTCTTTTTAATTAACTAATTGTTTTATATTCTAATTTTATTTTATTTTTTTTCTTAATTTTTGAATTCTAACTCATAATTAAAATAAATACAAAAATATTTTTTTATTTCCTTTTAAATTAATATTCGAATTTCCTCTCTCTCTCATCTCTTTCTATTTATGTTATTTATTTACTAACACTTCTCTTCTTCTTAAAATTCGAACCCTCTCCCTCTCTCTGTGTTCGAATTCTCTTCATTCTCTCTCTACCTCATTCTTCTATTCTTCTCTATTCTCTTCTTTTTCATAGACATTCTTGTCGAAACTGATCCTGAACCTGAAAGGACTCTAAAGAGGAAGCTAAGAGAAGCTAAAACACAACACTCTGGAGAGGACCTAACAGAAATTTTCGAAAAAGAAGAAGTTATGACAGCCGAAAATAACAACAATAGTGGAGATGCAAGGAAGGTGCTTGGTGACCTTACTGCACCAACTTTTGACTTCTATGGAAGAAGCATCTCAATTCCTGCAATTGGAGCAAACAACTTTGACACTGAATTGCAAGTTTCATGGACTTCCATTGGAAGATCCTCATCAGTTCTTAGCTGAATTTTTGCAAATCTGTGACACTGTTAAGACCAATGGGGTTAATCCTGAGGTCTACAGACTTATGCTTTTCCCTTTTGCTGTAAGAGATAGAGCTAGGACATGGTTGGACTCACAACCTAAAGAAAGCCTGAACTCTTGGGAAAAGTTGGTCAATGCTTTCTTGGCCAAATTCTTTCCACCTTAAAAGTTGAGCAAGCTTAGAGTAGAAGTCTAAACCTTCAGATAGAAGGAAGGTGAATCCCTCTATGAAGCTTGGGAAAGATACAAGCAATTGATCAGAAGGTGTCCTTCTGACATGCTTTCAGAATGGAGCATCCTATGTATATTCTATGATGGTCTGTCTGAATTGTCCAAGATGTCATTGGACCACTCTGCTGGTGGATCTCTTCACCTGAAGAAGACGCCTGCAGAATCCCAGGAACTCATTGAAATGGTTGCAAATAACCAATTCATGTATACTTCTGAAAGAAATCCTGTGAATAATGGGACAACTCAGAAGAAAGGAGTTCTTGAGATTGATACTCTGAATGCCATATTGGCTCAGAATAAAATATTGACTCAGCAAGTCAATATGATTTCTCAAAGTCTGACTGAAAGGCAAGCTGCATCAGGCAGTACTAAAGAAGCCTCCCCTAAAGGAGAAGATTATGACCCTGAGAATCCTGGAATGGAAGAGGTGAATTACATGGGAGAATCCTATGGAAACACCTATAATCCTTCATGGAGGAATCATCCTAATCTCTCATGGAAGGATCAACAGAAGCCTAATCAAGGTTTTAATAATAATAATGGTGGGAGAAATAGGTTTGGCAATAGCAAGCCTTTTCCATCATCCTCTGAGCAACAAACAGAGAATTCTAATCAGAGCCTCTCTGACTTAGCAACCATAGTCTATGATCTATCTAAGACCACTCCCAGTTTCATGACTGAAACAAGGTCCTCCATAAGAAATTTGGAGGCACAAGTAGGTTAGCAGAGTAAAAGAGTTACTGAACTCCTTCCTAGTACTCTCCCAAGCAATACAGAAGAGAATCCAAAGAGAGAGTGCAAGGCCATCAATATGTTCAACATGGCCGAACCTGTAGAGGAGAAAGAGGCAGTGATTTCCAGTGAGGAAGACCACAATGGACGTCCACTGGCCACTAAGGAGTTCCCTAATGAGGAACCAAAGGAATCTGAGGCTCATACAGAGACCATAGAGATTCCACTGAACCTACTGTTGCCATTCATGAGCTCTTATGAGTATTCTTCCTCTAAAGAGGATGAAGATATTATTGAAGAGTAAGTTACTCAGTATCTAGGATTAATCATAAAGCTGAATGCCAAGTTATTTGGTAATGAGACTTGGGAGGATGAACCTCCATTACTCATCAATGAACTGAATGCTTTGGGGCAACTAAAGTTACCTCAGAAGAAACCGAATCCCGGAAAGTTCTTAATACCTTGTACCATAGGCACCATGACCTTTAAGAAGGCTCTGTGTGACCTGGGATCAGGAATAAACCTCATGCCACTCTCTATAATGGAGAAACTAGGGATTTTTGAGGTACACGATGCTAAATTCTCATTAGAATTGGCAGACAAATCAAGAAAACAGGCTTATGGAATTGTAGAGGATGTCTTAGTGAAGGTTGAAGGCCTGTACATCCCTGCTGATTTTATAATCCTAGACACTGGGAAGGATGAGGATGAATCCATTATCCTTGGAAGACCCTTCCTAGCCACAGCAAGAGCTGAGATTGATATGGACAGAGGAGAGTTAATCCTTCAATTGAATGAGGACTACCTTGTTTTTAAAGCTCAAGGATCTTCTGCTGTAACCATGGAGAGGAAGCATGAAGAGCTTATCTCAATACAAAGTCAAACAGAGCCCCCACACGTAACTTCTAAGTTTGGTGTTGGGAGGCCACCATTAAGCTCTGAGTCTCTGTGAAGTTCTCTAAGAGCTCACTGTCAAGCTATTGATATTAAAAAAGTGCTTATTAGGAGGTAATCCAATGTTATTTAATTATATTTATTTTCCATTGCTATGTTATGTTTTCTTTAGGTAGATGATCATGTGAAGTCACAAAAACAACTGCAGAATTAAAGCGCAATCAAAAACAGCATCAAAAACAGCACACCCTGGAGGACAGGCTTACTAGCGTTTAAACGCCAGTAAGGATAGCAGAATGGGCTTTTAACGCCTAGTCTGGCAGCATTCTGGGCGTTAAATGCCAGAATGGGCAGCATTCTGGGCGTTTAACGCCAGAAAAGGGTGTTTGGCGTCTGGCTGGCGTTAAACGCCAGAAAAGGGTGTCTGGCTAGCATTAAAGGCCAGAAAGGGACAGTAGACTGGCGTTTAACGCCAGGAAAGGTAGCAGAGCTGGCGTTAAATGCCAGGATTGGCACACAGAGGGTGTTTAAATGCTAGAATGGTGTAGGGAGCAGAATTCCTTGACACCTCAGGATCTATGGACCCCACAGGATCTCCACCTACCCCACCTCTTCTTCTCTCATCTTCACACCTTTCCATAACACTCTTCCCCAAATATCGTTCCCCAATCACATCAATACCTCTTCCCCAAACACCACTCACCTATCAAATCCTACCCTCTTCTCCATAATCTCTTCACCACTCACATCCATCCATCATAAAACCCCACCTACCTCACCATTCAAATTCAAACCATTTCCCTCCCAAACCCTTCACACACGAGTTTCCCCCCTCTCTTTTCCTATAAATACCCCTCCTTACCACCTTCCATTTCTCACATCATACACACTTACCCCCCTTGGCCGAACCCACTCCTCCCTTTCATCTCCTCCATTTCTTCTTCTTCTCCTCCTTTCTTTCTTCTTTTGCTCAAGGACGAGCAAACCTTTTAAGTTTGGTATGGAAAAAGTGCTGCTTTTTGTTTTTCCATAACCATTAATGGCACCTAAGGCCGGAGAAACCTCTAGAAAGAGGAAAGGGAAGGCAATTGCTTTCACCTCCGAGTCATGGGAGATGGAGAGATTCATCTCAAAAGTGCATCAAGACCACTTCTATGAAGTTGTGGCCAAGAAAAAGGTGATCTCCGAGGTCACCTTCATGTTCAAAAAGAGTGAATATCTAGAGATCCAACATGGGATTCGAAGAAGAGGTTAGGAAACTCTCACCAACCCCATCCAACAAGTCAGGATCTTAATGGTTCAAGAGTTCTATGCTAATGCATGGATCACTAAGAACCATGACCAAAGTATGAACCCAAACCCAAAGAATTGGCTCACAATGGTTCAGGGGAATTACTTGGATTTCAGTTCGAAAATGTAAGGTTAGCATTCAACTTGCCGATAATAAAAGGAGATCCTCATCCTTTCGCTAGAAGAGTCAACTTTGATCAAAGGTTGGACCAAGTCCTCATGGACATCTGTGTGGAAGGAGCTCAATGGAAGAGAGACTCAAGAGGCAAGCCGGTTCAATTGAGAAGGCCTGACTTCAAACCCGTGGCTAGGGGATGGTTGGAGTTCATCCAACGCTCTATCATTCCTACTAGCAACCGGTCTGAAGTTATTGTGGACCGGGCTATCATGATCCATAGTATCATGATTGGAGAGGAAGTAGAAGTTCATGAAATCATATCTCTAGAACTATACAAGGTGGCTGACAAGCCTTCCACTTTGGCAAGGTTAGCCTTTCCTCATCTCATCTATCACCTATGCAATTCAGCTGGAATTGTCATAGAGGAAGACATCCTCATTGAAGAGGACAAGCCATCAGTAAGAAGATCATGGAGCAAACAAGAGAGCCCACTCATGGACCTCAACAAGAGCATGAGGAAATTCCTCATTATGAAATCCATGAGATACCTCAAGGGATGCACTTTCCTCCACACAACTATTGGGAGCAACTCAACACCTCTTTAGGAAATCTAAGTTCTAACATGGAACAACTAAGAATGGAGCACCAAGAGCACTCCATCATCCTTCATGAAATAAGAGAGGACCAAAAGGCCATGAGAGAGGAGCAACAAGGGAAAGGAAGAGACATAGAGGAGCTCAAGCACTCCATAATATCTTCAAGAGGAAGAACTATCCGCCATCACTAAGGTGGACCCGTTCTTTAATTTCCTTGTTCTTATTTTTCTGTTTTTCGATTTCTATGCTTTATGTTTTATCTATGTTTGTGTCTTTATTACATAATCATTAGTGTCTAGTGTCTATATCTTAAAGCTATGAATGTCCTATGAATCCTTCAACTTTCTTAAATGAAAAATGTTTTCTGAAAAAGAAAAAGAAGTACATGAATTTTGAATTATATCTTGAAAATAATCCAATTATTTTGATGTGGTGGCAATACTTTTTATTTTCTGAATGAATGCTTGAACAGTGCATATTTTTGATATTGTTGTTTATGAATGTTAAAATTGTTGGCTCTTGAAAGAATAATGAAAAAGGAGAAATGTTATTGATAATCTGAAAAATCATAAAATTGATTCTTAAAGCAAGAAAAAGTAGTGAAAAACAAAAGCTTGCGAAAAAAAAATGGCGAAAAAAATAAAAGAAAAAAAAAAGAAAGAAAAAGAAAAAGCAAGCAGAAAAAGCCAGTAACCCTTTAAACTAAAAGGCAAGGATAAAGAGGATCCAAGGCTTTGAGCATTAATGGATAGGAGGGCCCAAAGGAATAAAATCCTGGCCTAAGCGGCTAAACCAAGCTGTCCCTAACCATGTGCTTGTGGCGTGAAGGTGTCAAGTGAAAAGCTTGAGACTGAGCGGTTAAAGTCATGGTCCAAAGCAAAAAGAGTGTGCTGAAGAGCTCTGGGCACCTCTAACTGGGGACTCTAGCAAAGCTGAGTCACAATCTGAAAAGGTTCACCCAGTTATGTGTTTGTGGCATTTATGTATCCGATGGTAATAGTGGAAAACAAAATGCTTAGGGCCACGGCCAAGACTCATAAAGTAGTTGTGTTCAAGAATCAACATACTGAACTAGGAGAATCAATAACACTATCTGAATTCTGAGTTCCTATGAATGCCAATCATTTTGAACTTCAATGAATAAAGTGAGATGCCAAAACTATTCAGAAGCAAAAAGCCACTAGCCCCACTCATCTAATTGGAACTGAGCTTCATTGAAATTTGGAATCTATTGTATTTTCTCTTCTTTTTATCCTATTTTGTTTTTAGTTTCTTGGGGACAAGCAACAATTTAAGTTTGGTGTTGTGATGAGCGGATAATTTATACCCTTTTTGGCATTGTTTTTATATAGTTTTTAGTATGTTTTAGTTACTTTTCATTATATTTTTATTAGTTTTTATTCAAAATTCACATTTCTAGACTTTACTATGAGTTTGTGTGTTTTTCTGTGATTTCAGGTATTTTTTTGCTAAAATTGAGGGACCTGAGCAAAAAATCTGATTCAGAGGCTGAAAAAGGACTGCAGATGCTGTTGGATTCTGACCCTCCTGCACTCAAAGTAGAATTTCTGGAGCTACAAAAGCCCAATTTGCGTGTTCTCAATTGTGTTGGAAATTAGACATCTTGGGCTTTCCAGAAATATATAATAGTCCATACTTTGCCTGCGATTTGATGGCCCAAACTGGCGCTAAAAGCCAGCCTAAAACTTTCTAGCGTAAAACGCCAGAACTGGCACCAGAACTGGAGTTAAACGCTCAAACTGGCACCCAAGCTGGTGTTTAACTCCAAGAACAGCCTATGCACCTGAAAGCTTCAATGCTCAGCTCAAGCACACACCAAGTGGGCCCCAGAAGTGGATTTCTGTACTATATGCACTTAGTTACTCATTTTCTGTAAACCTAAGTTACTAGTTTAGTATAAATAGCACTTTATAATTTATCTTTTATCATGCTATCATAGACCATTGTTCACGTTTGGAGGCTGGCCTCACGGCCATGCCTAGACCTTTTTCACTTATGTATTTTCTACGGTGGAGTTTCTACACCCCATAGATTAAGGTGTGGAGATCTACTGTTCTTCATGTATTAATGCAAGTACTATTGTTTTTCCTTCAATTCACGCCTACTTCTTCTCTAAGATACTCACTCGTACTTCAATCTGGAGAATGATATGATCTGTGACACTCATCATTATTCTTAATTCTATGAACGCGTGCCTGACAACCACTTCCGTTCTATCTGAGCTCAACGTAGTCATTGGGCAACAGCTTGAGTGCGTATCTCTTGGGTATCTAATACACGGACTGAGTCTATGAGATTAGTATCTTCGTGGTATAGGCTAGAACCAATTGGCAGCATTCCTGGGAGACGAAAAGTCTAAACCTTGGCTGTGGTATTTCGAGTAAGATCTGGGAAGGGATGACTGTGACGAGCTTCAAACCTGCGAATGTTGGGCGCAGTGACAGTGTGCAAAAGGACAAGGGTCCTATTCCAACGCTAGCGGGAACCGACAGATAATTAGCCATGCGGTAGCTATACTTGGTATTTTTCATTCGAGACGAGAAATCTGACAATTGATTAGTCGTGCAGAGATCGTAACTAGTATTTTTCATCTGAGAGGATCATACAGCTTGCCATGGAAGGGAGCACGCATGGTTGGAAGAAGGGAATAGGAAAATAGAGGTTCAAAAGCAACAAAGCATCTCCAGACGCTTATCTGAAATTCCCACCAATGAATTACATAAGTAACTTTATTTTATTTTATGTTCTATTTATATTTTAATTATCAAAACTTTATAACCATTTGAATCCGCCTGACTGAGATTTACAAGGATGACCATAGCTTGCTTCAAGCCGACAATCTCCATGGGATCGACCCTTACTCATGTAAGGTATTACTTGACTACCCATTGCACTTGCTGATTAGTTGTGCGGAGTTGTGAAAAGTGTGAATCACAATTTCGTCCACTAGTACGCGTGGGTGACGCGTACACGTGGCTTGTCAATTTTTCTCTTTTCACGCGTAGACGCTTACGCGTGGCCTCTGATTTTGCACTTATCATGCGTACGCCTGGGGCACGCGTACGCGTGGCTGTCGATTTTTCCAGGCTTCTTGTCGCGTACGTTGGGGGTAACGTTGGATCACCAACGTTCCTTTCAACGTTGCCTCTTCAATTTTTCCATATAGCGTTGGTTCAATGCCAACGTTTACTTTAACTTTGCCACCAACGTTAGCTCTCCAACTCTGCTTTTCTCTGCTTTTCTGCTTTTCCTTAGCCTATCATCAAACAAATAAGTGTATCAAAGTAACATACAAGATAATCTTTACTATACCAATTGTGCTAATAATGCTCAAAATCATAACTTCACTTAGTGTGATCTATTTCATCATATTTACCCTGTATATTAACAAAAATTCACTCATGCTTGAGATTTTCTTAATGCATAGATTTTTCATGATTTTGCTCCTTTATCAACAAAATTTATATGAAAACTAAAGCTAAAATCTAGTGAAAAAGCATAGAAAAATAGGCTATGATGCCCTGGCATCAATCCATCAAGCTCAAAAGGATCATATGTTGATGCGGAATCATCATAGATAGGGGAACTTGGTGCTAGCCCCATTTCTTCCGATTCTTCAATCACATTGTGCCTTGGAGGTTGTGCACTATCCTCCTTGACATCACTTTCAAACTCCATATAAGAAGGCTCTTCAACTTGAGATTCCTCTTTGTACTTAACATCTCCTAAATCTTCAACCACTCCTTCCTCTTGTTCAACAATCTCGGCTTCCTCCTCTTGTTGCACTTCTTGTCTCAACTTCTCTTCTTCCCTTTGAAGCTCCAAATTCTCCCTCTCACTGTGCTCCTCAATTAATCCTCCACATTCAACAATAGGAGTGTCTTGGATATTTGAGCACAATGATACCATGTGGTTTATCACTTCAGTCAAGCTAGCCACGAATTCCCCTAGCATCTTTTGCTCTTCTTCTTGCTTTTGACACCTAGCTAGAAGCTCTTGTTGCTCTTGCATAAGGGATTGGAGAGATTCTTCCAATGAAGGTGGTGGTGGAAGAGAGGGTTCATTGTTTGAGGGGAAGGTATTGTAATTGGAAGGTGGTTCAAATTGGTGAAAGTCTTGAGGTGGTGTATAAGGAAATTGTGCTTCTTGGGAGTATTGGTGTTGAAAATGTGGTGATTCTAGGTATGGTTCATATGGTGGTTGGTATGATGGATATGGGTTAGGATCATATGAAGGTGAATGGTGGTATGAGGCTTGTGAGTATGGTGGTTGACAATGTTGAGGAGGGGGTTCATAAGCATATGGTGATTGTGGTTGGCAACCACAATGAGGGTCAACCACACACATTAGATTGGTATGCATCTTGGAGTGGTTTTTGCTCATAGTACATTGGTGGGGTTTGTTGCCATGAAGGTTGATCAAATGCTTGAGGCTCCTCCCACCTTTGGTTGTTCCATCCTTGATGCATGTTCTCATTGTAATTTCCATCTCCTACAACATAGTTGTAACCACACTCATAGCCAAAGTGATGAGAATTCATAATGACAAGAGAAAATAAAAACAAATACTAATAAGAACTAATAAAAACTAACTCCTAAAGCAAGCAAAAACTAACAAAGAAGCATATTCACAATATCAACATATATACAATAGCCAATTACATAACACCATTGCAATTCCCCAGAAACGGCGCCAAAAATTTGATAGTATGAATTATGTCGGTCTAAAATTTTCTCAATAGAAATAGAATTTCTTCATTGTAAGCATAGTTCCAAACACTAATAATTCTCATATCAAATTTTAAATGTTTTGGTTGTCACAAGTACAAACCCGAATAAGAATTAACTAAAGTATTCAAACTTTGGATCGTCTCACAAGGAATTGCAATGAAGTGATCAATTATTAGCTATGAAGGAACAAGGGGGGTTTGATTTGGTAAAAGGGCAAGAAAATAAATGACAAGAAAAGTAAAGCAAACAATTAAAGAAAACAAGTGATAAAGAGAGACATTCATGGCAAGGATTGAAAATATAGGCTTTCTACCGTAGTCATTAATTATCATACAATGATGAACAAGAATTTATCCTATTTAGTCAACTCCAACAATGGAAGAAGGTACAATGTTATCTTCACAATTTAGAGAAAGTCAAATAAGACTAGTTAATCTCAATCCAAAAGTCCTGATCAACTCACTAATTGAATTAGTAAGAGATTAGAGTCAATGGAAATAATATTAACTAACAACTCTAGATCACCAACATAAGTTGGATATTAATGACTCAAGATTGCCTAATTTCTCTTTCGAAGCCAAGAATGCTCAAAAATCTACTCTAACATCCAACCAAGCATTTTGTCAAACACTTGGAAGGCATAAAAGGAAAGCATAATAAAATTGCAAGAAATATAAATTCTACAACTACCCAATACAAGGAATCAACAATAACAACTCAAATCAACAATAAAAGAACATCAAACATTAAATTGCATTAAAGGAAATCTGAATCCAACAAGAATTCATAAACATAAAAAGAGGCATAAAAAGGAAAATTAACAAGAAAACTAAGAAAATTAAGATATAGGAACAGGAAATTGAAAGGAAAACAAGATGAAAACAAGAATTAAAACCTAGTTCTAAGATGCAATTAACCTAAAAACCCTAATTCTAGAGAGAAGAGGGAGCTTCTCTCTCTAGAAAACTAACCTACATGATGCTAACCTAAAACTAATGTCTCCCCCCTTTGTCCAAGCTTGAATTCTGCATGAAATAGTCTCAAAAATGAGTTAGATTTGGGCCTGGGCAGCTCAGAAATTGCCCCAGCGAATTCACTATAAGTGAGTCACGTGCCGCTCATCACACGTGCGCATGGATGACGCGTGCGCGTCAATGGCCAAAATTCCTTTTCACGCGTACGCGTGGATGACACATGCGCTGGCTTGCAAATCTCTTCTCACGCATACACGTGAGTGACGCGTGCGCATAGATTTCAATTCTCCAAATGCTCATTTCTTCATGAATTCTCCACTTTGCATGCTTTTCTCTTCACTTCTTTCATCCAATACTTGCCTTATGAATCTGAAATCACTCAACAAACATATCATGGCATCGAATGGAATTAAGGTGAATTAAATTTAGCTATTTTAAGGCCTAAAAAGCATGTTTTCACACTTAAACAAAAATTTAAGGAGAATTACAAAACCATGCTATTTCATTGAATAAATGTGAGATAAGTTGATAAAATCCCCCAAATTAAGCACAAGATAAATCACAAAATTGGAGTTTATCATCTCTTTACTCTGCTCTGGTTACTCTTTTCTTTGTATCTATTTACTCTGCTCTGGTTACTCTTTTCTCTGTATTTATATTACTCTTTTCTCTTTAGCTCTTTACTCTGCTCTAGTTACTCGTTTCTCTTCTTTATCTCTTTAATCTACTCTGATTTCTCTGTTTAACATATGTATTTAAAGCTTATGTAAATTTTGGTATGAATAATTAGCCTATCCCAAGTATAGATTCATTAAGTCTATACTGAAATAGTTTAACTTTTCATATTATACCTAACCCAAGGCACAACTTAAGAACTAACTATGTTGCTCCTAGTTCGTTCGCTAATCCCTGTTTGATTCTGTCATTAAAACTTTACAGACTTTTTCTTCAATTTTTATCTCTTCTTTAACTTTTTATCTTTCCTTTATCTTTGCCTCATTGATATCTTATTACCACTCCCTAAGTATTTTATGAAGGTAATTATGAGTTTCTACGGTTAAAGTTGTCTTTTTAAACCTTTTACGAAAAACTGTCTTTTCCATATTATTTTATTATTTTTAATAAAATATTATTTTTAATTAAATATTATTATTTCATATTTTATTATTATTTATTATTTTATCATTAAATTTCGAAAATACCCCTTTTTATCTTTTAACCTTTAAAATTCACCTTTTACCACCCGTAACTTTTAATATTTCTACTTTAACCACCCTAACTTTTAAAAATTACAAAATAACCCCAGAAACACCAAAATAATTACTTCCTTGCCTTTTTTAAGATCAAAAGCCTGTTCTTCATTGTTCTTCACCACACTCAATGTGTTCTTCGTGTTTTTCGTAAATTCTTCAGATTCTTTCTCTGTTTTCACCCATCTTTCAATCTTTACAGTAACCGATTTTTACCATAATTTATAATAAATTCCTAGCCACTAAAACCCCATCTTTTTCACTTGATTTTCACACAAATTGAACCCCAATTTAAGGGTTAGGGTTTCGTTTTTCCAACTGCCCAGGAACACAAGTTCATAGCTTGAATTTCATCAAATTTCATCAAATTTTCACCAAAATTTCCACAAGAATCACTCATATAAACAATCAATTTCAAGCATAAACAAACCATATCATAATCACACAACTCAAACACAATTAATCAAGATTCAGTTTACCAAACCCTACGGTGCACGAATTGTAAATTACACTTTTCACAACTCGTACCACTAACCAGCAAGTGCACTGGGTCGTCCAAGTAATACCTTACGTGAGTAAGGGTCGAATCCCACGGAGATGGTTGGCTTGAAGCAATCTATGGTTATCTTGTGATTCTTAGTCAGGATATCAATTATAATTATCAGTTTGAATTGCGAAAAATAAAAGAGCATGAATTAAATACTTGTTATGCAGTATTGGAGAATATGTTGGAGCTTTGGAGATGCTTTGTCTTCTGAACCTCTGCTTTCCCCCTGTCTTCTTCTTTACGCACGCAAGGTTCCTCCTATGGCAAGCTGTGTGTTGGTGGATCACCGTTGTCAATGGCTACCATCCGTCCTCTCAGTGAAAATGGTCCAGGTGTGCTGTCACCGCACGGTTAATCATATGTCGGTTCTCACTCATGCTGGAATAGGATCCATTGATCCTTTTGCGTCTGTCACTACACCCAACCCTTGTGAGTTTGAAGCTCGTCACAGTCATTCAATTCCTGAATCCTACTCGGAATACCACAGATAAGGTTTAGACTTTCCGGATTTTCAAGAATGCTGCCAATGGATTCTAGCTTATACCACGAAGATTCTGATTAAGGAATCCAAGAGATACTCATTCAATCGAAGGTAGAACGGAGGTGGTTGTCAGGCACGCGTTCATAGGTTGAGAATGGTGATGAGTGTCACGGATCATCACATCCATCATATTCAAATGCGAATGAACATCTTAGATAGAGACAAGCGTGTTTGAATAGAAAACAGAAATAATTGCATTAATTCATCGGGATACAGCAGAGCTCCTCACCCGCAACAATGGAGTTTAGAGACTCATGCTGTCAAAGAGTACAAAGTTCAGATCTAAAATGTCATGAGGTACAAAATAATTCTCTAAAAGTTGTTTAAATACTAAACTAGTAACCTAGGTTTACAGAAAATGAGTAAACTAAGATAGATAATGCAGAAATCCACTTCTGGGGCCCACCTGGTGTGTGCTGGGACTGAGACTTGAGCTTTACATGTGCCTAGGCTGTTTCTAGAGTTATTGTAACCTGTTTCTGGCGTTTAACTCCAACTTGTAACCTGTTTCTGGGGTTTAATGCCAGAATGCAACATGGAACTGGCGTTGAACGCCAGTTTACATCGTTTATCCTTGAGAAAAGTATAAACTATTATATATTTCTGGAAAGCCCTGGATGTCTACTTTCCAACGCAATTGAGAGCGCACCATTTGGACTCTTGTAGCTCCAGAAAACCCATTTCGAGTGCAGGGAGGTCAGAATCCAACAGCATCTGCAGTCCTTTTTCAGCCTGAATCATATTTTTGCTCAGCTCCCTCAATTTCAGCCAGAAAATACCTGAAATCACAGAAAAACACCCAAACTCATAGTAAAGTCCAGAAATATGAATTTTTCCTAGAAACTAATAAAAATATACTAAAAACTAACTAAAACATGCTAAAAAAAACTACATGTAATTACCCCTAAAAAGCGTATAAAATATCCGCTCATCACAACACCAAACCTAAACTGTTGCTTGTCCCCAAGCAACTAGATAAATAAAATAGGATAAAAAGAAATCGAGAAGCAATAATATCTCAGAGTTTTAAGTGAAGGTCAGATTCTAATTAGATGAGCGGGACTAGTAGCTTTTTGTTTCCGAACAGTTTTGGCATCTCACTTTATCCTTTGAAATTCAGAATGATTGGCGTCCATAGGAACTCAGAATTCAGATAGTATTATTGATTCTCCTAGTTTAGTATGTTGATTCTTGAACACAGCTACTTTATGAGTCTTGGCCATGGCCCTAAGCACTTTGTTTTCCAGTATTACCACCGGATACATAAATGCCACAGACACATAACTGGGTGAACCTTTTTAGATTGTGCCTTAGCTTTGCTAAAGTCCCCAATTAGAGGTGTCCAGAGTTCTTAAGCACACTCTGTTTTTGCTTTGGACCTCGACTGTAACCGCTCAGTCTCAAGTTTTCACTTGACACCTTCACGCCACAAGCACATGGTTAGGGACAACTTAGTTTAGCCGCTTAGGCCAGGATTTTATTCCTTTTAGACCCTCCTATCCATTAATGCTCAAAGCCTTGGATCCTTTTTACCCTTGCCTTTTGGTTTTAAGGGCTACTGGCTTTTTCTACTACTCTTTCTTCTTCTCTTTTTTTTTGCTGCCTTTTCTTGCTTCAAGAATCAATTTCATGATTTTTCAGATCATCAATAACATTTCTCTTGTTCATCATTCTTTCTGGAGCCAACAATTTTAACATTTATAAAATTAAATATAAAAAACATGCACTGTTCAGGCATTCATTCAGAAGACAAAAAGCATTGCCACCACATATAGATAATTAGAATTTTCCTTATTAAGAACTCGAAAAAATATTGCCTCCTTATTCTAAAAAAATCTGCTATTTTATTCATGTTTGATGATGATGAAAAAAATAAATTATAGCTTAATTGGAGATAAAATCAAAATAGAGATACTAATTACTACTACTCATATATAACTTTTAAGGTAAATTTCTATTAAGAACAATTATCACAGAGTTAAGGCTAAGATTAGAACTCAACAACCTTAAATTTGGGAGGTGGATGCCTCTTTAGTCTATGGAGTGCTTGGCCCTTCAAGAGACAGCTTCTGGCGCTTTAGTTCCTTCAGTTCACGCCCTTGCTCTTCTTGTTCTCTAAGCAGTTTGCAGAGCATGCTATTTTGATTTTGCTGTTCTTCCTTCAGTTGATCCACATCTTCTTGCAACTTGGTAACAGATGCTTCTAGGCGCTCCCAGTATTCAATTTGAGGGATTTCCGGAAGGAACTCCTGTGCTCTCCTCTTGATGGGTTCGTCCTGCACTTGTTGTCCTTCCATAGACTTTTTGGTAATTGGTAGCTCAACTGGGATGTACTCATCTACTCCCATTTTTATCCCAGCATCTTTACATAACAGAGAGACCAAGCTTGGATAAGCTCACAAGCAATCAGCTGATGAACTTCCACTTTTTTTTCCAGCATAATGCAATGAATCATCACTGCTCTTCTAATGGTGACCTCAAAGCGGTTGCTAGTGGGCAATATAGAGCACCCAATGAAGTCCAGCCAGCCTCTGGCGACTGGTTTGAGATCTCCTCTTTTGAGTTGGTTCGGGGCACCCTTTGTGTTGGTTGTCCATTTAGCTCCAGGGAGACATATGTCCTCTAGGATCTTGTCCAAGTTCAGGTTTGATCTCATCATTCTCCTATTAAAGGAGTCTGGGTCATCTTGCAATTGAGGCAGCTTGAAGATTTCCCTTATTTTGTCAGGGTGGGTGTGAACAATCTTCCCTCTGACCAGAGTTCTATAGTCATAGAATGCGGTTCCCGCTATTCTCTGCCTGTCCGTCTGCCACAGATTTGCATAGAATTCCTGAACCATGTTTCTTCCCACCTTTGTTTTAGGATTAGCTAGGACTTCCCAGCTCCTGTTTCGAATTTGCTCTTGGATTTCTGGATATTCGTCTTCTTTCAGATCGAATTTAACTTCCGGGATCACTGACCTTAGACCCATTATTTTGTAGTAATGGTCTGAATGTTCTTTGGTTAAGAACTTCCCTTGATTCCAAAGTGGTTTTGGAATATTCTCTTTCTTGCCTCTTGAGTTGGTTTGTTTTCCCTTAGGGGCCATGATCTTAGTGGGTATTGGCTTAGTGATCACGGATAAACACACCAAACTTAGAGGTTTGCTTGTCCTCAAGCAAAAGAAAAGAAAGGAGAGGGATATGAGGAGAGCCAAGTCCGAATTGTGTAGGTGGGGGGGAGGCCGAACTAGGATTTAAAGGGAAGGGGGGTGGGGTTTCGAAAAAAATTTTTTTTTTGAAGAAGATATGATAAAAGATATGATTTGTAGAAGATAAGTATGATAGGAAAAGGATGTACTTTAAAATTTAAAAGATATGAATAATATGGAAGATATTTGAAAAAGATAGCTTTGTTTTGAAAAAGATGTTGTGAAGATTTGAAAAAGATATTGATGAGTTGAAAAGATTGTAGAAGGAAAAGAGATAGATTTGTTTTGAAAAGGATTTGAAAATAATTTGAAGAGGATAAAAAAAAAGGGTTTATGAATTAAGAAACATTTGATATCTTTTGAAAAAGGATTTGAAAAATTAGGATTTGTAACATGTTTGTGCAAGAAATTATGAATTGAAACAGAAAAAATGGAAAAAATTTGATTTGAAAATGAAATTGCCTACTCCCCACAATCCTGGCATTAAACGCCCAACTGCTACATATTTTGGGCGTTTAACGCCCAATTGGTGCTTGGTCTGGGCGTTTAACGCCCAGCTGTTGCTTCCAGCTAGCGTTAAACGCCAGAAACTCCTTTGTCACTGGGCATTTTTTTGAACGCCCAGGATGCTGTAAATTTGGCGTTAAACGCCCAGAAGCTGCTTCTTTCTGGCGTTTAATGCCCAGATGGCTATCTCTACTGGCGTTTTCTTCCTAGTGAGCTCCTTTTTTCTGTTTTGTGCTCTGAATCCTTCTGTAGCCCTGTGAACTTATGCAATTGATTCATTACCTTGTTAATATTGAACTTATATGCTTTAAAAATAAATAAAATGAAGAATAGAATAAAATAAAATAACAAAAAGAATTTTGCTAATGGCTAGGTTGCCTCCCAGCAAGCGCTTCTTTATTGTCTTTAGCTGGACCTTGCTGAGCTTTTTAATCTAGCCTCAGCCTTAAGCATTCTTGCTCAACATTGCCTTCAAGATAATGTTTTATTCTCTGTCCATTAAAAATGAACTTCTTATTAGAATCAATGTCTTGAAGCTCCACATAGCCATATGGTGACACACTTGTAATCACATATGGTCCCCTCCACCGGGATTTCAGTTTCCCGAGGAATAGCTTGAGCCTAGAGTTAAACAGCAGAACCTTCTGTCCTGGTTCAAAGACTCTAGATGACAGCTTTCTGTCATGCCACCTTTTTGCTTTCTCTTTGTAAAGCTTGGCATTTTTGAAAGCAGTGAGTCTGAATTCCTCTAGCTCATTCAGCTGAAGCAATCTTTTTTCTCCAGCTAATTTGGCATCAAAGTTTAGGAATCTGGTTGCCCAGTAGGCTTTGTATTCCAGTTCCACGGGCAGATGACAGGCCTTACCATACACAAGCTGGTATGGAGAGGTCCCTATAGGAGTCTTGAATGCTGTTCTGTAAGCCCACAGAGCATCATCCAAGCTTCTTGCCCAATCCTTTCTATGGGTACTTATAGTCCGTTCCAGGATTCTTTTTAGTTCTCTGTTAGAGACTTCAGCTTGCCCATTTGTTTGTGGATAATATGGAGTTGCCACTTTATGGCTAATTCCATATCGGACCATGGCAGAGTAAAGCTGTTTGTTGCAGAAGTGAGTGCCCCCATCACTGATTAGTACTCTAGGGACACTAAACCTGCTGAAGATATGTTTCTAGAGGAACTTCAGCACTGTCTTAGTATCATTAGTGGGTGTGGCAATGGCCTCTACCTGTTTAGAAACATAGTCGACTGCAACTAGAATATAAGTGTTTGAGTATGATGGTGGGAAAGGCCCCATGAAGTCAATACCCCATACATCAAACAACTCAATCTCCAAGATCCCTTGTTGAGGCATGGCGTAACCATGAGGCAGATTGCCAGCTCGCTGGCAACTGTCACAGTTACGTACAAACTCTCGGGAAACTGTATAAAGGGTAGGCCAGTAGAAACCACATTAGAGGACCTTGGTGGCTGTTCCCTCACCTCCGAAATGACCTCCATATTGTGACCCATGGCAATGCCATAAGATCTTCTGTGCTTCTTCTCTAGGCACACACTTACGGATTATTCCGTCTGCACATCTCTTAAAGAGATAGGGTTCATCCCACAAGTAGTACTTTGCATCAGTAATTAATTTTTCTTTTGTTGCCTGTTGTACCCCTTGGGTATGAACCTTGCAGCTTTATAGTTTGCTATGTCTGCAAACCATGGTGTTTCCTGAATGGCGAACAAATGCTCATCCGGAAAGGTTTTAGAGATCTCAATAGGGGGAAGAATGCCCCTTCTACTGGTTCTATTCGGGACAGGTGATCAGCCACTTAGTTTTCTGTCCCTTTTCTATCTCTTATTTCTATATCAAACTCTTGCAGAAGCAACACCCATCTTATGAGCCTGGGTTTTTGAATCCTGCTTTGTAAGTAGATATTTAAGAGCAGCATGGTCAGTGTACACAATCACTTTTGATCCTACTAAGTATGATCTAAACTTGTCAATGGCATAAACCACTGCAAGCAATTCTTTTTCTGTGGTTGTGTAATTTTTCTGGGCGTCATTTAAAACACGGCTAGCATAATAAATGACATGCAGAAGCTTGTCATGCCTCTGCCCCAATACTGCACCAATGGCATGATCACTGGCATCACACATCAATTCGAATGGTAATGTCCAGTCTGGTGTAGAAATAACTGGTGTTGTGACCAGCTTAGCTTTTAGAGTTTCAAACGCCTGCAGACACTCTGTGTCAAACACAAATGGCGTGTCAGCAGCTAGCAGATTGCTCAGAGATTTTGCGATTTTTGAAAAATTCTTTATAAACCTCCTATAGAATCTTGCATGCCCCAAAAAGCTTCTGATTGCCTTAACATTGGCAGGTGGTGGTAATTTTTTAATTACTTCCACTTTAGCTTGATCCACCTTTATTCCCTTGTTTGAAATTTTATGCCCAAGGACAATCCCTTCAGTCACCATAAAGTGACATTTTTTCCAGTTTAAAACCAGGTTAGTCTCTTGGCATCTTTTCAGAACTAGTGTCAGGTGATCAAGACAGGAGATGAATGAGTCTCCATATACTAAGAAGTCATCCATGAAGACTTCCATAAATTTTTCCACCATATCAAAGAAAATAGAGAGCATGCATCTCTGAAAGGTTGCAGGTGTATTACACAGCCCAAATGGCATCCTTCCGTAAACAAATACTCCAGATGGACATGTAAATGCAGTTTTCTCTTGATCCTGGGGATCTACTGCAATTTGGTTGTAACCTGAATAGCCATCCAAAAAGCAGTAAAAATCATGACCTGCTAGTCTCTCTAGCATCTGGTCTATGAATGGTAAAGGAAATGATCCTTTCTGGTGGCTGTATTGAGACTTCTATAGTCAATACACATGCGTCACCCTGTAACTATTCTTGTAGGAACCAGCTCATTTTTTTCATTATGAACCACTGTCATGCCTCCCTTTTTGGGGACAACTTGAACAGGGCTCACCCAGGGGCTATCAGAAATAGGATAAATAATCCCAGCCTCCAGTAACTTGGTGACCTCTTTCTGCACTACTTCCTTCATGGCTGGATTTAACCGCCTCTGTGGTTGAACCACTGGCTTAGCATCATCCTCCAATAGGATCTTGTGCATGCATCTAGCTGGGCTTATGCCCTTAAGGTCACTTATGGACCACCCAAGAGCTGTGTTGTGTGTCCTTAGCACTTGAAGTAGTGCTTCCTCTTCCTGTGAATTCAAAGCAGAGCTTATGATCACTAGAAAAGTGTCACCTTCTCCCAGAAATGCATATTTTAGGGATGGTGGTAATGGTTTGAGCTCGGATTTAGTAGGTTTTTCCTCTTCCTGAGGAATTTCTAGAGGCTCTTTCAATTCCTCTGAATCCCCCAGATCAGGCTGAACATCTTTAAAGATGTCTTCCAGCTCTGATTCAACACTTGCAGCCATGTTGATCTCCTCTACTAAAGAGTCAATAAGATCAACTTTCATGCAGTCTTTTGGTGTGTCTGGATGCTGCATGGCTTTGACAGCATTCAACTTAAACTCATCCTCATTGACTCTCAGGGTTACTTCACCCTTTTGGACATCAATGAGAGTTCGTCCAGTTGCTAGGAAGGGTCTTCCTAGAATGAGAGTAGTACTCTTGTGCTCCTCCATTTCCAGCACTACAAAGTCAGTGGGGAAGGCGAATGGCTCAACCCTGACAATCATGTCTTCAATCACGCCTAATGGGTATTTAATGGAGCCATCAGCAAGTTGGAGACATATCCGGGTTGGTTTGACTTCTTCAGTTAAACCAAGCTTTCTGATAGTGGATGCAGGTGTTAGATTGATACTTGCCCCAAGATCACATAGAGCTGTCTTGGTGCAATTACCCTCTAATGTGCATGGTATCATGAAGCTCCCGGGATCTTTAAGCTTTTCTGGGAAGCTTTTCAGAATGACTGCAGCGCATTCTTCAGTGAGGAGAACTCTTTCAGTTTTTCTCCAATCATTCTTATGACTCAAGATCTCTTTCATGAACTTGGCATAAGAGAGTTTTTGCTCAAATGCCTCTGCAAACGGAATCTTTATTTCAAGAGTCCTGAGATAGTCTGCAAAGCGAGCAAATTGCTTATCCTGCTCCTCTTGGCAGAGTTTTTGAGGATAAGGCATGTTGGCTTTGTATTCCTCAACCTTGGTTGCTACAGATTTATTTCCTACAGAGGTGGTTGGGGAAGCCTTTTTAGAGGGGTTGTTATCAGCACTTGTGTGTGTCTGATCCCTCACTGGCGATTGAATGCCAGGGATGGAAGCTGGATTGGCGTTGGACGCCAACTCCTTACCTATTCCTGGCATTTGAACGCCAGAACTAAGCTTCCTTTGGGCGTTTAACGCCAACTCCTTGCTTATTTCTAGCGTTTGAGTGCCAGAATCATTCCTCTCTGGGCTCTTACTGTCCTCAGAGGGATTTTGGATGATATTTTGCTCATCCTCTGTCAGTTGTTCTTTCCTTGGCTTTCTGCTGTTCTGAATTTTTAAAGGTGATTTTCGAAAAATCAATTAAAATAAGGGAAAAAGATATTTTTGAATTCAATGAGGAAAGAGAAAAACAATAAAAAGACACAAAAATTAAATTTTTTTAGATCCAATGCTTCTTATTTTTGAAAATTTTGGAGGGAAAACACCAAGGAACACCAAACATAAAAATTTTAAGATCAAAACACAAGAAAGACTCAAGAACACCTTGATGATTCACAAGAACACGAAGAACAGAAATTCAAAGACTCAAAGGACTCAAGAACTTAAAAAAAAAAGAACACCAAACTTAAAATTTTTAGAAAACCAAAATAAAATTTTCGAAAACTAAAGAAAAATTAACAAGAGAACACCAAACTTAAAGTTTGGCACAAGATTTAATCAAAGAAAAATTATTTAAAAAAAAGTTTTAAAAAGAAGATAACCAATTACCAAGAACATAAGCACAACGCTCTAGCCAATTGAGCTATAAATTTAACGTGTTTTAATAAGGTATTTAATGTATAAAATATTTTATTTTTTATTTTTTTTGGATACTAATAATTTGAAAATGCACAAGAAAAACAAGAAAAATCACAAAACAAGAAAAACTAAAGATCAAACAAGGAAAATAAACAAGAACAACTTGAAGATTAAGAAAGAACAATGAACACAAATTCAAAAATCTAAAAGAAAATAAAAACATGCAATTGACACCAAACTTAGAATATGAAACTAAACTCAAGCAGAAAAACTCAATTATCAGTTTATAAAATTTTCGAAAAATTTAAAAAGAGAAAATAAGGATTTAAAAAAAAATTCAACCAAAAACAATAATAGAAGACTCTAAACCATAAAGAAAAATTTTTCCTAATTTAAGCAACAAAATAAAACGTCAGTTGTCTAAACTCGAACAATCCCCGGCAACGACGCCAAAAACTTGGTGCACGAATTGTAAATCACACTTTTCACAACTCATACCACTAACCAGCAAGTGCACTGGGTCGTCCAAGTAATACCTTAGGTGAGTAAGGGTCGAATCCCACGGAAATTATTGGCTTGAAGCAATCTATGGTTATCTTGTGATTCTTAGTCAGGATATCAATCATAATTATCAGTTTGAATTGCGAAAAATAAAAGAGCATGAATTAAACACTTGTTATGCAGTATTGGAGAATATGTTGGAGTTTTGGAGATGCTTTGTCTTCTGAATCTCTGCTTTCCCCCTGTCTTCTTCTTCACGCACGCAAGGTTCCTCCTATGGCAAGCTGTGTGATGGTGGATCACCGTTGTCAATGGCTACCATCCGTCCTCTCAGTGAAAATGGTCCAGGTGTGCTGTCACCGCACGGCTAATCATCTGTCGGTTCTCACTCGTGCTGGAATAGGATCCATTGATCCTTTTGCGTCTGTCACTACGCCCAACCCTTGTGAGTTTGAAGCTCGTCACAATCATTCAATCCCTGAATCCTACTCGGAATACCACAGACAAGGTTTAGACTTTCCGGATTCTCAAGAATGCTGCCAATGAATTCTAGCTTATACCACGAAGATTCTGATTAAGGAATCCAAGAGATACTCATTCAATCGAAGATAGAACGGAGGTGGTTGTCAGGCACGCGTTCATATGTTGAGAATGGTGATGAGTGTCACGGATCATCACATCCATCATATTGAAGTGTGAATGAACATCTTAGATAGAGACAAGCGTGTTTGAATAGAAAACAGAAATAATTGCATTAATTCATCGGGACACAGCAGAGCTCCTCACCCCCAACAATGGAGTTTAGAGACTCATGCCGTCAAAGAGTACAAAGTTCAGATCTAAAATGTCATGAGGTACAAAATAAATCTCTAAAAGTTGTTTAAATACTAAACTAGTAACCTAGGTTTACAGAAAATGAATAAACTAAGATAGATAGTGCTGAAATCCACTTCTGGGGCCCACTTGGTGTGTGTTGGGGCTGAGACTTGAGCTTTACACGTGCCTAGGCTGTTTCCAAAGTTAAACGCCAGGTTGTAACCTGTTTCTGGCGTTTAACGCCAGAATGCAACATCGAACTGGTGTTGAACGCCAGTTTACGTCGTTTATCCTTGAGCAAAGTATGAACTATTATATATTGCTGGAAAGACCTGGATGTCTACTTTCCAACGCAATTGAGATCGCACCATTTGGACTTCTGTAGCTCCAGAAAATCCATTTCGAGTGCAGGGAGGTCAGAATCCAACAGCATCTGCAGTCCTTTTTCAGCCTGAATAAGATTTTTGCTCAGCTCCCTCAATTTCAACCAGAAAATACCTGAAATCACAGAAAAACACACAAACTCATAGTAAAGTCAAGAAATATGAATTTTGCCTTGAAACTAATAAAAATATACTAAAAACTAACTAAAACATGCTAAAAACTACATGAAATTACCCCCAAAAAGCGTATAAAATATCCGCTCATCACCCTACCTTGATTTGCTGCCTCAAATCCGGTTATGATTTTAGGTGTTCTTTTTGCACTTTTTCCTCCTAAAACACATCAAGACAACTTTGAATCCATAAAATCTCAACTGACCAAACCTTAATCAACATGTTAGAAAGGGATTCCTCACCATGAACGTGCTAGAAATTGAAGATTCTTGGCTCACAAGTCAAGCTAAGCAAGAGATCTAAGGAAGAACATCGAGAAAACACATGTTTAGCATAGTTTTTCTTGAAAACCGAATTGAAGAGGGAAGGAGACAGCCCTATCACCTTATTTCCAGCCTTGATATGTTATATGGTTATGTATAGAAAGAAGGGATGATCATTTTGGTCGGATTAGAATTTTGATTTGAGTTTTAGTTCAGAAGAAATCAAGCTTTGAAGATTTGGAACTAAGAATTTTTCTCTCTTTTTCTCTCTAACTATTTTTGGCCACAAAGAGCAAATGAGACATCCTTGGAGGTCGTGGGGGTTTAGGGTGAGTTGTGATTGGTTGGCTTAGAGGTGGATTAAAATAATATTAAAATATCTTAGGTGTATAACTACTAAAACTAGATGTATCAGAACACTCGTAAAAATATCTCTAAAAATTGTTTTCTGAGCTACTAGTACAAATGACACAAGTAACATGATTAACATGAGAATAGAAGGTATATGATGAGGCATTAGCATTTTTAAAGTCATAAGAGAGTGCTGGTGCTAAGCTGCACCAGTAAACTATGAACCCGGTTAAATCGATTTCTCGTTTTTAACTAAAACAGACAAGGTAACCTTATAATATCATTCAAGCATCTTATAATACTAATATAATGATAATATTATACTATTATCTCTCTTCTCTCATGAATCGAGTCTGGTTCGTCAAACAGAGACTATTTACAAAAACTAGAATCAAAACTTGATGCCAAGGCATCTTAGGCTAGTTTCACTAGCCTTTTTCTTTTGTTTTTAGTAAGTTTTATGCACTTTCTTGAGCTATAAGAAATCAATTGGGTTAAAAATTCATGTATGCCTAGATTCATTCAACCATAATTATTTTGATGCAATTTCATGAGAATTATGCCATAAGTACTTGTGTGCTAAGAATGATGAGATTTCTCATGACTTTAGCAAGGCTTTGATGCATGTATTGGTTGATGACAGTGAAGAAATGCATGGAAGGAGGTTGAAAAATGGCCATGGAAAGGATGAAGAGGAAGCAACGTTGGTGGCCAAAGTTGGACGACCAACGTTGCCTCAAACGTTGAGAAGAATGAAATAGGGGAAGCTACTGCATAATTATCTGATACCCACGTTGGAGGGAGCGTTGGTGAGCCAACATTACCTCCAATACTTGATACAAAGTGCTTTCTGAAAAAATGAAAAAATTGTGGCGACGCGTACGCGTGCTATACACGCACGCGTGGATTATGAATTTTTGACAATCCACGCGCACGCGTAGGTGAGGCACACGCGTGAATAGGCCAACATTGGAGGGAACGTTGCCAGTCCAACGTTGAGGTCAACGTGCGCGATCTGAGCTCCAAAATCATGATTTTGAAAAAGCGCATCGACACGCACGCGTGTGCTACGCGTACGCATGAGCGTGAAAATTGGCAATCCACGTGCACGTGTATATGACGCGAACGTGTGGATGAATGAACATTGGAGGGAGCGTTGTTGGTCCAATGCTGATGCCAACGTCTTTGAAAACGCTTTAAAAGTTGAAGTTTGGGAATTTGCATCCACGAGCACACGTGGATGAGCTTTCTGGCCCTAAACGTGCACACGCATAGGCAGCGCATACGCGTGGACTGGTAATTTGCACCATCCACGCGCACGCGTGTGTCATATGTACGCGTGGACAGGAAAATGTTGGCACTCCAACGTTGAGTCAAACGTTGCTCAAAACGTCCAAAACTCAGTTTTCTCTGAAGGACATTTGACTCAATGTTTGCTCTCAAACGTGAACTCAAACGTGGGCATCAGAACACTGCAATTCAAGCAGATCTCTTCTCAACAGCATGGGGAGCCAACTGGAGCAATTTCAACCCATTTCAATTAAGGCCAAAAGCCCAATTCAGAGACTGAAGATCAATGGAAGAAAGTGTATAAATAGCTTAGAATTCAAGTTAGTTAAGACACACACAGAGACGGATACTGAAACTCTGCCAATTTTAATTCTACACTTTATTTTTTTGCAATGCATCTTCCAATTCTGTTTTTCATTTTGAGAGCTATGAACAACTAAACCCCTTTTATTAGGTTAGGGAGCTCTATTGTAATTCAATGGATCGATAATAGTTTCATCTTCTTCTTCTTTCTTTTTCTCTTGATTTTTGTTAGAAAGCTTTCGATCTCAATTCAATTGGACAGTTGTCTTGACAGAGAAGCTATCCATAATTGGAATTCCTCTGATCCTTGAGAGAGGGACGAAGAATTCATGCTAGAATTTCTTTCTCACATTGGATTAGATTGGGGGTTGGATGGATATTGTGACATTTAAACCTACCAATACTTTGATCTATGAATTTGTGTGGTCTAATCAGTGACCGGACTTCAACTCTTCCCATGAGAAATTAAATCAAGACATTGGGCAATTGTTCATGCTTAGAGAGATTGGTGAGCCAAGACATTAGGATCCAATCATCTAAGATTGCCAAGCAAAGTCAATGAATGCATTGATTGAGGAAGAGATAAAAATGAGTTGATCTGGAGAGTTCAATATCTCCTGAAACCCAATGAATCCCCTATTCTGATCTTACCTATTCTCATTATATTCTGCTCTTTAATTTCATGCTTAATCCCCATTCCAATTTAATTTCCTACAATTTAAGCTTCTGCCCTTTAATTTCTTGTAATTTAAGTTTCTGTTCTTTAGATTCGGCACTTTAATTTTTGTTCCTTTAATTTCTTGCAATTTAAGTTTCCCGCCAATTTACATTCTGCAACACCAATTCAATTCTGATTTCGTTCAACTAGAATAATTCTCCAATTAACATTGATCAACCAACTAATCCCTGTGGAATTTGACTTGACTCTATAGTGAGTTTTTACTTGACGACAATCCGGTGCACTTGCCAGTAGAAAATTATTGAGAGACAGTTTTCATGACATCAAGTTTATGGCGCCGTTGCCGGGGATTGGTTTTGTATTGACAATTACTAAATTGGAGGATAACTAGATTGAGCATTTTTCTTTTCTTTTGATTAATTCAATTTCAATTTCTGCTGTTACGTTTACTTTCTGCAATTTTAGTTGTTTCTCTTTATTTTTTCTTTAATTCCTTACTTTTCTGCAAAACTAATCCACTGACTCATTAACTGTTTGATTAATTGCCTCAATTGCTCTAACCACACTTTTTAATTAACTGTGAAATCTTCACTTGCTGGTTGCTGCTTGTTTTGGTACTTGTATGACAGGTAGAAGAGAGGTTTCAACCTATTTTGACAGTGAACCAGAAAGAACCTTCCTGAGATTAAGGAGGGAAGCAAGAGGAAAGAAAGCCATTGGTGCAGAGGAAGAAGAGGAGGACTTGGATATAAACATGGAGGATAATATAGAAAACCATCATGAAGGAGAGGTGAACAATCATGCCAGAGGAGGCGCAGCCAATCCTGCTGGACAAGAAAGGAGAGTTCTAGGGTCGTACATCAATCTAAACCCAGGAAACTATGGTAGCAGCATTCAAAAGCCAACCATCCATGCTAATAATTTCGAATTGAAGCCTCAACTTATCACACTCGTCCAAAATAATTGTTCTTTCGGAGGAAGTGCCAAAGAAGACCCTAATCAGCATCTCACTACATTCCAAAGGATCTGTGATACAGTTAAATCTAATGATGTTCATTCTGACACCTATAGATTGATATTGTTTCCATTTTCTTTGAGGGACAAAGCATCTAAATGGCTAGAATCATTTCCCAAAGAAAGCTTGACAACCTGGGAGGATGTGGTGAATAGATTCTTAGCAAGGTTCTACCCTCCTCAAAGAGTGAATAGACTGAGAACTGAGGTGCAGATATTCAGACAGCAGGATGGTAAAACCTTATATGAAGCCTGGGAGAGATTCAAAGATTTGACAAGGAAATGCCCCCTGAGATGTTTAATGAGTGGGTGCAATTGCATATCTGTTCCGAGGGTTACCTGAAACGTTGAGGTTGATCTCGGACGAGATCTTTCTGGGCTGATCGGAGCTGTTGTGTCCGACTTGTTGGAGCTTGAGGTGCTGTTGGTCTTCGATCGCCGGAGGGTGGTGGTACCTGCAAGAGACTTCGATGCTTAAGTTAGCACGGGCTTTAGGCAGGTTTTTTGTAGAATTGGAGTATGAGTTATACCTGGGTGCTCCAGTGTATTTACAGTAGTCTGGGATGACCTCCCTTGAGATAAGTTTGTTATCTTATCTTTCTTTTGTGGGTGAGTCCCCTTATCTTTAGGCCAGCCACCGTTAGGTGGGCTGTGATCTTCTGCTTTGGGCCTACTTGGGCCCTTGTAGCAATTTGGCCGAGCTCTTTGGGAAAAGGTCGATGTCGACCAGCCTTTATAAGAGGCCGATCATTTTTGTTTTCATCTAACCTGTATCGTGTAGCTCGATCCAAGGTATGAACAGTGGCCCTTGCTCGAGTTCAAAATTTCCCTTGAGTTCGTGTCCTTAGACTTCGACCCCTTTGAGGAAGTCGTGCTCGAGCATTCGCTTTTGGTTGATCTCCTGTATAACTCCTGTTAGGATTGCTTCTGCTTGAATGTGAAGCATTTCTTTCTTTCTTTAATTGTAGCGTGCGTTGCGCTTTCTTGGGAATGTGCAAGGGCTTTAAAGGCTCATTTAATTTCCTTTTGCCACTTCTTCTTTTCCCTCTTTTACATTTTATTTTGAAATTAAAGAAGAGATTTTACTCTCACTTTCAGTTTCTTCCTCCCTTTCACTTCTTCGTTCATTGTTTGCTAAATATTTTGTTCATCTGGCCTTTCTATTTTCACGCTCCTAAGCTCCCTACCTTCTTTGCTTAAGAGCGTTCGCTGGTGTGGATTGTCGGCGTTTCTGTCTGAGCCTTCTCTCGCGCTTGTTCCTTTTTCTCCGCAGGTTGGTATTCTTCTTCCTTTTTATGCCTCGATAGTCATCTTTATGTATGCTTTTACTGTTGCATGTCTGTCTTTTTCATGCAACATTTTGATCTTTATTGAGTTTGCTCTGAGAAGGTTGAACCTTCCCGTAAAGATTGTGTCTTTTGTTTTTTATCAATGTTTTGTGATTTTGTTTATCCCTACTGCTCCTATTTTAGGAAGATGTGCGCTTTTTAGGTCTCTGTTTGCTATCTCCAGTAGTTTGCTTTTGTTTGAGAGTTATAGGGTTTGATTTTTTGCATTTATTTCTATGTTCCCGTACTGTTGCCTCCAAAGGGTGCCCCTAGTTTTGCTGATTATTCCGTGTTTTCGTAGACCCTGGGGTTCCCTTTTTTGTTTCCCTACCTCTTTGTTTATTGATTGTTCCATAGGATTTGTAGAAATAGGAAGGACGAGAACAACTATGAACTGGTGTCGCCTGACCCTGAGGAAAGGGTTAGCTTCCCTCCCTTAGGTCGGAAAGAGCGTCCCTTTTTCTATGCCTATGATTACTTCTTTTCCTTGCTGAATATTACCATTCCTTTTATTATTTTTGAGACCGAACTGTTATGGAACTATAATGTGGCCCCTTCTCAGCTTCATCCCAACTCCTGGGCCTTTATAAAGATCTTTCAGTTACTGTGCTAAGAATTGGGTGTCCGACCTACCATTCAACTTTTTCTTTACCTCTTTGTTCTGACAAAACCCGGGGGTGGCCAAGAAGAAAGCTTCTTAGATTTCTTTCCGGACTACCCAGGGGAAGAAAGTGTTTTGGATGTTTGATGAGTCTTTCCGGGATTTTAAGAACTACTACTTTAAGGTCCAAGCTGTTCAGGATGCTCGACTTTTCTTTTTAGATGAAAATAATGAGCTAACCTTTCCTTTATAGTGGCAAAAAGATCCTGTAGTTCTCAAATATCCTTGGGAGAGTTTAGATGAGGTGGAACAAGCTTTTGTGAATGTTTTAGAAGAGCACTAGGGGGAGACTCCTCATTTGGATACAAAGAGATTTCTAGGAGATCTTTCCCTCCTCAGTGCCGAGCTAGGTAGTTCCCTGAGCTCTTCTTTTGTGCAATGTGTACTTTTGTATTGGTTTGAGATTCTGCCTTCATCTATGATTGTAACTGTTTTCTTGACTTCCTTTTCAGAAATGGTAAAGGCTCCAGACTCAATGAAGGCCTTCCATAGGGCTAAGAAGGCGACGGCTGCTGATGAGCGGATAATTTATACTCTTTTTGGCATTGTTTTTACATAGTTTTTAGTATGTTTTAGTTACTTTTTATTATATTTTTATTATTTTTTTATGAAAAAATCACATTTATGGACTTTACTATGAGTTTGTGTACTTTTCTGTAATTTCAGGTATTTTCTGGCTGAAATTGAGGGACCTGAGCAAAAATCTGATTCAGAGGCTGAGAAAGGACTGCAGATGCTATTGGATTCTGACCTCCCTACACTCAAACGCGTTTTTCTGGAGCTACAGAAATCCAATTGGTGCGTTCTTAATTGGTATGGAAAGCTAACATCCTGGGCTTTCCAGTAATATATAATAGTTCATACTTTGCCCAAGATTTGATGGCCCAAACTGGTGTTCAATGCCAGCTAGAGACCCTTTTCTGTCGTAAAACGCCGGAACTGGCACTAGAACTGGAGTTAAACGCCCAAACTGGTATCTAAGCTGGCGTTTAACTCTAGAAAAGGCCTATGCATGTGTAAAGCTCAATGCTCAGCCTAAGCACATACCAAGTGGGCCCCAAAAGTGGATTTCTGCAATATCTGCACTTAGTTACTCAATTTCTGTAATCCTTAGTAACTAGTTTAGTATAAATACTAGTCTTTCCTATTGTATTCATATATATCATCTTATGCCATTTTTCACATTTGGAGGCTGGCCATCCGGCCATGCCTAGACCTTTTTCTCTTATGTATTTTCTAACGGTGGAGTTTCTACACCTCATAGATTAAGGTGCGGAGCTCTGCTGTTCTTCATGAATTAATGCAAGTACTATTGTTTCTCTTTCAATTCACACTTACTTCTTCTCCAAGATATCTCTTGTACTTAATTCAGTTAAGTCAGAATGAAGGGGTGACCCGTGACAATCACCCACTATCTTCTTTACTCGCTTAGCCAATATCCACGTGCCTGACAACCACGAGCGGTCTACATGATGTTCAACGTAGTCATTGGACGACAACCGGAGTATAGTCTCTTGGGTCTCTGATCCACGGATTTGACTTTCCTTTCATGACAACAGAGCATTTGAATCCGTGAGATTAGAACCTTCGTGGTAGAGGCTAGAACCAATTGGCAGCATTCCTGAGATCCGGAAAATCTAAACCTTGTCTGTGGTATTCCGAGTAGGATCTGGGATGGGATGACTGTGATGAGCTTCAAACTCACGAATGTTGGGCATAGTGACAGTGTGCAAAAGGATAGAGAGATCCTATTCCGGCACAAGTGAGAATGGACAGATAATTAGCCATGCGGTAGCTGTGCCTAGTATTTTTCATTTGAGACGAGAGATCCGACAGATGATTAGCCGTACAGAAACCGTACCTGGACCATTTTCACTGAGAGGACGGATGGTAGCCATCGACAATGGTGATCCATGGTGCGGTATTTGTAACCCACTAACTTGCCGGCAAGTGCACCGGGTCGTACCAAGTAATACCTTACGTGAGTAAGGGTCGATCCCACGAGGATTGATGGATTAAGCAACAATAATGTTTGATAGGCTTAGTTAGACAAACAAAAAATAGTGTTTGAATATTCAAAGAGCATTAATTAATAAATTTAGATGTTTGAAGACAGGCAGGTGAATAAGTTGGGAGTAAAATATTGAGAAAGTAGTTAAGGCTTCAGAGTTATCTATTTTTTTGGATTTACTTTTCTTACTAACTATGTTAATTATGTAGAATTTAATTTATGGCAAACTATATGTGACTAGACCCTAATTCCTTAGACCTTTCTAGTCTCCTCTAAAATTCATTAACTGCCAATCCCTTGGTCAATTAATTCCAAGTAGAAGCTACATGATCAAATTCTAGTTTATATGCCACAAGAACTCTAATTACCCAAAAATAAAAGGATTATATGTCACGTATCCCGTTAAATCTAGATAATTAAAATAGAATATTTTTGTCTTTGCTCCTGCTCATATGAAAAAGAGGGAACAGAAAAATAATAATAATAGGGATCCTTTTTACCACAGTATAGAGGTCCCTGTGTGAGTAGAAGAAAGGAAGAAGAAAAGAATGTAATGTAAAAAAAAAACAGAAACACAAGGGAGAGGATAGCAGAGGTGTGAGATGAAGAGAAGTGTTAGTAGAAGGAGATGAGAGAGAAAGAGAATTTTCGAAAATAATTTTTGAAAAAGAGTTAGTGATTTTCGAAAATAATTTTTGAAAAAGAGTTAGTAATTTTCAAAAATTAAAATCAAAAATTAAAATAATTAGTTAATTAAAAAGAAATTTTGAAAAAGAGGGAGATATTTTCGAAAATTAGAGAGAGAGAGTTAGTTAGATATTTTTGAAAAAGATAAGAAACAAACAAAAAGTTAGTTAGTTAGTTGAAACAAATTTTGAAAATCAATTTTGAAAAGATAAGAAGATAGGAAGTTAGAGAGGATATTTTAAAATCAAATTTTTGAAAAAGATATGATTTTCAAAATCACAATTAATGACTTGATTCACAAGAAATCACAAGATATGATTCTAGAACTTAAAGTTTGAATCTTTCTTAACAAGTAAGTAACAAGTTTGAAATTTTTGAATCAAAACATTAATTGATGATGATATTTTCGAAAATTAGGAGATAAAGATAAGAAAAAGATTTTTGAAAAATATTTTTATAATTTTCGAAAATTAAAGAAAAAGATTTGATTTTTGAAAAAGATTTTGAAAAAGATAAGATTTTTAATTTGAAAATTTGATTTGACTTCATAAAAACAACTAGATTTTAAAATTTTTTGAAAAAGTCAAATCTAATTTTCGAAATTTTAAGAGAGAAAAAGGGAAAGATATTTTTTTGATTTTTGAATTTTTATGGAGAGAGAGAAAAAAATTAAAACATCATTTTCATGTTTTTCTCTTTTCTTTTTGGATCAAAACAAGGAATGCATGCAAGAACATTATGAATGTCAAGATGAACACCAAGAACACTTTGAAGATCATGATGAACATCAAGAACTTATTTTTGAAAATTTTTATATGCAAAGAAAACATGCAAGACACCAAACTTAGAAATCTTTCATGTTTTGACTTTATGAATGCAAAAATGCACATGTAAAACAAGAAAAGACACAAAACAAGAAAACATCAAGATCAAACAAGAAGACTTACCAAGAACAACTTGAAGATCATGAAGAACACTATGAATGCATGATTTTTTTCGAAAAATGCAGGATGAACATGCAATTGACACCAAACTTAAAAATTGACTCAAGACTCAAACAAGAAACACAAAATATTTTTTATTTTTATGATTTTCTAATTTTTTTGTATTTTTATTTTATATTTTTCGAAAATCAGTGTAAAAAAAAAAAGAAAAATAAGGATTCCAAAATTTTTAATATGAATTCTAGGAATCTTGTATTCTTATTCTAAAGCTCCAATCTGAGGGTTAGGCATGGTTTAATAGCCAACCAATCTTTAGTATGTAACTCAGACATGACACGGCTGACATTCCAATTAACTTGCTTCCATGCTGATGGTTGGAAGCCTCAGTCCAAAAGAATTTAGACATGGCTTTACAACCAGCCAGGCTTCACATGCTTCATGAAACACTAGAATTCATTCTTAAAAATTCTAAAGAACATAATAAAAAAATTTTTGAAAGGAATTTTTATTTTTTTCGAAAACAGATGAGAAAGTTTTGAAAAATTTTTGAGAATAAAACAAAAATAAAATTACCTAATCTGAGTAACAAGATGAACCGTTAGTTGTCCAAACTCGAACAATCCCTGACAACGGCGCCAAAAACTTGGTGCACGAAATTGTGATCTCAGGCAACGGTGCCAAAAACTCTGTACGCACGTCTTAATAAATTGTTTTTCATTCACAACTTCGATACAACTAACCAGCAAGTGTACTGGGTCGTCCAAGTAATAAAACCTTACGTGAGTAAGGGTCGATCCCACGGAGATTGTCGGTATGAAGCAAGCTATGGTCATCTTGTAAATCTCAGTCAGGCGGATATAAAATAGTCATGGAGTTTTCAAAAATTAATAATAAAATAAGGATAGAAATACTTATGTAAATCATTAGTGAGAAATTCAGATAAACGTATAGAGATGCCTTCGTTCCTCTGAACCTCTGCTTTCCTGCTGTCTTCATCCAATCAATCTTACTCCTTTCTATGGCTGGCTTTATGTAAGGACATCACCATTGGCAATGGCTACTTTTGATCCTTTCTGGAAAATGCTCCGATGCGCTGTCACTGCATGGCTAATCGTCTGGAGGCATCACCGTTGTCAATTGCTGCATCCCATCCTCTTGTGAAAATGGTCCAAATGCTCTGTCACAGCACGGCTAATCATCTGAGGTTCTCGATCATACTGGAATAGGATTCACCCTCCTTTTGCGTCTGTCACTACGCCCAGTACTCGCGAGTTTGAAGTTCGTCACAGTCATTCAATCCCAGAATCCTACTCGGAATACCACAGACAAGGTTTAGACTTTCCGGATTCTCATGAATGCCGCCATCAATCTAGCTTACACCACGAAGATTCTGATTAAGAGATCCAAGAGATAGTCATCCAATCTAAGGTGGAACGGAAGTGGTTGTCAGGCACGCGTTCGTGGGGGAATGATGATAATTGTCACGTTCATCACATTCATGTTGAAGTGCGAATGAATATCTTAGAAATGGAATAAGTTGAGTTGAATAGAAAAACAGTAGTACTTTGCATTAATTCATGAGGAACAGCAGAGCTCCACACCTTAATCTATGGAGTGTAGAAACTCTACCATTGAAAATACATAAGTGAAAGGTCCAGGAATGGCCGAGAGGCCAGCCCCCATGATCTAAGAACCAGGCGTCCAAAGATGTCTCATACAATAGTAAAAAGTCCTATTTATAATAAACTAGCTACTAGGGTTTACAGAAGTAAGTAATTGATGCATAAATCCACTTCCGGGGCCCACTTGGTGTGTGCTTGGACTGAGCTTTAGCTTTCCACGTGTAGAGGCTTCTTTTGGAGTTGAACGCCAGGTTGTAACGTGTTTCTGGCGTTCAACTCTGGTTTGTGACGTGTTTCTAGCGTTTAACTCTAGACAGCAGCGTAGAACTGGCGTTCATAGCCCTTTTACGTCGTCTAAACTCGGCCAAAGTATGGACTATTATATATTTCGGGAAAGCCCTGGATGTCTAATTTCCAACGCAATTGGAAGCGCGCCATTTTAAGTTCTGTAGCTCCAGAAAATCCACTTTGAGTGCAGGGAGGTCAGAATCCAACAGCATCAGCAGTCCTTCTTCAACCTCTGAATCTGATTTTTGCTCAAGTCCCTCAATTTCAGTCAGAAAATACCTGAAATCACAAGTGAATTTAACATAAAAACTAATAAAAACATCCCTAAAAGTAACTAGATCCTACTAAAAACATACTAAAAACAATGCCAAAAAGCGTATAAATTATCCGCTCATCAGTCCCCATCCATCAATTGAAGATTTGCTGATTGCTATAATTAATTCTTATTTAAATTCAAATTTTAAAAATAGAAAAAGATATTATGTTAGTTTTAAAGATATATTTTTAAATTAATTAGGATTAGATATAAATAGGGGGATACCACCTCAACATTATTCAATCCTAGACTACCAAAATACATTTTATTAGAATCCTTATTTTCTACTCTGAACCATGAGCAACTAATCCTCCATTGTTAAGGTTAGGAGCTCTGTCTATTTCTATGGATTAATTTTATTTTTTTTTCTATTTTAATTTATGCATGGATTTATAATTTAAGAATTGTTTTCGCTCTTTATCTTATGAATTTGGGTGGAACGGAAGTATGACCCTCTTTCTATTTGAGTTCTTGTAAAACTTGGAAAAGCTCTTTACTTGAACAACAGCTTGAAAATATATTCTCCTAAATTTTAATTATCTAGATTTAACGGGATTCTTCCTTTCTTCTACTCACACAGGGACCTCTATACTGTGGTAAAAAGGATCCCTATTATTATTATTTTTCTGTTCCCTCTTTTTCATATGAGCAGGAGCAAAGACAAGAATATTCTTGTTGAAGCAGATCCAGAACCTGAAACGACTCTGAAGAGGAAACTAAGAGAAGCTAAATTACAACTATCCAGCAAGCACCTGTCAGGAATTTTCGAACAAGAAGAGGATATGGCAGCCGAAAATAATAATAATGTAAGAAGGATGCTTGGTGACTTTACTGCACCTAATTCCAATTTACATGGAAGAAGCATCTCCATCCCTACCATTGGAGCAAACAATTTTGAGCTTAAACCTCAATTAGTTTCTCTGGTGCAGCAGAACTGCAAGTTTCATGGACTTCCATCTGAAGATCCTTTTCAGTTCTTAACTGAATTCTTGCAGATCTGTGATACTGTTAAGACTAATAGAGTATATCCTGAAGTCTACAGGCTCATGCTTTTCCCTTTTGCTGTAAGAGACAGAGCTAGAGTGTGGTTGGACTCTCAACCCAAAGATAGCCTGAACTCTTGGGATAAGCTGGTCACAGCTTTCTTAGCCAAGTTCTTTCCTCCTCAAAAGCTTAGTAAGCTTAGAGTGGATGTTCAAACCTTCAGACAGAAAGAAGGTGAATCCCTCTATGAAACTTGGGAGAGATACAAAGAACTGACCAAAAAGTGTCCTTCTGATATGCTTTCAGAATGGACCATCCTGGATATATTCTATGATGGTCTTTCTGAATTAGCTAAAATGTCATTGGATACTTCTGCAGGTGGATCCATTCACCTAAAGAAAACGCCTGCAGAAGCTCAAGAACTCATTGAGATGGTTGCTAATAACCAGTTCATGTACACTTCTGAGAGGAATCCTGTGAGTAATGGGACGCCTCAGAAGAAGGGAGTTCTTGAAATTGATACTCTGAATGCCATATTGGCTCAGAATAAAATATTGACTCAGCAAGTCAATATGATTTCTCAGAGTCTGAACGGAATGCAAGCTGCATCCAACAGTACTCAAGAGGCATCTTCTGAAGAAGAAGCTTATGATCCTGAAAACCCTGCAATAGCAGAGGTGAATTACATGAGTGAACCTTATGGAAACACCTATAACCCCTCATGGAGAAATCACCCAAATCTCTCATGGAAGGATCAACAAAGGCCTCAACAAGGCTTTAATAATGGTGGAAGAAATAGGTTTAACAATAGTAAACCTTTTCCATCATCCACTCAGCAACAGACAGAGAACTCCGAACAAAATACATCTAATTTAGCAAACTTAGTCTCTAATCTATCTAAGGCCACTGTAAGTTTCATGAATGAAACAAGGTCCTCCATTAGAAATTTGGAGGCACAAGTGGGCCAGCTGAGTAAAAGGATCACTGAAATCCCTCCTAGTACTCTCCCAAGCAATACAGAAGAAAATCCAAAAGGAGAGTGCAAGGCTATTGATATAACCATCATGGCCGAATCCAAGGAAGAAGGGAAGGACGTAAATCCCAGTGAGGAAGACCTCCTGGGACGTCCAGTGATCAATAAGGAGTTTCCCTCTGAGGAACCAAAGGAACCTGAGGCTCATCTATAGACCATAGAGATTCCATTAAACCTCCTTATGCCATTCATGAGCTCTTATGAGTATTCCTCTTCTAAAGAGAATGAGGATGCTACTGAAGAGCAAGTTACCAAGTACCTTGGTGCAAATTATGAAGCTGAATGCCAAATTATTTGGTATTGAGACTTGGGAAGATGAACCTCCCTTGTTCACCAATGAACAAAGTGATCTGGATCAACTGACATTGCCTCAGAAGAAACAGGATCCTGGAAAGTTCCTGATACCTTGTACCATAGGCACCATGATCTTTGAAAAGGCTCTGTGTGACCTTGGTTCAGGGATAAACCTCATGCCCCTCTCTGTAATAGAGAAACTGGGAATCTTTGGGGTGCAAGCTACTAAAATCTCATTAGAGATGGCAGACAATTCAAGAAAACAGGCTTATGGACAAGTAGAGGACGTGTTAGTAAAGGATGGAGGCCTTTACATCCCTGCTGATTTCATAGTCCTAGATACTGGGAAGGATAAGGATGAATCCATCATCCTTGGAAGACCCTTCCTAGCCACAGCAAGAGCTGTGATTGATGTTGACAGAGGTGAACTAGTCCTTCAATTGAATGAGGACTCCCTTGTGTTTAAAACTCGAGGTCATCCTTCTGTAAACATGGAGAGGAAGCATAAAAAGCTTCTCTCAAAACAGAGTCAACCAGAGGCCCCGCAGTCAAACTCTAAGTTTGGTGTTGGGAGGCCACAACCAAACTCTAAGTTTGGTGTTGAACTCCCATATCCAAAATCTAAGTTTGGTGTTGGGGAGTCTCAACAATGCTCTGAAAATCTGTGAGGCTCCATGAGAGCCCACTGTCAAGCTATTGACATTAAAGAAGCGCTTGTTGGGAGGCAACCCAATTTTTATTTATCTAATTTTATTTTTCTTGTTTTTTCATGTTTTATTAGGTTCATGATCATGTGGAGTCACGAAAAAAATAGAAAAATTAAAAACAAAATAAAAAACAGCAGAAAAAAAAATCACACCCTAGAGGAAGACCTTACTGGCATTTAAACGCCAGTAAGAAGCATCTGGCTGGCGTTCAACGCCAGAACAGAGCATGGTTCTAGCGCTGAACGCCCAAAATGGGCAGCATCTGGGCGTTTGAATGCCATAATTGCACCCTGGAGAAGAGCTGGTGCTGAACGCCCAGAACAAGCATGGTTCTGGCATTCAATGCCAGAAATGGGCAACAAATGGGCGTTCAACGCCCAGAACAAGCACCAATCTGGCGCTGAACGCCCAGAGTTGTGTGCAAGGGTATATTGCATGCCTAATTTGGTGCAAGGTTGTAAATCCTTGAACACCTCAGGATCTGTGGACCCCACAGGATCACCTCAGGATCTGTGGACCCCACAGGATCCCCACCTACCTCCACTCACTTCTTCTCACCCCTCTTTCAGACAATCCCATAAACACTCTTCCCCAACACTCTTCACCAATCACCTCAATCCCTCTTCCCTATCATCACTTCACCACTCACATCCATCCAAACCCACCCTATATGGCCGAATACACCCCTCCCCCCTCTCCTCCATATTTTCTTCTTCTTCTTCTTCATCTATTCTTTCTTCTCTTGCTCGAGGGCGAGCAATATTCTAAGTTTGGTGTGGTAAAAGCATAAGCTTTTTGTTTTTCCATTACCATTGATGGCACCCAAGACCAGAGAATCCTCTAAAAAAGGGAAAGGGAAGACAATTGCTTCCACCTCTGAGCCATGGGAGATGGAAAGATTTATCTCACAAGCCCATCACTAAGAAAAGGATAGAGCAAACAAGAGAGCACATTCATGGATCTCAACAGGCATATGAAGAAGCTCATCATCAAGAAACCCCTGAGATACCACAAGGGATGCACTTTCCTCCACAGAATTTTTGGGAGCAAATCAACACCTCCCTAGGAGAATTAAGCTCCAACATGGGACAACTAAGGGTAGAACATCAAGAGCACTCCATCATCCATCATGAAATTAGAGAAGATCAAAAAGCAATGAGGGAGGAGCAACAAAGACAAGGAAGAGACATAGAAGAGCTCAAGGACATCATTGGTTCCTCAAGAAGGAAACGCCACCATCACTAAGGTGGATTCATTCCTTGTTCTTACATTCTCTGTTTTTCGTTTTTTTTTATGTTAAGTGCTTATCTATGTTTGTGTCTTTATTACGTGATCATTAGTGTCTAAGTGTCTATGCCTTAAAGTAGTGAATATGAATCCATCACCTCTCTTAAATGAAAAACGTTTTTAATTCAAAAGAACAAGAAGTACATGAGTTTCGAATTTATCCTTGAACTTAGTTTAATTATATTGATGTGGTGACAATACTTTTTGTTTTCTGAATGAATGCTTGAACAGTGCATATGTCTTTTGAGGTTGTTGTTCATGAATGTTAAATATGTTGGCTTTTGAAAGAATGATGACAAGGAGAAATGTTATTTGATAATCTGAAAAATCATAAAAATGATTCTTGAAGCAAGAAAAAGCAGCAAAGAACAAAGCTTGCAGAAAAAAATAGCGAAAAAAAAAGAGAGAGCAAAAGCAAGCAGAAAAAGCCAAAAGCTCTTAAAACCAAAAGGCAAGAGCAAAAAGCCAATAACCCTTAAAATCAAAAGGCAAGGGTAAATAAAAAGGATCCCAAGGCTTTGAGCATCAGTGGATAGGAGGGCCTAAAGGAATAAAATCCTGGCCTAAGCGGCTAAACCAACCTGTCCCTAACCATGTGCTTGTGGCGTGAAGGTCTCAAGTGAAAACTTGAGACTGAGCGGTTAAAGTCAAGGTCCAAAGCAAAAGAAGAGTGTGCTTAAGAACCCTGGACACCTCTAATTGGGGACTCTAGCAAAGCTGAGTCACAATCTGAAAAGGTTCACCTAGTTATGTGTCTGTGGCATTTATGTATCCGGTCGTAATACTGGAAAACAAAGTGCTTAGGGCCACGGCCAAGACTCATAAAGTAGCTGTGTTCAAGAATCATCATACTGAACTAGGAGAATCAATAACACTATCTGAACTCTGAGTTCCTATAGATGCCAATCATTCTGAACCTCAATGGATAAAGTGAGATGCCAAAACTATTCAAGAGGCAAAAAGCTACAAGTCCCGCTCATCTGATTGGAGCTATGTTTCATTAATAGTTTGGAGTTTATAGTATATTCTCTTCTTTTTATCCTATTTGATTTTCAGTTTCTTGGGGACAAGCAACAATTTAAGTTTGGTGTTGTGATGAGCGGATAATTTATACGCTTTTTGGCATTGTTTTTAGTATATTTTTAGTAGAATCTAGTTACTTTTAGGGATGTTTTTATTAGTTTTTATGTTAAATTCACATTTCTGGACTTTACTATGAGTTTGTGTGTTTTTTTGTGATTTCAGGTATTTTCTGACTGAAATTGAGGGACTTGAGCAAAAATCAGATTCAGAGGTTGAAGAAGGACTGCTGATGCTGTTGGATTATGACCTCTCTGCACTCAAAGTGGATTTTCTGGAGCTACAGAACTCAAAATGGCGCTCTTCCAAATGCGTTGGAAAGTGAACATCCAGGGCTTTCCAGCAATATATAATAGTCCATATTTTGGCCGAGTTTAGATGACGTAAAAGGGCGTTGAATGCCAGTTCTACGCTGCTGTCTAGAGTTAAATGCCAGAAACACATCACAAACCAGAGTTGAACGCCAGAAACACGTTACAACCTGGCGTTCAACTCCAAAAGAAGCCTTTGCACGTGGAAAGCTAAAGCTCAGCCCAAGCACACACCAAGTGGGCCCCGGAAGTGGATTTATGCATCAATTACTTACTTCTGTAAACCCTAGTAGCTAGTTTATTATAAATAGGACTTTTTACTATTGTATGAGACATCTTTGGACGCCTGGTTCTTAGATCATGGGGGCTGGCCTCTCGCCATGCCTAGACCTTTCACTTATGTATTTTCAATGGTAGAGTTTCTACACTCCATAGATTAAGGTGTGGAGCTCTGCTGTTCCTCATGAATTAATGCAAAGTACTACTGTTTTTCTATTCAACTCAACTTATTCCGCTTCTAAGATATTCATTCACACTTCAACATGAATGTGATGAACGTGACAATCATCATCATTCCCCCACGAACGCGTGCCTGACAACCACTTCCGTTCCACCTTAGATTGGATGACTATCTCTTGGATCTCTTAATCAGAATCTTCGTGGTGTAAGCTAGATTGATGGCGGCATTCATGAGAATCCGGAAAGTCTAAACCTTATCTGTGGTATTCCGATTAGGATTCTGGGATTGAATGACTATGACGAACTTCAAACTCGCGAGTGCTGGGCGTAGTGACAGACGCAAAAAGAGGGTGAATCCTATTCCAGTATGATCGAGAACCTCAGATGATTAGCCGTGCTGTGACAGAGCATTTGGACCATTTTCACAAGAGGATGGGATGCAGCAATTGACAACGGTGATGCCTCCAGACGATTAGCCATGCAGTGACAGCGCATCGGAGCATTTTCCAGAAAGGATCAAAAGTAGCCATTGCCAATGGTGATGTCCTTACATAAAGCCAGCTATAGAAAGGAGTAAGATTGATTGGATGAAGACAGCAGGAAAGCAGAGGTTCAGAGGAATGAAAGCATCTCTATGCGTTTATCTGAAATTCTCACCAATGATTTACATAAGTATTTCTATCCTTATTTTATTATTAATTTTCGAAAACTCCATGACTATTTTATATCCGCCTGACTGAGATTTACAAGATGACCATAGCTTGCTTCATACCGACAATCTCCGTGGGATCGACCCTTACTCACGTAAGGTTTTATTACTTGGACGACCCAGTGCACTTGCTGGTTAGTTGTATCGAAGTTGTGAATGAAAAAAAATTTATTAAGACGTGCGTACAGAGTTTTTGGCGCCGTTGCCTGAGATCACAATTTCGTGCACCAGGGACCACTTGGCTTCACTAGGATCCACGCCTAACTTGGGCTTGGTAGCATGAATTAGAGTTTAGTTGAGTGAAGCTGCACCTAACTTGGGCTTTAGTGCGCTTAACTTGAAGTGGGCAGGACCAATCTCGCGTATTGTTTTTGTATCTTGCGCCTAACTTGAGAAATCTCAAGTTAGGCGAAGCCTTGGCAGTAAGTTCAGAGAAAAAGTATGGACTATTATATATCGTTGGAAAGCTCTGAAAGTTAGCTTTTCAACGCCACTAGAATCACATCCATTGGACCTCTGTAGCTCGAGTTATTTAGGTTTGGATGCAGATAGGTCAGGGTTGACAGCATCATTCGCCTTCATCTCTTCTTCTGTAGAAACTCCATCAAATCCAGCTGAATGCTACCTAAAATAAACAGAATTTCACAAGACTCAAAGTAGCATCCATAGTGGCTAAAAGATAATTAATTCTTGATTCAACTCAACAATTTAAATACAAATTCACTAGGAAAAGATAGGGAAGATGCTCACGCATCAATCCCCCAACATACAGCTTGCCATGGAAGGGAGCACGCATGATTGGATGAAGACAATAGGAAAGCAGAGGTTCAGAAGCAACAAAGTATCTCCAAACGCTTATCTGAAATTCCCACCAATGAATTATTACATATGTATCTTTATTTTAATTTACGTTTTATTTATCTTTCAATTATCAAAACTCATAACCAATTGAATCTGCCTGACTAAGGTTTACAGGATGACCATAGCTTGCTTCAAGCCGGAAATCTCTGTGGGATCGACCCTTACTCGCGTAAGGTTTTATTACTTGGACGACCCAGTGCACTTGCTTGTTAGTTATACCGGAGTTGTGAAAAGTGTGATCACAATTCCGTGCACCAAGTTTTTGGCGCCGTTGCCGGGAATTGTTCGAGTTTGGACAACTGATGGTTCATCTTGTTGCTTAGATTAGGTAACATTCTTTCTTGTTTCAACCTTTATTTTCTTTTCAAAAAGTTTTTAAAAATATTTCAAAAAAAAAAGGTTTTCGAAAAAAAATGTTCTTCAAAAATTTTAAGAATGAATTTCACCTTAGAGCTCCATGATGATATGTTGAAGCTGGGCTGGCTATTAAACCATGTCTGATTCTTTTGGACCGAAGCTTCCACTTATCATTGCAGCTATTGGAGGAGCCTTTGGATTCTTATTTATAATTCTGTGCTAAAGCTTGGCTGGCCATTTCGCCATGTCTAATTCTTTTGGACCGAAACTGTAGACTAACATTGCATGAATCCTGGAATTCTTATTAAAAATTTTGAATTTCTTTATTTTCTTTTTTCAAAATAATTTCGAAAAAATACAAAAAGTTTAATAAAATCATAAAAACCAAAAAAAAAATTTGTGTTCCTTGTTTAAGTCTTGTGTCAAATTTTAAGTTTGGTGTCAACTGCATTTTTTTTAATTTAATTTTTTTTAATTTTCGAAAATTCATGCATTATGTTCTTCATGATCTTCAACTTGTTCTTGATGATTTTCTTTGTTTGATCGTTACATTTTCTTCTTTTGTGTCTTTTCTTGTTTTTCATATGCATTTTCAAATTGTTAGTGTCCCTAGTACAAAAGTTCTTAAGTTTGGTGTCTTGCATGTCTTTCTTTTCTTAAAAAATTTTCAAAAATATGTTCTTGATGTTCATCATGATCTTCAAAGTATTCTTGGTGTTCATCTTGACATTCAAAGTGTTCTTGCATGCATTATTTGTTTTGATCTTAAATTTTTATGTTTTGTTTCATTTTGTTGTTTTTCTTTCTCCTCATTAAAAATTCAAAAGTAAAAAAAAATATCTTTTCCTTATTCTTTTCATAATTTTCGAAATTTTGAGTTGACTTGGTCAAAAATTTTTAAAATTTAGTTGTTTCTTGTTAGTCAAGTCAAAAATTTCAATTTAAAAACTTTATATTTTCAAATCTTTTTCAAAATCAATTCTTTTTTATTTTTTTTTATGATTTTCGAATTTTATTCTTAAAATTTTCAAAATATTTTTCATTTTTCTTTTAATGTTTTCGAAAATTTTAAAACTAATTTTTCAAAATCTTTTTCTTAATTTTATTTCATATTTTCAAAAATCCTTGCTAACAATTAATGTTTTGATTCAAAAATTTCAAGTTTGTTACTTTCTTGTTAAGAAAGTTTCAATCTCTAAATTCTAGAATCATATCTTTTAGTTTCTTGTTAATCAAGTCATCAACTTTAATTTTAAAAATAAAATCTTTTTAATTTCTTTTTCAATTCTTTTTCAAAATAAATTTCAATCATATCTTTTTAAAATTTTAATTTCAAAATCTTTTTCTAACTTTTTATCTTTTCAAAATTTATTTTCAAATCTTTTTCAACTAACTACTTGACTTGTTTGTTTTAATTTTAAAAAGTTTACTATTTCTTATCTTTTCTAAAACCACCTAACTACTTTTCCACTTCTAATTTTCGAAAATCACTAATTACTTTTTCAAAAATCTTTTTAATTAACTAATTGTTTTAGTTTTTCATTTTCTTGTATTTCTTTTCCAAATATTCGAAACTAACTTAATTAATTAAATAAAAATAAAAATATTTTTCTTTTCCCTCTTCTTAAAATTCGAATACTCTCTCTCTCTCGTCTCTTTCTATTTATTTTTCTTTTCTCCCTCTCTCTGTGTTCGAATTCTTCTTATTCTCTCTACCTCATTCTTCTATTCTTCTTTTCCTCTAACACATAAAGGAATCTCTATACTGTGACATAGAGGGTTCCTCTTCTCTCTTTGTTCTCTTTTTTTTCATATGAGCAGGAACAGGGATAAAGATATTCTTGTTGAAGCTGATCCTGAACCTGAAAGGACTCTGAAGAGGAAGCTAAGAGAAGCTAAAGCACAACACTCCGGAGAGGACCTTACAGCAAATTTCGAAAAAGAGGCAGACATGGCAGCCGAACCTGAGAACAATGGTGGAGATGCAAGGAAGATGCTTGGTGACTTTACTGCACCAACTTCCAACTTCTATGGAAGAAGCATCTCAATTCCTGCAATTGGAGCAAACAACTTTGAGCTTAAGCCTCAATTAGTTTCTCTAATGCAGAAGAATTGCAAGTTTCATGGACTTCCATTGGAAGATCCTCATCACTTCTTAGCTGAATTCTTGCAAATCTGTGACACTGTTAAGACCAATGGGGTTGATTATGAGGTCTACAGACTTATGCTTTTCCCCTTTGCTATAAGAGACAGAGCTAGGATATGGTTGGACTCACAACCTAGAGAAAGCCTGAACTCTTGGAAAAAGATGGTCAATACTTTCTTGGCTAAATTCTTTCCACCTCAAAAGATGAGCAAGCTTAGAGTGGAAGTCCAAACCTTCAGATAGAAAGAAGGTGAGTCCCTCTATGAAGCTTGGGAAAGATACAATCAATTGATCAGAAGGTGTCCTTCTGACATGCTTTCAGAATGGAGCATCTTAGGTATATTTTATGATGGTCTGTCTTAATTGTCCAAGATGTCATTGGACCACTCTGCTGGTGGATCTCTTTATCTAAAGAAAACACCTGCAGAAGCCCAGGAACTCATTGAAATGGTTGCAAATAACTAGTTCATGTATACTTCTAAAAGAAATTCTGTGAATAATAGGATGACTCAGAAGAAAGGAGTTCTTGAGATTGATACTCTGAATGCCATATTGGCTCAGAATAAAATATTGACTCAGCAAGTCAATATGATTTTTCAGAATCTGACTGGATTGCAAGCTGCATCCAGCAGTACTAAAGAAGTCTCCTCTGAAGGAGAAGCTTATGACCCTAAGAATCCTGCAAGGGAAGAGGTGAATTACATGGGAGAATCCTATGGAAACACCTATAATCCTTCATGGAGAAATCATCCAAATTTCTCATGGAAGGATCAACAGAAGCCTCAACAAGGCTTCAATAATAATAATGGTGGGATAATTCGGTTTGGCAATAGCAAACCTTTTCCATCATCTTCTCAGCAACAGACAGAGAATTCTAGGCAGAGCCTCTCTGACTTAGCAACCATAGTCTCTGATCTAACTAAGACCACTCACAGTTTCATGACTAAAACAAGGTCCTCCATTAGAAATCTGGAGACACAAGTGGGTCAGCTGAGTAAAAGAGTTACTGAAACTCCTCCTAGTACTTTCCCAATCAGTACAGAAGAGAATCCCAAAAGAGAGTGCAAGGCCATAACCATATCCAAAGTGGCCTGATGAGCGGATAATTTATACGCTTTTTGGCATTGTTGTTAGTATGTTTTTAGTATATTTTAATTAGTTTTTATTATATTTCTATTAGTTTTTATTTAAAATTCACTTTTCTGGACTTTACTATGAGTTTGTGTGTTTTTCTATGATTTCAGGTATTTTCTGGTTGAAATTGAGGGACCTAAGCAAAAATCTGATTCAGAGGCTGAAAAAGGACTACAGATGTTGTTGGATTCTGACCTCCCTGCACTTAAAGTGGATTTTCTGGAGCTGCAGAAGCCCAATTGGCGCGCTCTCAATTGCGTTGGAAAGTAGACATCCTGGCTTTCCAGCAATATATAATAATAATCTATACTTTGCCCGAGATTTGATGGCCCAAACAGGCGTTCCAAGTCAGCTCAAGAATTCTAGCGTTTAACGCTAGAACTGGCATAAAAACTGGAGTTAAACACCCAAACTGGCACAAAAGCTGGCGTTTAACTCCAAGAAAAGTCTCTACACATGAAAGCTTCAATGCTCAGCCCAAGCACACACCAAGTGGGCCCCGGAAGTGGATTTTTACACTAAACACCCTAGCTTACTCATTTTCTGTAATCCTAGGTCACCAATTTACTATAAAAACTACTTTTAGTGATTCATCTTGTACCTCATGACATTCTACACGTTTCATATTGTATCTTCTACGGCATGAGTCTCTAAACCCCATTGTTGGGGGTGAGGAGCTCTGCTGTTCTTCATGAATTAATGCAATTACTACTGTTTTCCATTCTATCACGCTTGCTTCTATTCTAAGATATTCATTCGCACTTCAACCTGATGAATGTGATGATCCGTGACAATCATCATCATTCTCACCTATGAACGCGTGCCTGACAACCACCTCCGTTCTTCCTTAGATTGAATGCATATCTCTTAGCCTCATGATTCAGATCAGAGTCTTCGTGGTATAAGCTAGAATTATTGGCGGCCATTCCTGAGATCCGGAACGTCTAAACCTTGTCTGTGGTATTTTGAGTAAGATCTGGGAAGGGATGGCTATGACGAGCTTCAAACTCACAATTTTTGGGCGTGTGACAGACGCAAAAGGATCAATGGATCCTATTCCGACATGATCGAGAACTGACAGATGATTAGCCGTGCGGTGACAGCGCATTTGGAACATTTTCACTGAGAGGACGGGAAGTAGCCATTGACAACGGTGATGCCCAACTTAAAGCTTGCCATGGAAGGAGCCTTGCGTGCATGAAGAAGAAGATAGTAGGAAAGCAGAGATTCAGAAGACAAAGCATCTCCAAAGCCTCAACCTGTTCTTCATTACTGCATAACAAGTATTTATTTCATGTTCTTTACCTTTTACAATTAAATCTGAGAATTATTGATATCCTGACTAAGAGTTACAAGATAACCATAGCTTGCTTCAACCCGACAATCTCCGTGGGATCGACCTTTACTCATGTAAGGTATTACTTGGATGACCCAGTGCACTTGCTGGTTAGTTGTGCGGAGTTGCAAAAGTGTGATTGTAATTTCGTGCACCAAGTTTTTAGTGCCGTTGCCGGGGATTGTTCCAGTTTGGACAACTGACGGTTATTCTTGTTGCTTAGATTAGGAATATTTTGTTTTTGTTGGTTTAGAGTCTTTTATTTGAGTTTAATTTTATATTTTAAGTTTGGTGTCAATTGCGTGATTTTATTTTCTTTTAATTTTCGAAATTGCATGTCCTTAGTTCTTTCTTGATCTTTAAAAATTCTATGTTTGGTGTCTTCTTTGTGTTTTCCTTTAAATTTTCGAAAAGTTGTGTTTGATTTTCTAAAAATTTTAAGTTTGGTGTCCCTTGTGCTTTTATTTACTTAAAAAATTTTCCAAAAATTTGTTCTTGGTGTTCATCTTGATCTTCAAAGTGTTCTTGGTGTTCATCTTGACATTCAAAGTTTTCTTGTTTGTTCTCTGTGTTTTGATCTAAAATTTCTAAGTTTAGTGTCATTTTGTTGTTTTTCTCTTTCCGCATTAAAATTCAAAAATCAAAAAAATATCCTTTCCTTATTTTACTCATAAATTTCGAAATTTTGCATTAATTTAGTCAAAGATTTTCAAAATCATATCTTTTTTTTTTAGTCAAGTCAATATTCTAATTTCAAAAATTGATCTTTTCAAATCTTTTTCAAAAATCAAATCTTTTTAATTTCTTCAATCATATCTTTTCAATCATATCTTTTTTTTAATTTGCAATCATATATTCTCAATCATATCTTCTTCAAAATAATTTTCAATCATATCTTTTTAATTGCTAATTTCAAAATCTTTTTAATTAATTAATTAATTTAGTTTTCAATTTGCTTTGATTTTATTTTCTTTTAGTTTTCAAAATTTTATTTTATTTTCCTTTTATTTCATTTTATTATTTTCGGTCATTTTTAATTAAATAAATAAAAAAATAAAAATATAATTTATTTGCAATTCATATCAATTCCCTTTTCTCCATCATGGACATAAGTGGAAATGAATAGTCTAGAAGGACTCTGGGGTCATATGCTAACCCCATTACAGCTGCATATAGGAGTAGCATCTGTATACCTCCCATCAAAGCAAGCAGTTTTGAGCTAAATCCTCAGCTCATTATCATGGTGCAGCAAAATTGCCAGTATTCCGGTCTTCCACAGGAAGAACCTACTGAGTTTCTGGCACAATTCTTACAAATTACTGACACAGTACGTGATAAAGAAGTGGATCAAGATGTCTACAGATTATTATTGTTTCCATTTGCTGTAAAAGATCAAGCTAAGAGGTGGTTAAATAACCAACCCACAGCAAGCATAAAAACATGGAGACAATTAACAGACAAATTCCTGAATCATTTTTACCCTCCAAAAAGGATGACACAGCTAAGGCTGGACATCCAAGGCTTTAAACAAGAAAATCATGAATCTCTTTATAATGCCTGGGAGAGGTACAGAGGGATGCTAAGAAAATGCCCCTCTGAAATGTTCTCAGAGTGGGTACAGTTAGACATCTTCTACTATGGACTTACAGAAAAAGCTCAGATGTCTCTAGACCACTCAGCTGGTGGATCTATACACATGAGAAAAACAATTGAAGAGGCTCAATAACTCATAGATACAGTTGCTAGAAATCAACATCTGTACTCAAACAGTGAGTCCTCCATAAAAGAAGAGGCTATAGTAGTAACTACTGATCCTAATCCTCAAGAATAGATTGTTGAACTTAATCAGCAATTACTCCTTATGACAAAACAATTAGCAGAATTCAAAGAGATGCTCCAAGACACTAAAAATGCTAACAAGAATATAGAAGCACAATTAAATCAGACAAGACAGCAGCTATCTAAACAGATAACAGAAGAATGCCAAGCTGTCCAACTAAGGAGCGGGAGGACATTGAATAACTCAACTCAAAGTAGCAAAAAGTCAAGAAAGGAACAAATGACAGAGGATGACCAAACCACTGTCCAAAATCCCTCTGAGGACATCAAGAGCCCAGAGAGGAATAACACTGGCGTTCAAACGCCAGAAAAGGGGGAAAAACTGGCGTTAAACACCCAATGGATGCCCAAATCTAGCGTTCAAACGCCAGAAAAGAGTGGGAACCTAGCGTTAAACGCCCATTCAACCCCCATTCCTAGCATTCAAATGCCAATGAGGGATCAGGCACCTGCAAGTGCTGATAGTAATTGGTGCGCAGAAATTGTGATTACACTTTAATTATGTAAAATTCATCGCTCTTTCTTTCCCTGGTAATGGCGCCAAAAATATGATGCCAATACCATGGTTCACAACTTCGCACAACTAACCAGCAAGTGCACTGGGTCGTCCAAGTAATACCTTACGTGAGTAAGGGTCAAATCCCACGGAGATTGTTGTTATGAAGCAAGCTATGGTCACCTTGCAAATCTCAGTCAGGTAGGGTTAAATGTGATTGGATTAGATAATTAAGAGATAAATAATAAAGGATAGAAATACTTATGTAATTCATTGGTGAGAATTTCAGATAAGCGAATAGAGATGCTTTCGTTCCTCTGAACCTCTGCTTTCCTACTATCTTCATCCAATCAGTCTTACTCCTTTCCATGGCTGGCTTTATGTGATACATCACCATTGTCAATGGCTACTTTCGGTCTTCTCTCGGGAAAATGATCCAAATGCCCTGTCACGGCACGGCTAATCGTCTGGAGGCATCACCCTTGTCAATGGTTTCATCTTATCCTCTCAGTGAAAATGATCAACGCACCCTGTCACGGCACGGCTATTCATCTGTCGGTTCTCGATCATGCTGGAATAGGATTTACTATCCTTTTGCGTCTGTCACTACGCCCAGCAATCGCGAGTTTGAAGCTCGTCACAATCATTCAATCAATGAATCCTAGTCGGAATACCACAGACAAGGTTTAGACCTTCCGGATTCTCTTGAATGCCGCCATCATTCTAGCTTACGCCACGAAGATTCCAATTAAGAGATCTAAGAGATACTCATTCAATCTAATGTAGAACGGAGGTGGTTGTCAGGCACGCGTTCATAGGGAATGATGATGATTGTCACGTTCATCACATTCAGGTTGAAGTGCGGATGAATATCTTAGAAGCGAAATAAGATGAATTGAATAGAAAACAGTAGTACTTTGCATTAATCTTTGAGGAACAGCAGAGCTCCACACCTTAATCTATGGAGTGTAGAAACTCTACCGTTAAAAATACATAAGTGAAAGGTCCAGGCATGGCCGAATGGCTAGCCCCTCTGATCTAAGAACCAGGTGTCCAAAGATATAACTCAGGATCAAAAGATAATCCAAAGATGTCTAATACAATAGTAAGAGGTCCTATTTATAATAAACTAGCTACTAGGGTTTACAGAAGTAAGTAATTGCTGCATAAATCCACTTTCGGGGCCCACTTGGTGTGTGCTTGGGCTGAGCTTTAACTTTCCACGTGCAGAGGCCATTTGTGGAGTTGAACGCCAGGTTTTGATCCATTTCTGGCGTTCAACTCTGGTTTTTGATCCCTTTCTGGCGCTGAACTCCAGAATTGGGCAGAGAGCTGGCATTGAACGCCAGTTTGTGTCGTCTATTCTTGGCCAAAGTATGGACTATTATATATTGCTGGAAAGCCCTGGATGTCTACTTTCCAACGCAATTGGAAGCGCGCCATTTCGAGTTCTTTAGCTCCAGAAAATACACTTTGAGTGCAGGGAGGTTAGAATCCAACAGCATCAGCAGTCCTTCTTCAACCTCTGAATCTGATTTCTGCTCAAGTCCCTCAATTTCAGCCAGAAAATACCTGAAATCCCAGAAAAACACACAAACTCATAGTAAAGTCCAGAAATGTGAATTTAACATAAAAACTAATGAAAACATCCCTAAAAGTAACTAGATCCTACTAAAAACATACTAAAAACAATGCCAAAAAGCGTATAAATTATCCGCTCATCAGTAACCCCTCTAAGAAGGCTTCTCCAACCACTTGTGTAGGGAATAAACCTGCAGCAACTAAGGTTGAAGAATATAAAGCCAAGATGCCTTATCCTCAGAAGCTCCGCCAAGCGGAACAGGATAAATAATTTGCCCGCTTTGCAGACTATCTCAGGACTCTTGAAATAAAGATCCCGTTTGTAGAGGCACTTGAGCAAATACCCTCTTATGCTAAGTTCAAGAAAGAGATCTTAAGTCATAAGAAGGATTGGAGAGAAACTGAAAGAGTGTTTCTCACTGAAGAATGCAATGCAGTCATTCTAAAAAGCTTATCAGAAAAGCTTCAAGATCCAGGAAGCTTTATGATACCATGCACATTAGAGGGTGCTTGCACCAAGACAGCTCTATGTGACCTTGGAGCAAGTATCAACCTAATACCTGCATCCACTATCAGAAAGCTTGGGTTGACTGAAGAAGTCAAACCAACCCGGATATATCTTCAACTTGCTGATGGCTCCATTAAATATCTATCAGGCATCATTGAGGACATGATTGTCAAGGTTGGGCCATTCGCCTTTCCCACTGACTTTGTAGTGCTGGAAATGGAGGAGCACAAGAGTTTAACTCTCATTCGCCTTTCCCACTGGACGAACTCTTATTGATGTACAAAAAGGGGAAGTGACCCTGAGAGTCAATGAGGATGAGTTCAAGTTAAATGCTGTCAAAGCTATGCAGCATCCAAACACATCAAATGACTGCATGAGCACTGATTTTATTGACTCTTTGGTGGAAGAGATCAATATGACTGAGAGTCTTGAGTCAGAGCTAGAGGACATCTTTAAAGATGTTCAGCCTGATTTGGAGGAACCAGAGGAAATAAAAGAACCTCTAAAAATCCCTCAGGAAGAGGAGAAACCTCCTAAACCAGAGCTCAAACCACTACCACCATCCCTGAAATATGCATTTCTGGGAGAGGGTGACACTTTTCCAGTGATCATAAGCTCTGCTTTAAATTCACAGGAAGAGAAAGCACTAATTCAAGTGCTAAGGACACACAAGACAGCTCTTGGGTGGTCCATAAGTGACCTTAAGGGCATTAGCCCAGCAAGATGCATGCACCAAAATTCTATTGGAGGGTGATGCCAAGCCAGTGGTTCAACCACAGAGGCGGCTAAATCCAGCCATGAAGGAAGTGGTCCAGAAAGAGGTCACTAAGTTACTAGAGGCTGGGATTATTTATCCTATTTCTGATAGCCCCTGGGTAAGCCCTGTCCAAGTTTTCCCCAAGAAGGGATGCATGACAATGGTTCATAATGAAAAGAATGAACTGATTCCCACAAGAACAGTTACAGGGTGGCGTATGTGTATTGACTACAGAAGGCTCAATACAACCACCAGAAAGGATCATTTTCCTTTACCATTCATAGACCAGATGCTAGAGAGACTAGCAAGTCATGAATACTACTGCTTTTTGGATGGCTATTCAGGCTACAACCAAATTGCAGTGGATCTTCAAGACCAAGAGAAAACAGCATTCACATGTCCATCTGGAGTATTTGCTTACAGAAGAATGCCTTTTGGTCTATGCAATGCACCTGCAACCTTTCAGAGGTGCATGCTCTCCATCTTCTCTGATATGGTAGAGAAGTTCCTAGAAGTCTTCATGGATGACTTCTCAGTATTTGGAGACTCATTCAGCTCCTGTCTTGATCATCTAGCACTTGTCTTGAAAAGGTGCCAAGAGACTAACCTAGTCTTAAACTGGGAAAAATGTCACTTCATGGTGACTGAAGGAATTGTCCTTGGGCACAAAATTTCAAGCAAGGGAATAGAGGTGAATCAAGCCAAGGTAGAGGTAATTGAGAAATTACCACCACCTGCCAATGTTAAGGCAATCAGAAGCTTTCTAGGGCATGCAGGATTCTATAGGAGGTTCATAAAGGATTTTTCAAAAATTGCAAAACCTCTAAGCAACCTGCTAGCTGCTGACACGCCATTTGTGTTTGACACAAAATGTCTGCAGGCGTTTTAGACCCTGAAAGCCAAGCTGGTCACAGCACCAGTCATCTCTGCACCTGACTGGACATTACCATTCGAATTAATGTGTGATGCCAGTGACCATGCCATTGGTGCAGTGTTGGGACAAAGGCATAACAAGCTTCTGCACGTCATTTACTATGCTAGTCGTGTTCTAAATAATGCACAGAAGAATTATACAACCACAGAAAAGGCATTACTTGCAGTGGTTTATGCCATTGACAAGTTTAGATCCTATTTAGTAGGTTCAAAAGTGATTGTGTATACTGACCATGCTGCTCTTAAATATCTACTCATAAAGCAAGATTCAAAACCCAGGCTCATAAGATGGGTGTTGCTTCTGCAAGAATTTGATATAGAAATAAGAGACAGAAAAGGGACAGAGAACCAGGTAGCTGATCACCTGTCCCGGATAGAACCAGTAGCAGGGGCGTCCCTCCCTCCTACTGAAATCTCTAAGACCTTTCCGGATGAGCAACTTTTTGCCATTCAGGAAGCACCATGGTTTGCAGACATTGCAAATTATAAAGCTGTGAGGTTCATACCCCAGGAGTACAGCATGTTGCAAAAAAAAAAAAAAAACTAATTTCTGATGCAAAGTACTACTTATGGGATGAACCATATCTCTTTAAGAGATGCGCAGATGGAATGATCTGCAGATGCGTCCCTAGAGAGGAGGCACAGAAGATCCTGTGGCATTGCCATGGATCACAGTATGGAGGACATTTCGGAAGTGAGCGAACAGCCACTAAAGTCCTCCAATGTGGCTTCTATTGGCCTACTCTCTATAGAGATGCCCGAGAGTTTGTGCGTAACTATGACAGTTACCAAAGAGCTGGTAACTTGCCTCATGGTTATGCCATGCCTCAACAAGGGATCTTAGAGATTGAGTTGTTTGATGTATGGGGTATTGACTTCATGGGTTTTTTCCCACCATCATACTCAAACACTTACATTCTGGTGGCAGTAGACTACGTATCTAAATGGGTGAAAGCAATTGCCACACCCACTAATGATACCAAAACTGTGCTGAAGTTCCTCCAGAAACATATTTTCAACAGATTTGGTGTTCCCAGAGTACTAATCGGTGATGGGGGCACCCATTTCTGCAATAAACAGCTTTACTCTGCTATGGTTCGATATGGAATTAGCCACAAAGTAGCAACTCTGTATCATCCACAGACAAATGGGCAGGCTAAAGTCTCTAACAGAGAATTAAAGAGAATCCTGGAACGGACTGTAATTGCCCGTAGAAAGGATTGGGCAAAGAACTTGGATGATGCTCTGTGGGCATACAGAACAGCATTCAAGACTCCTATAGGAACCTCTCCATACCAGTTTGTGTATGGCAAGGCCTGTCATCTGCCCGTAGAACTGGAACATAAAGCCTACTGGGCAACCAGATTCCTAAATATGGATGCTAAGTCAGCTGGTGAGAAAAGATTGCTCCAGCTAAATGAGCTAGAGGAGTTCAAACTCAATGCTTTTGAAAATGCAAAAATTTATAAGGAAAAAGCAAAAAAGTGGCATGACAAGAAATTATCATCCAGAGTCTTTGAGTCATGACAAAAAGTTCTGCTGTTCAACTCTAGGCTCAGATTATTCCCCGGGAAATTAAAATCTCGGTGGAGGGGACCATATGTGATTACAGGAGTGTCACCATATGGATATGTTGAGCTTCAAGATATTGTTTCTGACAAAAAGTCCATTGTTAATGGACAGAGAATCAAACATTATCTTGAAAGTAATTTTGAGCAAGAATGCTCAAAACTGAGGCTTGAATGAAGCTCAGTAAAGGTCCAGCTAAAGACAATAAAGAAGCACTTGCTGGGAGGCAACCCAGCCATTAGCAAGTTATTTGTCTTAATTAATACTTGTAGAAGTTTGATATACATTTTTCTTCAAAGGTTAATCAGCAAAATTGAAGGAATTCACAGAGTTACAAAAGGATTCAATATAAAAAGCAGAGAAAAGGAGCTTGCTGGCAAGAAAACGCCAGTAAAGGGCATTTTGGGCATTTAACGCCAGTAAAGGTACCATTTTGGGCGTTAAACACCAGAATGGGTACCATTCTGGGCGTTTAACGCCAGAATTGCAGCATCCTGGGTGTTCAGATTTAACATCTTTATATCTTTTTCATATCATGATTTTATTTTCTTCCATCAATCATATCTCTATGTCATATCTCTTTCAAATTTTTCGAAATCCCACCCCTCCACCTATAAATATACATTCGGCCATCCCCTCCTCTCCACCATTCGTATTTGGCTCTTCTCCTCTCTCTCCCCTTTCCTTTCTTTTGCTTGAGGACAAGCAAACCTCTAAGTTTGGTGTGTTTTTCCATGATCACTGAGCTAAGACTCATCAAGATCATGGCACCTAAGGGAAAATAAACCAAATCAAGAGGCAAGAAAGAGAATACTCCAAAGATTCTTTGGAATCAAGAGAGGTTCCTAACCAAAGAACATGCAGACCATTACCAAAAAATAATGGGTCTGAGGTCAGTGATCCCGGAAGTTAAATTCAATCTGAAGGAAGATGAATATCCGGAGATCCAAGAGCAAATTCGAAACAGAGGATGGGAAATTCTAGCTAATCCTGAAACAAAGGTTGGAAGAAACATGGTTCAGGAATTCTACTCAAATCTGTGACTAACGGATAAGCAGAGAATAACTGGAACCGCCTTTCACACCTACCAAACTATGGTCAGAGGGAGGCTTATTTACTTCCATCTGGACAAAATAAGGGAGGTCTTCAAACTGCCTCAACTACAAGATGATCCAGAATCCTTTAATAGGAGAATGGTGAAAGTAGATAAGGGGTTGGATCAAGTTCTAGAGGACATATGCCTCCCTGGAACTAAGTGGATAACCAATTCAAAAGGTGTCCCAAACCAACTCAAGCGGGGAGATCTCAAACCAGTTGCAAGAGGCTAGTTAGACTTTATTGGGCATTCTATATTGCCCACTAGTAACCGCTCTGAGGTCACTGTCAAAAGAGCAGTGATGATTCATTGTATTATGCTTGGAAAAGAAGTGGAGATTCATCATCTGATTTCTTGTGAGATTTACACAATTGCAAACAAGAACTCTACTGAAGCCAAACTAGCCTACCCAAGCTTAATTTCTCTGCTATGTAAAGATGCTGGGGTAAAGATGGGAGTAGATGAATTCATCCCAATCGAACACCCAATCACCAAGAAGTCAATGGAAGGACAAGTTCAAGACAACTCCATAAAAAGGAGGGCGCAGGAGTTCCTCCCAGAAATTCCTGAAATTGACTACTGGACCCGCCTAGAAGCATCTGTTACCAAGCTGCAAGAAGCTATGGAACAACTTAAGGAAGAACAGCAGAATCAAAATTGCATGCTCTGCAAACTGCTGAAGGAACAGGAGAAGCAGGGGCGTGAGCTAAAGGAGCTGAAGCGCCAGAAGCTCTCCCTTGAAGGACCAAGAAACCCACAGATTGAGGGAGCATCCACTTCTCAAATCAAGGTTGTTAAGTCCTAACTCTGTGATAACCTTTATTATTAAGAGTCTATTTTAAGATTCATTTATTTTTCTGCTTTTAATTTTCTGTCTTCTAGTATTATGGGTCTGCTCTTATATTTATTTTTGAGTCTTATTTTTATTCCATAATCAATAAAAATTTAAAGTTTATGTCTTAAAGCTATGAATGTCCTATGAATCCATCACCTTTCTTAAATAAAAAGTATTTTTAATTGAAAAAGAAAAAGAAGTACATGAATTTCGAATTTTAAAACAGTTTAATTATTTTGATGTGGTGGCAATACTATTATTTTCTGAATGAATGCTTGAACAGTGCATATTTTTGAATTTGATTGTTTATGAATGTTAAAATTGTTTGCTCTTGAAAGAATGATGGGAAAAGGAGAAATGTTATCTGATGATCTGAAAAATTATAAAATTGATTCTTGAAACAAGAAAAAGCAGTGAAAAGCTTGTAGAAAAAAAAAAGGAAGAAGAGGCGAAAAAAAAGAAGAGAAAAGAAAAAGAAAGAAAAAGAAAAGCAAGCAGAAAAAGCCAATACCCCTTTAAACCAAAAGGCAAGGGTGATAAAAAGGATCCAAGGCTTTGAGCATCAGTGGATAGGAGGGCCCACAGGAATAAAATCCTGGCCTAAGCGGCTAAACTAAGTTGTCCGTAATCATGTGCTTGTGGCGTGAAAGTGTCAAGTGAAAACTTGAGACTGAACGGTTAAAGTCGAGGTCTAAAGCAAAAAGAAGAGTGTGCTTAAGAACCCTGGACACCTCTAATTGGGGACTTTAGCTGAGTCACAATCTGAAAAGGTTCACCCAGTTATGTGTCTATGGCATTTATGTATCCGGTGGTAATACTGGAAAACAAAGTGCTTAGGGCCACAACCAAGACTCATAAAGTAGCTGTGTTCAAGAATCAACATACTTAACTAGGAGAATCACTAAAACTATCTGGATTTTGAGTTCCTATAGATGCCAATCATTCTGAACTTCAAGGAATAAAGTGAGATGCCAAAACTGTTCAGAAGCAAAAAGCTAAAAGCCCCGCTCATCTAATTAATACTGATCTTCATAGATATTTTTGGAATTCATTGCATATTCTCTGTTTTTTATCCTATTTGATTTTCAGTTACTTGGGGACAAGCAACAATTTAAGTTTGGTGTTGTGATGAGCGGATAATTTATACGCTTTTTGGCATTGTTTTTAGTATGTTTTTAGTATATTTTAATTAGTTTTTATTATATTTCTATTAGTTTTTATTTAAAATTCACTTTTCTAGACTTTACTATGAGTTTTTGTATTTTTCTGTGATTTCAGGTATTTTCTGGCTGAAATTGAGGGACCTGAGCAAAAATCTGATTCAGAGGCTGAAAAAGGACTGCAGATGCTGTTGGATTCTGACCTCCCCGCACTTAAAGTGGATTTTCTGGAGCTACAGATGCCCAATTGGCGCGTACTCAATTGCGTTGGAAAGTAGACATCATGGGCTTTCCAGCAATATATAATAGTCCATACTTTGCCCGAGATTTGATGGCCTAAACAGGCGTTCCAAGTCAGCTCAAGAATTTTGGCGTTTAACGCCGGAACTGGCATAAAAACTGGAGTTAAACGCCCAAACTGGCACAAAAGCTGGCATTTAACTCCAAGAAAAGTCTCTACACATGAAATCTTCAATGCTCAGCCCAAGCACACACCAAGTGGGCCCCGGAAGTGGATTTTTACACTAAACACCCTAGCTTACTCATTTTCTGTAACCCTAGGTCACCAGTTTACTATAAAAACTACTTTTAGTGATTCATCTTGTACCTCATGACATTCTACACATTTCATATTGTATCTTTTACGGCATGAGTCTCTAAACCCCATTGTTGGGGGTGAGGAGCTCTGCTGTTCTTCATGAATTAATGCAATTACTACTGTTTTCCATTCTATCACGCTTGCTTCTATTCTAAGATATTCATTCGCACTTCAACCTGATGAATGTGATGATCCGTGACAATCATCATCATTCTCACCTATGAACGCGTGCCTGACAACCACCTCCATTCTACCTTAGATTGAATGCATATCTCTTAGCCTCATGATTCAGATCTGAGTCTTCGTGGTATAAGCTAGAATTATTGGCGGCCATTCCTGAGATCCGGAACGTCTTAACCTTGTCTGTGGTATTCTGAGTAAGATCTGGGAAGGGATGGCTGTGATGAGCTTCAAACTCGCGATTGTTGGGTGTGTGACAGATGCAAAAGGATCAATGGATCCTATTCTGACATGATCGAGAACCGACAGATGATTAGCCGTGTGGTGACAGCGCATTTGGAACATTTTCACTGAGAGAACGGGAAGTAGCTATTTACAACGGTGATGCCCAACTTAAAGCTTGCCATGGAAGGAGCCTTGCATGCATGAAGAAGAAGATTGTAGGAAAGCAGAGATTCAGAAGACAAAGCATCTCCAAAGCCTCAACCTGTTCTTCATTACTGCATAACAAGTATTTATTTCATGTTCTTTTACTTTTTACAATTAAGTATGAGAATTATTGATATCTTGACTAAGAGTTACAAGATAACCATAGCTTGCTTCAAGCCGACAATCTCCGTGGGATCAACCCATACTCACGTAAGGTATTACTTGGACGACCCAGTGCACTTGCTGGTTAGTTGTGCGGAGTTGCAAAAGTGTGATTGTAATTTCGTGCACCATGGCCGAACCTGGAGAGAGTAAAAAGGCAGTGATTTCCAGTGAGGAAGACCTTGCTGGACGTCCACTGACCAATAAAGAATTCCCTATTGAGGAACCAAAGGAATCTGAGGCTCATATAGTGACCATAGAGATTCCATGGAACTTAATGCTGCAGTTCATAAGCTCTGATGAAGACTCTTCCTCTGATGAGGATGGAGATCTTGTTGAAGAGTAAGTTGCTCAGTATCTTGGAGCAATCATGAAGCTGAATGCCAAGCTATTTGGTAATGAGACTTGGGAGGATGGACCTCCATTGCTCATTAAGGAACTGAATACCTTGGTTCAGCAGAAATTACCTCAAAAGAAACCGGATCCCGGAAGGTTCTTAATTCCTTGCACCATAGGCACCATGACCTTTGAGAAGGCTCTGTGTGACCTTGGTTCAAGTATTAACCTCATACCACTCTCTGTAATGGAGAAACTAGGGATCTTTGAGGTACAAGCTGCAAGAATCTCACTAGAGATGGTAGACAAATCAATGAAACAGGCTTATAGACTTGTAGAGGATGTCTTAGTGAAGGTTGAAGGCCTTTACATCCCTGGTGACTTCATAATCCTAGACACTGGGAAGGGTGAGGATGAATGCATCATCCTTGGAAGGCCCTTCCTAGCCATAGCAAGAGCTGTGATTGATGTGGACAGAGGAGAGTTAGTCCTGCAACTGAATGAGGACTACCTTGTGTTTAAGGCTCAAGGATCTTCCTCTGTAACCATGGAGAGGAAGCATGAAAAGCTTATCTCAATACAGAGTCAAGCAAAGCTCTCACATTCAAACTCTAAGTTTGGTGTTGGAAGGCCACCATCATGCTCTGAGTGTCTGTGAAGCTCTATAAGAATTCACTGTCAAGCTATTGACATTAAAGAAGCGCTTATTGGGAGGCAACCCAATATTATTTATCTATGTTAAATACTTTTTCATTTCATTTTCCATTCTTAGTTTATGTTTTCTTTAGGTTGATGATCATATGGAGTCACAAAAACAGCTGCAGAATTAAAGCAGAATAAAAAACAGGATAAAATAATAGCACACCCTGGAGGACAGGCTTACTGGCATTTAAACGCTAGTAAGGATAGCAGAATGAGCGTTTAACGTCCAGTCTGGCAACATTCTGGGCATTAAACGCCAGAATTGGCAGACAGACTGGCGTTTAACGCCAGAAAAGGGCATCAGCCTGGCGTTTAATGCCAGAATGGGTAGCAGAGCTGTTAAACGCCAGAAATGGCACACAGAGGGCGTTTAAATGCCAGAAAGGTGCAGGGAGCAGAATTCCTTGACACCTCAGGATCTGTGAATCCCACAGGATCCCGACCTACCCCAACTCTTTTTCTCTCTTTTTCACACCTTTCCATAACACTCTTCCCCAAACTAACCTCCACCAATCACCTCCATTTCTCCTCCAAAACCATCATACAACCCACCTACCCCCACCTATTCAAATTCAAACCATCTCCCTCCCAAACCTAACCCCTATTACAAGAATTCCCTCTCCACTCCACTCCTATATAAGTCCTTCATCACTCCTTCATTTTCACACATCATAACCACCTAAAACCCTCCTTGGCTGAACCATTCACACACCTCCATCTCCTCCATCTCTTCTTCCTCTAATCCTTTCTTTCTTCTTTTGCTCGAGGACGAGCAAACCTTTTAAGTTTGGTGTGGAAAAAAGCTCTGCTTTTTGTTTTTCCATAACTATTAATGGCACCTAAGGTCGGAAAAACCTCTAGAAAGAGGAAAGGGAAGGCAGTTGCTTCCAACTCCGAGTCATGGGAGATGGAGAGATTCATCTCAAAAGCTCATCACTAGAAAGAGGATGGAGCAAACAAGAGAGCCCACTCATGGACCTCAACAAGAGCATGAGGAAGTCCCTCATCAAGAAATCCCTGAGATGCCTCAAGGGATGCATTTCCCTCCACACAATTATTAGGAGAAACTCAACACCTCTTTAGGAGAATTGAGTTCCAACATGGAGCAAGTAAGAGTGGAGCACCAAGAGCACTCCATCATCCTCCATGAAATTAGAGAGGACCAAAAGTCAATGAGAGAAGAGCAACAAAGACAAGGAAGAGACATAGAGGAGCTCAAGAACTCCATTGGTTCTTCAAGAGGAAGAAGAAGCCACCATCACTAAGGTGGACCCGTTCTTTAACTCCTTGTTTATTTTCTTTTCTGTTTTCGGTTTTTATACTTTATGTTTTGACTATGTTTGTGTCTTCATTGCATGATCATTAGTGTTTAGTGTCTATGTCTTAAAGCTATGAATGTTCCATGAATCTTTCACATTTCTTAAATGAAAAATGTTTTCTGAAAAAGAAAAAGAAGTACATAAATTTCGAATTCTATCTTGAAAATAGTTTAATTATTTTGATGTGGTGGCAATACTTTTTGTTTTCTGAATGAAAGCTTAAATAGTGCATATTTTTTATAGTGAAGTTTATGAATGTTAAAATTGTTGGCTCTTGAAAGAATAATGAAAAAAAGAGAAATGTTATTGATAATCTGAAAAATCATAAAATTGATTCTTGAAGCAAGAAAAAGCAGTGAAAAACACAAAGCTTGCGAAAAAAAAAGAAAGAAAAAGAAAAAGCAAGCAGAAAAAGCCAATAACTCTTTAAACCAAAAGGCAAGACAAAAAGCCAATAACCCTTTAAACTAAAAGGCAAGGGTAAAAAAGGATCCATGGCTTTGAGCATTAATGGATAGGAGGGCCCAAAGGAATAAAATCCTGGCCTAAGCGGCTAAATCAAGCTATCCCTAACCATGTGCTTGTGTCATGAAGGTCCAAGTGAAAAGCTTGAGATTGAGTGGTAAAAATCATGATCCAAAGCAAAAAGAGTGTGCTTAAGAACTATGGGAACCTCTAACTGGGGACTCTAGCAAAGCTGAGTCACAATCTGAAAAGGTTCACCCAGTTATGTGTCCGTAGCATTTATGTATCCAGTGGTAATACTGGAAAACAAAATGCTAAGGGTCACGGCCAAGACTCATAAAGTAGTTGTGTTCAAGAATCAACATACTAAACTAGGAGAATCAATAACACTATCTAAATTCTGAGTTCCTATGGATGCCAATCATTCTGAACTTCAAAGGATAAAGTGAGATGCCAAAACTGTTTAGAAGCAAAAAGCTACTAGTCCGACTCATCTAATTGAAACTAAGCTTCATTGATATTTTGAAATTTATTGTATTTTCTCTTCTTTTTATCCTATTTTGTTTTTAGTTGCTTGGGGACAAGCAACAATGTAAGTTTGGTGTTGTGATGAGCGTATAATTTATACGCTTTTTGGCATTGTTTTTACATAGTTTTTAGTATGTTTTAGTTACTTTTTATTATATTTTTATTAGTTTTTATGCAAAAATCACATTTCTGGACTATACTATGAGTTTGTGTATTTTTCTATAATTTCAGATTTTTTCTGGCTGAAATTGAGGGACCTGAGCAAAAATCTGATTCAGAGGCTGAGAAAGGACTGCAGATGCGGTTGGATTCTGACCTCCCTGCACTCAAATGCGTTTTTCTGGAGCTACAAAAATCCAATTGGTACGTTCTCAATTGGGCTGGAAAGCTAACATCCTAATCTTTCCAGCAATATATAATAGTCCATACTTTGCCTGAGATTTGATGGCCCAAACCGGCGTTCAACGCCAGCCAGAGACCCTTTTCTGGCGTAAAACGCTGGAACTGGCACCAGAACTGGAGTTAAACGCCCAAACTGGCATCCAAGCTGGCGTTTAACTCTAGAAAAAGCCTATGCACGTGTTAAGCTCAATGATCAACCCAAGCACACACCAAGTTGGCCCCGGAAGTGGATTTCTGCACTATCTGCACTTAGTTACTCAATTTTTGTAATCCTTAGTAACTAGTTTAGTAAAAATACTAGTCTTTCCTATTGTATTCATATATATCATCTTATGCCATTTTTCACATCGGCCATGCCTAGACCTTTTTCTCTTATGTATATTCCCAACGGTGGAGTTTCTACACCTCATAGATTAAGGTGCGGAGCTCTGCTGTTCTTCATGAATTAATGCAAGTACTATTGTTTCTCTTTTAATTCACGCTTACTTCTTCTCCAAGATATACTCTCGTACTTAATTCAGTTAAGTCAGAATAAAGGGGTGACTCGTGACAATCACCCACTATCTTCATTACTCGCTTAGCCAAGATCCGTGTGCCTGACAACCACAAGCGGTCTACATGATGTTCCACGTAGTCATTGGACGACAGCCGGAGTATAGTCTCTTGGGTCTCTGATCCACGGATTTGACTTGCCTCTCCTAACAACAGAGCATTCAAATCCGTGAGATTAGAACCTTCGTGGTAGAGACTAGAACCAATTGGCAGCATTCCTGAGATCCGGAAAGTCTAAACCTTGTCTGTGGTATTCCGAGTAGGATCTAGGACGGGATGACTGTGACGAGTTTCAAACTCATGAATTTTGGGTGCGGTGACAGTGTGCAAAAGGATAGAGAGATCCTATTCCAACATAAGTGAAAACCAACAGATGATTAGCCGTGCAGTAGCTGTGCCTGGTATTTTTCATCCGAGACGAGAGATCCGACAGATGATTAGCCGTACAGAAACCGTACCTGGACCATTTTCATTGAGAGGATGGTTGGTAGCCATTGTCAACGGTGATCCACCAACATACAACTTGCCATGGAAGGGAGCACGTATGATTGGATGAAGACAATAGGAAAGTAGAGGTTCAGAAGCAACAAAGCATCTTCAAATGCTTATTTGAAATTCACAGCAATGAATTACATAAGTATCTTTATTTTAATTTATGTTTTATTTATCTTTCAATTATCAAAACTCATAACCAATTGAATCCATGATAAACCACTATTTCATGGTTTATCTTGTGCTCAATTGAGTGGTTTTTATCAACTCTTTACCCACTTATTCATACTATTTGCATGGTTTTATATTCTCCTTCCTGATTTTGTGCTATAATTGAAAACATGTTTCTTTGATCTTAATTTAGCTAATTTTAATCCTCTCTTATTACCATTCGATGCCTTGATATGTGTGTTAAGTGTTTTCAGAGATTACAGGGCAGGGATGGCTTACAGGATGGAAAGGAAGCATACAAAAGTGGAAGGAATGCAAGAAGCTGAAGAAACTGCAAAGCTGTCCAGCCTGACCCTCTCGCACTAAATTGATCATAACTTGAGCTACAAAGGTCCAAATGATGAGGTTCTAGTTGAGTTGGAAAGCTAACGTCTGGGGCTTCGATTTGCTATATAATTTGCTAGAGTTGCTCTGACGATAAGTGACACGAACGCGTGATCCATGCGGATGCGTCGTAGTGGCAAAAAATCCAGCGTGTTTGAATTCGAAACCAGCGAATTCTGGGCTATTTCTGACCCAGTTCTCGGCCCAGAAAACACATATTAGAGGCTATAAAGTGGGAGAATACATCCAATCATGGGACAACTCAGAGGTCTTCCATTATTAACTTTTCATAATTTAGATGTAGTTTTTAGAGAGAGAGGTTCTCTCCTCTCTCATAGGATTAGGATTAGGATTTATATTAGGATTTAGGATTTCAACTTCTTCTCAAGTTCAATATTCCTTTTATATTTTTATTTATTCTAATGATTTTATTCGTATCTGACTCATGTTGCCAATTTGGCTTATGAATTCTTCGTATTAAGATTTGAATGTTTTATTTAATATAATTTGAGGTATTTCAGATTTGACTTTGCTCTGTTTTATTTATATGAATGCTTTTAATTTAATTTAGATATTTTCTCCCTTTTGGCTTTGGTTAAGTAATTGGTGACACTTGAGTTGTCAAACTCAGCAGTGATTGAAATTGGCAGATTACTAATTGATTTGGATCGCTCTAAAGCTAGTTTTCCCACAGGGATTGACTAGGACTTGAGGATCAAGCTAATTAGTCCACTTGACTTTCCTTTGCTTTAGTAAAGGTTAACTAAGTGGGATTAAAACTCAATTCTCATCACATCTGATAAGGATAACTAGGATAGAAATTCCAAATTATTATACCTTGCCAAGAGATTTTATTATTATTAATTTATTTTTCTTGTCATTTAAACTAGTTGCTCCTTATTTCAAAAATACCAATTTACAAAACTCATAATCAATAATAAGAACATACCTCCCTGCAATTCCCTGAGAAGAAGACCCGAGGTTTGAATACTTCGGTTATAAATTTTAAAGGGGTTTGTTACTTATGACAAACAAAACTTTTGTAAGAAAGGAATTCTTGTCGGTCTAGAAGCTATACTTACAACGCGAATTTAATTGTGAAAATTCTAGATCGCGCGAGAGTTTCGCTCTTTCAATCCACTTGACTAAGGTTTATAGGATGACCATAGCTTGCTTCAAGCCGGCAATCTCCGTGGGATCGACCCTTACTCGCGTAAAGTTTTATTACTTGGACGATCCAGTGCACTTGCTGGTTAGTTGTACCGGAGTTGTGAAAAGTGTGATCACAATTCCGTGCACCAGCTGCATAAAACTTGACGGCAAAGACCTCGGGAGAAGGGTCTTCTCAGGTGCCCCCGAAGAAGCCGACTTCTGACACTTCAGGCCCGAGGAAGATCATTCCGACACCACAAGTTTGGACGATTCCATTTGACCCTGTTCAACCGACCTCTGGTGTTGCCTCCTCTCCTACTGCTACTGGTCCTCCTCCAAAGCGGCAAAAAACTATTGGTACTTATGATCTGAATAGCAAGGATTTTGACGGCGTGGGTTTTGCCACCGAGGTGATATCTCCTCATGGTAAAGTTCCGTTGGATGATGTGTCCATCTTTCATCATCTGGATTTTATTACTAGCAATAGTATTCGGATGGCCAACCTAGGTGTGGCCTTATTTCGTGTTGTCTGGGATTCTCCAGTTCATGCGACTAAGGCCTTTATGGAAGACGCCAAGTCAGAGTTTGAAAGAATTAAGGGTTTGAAGGATGAGCTGGATGCTAGGGTGGCTAAATTGGAGTTGGATGTGGAGAAGGAGAAATCATGAGCTACTACTGCTGAGGCAACTGCGAACCTGGCTGAAGAAACGGCGAAAAAATACAAGGAGAGCTACACCCGTACATATGGCGAGCTGCTGGAAATTAAGGAGAGGCTTCAGTCTGCCCAGGTTGATTACGCCGAGCTCCAGGGTCACATGGTGGACAGCGTGACCGATGCATATGAAAATTTGAAGGCCCATGTCCAAGTTCTTGCCCCTGAGCTCAACCTCACTTTATTCAGTCTGGATAATGTAGTGGAGGACGGCAAGATCGTGCCTTCCCCAGATGATGAAGATGAGGGTCCTCCTTCTGTGCCGCCAGCCAAGGCTTCTGCAGCTTTAGCCTCTTGAACTCCTTCTGCCGAGGTGGTTCCTCCTAGGTCCGATCCAGACGTGGAAATATTGAATGGCCCAGATAGAGTTGTCAATGCCACCCCTCTCGCAACTAGGCCTTCCTCTCCTAAGGATGTAGCTATCGAGGCAACTTCGGATCCTTGATGAATTTTTATCATGTATTTGTACAATCCGACCTGTGGACTTTTGCTGAACTTTTTGTAAGTCTTTATGGATGATTTCCTTGACACTTAGTTGCTTCTTAGCAACTTTTATTTTGAAAAAAACTTTTAAACTCTTGGGCTTCTCCTCAGGCTGCCTTTGAGTCTTTTAATGTTTTAATTTTGATAATTTTTATCTATGTTGAGATGTATATATTTGGAGGTTGTTTTGCAACCTTTGCCTGGAAGGAGTTTGACTTGTCTGATCCTTTTGGTCAGCTACCTTACTCCTAGCCATTCGGGCTCTTTGAGTTTGCCTCTTAGGTTGCCATCTGGGCTTTTTAGTCAAGTTCTTACAATTTTTTAGGTAAAGTTCCTTTCTAGTTTGCTTTGGACGACTTTTTAGCCTCAATTTGAGATCGTGCTTTCCTTAAAAGTTGTATCTTTTTTAGCTAAGCACCTTTGAGCCTTAAGTTGTTTTACAACCTTTTTGGCTTTTCAATTGTTCCTATTGAGGTCGTATTTGTCCCTTTAGGTTATGTCCTTTTGGGGCCGACCTGTTTGTCCTCACTTGTTCGGGCTTTTTAGTCATATTCCAACAACTTTTTAGGTAGTGTTCCAATGAGGAACCTTTTTCTTTATAGTTTAGTTGGATGACTTTTTAGCGCCATTTCAACTTGTGCTTTCCCTTTTTAAGTAACAGTCTTTTTTGCTAGACTTGTACCTTTCAGCGAAGCATTTTTGGCTTTTGCAAGGTGTCTTTATCGCTTTTTAGTGATCCTTTCCTTGGTCCGACTTCTCTGTCGGGCCTTCTTAAGTTATTTTTAGTAATCCATCTTTAGTCAGACCTTGTCATGTCACTTTTTATGGCTTACTTTTTATAACTTCTTGCACTAACTTGCCTTTATCGCTTTATCTTGCTGACTTCTTTGTAATCGGGCGATGAATTTTGCGTTTTATGAGCTTAGACCAATGCATCTTGGTAGGAAACTTTTTAGGAAATTGATAACATTTATAATAATGAGATGAAAACATAAATAAAAGTATGTACATATGAGTGCTTACCCCTCTAGATCGGGCAATTTTGTAAATCTAGGCCTGGCGCCTCATTAAAAAACCTTTTCAGGAAAAAGAGTGCACCTTGACCTAAGATCTTTACTATTTTTTTACTATAGTACCTTCTTAGGTTACAGGCATGCCATGACCTTGGTAGCTCTCGCCCCTCGAGGTCAGACACCTTATAGTAACCTTTTCCCAGTACTTCTATAACTCGGTAAGGTCCTTTCCAGTTAGCTGCTAGCTTCTCTTCTCCTGATCAACCTGCTCCGATGTCGTTTCGGATTAAGATGAGATCGTTAGTGGCGAAGCTTCGGTGGACTACCTTCTGATTATACCTTAAAGCCATTCGACGCTTCAGCGCTTCCTCTCTAATTCGAGCTCTTTCTCGGACTTCTGGAAGTAGGTCGAGCTCCTCCTTTTAAATTTGGGAGTTGGCCTCTTCATTGTAGAGGATCATTCTGAGGATCCTTCTTCTATCTCCATTGGAATCATTACCTCTATTCCGTAAGCAAGTCGGAAGGGTGATTCTCCTGTGGTTGAGTGTGGAGTTGTCCGCTATACCCATAGGACTTGTGGGATTTCTTCAACCCAAGCTTCTTTTGTGTCCTGTAGCCTCCATTTTAACCCAGCCAGTATGACTTTATTGGCAGCTTCTGTCTGTCCCTTGGCTTGTGGGTGTTCTACAGATTTGAATTAGTGCTTTATTTTCAGGTCAGCTACCAAGTTCCTGAAATCTGTATCGGTAAACTGAGTACCATTATCTGTGGTAATGGAGTAAGGGACCCCAAACCTTGTGATAATGTTTCAATATAGAAATTTTCTTCTTTGGGCGGTAGCAGTAGCTAGTGGTTCTGCTTCAATCCATTTTGTGAAGTAGTCTATGCCTATGATGAGGAACTTGACTTGCCCTGAACCCTAGGGGAAGGGTCCGAGGAGATCGAGTCCCCACTTTGCGAATGACCAGGGTGATGTAACACAGATGAGCTCTTCAGGTGGTGCCACATGGAAGTTGGCGTGTTTCTAACTTGGTGCGCATTTTTCGACAAACTCTGTTGCTTCCTTTTGCAAGGTCGGCCAGTAAAAGCCGGCTCGGAGTACCTTCTTGTAAAGAGCTCGTGCCCCAAGGTGGTTGCCGCATATACCACTGTGAACTTCCTCAAGAACTTCCCTTGTTGCGAAGGTCGGGATGCATTTTAGGAGGGGTATAGAGATTCCTCTCTTATATAGGATATTGTCTACTATGGTGTAGTACTGTGCTTCTCGTACTAACCTTTTTGCCTCTGGTGCACGAAATTACAATCACACTTTTGCAATTCCGCAAAACTAACCAGCAAATGCACTGGGTCATCCAAGTAATACCTTACGTGAGTAAGGGTCGATCCCACGGAGATTGTCAGCTTGAAGCAAGCTATGGTTATCTTGTAACTCTTAGTCAGGATATCAATAATTCTCAGATTTAATTGTAAAAAGTAAAAGAACATGAAATAAATACTTGTTATGCAGTAATGGAGATCAGGTTAAGGTTTTGGAGTCTGTCTTCTGAATCTTTGCTTTCCTACTATCGTCTTCTTCACGCACGCAAGGCTCCTTCCGTGGCAAGCTTTATGTTGGTTGATCACCGTTGTCAATGGCTACCATCCGTCCTCTCAGTGAAAATGGTCTAAATGCGCTGTCACCGCACGGCTAGTCATCTGTCGGTTCTCACTCATGCTGGAATAGGATTCATTAATCCTTTTGCGTCTGTCACTACGCCCAGCACTTGCAAGTTTGAAGCTCGTCACAGTCATCCCTTCCCAGATCCTACTCGAAATACCACAGACAAGGTTTAGACTTTCCGGATCTCAAGAATGGCTGCCGATAATTCTAGCTTATACCACGAAGACTCTGATCTAAATCAGGATGCTAAGAGATAAGCACTCAGTCTAAGGTAGAACGGAGGTGGTTTTCAGGCACGCGTTCAAAGGTTGAGAATGGTGATGAGTGTCACGGATCATCACATTCATCAAGTTGAAGTGCGAGTGAATATCTTAGAATAGAAACAAGCGTGATTGAATAGAAAACAGTAGTAATTGCATTAATTCATCAAAACACAGTAGAGCTCCTCACCCCCAACCATGGGGTTTAGAGATTCATGCCATAGAGAATACAATATGAAACGTGTGAAGTGTCATGAGGTATCCAAATACAATAGCAAAAGGTCTTATTTATATTAAACTAGTAGCCTAGGGTTTACAGAAATGAGTAAATGATGCAGAATCCACTTCTGGGCCCACTTGGTGTGTGCTTGGGCTGAGCATTGAAGCTTTCACATGTAGAGACTTTTCTTGGAGTTAAACGCCAGCTTTTGTGCCAGTTTGGGCGTTTAACTCCAGCTTTTATGCCAGTTCTGGCATTTTGACGCCAGAATTTTTATGCTGACTTGGAACGCCAGTTTAGGCCATCAAATCTCGGGCAAAGTATGAACTATTATATATTGTTGGAAAGCCCAGGATGTCTACTTTCCATCACAATTAAGAGCGCGCCAATTGAGCTTCTGTAGCTCCAGAAAATCCACTTTGAGTGCAGGGAGGTTAGAATCCAATAGCATCTGCAGTTCTTTTTCAGCCTCTGAATCAGATTTTTGCTCAGGTCCCTCAATTTCAGCCAGAAAATACCTGAAATCACAGAAAAATACACAAACTCAGAGTAAAGTCCAGAAATGTGATTTTTATTTAAAAACTAATAAAAACATAATAAAAACTAACTAAAATATACTAAAAACATACTAAAAACAATGCCAAAAAGCATATAAATTATCCGCTCATCAGCCTCCTTTTTATCTGTGGGGAGCGTTTTCAACTTGAGGTAGTTGATTATGGGAGCCATCCATCCTTGATCTTGACCTGATATGGTTAGGACCTTTTCTTCTTCCAAGATTGATGGGCTTTGCAGTGTTTCTTGGATGAGGCTTCTATTATTGCCCCCTGGTTTGGTGGTGGCTAATTTTGAAAGTGCATCAGCTCGAGCATTCTGTTCCCGAGGTATATGTTGGACCTCATATCCCCAAATTATCCAAGTTTTTCTCTGGTTTTGTCCAGGTATTTTTTCATGGTGGGATCTTTAGCTTGGTAGCTCCCTTCTATTTGTGAGGTGACTACTTGTGAATCACTGAAGATTTTAAGCTTTTGAACTCCTACCTCCTTAGCCAGCCTTAAACCAGCCAATAGTGCCTCGTATTCAACTTGGTCATTTAAGGCAGGGAACTCAAACTTTAAAGAGAGCTCAATTTGGGTCCCCTGGTCACTCTCTATAATAACACCTGCGCCACTACTGGTTTTGTTCGAGGAGCCATCCATGTAGAGGTTCCATTTGTGGGAGTTCCCGGGGTATCAGTGTATTCAGCAATGAAGTCGGCCAGATACTGTGATTTAATGGTTGTCTGAGCTTCATATTGAAGATCGAATTTGGATAACTCGACTGCCCACTATAGGATTCTTCCAGCTAAGTCTGTTTTCTGTAGGATGCCTTTTATGGGCTGGTTGGTTCGAACTCTGATAGTGTGAGCTTGAAAGTATGGTCGAAGTCGTCGGAAAGTGAGTATGAAGGCGTATGAGAACTTTTCTATCTTTTGATAGTTCAATTCAGCCTCTTGTAAAGCCTTACTGATGAAGTAGATGGGTTGTTGCCCACTTTCGTCTTCTCTGACTAATGTTGACGCTATTGCCTGACTTCCTACGGCGAGGTATAGTATGAGCTCTTCTCCTTCCCGAGGTCAAGTAAGGATGGGTGGTTGCCCCATAAATTTCTTGAAATCTTGGAAGGCTTGTTCGTATTCTGGGGTCCACTCGAACCTCTTTCCCTTCCTTAATGTTGCATAGAAGGGGAGGGATCTTAAGGCTGATCCGGCTAGGAGCCTAGACAGAGCCGCTAGTCTTCCATTGAGCTGCTAGACCTCTTTGACACAGGTCAGACTTTTCATGCGAAGTATGGCCTGGCACTTATCTGGGTTTGCTTCGATTCCTCATTGGGTGAGCATGAAGCCCAAGAATTTGCCAGCTTCTACTGCGAAAGTGCATTTTGCGGGGTTAAGTCTCATCCCATCCCATGCTTTCTTATGGTATCAAACACTTTAGTGAGGTCAGACAGTAACGTTTCCTAGCTTTGTGTCTTTACCAACATGTCATCGACATAAACTTCCATTAGTTTTCCAATGTGATTGGCGAAGACTTTGTTCATCAATCTTTGGTAAGTGGCCCCTGCGTTCTTGAGTCCGAAGGGCATGACTATATAGTAGTAGTTTACTTTAGGTATTAGAAACGAGGTCTTTTCTTGGTCGGGCGGATACATTGATATTTGATTGTATCCTGAATAGGCATCCATGAAGGAAATGTACTTGTATCCGGAAGAGGCATCCACTAAAGTGTCTATATTTTGGGAGTGGGTAGGGATCTTTTGGGCATGCTTTATTGAGGTCTGTGTAGTCAGTACACATCCTTATGAACCCTGCCTCCAGTAAGGCTTGTACTTGCTCTTCCACAGCTTGGGACCTTTCTGCGCCAAGCTTCCTATGCTTCTGTTGCACTGGCCGAGATCCAGGATATACCGCTAGCTTATGGCACATTAACTTGGGATCTATGTCGGGCATGTCTGTGGCCTTCCATGCAAAGAGATCGGCATTATCCTTTAGGAACTGTATCAGTGGCTCCTTTAAGTCTCCCTTTAAGGTTGCCCCTATATTTGTTATTTTATCCTGGGCATCCTCGATCTGGACTTCTTCGATCTCGCCTTTAGGTTGTGGACGAAGTTCTTCACGAGCTCGAACTCCCTCGAGTTCGATGGTGTTGATTTCCTCTCCTCTGAGGTTGCCTTTGAGGTTCAGACTTTCGTTGTAGCAGCGTCGTGCAAGCTTTTGGTCTCCTTTTATCGTGGTGATCCCTTCTAGAGTTGGGAACTTCATGCACAGATGTAGAGTTGAGACTACTGCGACGAGTTGGTTCAGCGTTGTCTGACCTATAAGGGCGTTATAAGCTGAGCTCACGTTGACTACAATGTAGTCTATGTTTAGTTTCCTTGACCTAGTTCCTTTTCCAAAGGTTGTATGCAATGAGATGTATCCTAGTGGTTGAATTGGGGTGTCTCCAAGTCCGAACAAGCTATTCGGATATGCTCTGATCTCTTTATCTTGCAGGCCGAGCTTGTTGAAGGCGGATTTGAACAAGATGTCTGCGGAGCTTCCTTGGTCTACCAACGTTCGGTGGAGATTAGCATTGGCGAGTATGATGGTAATGACCATGGGATCATCATGCCCTGAGATGACGCCTGTGGCATCTTCTGGGGTAAAAGTAATAGTGGGGAGGTCGGGTGACCTCTCCACTCCTCCAACATGGTACACCTCTTTGAGGTGTCTTTTACGGGACGACTTAGAGATCCCTCCTCCTGCGAATCCACCATTTATCATGTGAACATGCCTCTCAGGGGTGTGAAGGGGACGTTCAGCTCGTCCGACCTCTTCGTCCCTTCTTTGCTTCTTCGGTTCGTCTGTTTTGTTGGCCAGGAACCTGTCTAGTCTTCCTTCCCGGGCTAGCTTCTCTATGACGTTCTTTAGGTCGTAGCATTCATTAGTGGGGTGCCCGTAGACTCGGTGGTATTCGCAATACTTTGTCCGACTTTCTCCTCTTTTATGCTTAATTGAACAAGGGGACGGGATCTTTTCAGTGTTGCATATCTCCATGGCAAACTATATGTGACTATACCCTAATTCCTTAAACCTTTCTAGTCTCCTCTAAAATTCATCAACCGCCAATTCTTTGGTCACTTAATTTCAATTAGAGGGTGAAGCTTAATTCTAGTTTATATGCCATAGAAATTCAGATTACCCAAATATAAGATGATTACATGTCACATATCCCGTTAAGTCAAGATAATTAGAATTTAGGAGAAATTATTTTCAAGTTGTTGTTCAAGTAAAGAGCTTTTCCAAGTTATACAAGAACTCAATTAGAAAGAGGGTCATACTTCCGTTCCACCCAAATGCATAAAATAAAGAACGAAAACAATACTTGAAATATAAATCAGTACATGAATTAAAATAGAAAAATAATAGTATCAATCTATATAATAGACAGAGCTTCTAACCTTAACAGTGGAGGTTTAGTTGCTCATGGTTCAGAATGGAAAAACTAGGATTGTAAATTGGGATGAGGTAGAATGAAAAGTTAACTAATGTTGGAATCCCCCCAGAAGAGAAGTTTTTTTCCCTTTTATATCTAATCCTAATTAATTTAAAATCTATTTTCTAAAACTAAATAATATCTTTTCCTATTTTAAAATAAAAGTTTAAATCAGAATTAAAATCAGCATTTTCTGCGTTTTCTGCATGTGAAGCATGTCACGCGTACGCATCAGTCACGCGTACGCGTCGATGGTCTTCTTCGTGTCTCACGCGTACGCGTCAGGTACGCGCACGCATCGCTGAGCAAATCTTACTTTTCACGCGTACGCATCCGGTACGTGCACGCATCGCCATGGAAAGGTCCAAATCACGCGCACGCGTCAGGTACCCGCACACGTCGCTCTTCGCTGTCATCTCCTTTAATTCTTGTGCTGATTCCATTTGTGCAAGCTTCCTCTCCATCTTCTAAGCCATTCCTGCCCTATATAGCCTTATTCTCTTTTTCTACCGAAGCTCCATCAGATCCAACCAAATGTTACCTAAAATAAACAGAATTGCACAAGACTCAAAGTAGCATCTATAGTGGCTAAAAGATAATGAATTCTTGATTAAACTCAACAAATTACATGCAAATTCACTAGGAAAAGATAGGAAAGATGCTCACGCATCACAACACTAAACTTGAATTGTTGCTTGTCCTCAAGCAACCAAAATTAGTACATGATTAAGATGTGAATTTGCATGAGAGTGTGAGTTCGATTATGCTCATGTCTCTTCTTATAGTGGGGTTTACAACTGCAATCCTGAATAGTTTTGGCATCTCACTCTCCTTTGAATCAGAAGGATGTCACTGTCATTCGGAATTAGAATCCGGATAATATTATGAATTCTCTGATTTTTGTACTTCAATTTAATCCTTGAACACAGCAATTTTTTTCTTTGATTCTCTTTTCTTTGGTGCTTTGCACCTTGAGCCTAGCCGTGACTTTAAATGTTTTGTCTCAAGCTTCACTTGACACAAAAACACCACAAGCACTTAACTGGAGAACTCTCTTTAAGTTCTGATTTTCCTTTCACTTACTCCCAAATAGTGGTTCTCAAAGCCTTTGGCATACTCTGTTAATTGCAATTGATCTCGACTCTAAATGTTTTGTCTCAAGGGTTCCCTTTTTTTAGTTTTAGGGTACTCCGGGAAATAGATCCAGTGGAGACGGGATGGGGCCTGTAGCTCAGAGGATTAGAGCACGTGGCTACGAACCACGGTGTTGGGGGTTCGAATCTCTCCTCGCCTTACTTGACACAAGAACACCACAAGCATGTGACCAGGGAAACAACTCTTTGAGCTTTTAATCATGTCTGACCTCCCTAGTCATTGATGCTCAGAGCCTTGGACCTTGCTTTTATATCCTTTTTTTTCTCAATGCTGTTTCTTTTGCTTCAAGGATTAAACTTTTACTTATTGCAAAGACTTCATAATAGTTCTCTAAATTCTTGTTCCTTGAACATCAACATTCTTTGATTCAAATTCAAATATGCACTGTTCATGTCATGCATTCAGAGTCACAAAAAATACCACCACATTTGAATAAATGAGACTACTCTAAAATTAAATTATTAAACTCAATTTCTCATGCACTACATCTTTTCTTCTTTCTTTTTGATTTCAAGCTCAGTGGGTAATACATGAGGCACCTTTCAATATTAAAGCAAATAACAGAAAATTTTAAAATAGTAGAACTAAACTAGAACCTAGGAATTTATCTAATAAAGGATCATGCAATAAACAAGACAAAATAGCAGAAAACTGAAACATAACATAGTAGAATAAAAAAAGAATATAGAATGAAAGGAACTCAGCCACCTCAGTTATCCTAGCGGTCGTTTTATTCTTCAGGTTGTGCTCCTTCGTGAAGATGATTCGCCTCCCTTTTGTCCCATAGAAAATCCATAAGAGAAGCGACAACACCAAACTTAAAGGTTTGCTTGTCCTCAATCAAAGAAGAACTGAAAACAGAAATAAATAGTATGATGAAAGAAGAATAAAAGGATAAAAGAACAAGAAAGAACTAGGATTGGGGGTGGATGATTTGAAATCAGAAGCTGAGGTGGTTTAATTAGGCATCGGATGCAACGCGTACGCATGGCACGCGTACGCGTGGATTGCGTGATTTTCAAGTGACGCGTAAGCGTTTGGCACGCGTACGCGTGCCCTTGGTTTGTGCGAATCGCGCGAAGGCGACCGCGTGCACGTGCAACTCTCTGTTCGCGTGGCCTGGGAACCAAAATTCTCATATGACGCGTATGCGTGATGGACGCGTACGCATGGATGGCCATTGTGGGAAAATAATGCGCACGCGTCAGGGACACGTACTGATGAGCGGATAATTTATACCCTTTTTGGCATTATTTTTACATAGTTTTTAGCATGTTTTAGTTACTTTTTATTATATTTTTATTAGTTTTTATGTAAAAATTACATTTCTAGACTTTACTATGAGTTTGTGTATTTTTCTATAATTTCAGGTATTTTCTGGCTGAAATTGAGGGACCTGAGCAAAAATCTGATTCAGAGGCTGAGAAAGGACTACAGATGCTGTTGGATTCTGACCCTCTTACACTTGAAGTGGATTTTCTGGAGCTATAGAAGCCCAATTGGTGGGCTCTCAATTGTGTTGGAAAGTAGACATCTTGGGCTTTCCAGAAATATATAATAGTCTATACTTAGCCGAGATTTGATGGCCCAAACTGGTGTTAAACGCCAGCCCGAGACCCCTTTTTTGGCGTAAAATGCCAGAACTGGCACCAGAACTGGAGTTAAACGCCCAAACTGGCACCCAAGCTAGCGTTTAACTTCAAGAATGGCCTATGCACGTGAAAGCTTCAATGCTCAGCCCAAACACACATCAAGTGGGCCCGAGAAGTGGATTTCTGCACTATCTGCACCTAGTTACTCATTTTCTGTAAACCTAAGTTACTACTTTAGTATAAAAACTACTTTTAGAGATTCATTTTGCAACTCATGACATTTTACATCTAATATTGTATTTTCTACAGCATGAGTCTCTAAACCCCATAGGTGGGGGTGAGGAGCTCTGCTGTGTCTCAATGGATTAATGCAATTACTATTGTCTTCTATTCAATCACGCTTGAGTCTGTTCTAAGATACTCACTCGTACTTCAATATTGAGAATATGATGATCCGTGACACTTATCATCATTCTCAATTTTATGAACGCGTGCTTGACAACCACTCCCGTTCTACCTAAGCTCAACGTAGTCATTGGGCGACAGCTTGAGTGCGTATCTCTTGGGTCTCTAATCCACGGACCGAGTCCGTGAGATTAGAACCTTTGTGGTAGAGGCTAGAACCAATTGGCAGCATTCCTGAGATCCGGAAATTCTAAACCTTGTCTGTGGTATTCCGAGTAGGATCTGGAACGGGATGACTGTGACGAGCTTCAAACTCACGAATGTTGGGCACAGTGACAGTGTGCAAAAGGATAGAGAGATCCTATTCTGACACAAGTGAGAACCGACAGATGATTAGCCGTGCGGTAGCTGTACCTGGTATTTTTCATCCGAGACGAGAGATCCGATAGTTGATTAGCCGTACAGAAATCGTGCCTGGTATTTTTCATCCGAGAGGACGGATGGTAGTCATTGACAACGGTGATCCACCAACATACAGCTTGCTTTAAGCCGACAATCTCCGTGGGATCGACCCTTACTCACGTAAGGTATTACTTGGACGACCCAGTGCACTTGCTGGTTAGTTGTACCGGAGTTGTGAAAGGAGTGATCACAATTCCGTGCACCACATACGCGTGATGGGGCTTGTGCGCCTAGCACAGTTCTAGCCCAAAGCCATCACAACTCTCTGCCCAAACACTCATTGACGCCGATTTTCTGGGTCACGCATACGCGTCAGGGACGCGACGCGCACGCGTGGGTGGCTAAGAGCACAAACGTCGCGCACGCGTGAGGTACGCGTACTTGTGGGCTTGGTTGTGCGCAAAATATAGTTCCAGCGCCACTCCTGCTCAACTCTCTGTTCACTTCTATTTTTCACGCACACACTTATGACGCGTACGCGTCATTGACACTTGTGCGTCGTGTGCTCTTTTTTTTGTGTCGCTTGAAGTATTTGGTTCCTGTTCTAAAATAGCTGCATGATCAGAGAAAAGGTAGAAACTCAATAAAAATCAAATAAGTAAGCAAACTACTACTACGAAAAATAACTAAGGATACGAAATTATCGGGTTGCTTCCCCACAAGCACTTCTTTAATGTCACTAGCTTGACGGTCAGTTCTGCTAATTTAGCAGATGAGCGGACCTCTGGCGATCGATCTCACCTCCAAGATAGTGCTACAACCTCTGGCCATTCACTGTAAATTTCCTGTCAGAATTCTCTTCCTGTATTTCCACATGACCATATGGTGAAGCTCTGATAACCACAAACGGTCCTGACCACCGGGATTTCAGCTTCTCGGGAAAGAGTTTGAGCCTTAAATTATACAGAAGCACTCTCTGTCCTGGCTCAAAGACTTTGATGGCAATCTTCTTGTCATGCAATAACTTGGTTTTCTCCTTATAGAGATTGGCATTCTCATAGGCTGAATATCTAAATTCATCAAGCTCATTCAACTGAAGCATTCGCTTAATTCCTGCAGCTTCTGAATCAAGATTCAGATACCTGATTACCTAGTAAGCTTTATGCTCCAGCTCAACTGGCAAGTGACAGGCTTTGCCATAGACCAGCTGATAGGGGGACATGCCAATAGGAGTCTTGTAAGCTGTCTGGTATGCCCAGAGAGCATCATCAAGCTTCCTAGACCAGTTCTTTCTTGAAATACTGACGATCTTCTCTAGAATCCTCTTAAGTTCCCTGTTGGAAACTTCAACCTGTCCACATGTCTGAGGGTGATAGGGGGTTTCCATTTTATGACAAACTCCATATCTCTACAGAAGAGAGTCCAGCTGTCTATTACAGAAGTGACTTCCTCTATCACTAATGAGTGTCCTTGGGACACCAAACTGGCTAAAGATATATATCTGAAGAAAGCTTATTACCACCTTGGTGTCATTTGTGGGTAGAGCCACAGCTTCCACCCACTTGGACACATAGTCAACTGCCACTAGAATATAGTTGTTTGAATGTGAGGGTGGGAAAGGTCCCATGAAATCAATACCCCACACATTAAACAACTCAACCTCAAGAATCCCCTGCTGTGGCATTTCATGGTTGGCAGGGAGATTCGTGGCTTCTTCGCATCTGTCACAGTGCTTCACAAATTCTCTTGAATCTCTGAAGAGAGTCGGCTAGTAACACCCGCTCTGAAGGACCTTTGTAGCTGTCCTTTCACCACCAAAGTGGCCTCCATAATCAGGACCATGACAGTGCCAAAGAATCTGTTGTGTTTCTTCATCTAGGACACATCTCCAGATGATACCATCTGAACACCTTTTAAAAAGGTATGGTTCCTCCTAAATGTAGTACTTTGCATCAGTCAATAGCTTCTTCACTTGTTGCCTATTGTACTCCCTTGAAATAAAATTTATGGCCTTATAATTTGCAATGTCTGCAAACCATGGAGCCTACTGAATGAGGAATAATTGCTCATCCAGAAACATCTCAGTCACAGCTGTGGGTGGTTGTACTCCTGCTTCAGGCTCAATCTGGAGAGATGGTCAACTACTTGATTTTCTGACCCTTTCCTGTCTTTTATCTCAATATCAAACTCTTGAAAGAGCAATACCCATCTGATTAATCTTGGTTTAGAATCCTGTTTGGTTGGAAGGTACTTCAAAGCAGCATGATCAGTATAAACAATAACCTTAGAACCAATTAAATAGGACCAAAACTTATCAACAGCATACACAATAGCTAATAATTCTTTTTCTGTAGTTGTGTAATTCTTTTGGGCATCATTTAACACGGCTATAATAGTAAATGACATGTATAAGCTTACTATGCCTCTGTCCTAGAACAGCTCCTATAGCAAAGTCACTAGCATCACACATCAACTCAAATGGTAAATCCCAGTCAGGGGAGCTATGATGGGAGCAGAGGTAAGGTTTGATTTCAGAGTTTCAAAAGCATGCAGGCAATCAGAATCAAAGACAAAAGGAACATCAACAACCAACATGTTTCTTAATGGTTTAGCAATTTTAGAAAAGTCCTTTATAAATCTCCTATAAAATCCTGCATGACCCAAGAAACTTCTTACTGCTTTAACATTAGCTGGTGGTGGTAATTTTTCAATTACCTCCACCTTTGCTCTATCAACCTCAATTCCCTTACTTGAAATCTGGTGTCCAAGAACAATACCTTCTGTAACCATAAAATAACATTTTTCCCAATTTAAAATAAGGTTTGATTCTTGACACCGTTTCAATACAAGAGACAAATGCTTAAGGCAAGATTCAAAAGAATTACCAAAAACAGAAAAATCATCCATAAATACCTCAATGAACTTTTCAACCATATCAGAAAAAATTGAAAGCATACGCCTCTGAAAAGTTGCTGGAGCATTACAAAGTCCAAGGCATTCTCCTGTAGGCAAATACTCCAAATGGGCATGTGAATGCTGTCTTCTCTTAATCTTGAGGGTCCAATGTAATTTGATTATATCCAGAATATCCATCTAGAAAATAATAAAAAGCATGACCAGCTAACCTCTCAAGCATCTGATCAATGAAAGGCAGGGGTAAGTGATCCTTCCTTGTAGCAGTGTTGAGCCTCCTGTAGTCTATACACATTCTCCATCCTGTGATTGTCCTTGTAGGAATAAGCTCATTCTTTTCATTCTTGATCACTGTCATCCCTCCTTTCTTGGGAACTACCTGCACAGGACTTACCCAAGGAATGTCAGAAATAGGGTAAATAATGCATGCTTCCCATAATTTTATTACCTCTTTTTGGACGACCTCTTTCATGATTGGATTGAGTCTCCTTTGTGGTTGCACAACTGGTTTAGCATCATCTTCAAGGAGGATCTTGTGCATACACTTGGTTGGACTAATCCCCTTCAAGTCACTAATGGTCCACCCAAGAGCTGTTTTATGGCTCCTGAGCACTGAAATAAGTGCCTCTTCCTCTTCAGGCTTCAAGGAAGAGCTAATAATCACTGGATAGGAATCATTTTCACCCAAGAACATATATTTCAGAGAAGGAGGTAAAGGTTTGAGCTCAAGCTTGGGGGCTTCCTCCTCTGCTTTAGGCGTGTGAACTAGAGCCTTCTGGGGTGGTGATCATCAACTTCAACTAATTCATACTCAGAAATAGGATCCAGAATTTCATCAAGCACCTCAGCTTCCAGTACCTTTTGCACAAGTGGTTCAATAACATCTATTTTCAAACACCCTTCAGAATCATTAGGGTGCTTGAGAGCTTCAAAAACATTAAGGATCACCTGTTCTTCATTGACTGTCAGGGTTAATTCACCCTTTTGCACATCAATCAGAGCTCTACCTGTAGCTAAAAAGGGTCTACCAAGTATAATAGAGGATTTTACCTCCTCTTCCATGTCTAATATAACAAAATCGACAGGAAAAATAAATGATCCTACTTTCACAAGTAAATCCTCAACAACACCCACAGGTAATTTAATAGAAAGATCAACAAGTTGAAGAGAAATACGAGTGGGTTTTACCTCCTCAATTTGATGCTTGCTCCAAGATCACATAAAGCCCTCTTTCTAATTGAGTTCTTATATAACTTGGAAAAACTCTTTACTTGAACAACAGCTTGAAAACAATTTCTCCTAAATTCTAATTATCTGGACTTAACAGGATACGTGACATATAATCCTCTTATATTTGGGTAATTAGGATTTCTGTGGCATATAAACTAGAATTAAGCTTCACCCACTAGTTGGAATTAAGTGACCAAGGAATTGGCGGTTGATAAATTTTAGAGGAGACTAGAAAGGTCTAAGGAATTAGGGTCTAGTCACATATAGTTTGCCATGAATTAAAGCTTGCATGATTAAAATAGTTAGTAAGAAAAGTCAATCCGAAAAATAGATATCTCTAAAGCCTTAACTGCATTCTTCATATTTTATTCCCAACTTATTTATTGTCTGTCTTCTGTTTAATGCATTTTGAACTCTCAACACTATTTTCTGCTTCTCTAACTAAGTAAATTAATCAACCATCGTTGCTTAGTCCATCAATCCTCATGGGATCGACCCTCACTCACTTGAGGTATTACTTGGTACGACCCGGTGCACTTGCCGGTTAGTTTGTGGTTGTAAATTCCGCACCAAGTTTTTGGCGCCGTTGCCGGGGATTGATTGTGATTGACAACTACTCGCTGTTTGATTTCTTAGATTAGATAATTTTTCTTTTAATTAGTTTTATTTTATTATTATTAATTTTTATTTCTCTATTGGTTTATTTTTATTCCCGTCAATTTTTTTTTCTTTTCTTCTTTCTTTCGTTCTTTCGTTCGTGCCCTCCTCCCCTCCTGTTTCGTTTTATTTCTCCTTTTTTTCTTTTATTATTTGATTCTCGTAAAAAATATTAAAAAATAAATAAATAAATAAAAATTAAAATAAAAAAATTAAAATAAAATAAAATAAATAATCTAATACTAACACTTTTTCTTAATTTCTGAAATTAAGTTTGGTGTTCCCTAGTTTGTCTTATTTTAATTTTTCTTATTTAATTTGCCTAATAATTTCGAAAATTTTTAGTCTTAATTTTACTAGTAATTTTCGAATTTTAGTGTCTGTTTGTTTTATTCAATATTTTTATCTCTTTACTCAGGTTACCTCACTGGGAATTCTCTGCACTCTGACGTAGAGAGTTCCATCTTTTCTTGTTTTCTATTTGTTTATGCGCAGGAATAGAGACAAAGAACATCTCTTAGACTTTGATCCTGAACCTGAAAGAACTTTCAGGCGGCGTTTACAACATGCAAGACTTTGCAAGGCTGCAGAATCCACTATGGATGCTAATAATGCTGTTAATACCAATGTGACAAATCCGAATGGGGATGATCAACAAAGGAGAGTGCTTGGCTCTTACTCTGCTCCTACTGCAGATCTTTATAGAAAAAGCATTGTGGTGCCTCCTATAGCTGCGAATAACTTTGAGTTGAAGCCACAATTGGTCACCCTGGTGCAACAAAACTGCCAGTATCATGGTCTTCCCCACGAAGACCCAAATCAGTTTGTTTCTAACTTTCTGCAGATTTGTGATACTGTGAAGACAAATGGAGTGAACCCAGATGTGTATAAACTCATGCTCTTCCCATTTGCTCTGAGGGATGGAACAAAGCTATGGCTAGATTCCCAACCCAAGGAGAGTATGTATACTTGGGACAAGGTTGTTACTGATTTTCTTACTAAATTTTTCCCACCAAAGAAGCTGACTAAGCTTAGAGTGGAGGTTCAAACCTTCAGGCAAAAGGATGGTGAAACTCTTTATGAAGCTTAGGAGAGGTACAAGCTACTGACTAGGCAATGCCCTCCGGACATGTTCTCTAAATGGACCCAACTAGATATCTTTTATAAAGGCTTAGGTGAAATGTCCAAGATGTGCTTAGATAATTCCGCAAGTGGTTCACTGCACAAGAAGAAGACACCGGAGGAGACTATTGAGCTTATTGAATTAGTTGCTAGCAACTAATATTTATACTCATCTAATAGGAATTCTGTGAACTCTGAGGCTCCTCAGAAGAAGGGTGTTATGGAAGTAGAAGCTCTTAATGCTATTCTTGCTCAGAATAAGCTTATGTCTCAGCAAATAAATCTACTTACTCAACAGATGGGTGGATTACAAGTCTCAGCTATCAACACCCAAAATTTACCTCAAGAGGCCCTTTATGACATGACAGGTAATTTTATACAAAATGAGAATTATGATTATGCCCAATCTTCTTCTGAATAGGTCAATTACATGGGGAGTGGTCCTAGAAATCCCAACAATGATCCATATTCTAAGACATACAATCAGGGGTGGAGAAATTACCCAAATTTTGGGTGGAGGGACCAACCTCAGAGACCTCAAAATTTCAACAATAATTCTTAGGGCAGCTTCCAACAGAACAATTACAATAACTGCCAATTTCAGTCTCAGCAACAACAACCACCTCAACAGGCAAATTCTAAATCCCAAGAAGATTCTAATTGGGAGATGATGAGGAGTTTTATGCAGGAAACCAGAGCCTCCATTAGAAACTTAGAGGTGCAAATGGGCCAACTGTGCAAGCAAATACCTGAGAGGTCTGCAAGTACATTTCCAGGTGATACAGTGATTAACCCAAGAGAAGATTGCAAGGTTATTCAATTGAGAAGTGTTAAAATAGCTGGCTCTAAGACAAAGGCCAATGAAGAGCTAGTTGAAAAGGAAGCTCCAGAGGAGAAGAAGGAAGAAGTGGAGCGCGCCCCTCCAAAGCGTGCAGACAACCCATTCCCTGACTCTCTTGACACTTATCCTACACTGCCAAAGGCTCCTGAATACAAGCCAAAAATTCCATATCCTCAAAGGCTTCAGAAGGCTTCCAAAGAAAAGCAATTCTCTAAATTTTTAGATGTCTTCAAGAAGTTACAGATCAACATTCCTTTTGCAGAGGCTCTTGAGCAAATGCCTCTCTATGCAAAATTTATGAAAAAATTGTTGACCCACAAGAGGAATTGGAAGGAACAAGAAACAGTGGTATTAACCAAGGAATGTAGTGCCATTATCCAACACAACCTTCCTGAGAAGATGCCAGATCCAGGGAGCTTTATAGTTCCTTGCACCATTGGAGATGTCACCATTCGATGCCATGATCTGTGTGTTAAGTGTTCTCAGGCTTTATAGGGCAGGAATGGCTTAGAGGATAGAAAGGAAGCATGAAAAAGAGGAAGGAATGTGAGAAAATGAAGTTTTGAGAAGCTGGCAGCGACATGTATGCGTGAATAGCGCAGAAGACAAGCGACGCGTACGCGTGACCTACGCGTATGCATGACATGCGCCACGTGCAGAAATTGCAGAAAGCGCAGGGAGCAATTTCTGGGCTCCTTTTTGGCCCAGTTCCAAGCCCGAGAACACAGAATAGAGGCTGTAGAATGGGGGAATCACATTCATCCATGCACACATCATTCAATCACACATCATTCATTCACACAACATTCATTCACAGAATTTTAGGTTTTAGATGTAATTTTCTAGGGAGAGAGGCTCTCTCCGCTCTCTGGGTTTTAGGATTTTAGGTTTAGCTTTTCTTAATTTCAGCTTTCTACTTTGCTTTAATTTAGTTTTCTTCTACTCTTATTAGTTCTAGAACCTTAGTTTATCTATTACTCTTTTCAGTTTATTAATTTTCCCAATTTAATTTATGAACCCTTCATGTTAGATTCAATTTCTTATTAATACAATTTGAGTTATTTCATGTTTATTGCTTCTTGCTTTATTGTTATCATTGATACTTGCAATTATTGGTTGTTCATACTCATTACCTCTTATTAATTTCTATGTTTTTATGTTATGCCTTCCAAGTATTTGATAGAATGCTTGGTTGGATTTTAAGTTAGATTTCTCTCTTCTTGGCTTTGGTTGAGTAATTGGAGACTCTTGAATTATCAAACTCCTTTGTTGATTGATAGTTGAAATTTGCTAGTTGATTTGGATCCATCTAAAGCTAGTCTTTCCTTAGGAGTTGACTAGGACTTGAGGAATCAAATTGTATCCACTTGACTTTCCTTCATAGTTAGAGGTTAACTAAGTGGGAGCAATGAACAATTTTCATCACAATTGATAAGGATAACTAGGATAGGACTTCTAATTCTCATACCTTGCCAAGAGCTTTCTTAATTATTAGTTTATTTTCTTATCATTTACATTCCTTGTTCAACCTTTCAAAAACCCAAAAAGATACTTTTCCATAACCAATAATAACATACTTCCCTGCAATTCCTCGAGAGACGACCCGAGGTTTAAATACTCCAGTATAATTTTATTGGGTTTGTTTTAGTGACAACCAAATTTTTGTATAAAAGGATTCTTTGTTGGTAGACTTTGTATGTCCAGACACGCCTTGTTGAATCTTTCCATGTAGCTGCGGAGGCTCTCCCGATCTCTTTGCTTAATCCCTAGCAAGCTTGGGGCATGCCTGGCTTTGTCTTTCTGGATAGAGAATCTAGCTAGAAATTTCTTGGCGAGGTCATCAAAGTTTGCTATTGACCTTGGCGGCAAACTGTCGAACCACTTTATTGTCGTCTTGGTCAAAGTGGTCAGGAAAGCTATGCAGCGAATTGCGTCTGAGGCATCCATAAGATACATCCGACTTCTGAAGTTGCTGAGATGATGGCTCGGATCAGACGTACCATCATACAGGGTCATGTCAAGTGCTTTGAAGTCCTTAGGAACTTTAGCTTTCATGATCTCCTTTGTGAATGGATCTTGGTCCTTGTGGGAGCTATCTTCATGGCTGGTTCGAGTGGTCTTGGTTTTGAAATCGGCTTCGAGCTTTAGGAGCTTGTCCTCCAGCTCTCGACGCCGTCTGGTTTCTCTCTGAAGGTCTCGTTCAGCCTCTCGCTGCCAGTCGGCTTCTTGTTCGAGTTGTTTAAGTTGATGCTGCTGCTCACGGATAGCTTCCAAGATTTCGGTGTTTGGGGGTTGTTTATCTCCCTTATTTTGAGGTATATCTTTTGGTATGATATCCGTGTTCTTGTGCGGCGTTCTGTCCTCCAAGCCAGAATTATGATCGTTGTCAAGGTTGTCCTCCATGATGATGGGATGACTTCCAGGTTCCCTCGCAACGGCGCCAATGTTTCGAGGGTTACCTGAAACGTTGAGGTCGATCTCGAAAGATATCTTTCTGGGCTGATCAGAGATGTTGTTTCCGACTTGTTGGAGCTTGAGGTGCTGCTGGTCTTCGATCGCCGGAGGGTGGTGGTACCTGCAAGAGACTCTGATGCTTAAGTTAGCACAGGCTTTAGGTAGGTTTTTTGTAGAATTGGAGTATGAGTTATACCTGGATGCTCCAGTGTATTTATAGTAGTCTGGGATGACCTCCCTTGAGATAAGTTTGTTATCTTATCTTATCTTTTGTGGGTGAGTCCCCTTATCTTTAGGCTAGCCGCCTTTAGGTGGGCTGTAATCTTCTGCTTTGGGCCTACTTGGGCCCTTGTAGCAATTTGGCCGAGCTCTTTGGGAAGAGGTCGGTGTCGACCAACCTTTATAAGAGGTCGGTCATTTTTGTCCTCATCTAACCCGGATCGTGTAGCTCGACCCAAGGTATGAACAATATCTTTTATGAAGGGCTTTCCTATGAATCAAAGAAAGCTATAGACCACTCATCTGGAGGCTCCCTGAACAAGAAGAAGACCATTGAAGAAGCCATTGATGTCATAGAAACAGTGGCTGACAATGAGTATTTTTATGCCTCAGACAGAAGCAACAACAGGGGAGTCATAAAATTAAACCATATGGATGCAATCTTGGCCCAAAATAAGATGATTACCAAGCAACTAGCTGATTTGACCAAGCAAATAGAGAAGAATCAGGCTGCAGCCATCCACACTAAACCATCACCTCAAGGAGAGTTGGACACAGAGGAAGGAGTTAACTGGGAGGAAGTCAATTACCTTGGAAATTCATCTAGGCAAGCTCATGATCCATATTCTAAAACCTATAACCCTGGTTGGAAGAACGACCCAACTTTGGGTGGGGAAACTAACAGAACCAAAGCCAAGATCACAAACCTCATAATCCCAACCAGTACACTTACCAACAATCCAATCCAAGATCATATCAACACCCATACAATAATTTTTCTCAGCCACCATATCAAGCCCAAGCCAATCATCCTCAACATCCAAATCCCAATCCACCATCAGAGGACAAATTATCCAGGATTGAAGCTATGCTCACCAATCTGTGCAAAGAGTCTCAAGATATGAAAAATTTCAAGGAAGAAGTGAGATCCAATCTACAAAATTAAGATGCTGCCATTCAGAAACTTGAAGCACAAATTGGATACTTGTCCAAGCAAGCCCCTGGCCATAGTTCTTGTAATTCCACCAAGATGCGTATGCGTGATATGCGCGTCCGCGTCGCTTGTCCTGCCTGTCCACCCGCGCGCATGCGTGCGTGACGCGTACACGTCGCTTTCCGCACCCTGTTTTTCCCCTGTTCTGCCCTGTTTTCATTCTCCCTTCTTCTCTTCTTTTCTTTCTAGTTTCTTCCTCTTTCTTTCTTGTTCTTTCTTCCTTTCTTACCTTCTTTTCAAAATTTTCACTCTTTATTTTTTATTTTCATCTTCTTTTATATGTTGCATTTGCATATTATCATTCATTGCATTTTAATTTTGTTTTTATAACTTGTTCTTATTTTCTCTTCTAAGTTTCTTATTTTAATAATGGTGTTGGATTCTTATATTTAATTGTTGAGAATATCTTGGTTAATCTTGGTGCTTTGTGACTTGTTTAACATTAATTGTAATATTTACTCTACACAACAAGATTAATGCTTTAGTCCTTCCTAACTCATTATTCTTTGTTTTTATACCTCATTACCATTGAGTTAGGATAAGACCAATTGCTCTCATACTTATCACTAATCTTGTTTGTGTCCACCCTTTCTAATTGAACTTGATGCTTTTGAGTGCTCTTCATGCTTTGACTTTACTCTTGCATCAAGTACTAGTTAATATGCCTTTGCTTGAATTGCTTTCTCACTCACATGTTGTAGCTACCATGTATTTGAGAACCATACTTTTATTTGGCACTAGCCCCCGCCTATGTTCTAATTGCTTTCATATCTTTGTTGTAGGCTTAATTTTCTTTCTTTTTCTCTCCTTTGAGGTTGGCCACCAAATGAAGGAAAGGAAAAGCTTTTACATGGGGCAACAAACAAGTTCACCCGCATAACCTTTTGCAGAACTCATCAATTATAGCAACCCGTCCACCTTGCTCTTCTTTGCATGCACCGAGGACGGTGCAAATTTCTAAGTGTGGGGAGGTCGTCCGACCGATCTCCATGGGTAGCAATTTCCTTTTTCAACACCAATTCTTGATTTTCTTTGTTAGTAGTTGTTGAATTGCATGATAAATTGCATGTTAGTTAGAATTTGTACATATTCTTACTACTCCTTTTTATGTTAGGACTACTTGGTTAGGGTGATGATTTCTTTTCCAAGAAAAATTGTTTTTAGGGCACCCTACCAATTTGAAAAATTTTTTCTGTTGAACTTGCTTGAAGAATGTATTTTGGAACATAGTTTTTGAGCTAAGAACACAAGCATGTGAGTTTTGAGCCCAATTGTGTGGTTACATCTTATAACCACTTATTTTCATTCTTGTGTGCATTATTCTCTCTCTATGATTGTAATCTTTGATTTGTTTGATTCTTTATGTCCATTATTCTATGTATACATGCATTTATATGATTGAGGCCATCATTTCATTTAATTCACTTACCCAAATAGCCTACCTTTCATCAACCATTGTTAGCCAATTTTGAGCCTATTTAATTCCTTTTGTTCTTAATTGTAGCACATCAGCACCCATAAGCGAAAAACAATAAATATCCCTTAATTTGGATCTTTGATTAGCTTAGGCTAGTGAGGGTGTGTATCATTTGGGTATGGAAAACTTGGGACATTGGTTGAGGTAAAAGTGTAATTTTTATTTTTGTTGAAAATATTGGGAATTGGGTACATATTCATGCACTATATGTAAAACCATATGTATTGATACGTTTGTATATACTTTAAAAAAATGATAAAGAAAAAAAAAGAAAAAAAAAACACTATATATATATATATATATATATATATAGAAAAAGAAAAAAGAGAAAAAGAAATAAAAAGGGGACAAAAAATGCCCCAAAGTAAAGTTCAATAAAAATCAATGCATATGGAATGTGAATTAAAGAGAATGCATGAGTATGTGAAAAAGTGGGAATCATGGGTAGCTAGGTTGTGTATTAGAATTGTATAGGTTGTTATATGTGTTTAGTGAGAGCTTAGGTTAATCAAAGATTTAAATTTCAAGCTCACTTGACCATATGCATCCTACCTTGACCCTAGCCCCATTACAACCTATGAATAAGTCCTCATGATGAATGTATGCATGCATTGAATAATTGTTGATTGTTAGATGAAAAACAAATCATGGAAAGCATGATTGGAAGAGAATTGAGTGATCGACCCTATACACTAGAGCGACTAGAGCGGATACACATCCGGTGAGAGTTCGATGCTCAATTCCTTGTTCCCGGCTTTCATGAGAATCCTTCTTGCAAGTCTATTTGTGCTTTATTTTGATATTTGAATTGGTAGGATTCATGAATCATCATATGATCTTAGCCCAACTTGTTTATACATGCTCTTGGAGATTGATTTACTTTTGACCAAGTAGGTAGAACCATTTTTCATTTAGTTGCATTCATATAGATAGGTGCATGTAGTTTATTTGCATTGAATAAATGTTCATAACCCTTTTCTTGTCCTTCTTTATTCTTAGCATGAGGACATGCTTGGTTTAAGTGTGGGGAGATTTGATAAACCCCGATTTTGTGGTTTATCTTGTACTTAATTTGGGGTATTTTATCACCTTTTCCCACATTTATTCAATGAAATAGCATGGTTTTGCAATTCTCCCTTGTTTTGTGCTTAAATATGAAAACATGATTTTTAGTCCCTAAAATTGGTGATTTTAATTCACTTTAATTCCATTCGATGCCTTGATGTATTTGTTGAGTGATTTCAGGTTCATAAGGCAAGTATTGGATGGAAGAAGTGAGGAGAAAAGCATGCAAGTGGGAGAACTCATGAAGAAATGAAGGAACTGTAAAGCTGTCAAGCCTGACCTCTTCACACTCAAACGATCATAACTTGAGCTACAGAGGTCCAAATGAGGCAGTTACAGTTGCGATGGAAAGCTAACATCCGGGGCTTCGAAATGATATAAAATTTGTCATATGTTACTTCGCGTTCAGGGGCGCGCACGCGCCATGTACGCGTGCGCGCCGATGCTATCCGTGGCCCACCAAAGTGAAATCGCCCCCAGCGATTTCTGAAGCATTTTGGGCCCAATCCAACTCATTTCTGATGCTATTGAACCCAAGTATTGAGGGAGGAATAAACCAAAAAAGTAGTCATAGTTTAGTTTTTATCATGTTTTAGGGTAGAACTCTAGAGAGAGAGGCTCTCTCCTCTTTCTAGATTTTAGGGTAGTTTTAGTTAATTCTTCTTGGATCCAAGTTTTAATTCTTGTTTTGATTTAGTTTCTCCTTTTAATTTCTTGTTGTTACATCTATATTATTCTAGTTTTTACTTGTCATTTCCTTTATTTTGTCCTCTTTTATGTTTATGAACTCATGTTGGATTTGATTTATTTCTAATGCAATTTAATGTTTGATGTTCTTTTAATTGTTGATTTAAGTTGTGATCTTACTTTCCTTGCAAATTGTAGTTGGTAGATTTTACTATTTCTTGCCATTTATTATGCTTTTCTTTATTACCCACCAAGTGTTTGACAAAATGCTTGGTTGGGCTTTAGAGTAGATTTTGAGCATTCTTCGCTTGGAAAGAGTAATTAGGCAATCTTGAGTCATGAAAACCCAACTCATGTTGGTGATCTAGAGTTGTTAGCTAATATTGTTTCCATTGACGCTAATCTTTTGCTAATTTAATTAGTAAGTTGATTAGGACTTTTGGATTGAGATTAGCTAGTCTTATTAGACTTTCTCTCATGGAAGATAATATGATACCTTCTTCCAATGTTGGAGATGACGTAATGAGATAAATTCTTGTTTATAATTGTGACATGATTAATTAGTCTTGTTTGACTTTCTCCCTATTTGTTGGAGTTGACTAGATAAGATGAATTAATCATTGCATGACTAGGATAGAAAGCCTATGTTCTCAACCCTTGCCATGAATGTCTCTCTTTATTAATTACTTTCTTTAGTTACTTGTTTGATTTACTTTTCTTGTCATTTATTTTGTTGCCCCTCTTATCAACCAAAAACCCCTTGCATCTTCATAGCCAATAATTGAGCACTTCATTGCAATTCCTCGTGAGATGACCCGGAGTCCAAATACTCCGGTTAATTCTTATTTGGGGTTTGTACATGTGACAAAACCATATTTTAATTTGATGTGAGAGTTGTTTGTTGGTTTGGAGCTATGCTTACAACGAAGTGATTCTTTTCTTTAAGAAGAAAATCTAGACCGACAACAATTTTTGCGTATCACAAGGCTAGACACCAATAGCTTGGACCTTAAGACATATGCCTGTGGTGTCTCTGTACTAGGATCTGCTTAGATGATTAGGTTCTATGGAGTGCCTTAACACTTGTTAACTTGGGTTAACTAACCCGGCATTATCAATCGAAAGTCCATTATCAAGAGCAACCTAGTTACAAGGCATTTAGTAACCCAAAGAGGTGCTGGGCACCAATGTCTTAAGAAGATTTGTGAGCCAAGTATCTGTAGTGAATATGTGTTGATTGAAATAAGCTAATAAGCTGCTACAGCACATGACACTGAGCTACAAGTGAGAAATAAGTTCACAGAAAAAGAAAAATAAAGAAAGGTAAGTACCAAGGATGAGTGAATAATAAGATGTCAAAGCAGTATGTTACTTGATGCTTAAAAGAGACATTTCTCACCCAAGAATCAAATAAAAGTGAGCTACAATATTCTCTGCATAAAGCCCCATGAACTAATGTCAATGACTTGCTGATATGGACATTATCCTCTGTTTCATACATTCTTCTTAATAAATCATTGCTTGCTTGGGGACAATCAAGATTTAAGTTTGGTGTTGTGATGTCAAGTCATCTTAGGCTAGTTTTACTAGCCTTTTTCTTTTGTTTTTAGTAAGTTTTATGCACTTTCTTTTCTTTTAAGCAATTAATTGGGTTAAAAATTCATATATGCCTAGATTCATTCAACCATGATTATTTTGATGCAATTTCATGAGAATTATGCCATAAGTACTTGTGTTCTAAGAATGATGAGATTTCTCATGACCTTAGCAAGGCTTTGATGCATGTATTGGTTGATGACAGGTGAAGAAATGCATGGAAGGAGGTTGAAAAATGGCCATGGAAAGGATGAAGAGGAAGCAACGTTGGTGGCCAAAGTTGGACCACCAACGTTGCCTCAAACGTTGTGAAGAATGAAACAGGGGAATCTGCTGCATAATTATCTGCTACCCACGTTGGAGGGAGCGTTGGTGAGCCAACGTTACCTCCAACGCTTGATACAAAGTGCTTTCTGAAAAACTGGAAAAATTGTGGTGACGCGTACGCGTGCTATACGCGCACACGTAGATTATGAATTTTTGACAATCCACGCGCACGCGTAGGTGATGCATACACATGAATAATCCAACGTTGGAGGGAACATTGCCAGTCCAACGTTGAGGCCAACGTGCGCGATCTGAGCTCCAAAATCATGATTTTGAAAAAGCGCATCAACGCGCACGCGTATATGACGCGCACACGTGGATGAATCAACGTTGGAGGGAGCGGTTGCCAACGTCTTCAAAAATGTTTTAAAAGTTGAAGTTTAGAAATTTGAATCCACGCGCACGCGTAGGAGACGCGCACGCGTGGATGAGCTTTTTGGCCGCAAACGCGCACACGCATAGGCAGCGCATATGCGTGGACAGGAAAACGTTGGCACTCCAACGTTGAGTCAAACGTTGCTCAAAATATCCAAAACTCAGTTTTCTCTGAAGGACGTTTGACTCAACATTTTCCCTCAAACGTGAACTCAAACGTGAGCATCAGAACACTGCAATTCAAGCAGATCTCTTCTCAATAGCATGGGGAGCCAATTGGAGCAATTTCAACCCATTTCAATTAAGGACAAAAGCCGAATTCAGAGACTGAAGATCAATGGAAGAAAGTGTATAAATAGCTTAGAATTCAAGTTAGTTAAGACACACACAGAGACGGATACAGAAACTCTGCCAATTTTAGTTCTGCACTTTATTTTTCTGCAATGCATCTTCTAATTCTATTTTCCATTTTGAGAGCTATGAACAACTAAACCTCTTTCATTGGGTTAGGGAGCTCTATTGTAATTCAATGGATCAATAATCGTTTCATCTTCTTCTTCTTTCTTTTCTCTTGATTTTTGTTAGAAAGCTTTTGATCTCAATTCAATTGGATAGTTGTCTTGACAGAGAAGCTATCCATAATTGGAATTTCTCTGATCCTTGAGAGAGGGACGAGGAATTCATGCTAGAATTGCTTTCTCACATTGGATTAGATTGGGGGTTGGATGGATATTGTGACATTTAATCCTACCAATACTTTGATCTATGAATTTGTGTGGTCTAATCAGTGACCGGACTTCAACTCTTCCCATGAGCAATTAAATCAAGACATTGGGCAATTGTTCATGCTTACAGAGATTGGTGAGCCAAGATATTGGGATCTAATCATCTAAGATTGCCAGCAAAGTCAATGAATGCATTGATTGAGGAAGAGATGAAAATGAGTTGATTCAGAGAGTTCAATATCTCCTGAAACCCAATGAATCCCCTATTCTGATATTACCCATTCTCATTATATTCTGCTCTTTAATTTCATGCTTAATCCTCATTCCCATTTAATTTCCTGTAATTTAAGCTTCTGCCCTTTAATTTCTTGCAATTTAAGTTTCTGTTTTTTAGATTCGGCACTTTAATTTCTGTTCTTTTAATTTCTTACAATTTAAGTTTTCCACCAATTTACATTCTGCAACACCAATTCAATTCTGATTTCGTTCAACTAGAACAATTTTCCAATTAACATTGATCAACCAACCAATCCTTGTGGGATTCGACCTCACTCTATAGTGAGTTTTTACTTGACGACAATCTGGTGCACTTGCCGGTAGCAAATTGTTGAGAGACAGTTTTCATGACATCAAAACTCCTAACTGATATGGTTCAAAAACTAGGTTCTTCATGTTTGTGTTATCGAGCTTGCCTCAGAAGAGGTTCTTGATTAAGGATGACATAATGACAACGAGGATTGAGATGCTTGATGATACAACAGAGGTGTTCCCTTTACTGATCTTCCGGAGAAATCCGTGCCTTCAGAAAAGATCTCGCATACTCGAAAAATGGGGTTGTTACACAACGCTCTCAGTGTAAGAGTTGAAGCCGAATCTAGAGAGGAGCTTCTAGCATTGAACACCAGCAAGAGAGTAGCTGGGCATTCAACGCCCAAAGAGGAGCAAGTTCTGGCATTGAATGCTAGCAAGGGAGTGGCTGGGCATTCAACGCCTAAAGAGGAGCAAGATGTGGCGTTGAACGCCACAATGGGAGAGGATGGGCGTTCAACGCCCACTAAGGTCCCTCCTGTTGAAGAACTAAAGGAAATTAGAGCTCATGAGGAGACCATAGAGGTCCCCTTGAATTCCATGTTACAGATTATGGAGTCTGAAGAATACTTCTCCTCTGATGAGGAAGAGAAAACTAGGGAAGAGCAAGTTACTCGGTACTTAGGAATTCTCATGAAGATCAATGCAAAACTCTGTGGAACAGAGGCATTGAAAGAAGAACCCCCAGTACTTACCCAAGAGTGCAGTGCCCTGGTTCAGAGGAAGCTGCCTCAAAAGAGGCCAGACCCTGGAAGCTTCCTAATTCCCTGTACCATAGGTACAATCACCTTTGAGAAGGCCTTGTGTGACATTGGGTCAAGCATCAACCTCATGCCTCTCTCTGTGATGAGAAGACTAGAATTCTAGAGGTACAAGCTACCAACATTTCATTGGAGATGGCAGACAGGTCACTGAAAAAGGCATATGGCATGGTGAAGGATGTCCTAGTGAAGGTTGAAAACCTTTACCTCCCAGTTGATTTTGTTCTTCTTGACATTGGGGAGTACAGGGATGAGTCCATCATCCTTGGAAAGTCATTCCATGCCACTGGAAGAGCCATGATTGATGTAGAAAGAGGAGAACTAGTCCAGCAACTGAATGAGGACTATCTTGTGTTCAAGGTTCATAAATATCACTCTACATCAGTTGGAGAAGGCTCAATTCACAAGCAATTGATGCTTCCATCACTTCTCTCAGTACAGAGCCTAACAGAGCCCCCAGACACCAACTCTAAGTTTGGTGTGGGGCAACCATCATCAAGCTCTGAGAAGGATGGCAGTAAGAAGAAAGTGCCTAAAGGCTGGAGGGGAAGGAAGATCCTCACTGAGGACCTCTCACCAGGAATGAGAGTGGTCTTCACTGAAAGTCCAGTCACTCCACACACTATGAACAGTATCCTGTCTCTAGAACACGTGGAGCTCATTAACGGAGGATAAATGTCGATAAAGAATTTCTCAATAAAATCGCATTGCAAGTATAGTTCTAAACTGACAAATAATCCTCAGTCAACGTTTAAGTTGTTTGTCACAATGCAAACCAATAAAAATAACCGAAATATTTAAACCTCGGGTCATCTCTCAAAGGAATTGTAGGGAAGTGTACTTATTATTGATTCTGAGGTAATATTTTTGGGGTTTTTGAATGATGAACAAGGAATGTAAATAATGAGAAAATGAACAAACAACTAAGAAAAGTCCTAGCAAGGGTTGAGAATTGTAATTCCTATCCTCATTATCATCGTCAATTGTGATTGTAATTGCCTTTTGCTTTCACTTAGTTAACCTCTAATAATTGAAGGAAGGTCAAGTGAGAAAAATCAACTTAAGTTCACAAATCCTAATCAAAGACTAGATTTAGTGAAGCTCAAGCCAACTACAACTTTTAATCACCAATCAATAAGAGACTTTAATAATTCAAGAGTCTCTAAACTACTCAATCCAAGCCAAGAACACAAAAATCTATTTTAAAATCCAACCAAGCATTTCACCAAACACTTGGAAGGCACAAAATAAAAACATAGAAAATTAACTAGAAATATTAAATCTAAACTACCAAATGCAAGAATCAATTACTAACAATTAAAGAAAGCAACAATAAACATAGAAAACATAAATTGCATTAATAGAAATCAAACGTAATAAGAGTTCATAAACATAAAAATGACATAAAAGGGAAATTGACAATGTAAACAAAGAGACCCAAGACAATAAAGCATGAAAACATAAATGAAACTACACCGAAATAAGAATTAAAGAGAGAATTAAAGAGAAATTAAACTAATCTACCCTAATTTCTAGAGTGAAGGGAGAGCTTCTCTCTCTAGAAAACCTAACCTAAAGCATGGTAAAACTAAACTATGACTACTTGTGTTCATTGCTCCATCCCCAGCCTCTTATCTTCATTTTTGGGCTTGAAACTCGGCCAAAAGCAGCCTAGAAATCTCCCCCAGCGTATTCACTTTAGTGCAGCACGTGCCGCTCGTCACGCGTACACGTCAGTCACGCGTACGCGTCATTGAACTATGTGCAAGGTCACATGTACGCGTCAGTCACATGCTCGCGTCAGTAGACGACGTACTTGGTCACGCGCATGCTTTAGCCATGCGTACGCGTCGGGACTAGCTTCTCAAATCTTCAATTCTTTGTGTTCCTTTCACTTTTGCATGCTCCCCTTCCATCTTCTAAGCCATTCCTGCCCTATAAACCCTGAAATCACTTAACACACATATCACAGCATCGAATGGTAATAAAAGAGGATTAAAAATTAGCAATTTGAAGGCCTAGGGATCATGTTTTAAATCCTAGCACAAAATTAGAAAGGAAACTTAAAAGTATGCAAATTATATGGATAAGTGTGAGTAAAGTTGATAAAATCCACTCGATTTGATCCAAAATAAGTCATGAAATAGTGGTGCATCAAATCTCCCAACACTTAAACGTTAGCATGTCCTCATGCTAAGCTCATGGGAACTAAAAGAGTGAAGGGAAAATGGTAGGACTTATGCAATGCAAAATATCTATATGAATACAACTACATGCTAAATGCTTCTACCTACTTGATTAAAAGTAAACAAATCTTTCAAGAGTAAATATGAACTGGATCCCACTAATTCAAATCTCAAAATGAAGTACAAGTAGACTTGCAAGAAGAAAGCTCGTGAAAGCCAGGATCAAGGAATCGAGCATCGAACCCTCACCGGAAGTGTATACACTCTAATCACTCTAGTGTTTGAAGGACGATTCTCTCGGTCCTCTACTAATCTTGCTTTCTAAGGCTTGCTCTTCTTCTACCATTCAACAAAAATTTAATGCATGAATACCCATATCAAGAGGTCTTTTCAAGGGTTGTAATGGGGTTAGAGTCAAGGTAGGAATGTATTTGGTTAAGAAGACTAAAATCTGAATCCTTGATTAACCTAAACTTCCCACCTAACCTAAGACAATCCATGTAACCAAAATGCAAAATCTAACTACCCATTAACTATGTTTTCCACATATTCATGCATCCTAAATTTGAGTACAATACATATGCATTGCTACCACCATTTACTTTGGGGTATTTTGTCCCCTTTTATTGTTTTCTTTTTCTCTTTTTTTATTTTTCTTTTCTTTTTTTTTCTTTCTCTTTTTTTTTTATTTTTCTTATTCTTTTTATATATGTGGTGGTTAATATACATATACGAGAAATCAATGCATATGATTAAGGTATTGAATGCAAGAATATGTCATCAACTATCTTTTTCACAAATTCACCAGAAATATACAATACCCAATTCCCAAACCAAATGTTCCCATACCCAATTTCTCCACACTTAAATTGTGCACACTCTCACCAATCTAAGCTAACCAAGAATTCAAATTAAGAACAATTATTGTTTTCCACTTAGTGTTAGTGATGTGCTAAAATAGAGAACAAATGGAGTAAAATAGGCTCAACATTGGTTTGCAAAGGATGATGAAAGGTTAAAGCCATTTGGGTATGTGAGCTTAGTGAAACAAAGGCCTCAATCACATAAATGCATTCATACATCAAACCATAGAAATATAGAATCAAGCAAGACAAATATCACAATTTTAGAGAGAACAACACACACCAAAACAAAATATTGGTTGATAAGATGCAACCAATCAATAGGCTAAAAATCTCACTAAGCTTGTGTGTTTGAGCTCTAAAACCATGTTCCAAAAAAAATTTCTTCAAGCAAGCTCAACAAAAAAATTTTTAATTCAAATTAGTGAAATGCCCTAAAATAGTTTCTTGGAAAGGAAATCATCACTTTAACTGAGTAATGGTAAAATATGCACAAACTCTAACTATAATACAATCTATCATGTAATGCAACAACTAACTAACAAAGAAGATTAAGAATTGGTGTTGAGAAAAAAGAAGTGGTTACCCACAGAAGTCGGTCCTTGACCTCCCCACACTTAAAGATTGCACCGTTCTCAGTGCATGCAAAGATGAGCATGGTGGATTAGGGTGGGTTGCTACAACTGATGAGCTCATTCAAAAGATTGTGCAGATAAACTTGTTTGTCGCCCCATTTAAAAGCTTTTCCTTTCCCTTCTTGGTGGTCAGCCTGAAAGGGGAGAAAAGACGGAAGATTAAGCCCAAAAATAAAGCAAATAGAATATAGGTGGGGGCTAATGCCAAATAAGAATGGGGTTCTCCACTACATGGTAGCTACAACATGTAAGTGAGAAAATAATATAAGTAAAGGGCATGTTAACTAAATATCAAACAAGCCAAGAAGCACCAAAATTATTCAAGAATCATCAACATTTGTGTAGGAAAATTCAACACCAATAGTAAACTTAAGAAGGAAAATAAGAACAAGTTACAAAAGCAAAGTTAAAATGCAATGTATGAGAGTATGCAAATGCAATAAGTAAAAGAGAATTAAAGATGAGAAAAAAGAGAAGTGAAACTTTGAAAAGAGGGAGAAGGGGGAGATAGAAAGGGAAGAAAAGAAATGGGAGGAGGGAAGAAGAAGAAAGGAAGAAAGAAAGAAGAAGAAGTAGGAAAGAAATCAAGAAAGAAGAGACAGGGATGCGACGCATACGCGTGGGAAGTAAAAAAGCAGAAGCTGACGCGTATGTGTCGGTCACGTGTACGCGTGATAACTATTCGTGCTGGACACACGAAACCTGCATAGTTCCATCACAACTCTCTGTTTTTAGTACCAGAAGTAGCATTAAAAGACGATGCGCGCGCGTCGGTCACACTCACGCTTGGTGGCCAAATAATAAAGGGATGCGTACGCGTCAACGATGCGCACGCGTGGGTTGGGTTGTGCGCCTAGCACCCCACCCGCGCGGTTCTAGCACAGTTCTTTATTTTTTGTACGAGGAAGCAGTAGCATTACAACACTAGCATACGACGTGTGCGCGTTAGGCACGCGTACGCGTGAGCTGCCCCTTTTTTTTCCTTATTAAAGCAAAATCAACAAAAGCAATTATAACACAAAACAATCGAAGCGAATGCAAGAAAATCAATTAAAGATTATGAAAGTAAGTAATAGAAAACTGTAGATAAGGAAGATCATACCATGGTAGGGTATCTCCCACCTAGCACTTTTATTTATTGTCCTTAATCTGGACTTATGGAGAGCTCTAATCAAGGAGGCTTGTGCTTTCTCAAACTTCCACCAATGTTTGGGCTTCAAATGATAGTTAGAGTTTCCATTCAAGTGCACCAAACCTTGGAGAAGTTCTCCCCAAGCTCTAAGCTTCCGAAATTGATCCTCATCACATATGCCAGGATCCCAAACTTTGTTTCTACACCCGTCTTCAAGTTGATCATTATAATTCCCTCCGTGTGTCAAACACATAGAATTCTCATATGAACACCAAGACATCCTCATAGACCCAATCAATGGGGAGCTATACCAACCCTTGCATCTAATTCTTGAAGTCTTAACTTTGATGAGCCTTGATTTGCAACTCCAACCACTAAACATCCTTCTCTTATGCTTCATTCCACAAAGCCTCCTAAGTTGGTCATCCGTTTCAAGCATACCATATTCAAGTGGGACAATAAAGCTAAGAGAGATAAGTTTTACCCACTAAAATGAAGGAGTAGATGGTGACCTAGGTATAAAAGTCTCCAATGATATTGACAAAAAAAATTTCATTCCCGCCTATCCTTTTCGAAGGACTTCCACCTCTTGACACAATGCTTCGATTTCAATCATTTTCTCACAAAGTTCCCCCAACCCTTCTCCGTGACTCAATTTATAAACCAGAGGTTGAGATAAATCTACCTCAACGTTGCTTTCAAGTTCATCGGGAGAAGGTTCTTCAAACTCAAGGAGTTCACTTGCGGGTGCAAATTCATCACTAGGAGGACTTGATTCATCAAGGGAACTTGCCTTTTGATCTATTCCGTCCAATTCTTCATAGGAAACATGCCTTGGAGGTTGTGCACTATCCCCCTCAACATCAATTTCAAGCTTCTTGGAGGGGTACTCTACAACTCTAGATTTCCATGGAGGTTCAGCATCTCCTAAATCTTCAACCACTTCTTCCTCTTCAACAATTATGACTTCCTCCAATTGTTCCAATACAAAGTCACATTCCTCATTTTTCACCGGAGTTTCTAATCTCCCCTTCATGCTACGCTCCTCATTAGGTTCTCCACATGCGGTAATGGGAGTACTGTGAGTGTCCAAGCATTACGAGGCTAGAATATTTACTAACTCGGTCAAGGTAGCCGTGAATTCTAGTGTCCTTCTTTGAGCTTCACATTGCTCATGAAGTAATGAAGTGAGAGAGTCATCTATTGGGGCTTGGGGTGGATAGGAGGGTTCATTGGTTGGGAGCAAGGGCTCATAATAAGAAGGTGGTTCATCTTGATAAGGATATGGAGATGGTATATATTGAGGTGGTAGTTCTTGGGAGTAATTTTATTGGAATTGGGGTGGTTTTATGTATGGTTCATATGGCTCATAAGGTAGTTGGTATAGTCGATATGGGTTAGGATCATATGGAGGTGTTTAGTGATAGAGGGCTTGTGAGTATGGTGGTTGAGGGCTATATTGAGGAGGGGGTTCATAGGCATATGGTGGTAGTTGTTGGTAATCACAAGGAGGTCCACCATAGCCATCGGATTGGTATGCATCTTGGAATGGCTCTTGCTCATAGTACGTTGGAGGAGGTTATTGCCAAGATGGTTGATCATGTGCTTGAGGCTCCTCCCACCTTTGATTATCCCATCCTTGATGAAAGCCTTCATTGTAGTTTTCATTTCCTACAATATAGTTGTAACCACACTCATAGCCAAAGGGGTGAGAATTCATGGAGAAAAGACAAAATAAAATCAAAAGCTAATAAAAAATAATGAAAACAAACTCCTAAAACTCGCAACAACTAACAAAGAAGCAAAAGGCAAACATATTCACAATAACCAATAATAAGGCACACATTTGCAATTCTCCGGCAATGGCGCCAAAAACTTTGGTGGAAGCCAGATCGTCGGTTAGGAAATTCTCTCTCTCACAAAGGAGGAGAGATGAGATTTCACGTTGCATGTATAGTCCCAACCGACAAGGCGACTCACAACCAAAGTTTAGATTAGAGATGTCACAATTTAAAACTAACTTAAACTGGGAGTAGAATCCCGGGTCGTCTTCCCAAGGAGCTAGTGACCAATAGTACACAATTTCGGTTGTGATAATCAAGGGGTTTTCAATATAAATGAACAATTAAAGGAACAAAAGAACACTCAAAATTACAATTAATAAACTAATAAAGGAATTAAAGAACTAGCTATGTAATATGAACAAGTAAGATGTAAAAGTGATTGATGTGTGTGTATATGATTCAAAGCATAAATGACATCTTGGCTTGGGATGAGCTAGGGGATCCTTTCCTTGTTGTAACCACAACTATGACAATTATGATGGATTAATCTCACTTAGTTAACCTTTAACATCGAAGGATAGGTCAAGTGAGCATAATTGTTCTTAATCCACAAATCCTAGCTCACTTACTAATTACCTTAGGAAAAAGCTAGTGTTAGTGGAAACAACAACAATTAACAATCCAAGAATTATCACTAAATGTTGGACACTACAACTCTAGTACCCCATATGCTCATTTTTCCCAAGCCAAGAGGTGGAAATTTACCTCATAATCAAAATTGGCATTTCCACAAACACTTGGTGGACATAAACATAAAACATGACAAAATTGAGAAAATGCTTGAAACTATGGACAACAATAGTAACTCAACTAAGCATATAATAATCATCAATCATCAAATTCATCAACAAGAAATCAAAATGGCAAAAAGTATATATATTAACAATATGTCTTTAACTACAAGAAAGAGTATCAAAATTATAGCAATAACAGAGAGCAATTAAAAAATACTTACAATGGAGGCAAGCAAAAATCCAAGATCAAAAATAGAAATAGCACTTGGAATATAAACCCTAATGAAAACCCTAAGAGAATTGAGAGAAAACTTAGAGAAAACTAAACCTAAAGCCTCCTAAAACTATCTAGCACTACTCCTAATGATATGCTATGTTTCCTCAAGTGTTGCCCCCTCCATAAGAGCTCTAGGCCATCAGATTTAGGCCTCCAAAGCCTTCCAAACACGATCTACGTGACTTTTAAATGAAGGCACGCACTGGTACCTGTGCATACGCACAGGTGTGTGCATACGTACACTTGGCCGAATCTCAGGTTGTGCGTACGCACAGGAGGTTTTGCGCACGCACACTTTGCAAAGCTTTTCTCCTTTGTTTTCTTCATATTTCCTCCTTCTTACATGCTTCTCTTCCATTATTACCAAGCCATTCCTACCTATTACATCTGAAACTACTCACCAAAAACATCATGGTATCGAATGGAATGCAAATGGAATAAAAATTGATTAAATTAAGCTCAAAAGATAATGTTTTCATAATCAAGCACAACTTAGGAGGAAAACTCAAAAGCATGCTATTAAAGGAAATAAATGTAGGTTTGCATGATGAAATCCACTCAATTCCAACCAAAAATTACCATCAAATATGGATTCATCACCCATCCATGAGAGCACAGGAAAGAAGTTCATTGTAAGAGGTGAAATTCTGAGCCTCTATCATTTTCCGTAAATGAGCTGTCCGCCAAGCTAGTGACGGTAAAGAAGCGCTTGTTAGGAGGCAACCCAACCATGAGTAAAGTATTTCTGTTTTTATTTATTTTAGTTTGTTTTCATTTGAGTTTTATTAGTTTATTTTCATAGTTGTTTCCTTTACTTTCTAATGTTTGTGATCATGTACAATCCTTAGGACAGAGACAGAGACATTCAAAGATGGAACCAGAATACCCTGGGAAGACCCCTTTGCTGGCATTGAACGCCAGACAAGGAAAGGGATGGGCGTTCAAACGCTCATAAGGGAGCAGTAGCCAGTGTTGAACGCCAGAATAGGACCATTCTGGGCATTTAACGCCCTACAGGGAGCAAAGACCTAGCATTGAATGCCAAGAAGGGAGTCCCTGGACTTTCAAACGCCCCGTGGGGAGCAGAAGCTAGTGTTGAATGCCAACCAGGGAGCAAGGGGACAGGGAATTCGAATTCCCTAGCCTCTCAGGACTTGTGGGTCCTACAGAATCTCCACCTACCCCACACTCTCTCTCTCCTTTCTATACCTTGAAACTCATACCCCACTTCCCCCCCCCCCTTCTTTCTAACACACACACTTCCCTAAACCCGTCATAACTCCCACCAACCCCCACCCACTTTAAATTCAAACTTTTGCCACCCATTTTCCCCCTCATGACCGAAACCCAACCCTAACCCACCCTTATAAATAACCCATCGTACAAACTTCAATCACATACCTCAAACACAATAACCCCCACTTGGCCGAAACCCTCTCTCTCTCTATCTCCACTATTCTCTTCTTCTTCTACTCTCTTCTTCCCTTTTGTTCATATTTGCTCGAGGATGAGCAAAGTTATTAAGTTTGGTGTTGCAAAAGCTTTGCTTTTTGACTTCTACCATTCCTAAGTATGGCACCCAAAGTCGGAGAGTCCTCTAGAAAGAGGAAAGGAAAAGCCATTGCTTCCGCCTCCTAACCTTGGGAAATAAAGAGATTCCTCACCAAGGCTCATCAAGAACATTTCTATGAAGTAGTGGCAAAGAAAAGGGTGATTCCCGAAGTTCCCTTTAGGCTCAAAAAGAATGAGTACCCAGAGATCGAACAAGAAATCTGGAAAAGAGATTAGGAAGTCCTAACCAATCCTATCTTGGAAGTTGGATTACTAATGGTGCAAGAGTTCTACGCCAATGCATGGGTCACTAAAAGGCATGACACAAGTGTGAACCCAAGCCCCAAGAATTGGCGCACCATGGTCCGAGAGAGACTCTTGGATTTCAGTCTGGAGAATGTAAGAGTGGCGCTCAAATTACCACAAATGTCGGGAGACCCACACTCTTACATTAGAAGGGTCAATACCGACCAAAGGTTGGACCAAGTGCTTGCAGACATTTGTGTGGAAGGAGCACAATGGAGGAGGGATGCACAAGGCAGGCCATGAAAACTAGGTAGGCTTGACCTCAAGCCCATGGCAAGAGGATGGTTGGAATTTATCCAACGCTCTATCATCCCAATAAGTAACCGTTCTGAGGTTACCATAGATCGAGCAATAATGATTCACTGCATTATGCTTGGGAATGAGGTGGAGGTACACGAGGTGATACCTCAAGAGCTGTACAAGGTGGCAGAAAAGCCCTCCACGCAAGCGAGGCTGGCATTCCCACATCTCATTTATCACCTATGCAATTCAGCTGGAATTGTCATAGAAGAAGACACTCCCATAGAAGAGGACAAGCCCATCACAAAAAGAAGGATGGAGCATATTAGACAGCCTGCACACACACCACAACAAGAGCATGTGCAGCCGCCTCAACAAGAAATCCCTGAGATGCCTCAAGGGATATATTTTCCTCCCCAAAACTATTGGGACCAACTGAACACCTCTCTGGGAAAACTGAGCTCCAACGTGGATCAACTAAGGTTGGAACACCAAGAGGAGTCCACCATCCTTCATGAAATAAGAAAATATCAAAGAGCCTTGAGGGAAGAACAAATAAGACAAGGGCGAGACATACAGGAGCTTAAACACTCTATTGGATCCACTAGAGGAAGCAGTAGCCGCCGTCACTAAGGTGGTTACGTTCTATTACCCCCTTGCTTATGTCATTTTTCTATTTTCCATTGTATTACATTGTCTATTTCCTATTTTTAGTCCATGATCATCTTTTTGTTTTGTCTTAAACTATGAAATATTCTATATATCTCTCACCATGCTTAAAAAAATTATTTAAAAAAGAGAAAAGTGAAATACATAATTTCGAGTTATATAATAAGAATAGTCCAATTATTTGATGTGGTGGCCTTGCTTTACTTTCTAAATGCATGAATTAACAGTGCATATTTGATGTTAGAAAAAAGTGTGTTAGCTCTTGAACGAATGATGAAAGAGGATAAGTATTATTGGTGATCTGAAAAATCCAAAAATTTGATTCTTGAAGCAAGAAAAAGCAGCGGAAAGAAAGGGAAAAAAAGCAGAGAAAAAGCCAAAAGCTCTTAAAACCAAAAGGCAAGAACAAGGATCCAAGGCTTTGAGCATCAATGGTTAGGAAGGTCTAAAGAAACAAAATCTTGGCCTAAAAACGTCAAATGAGCTGCTTCCCCTAACTAAATGCTTGTGGTGTGAAGATGTCAAGTGAAAAGCTTGAAACTGAGCAGTTAAAGTTGTGATCCCAAAAGCAAAAGAGTGTGCCTAAGAACTCTGGGTACCACTGTCTGGGGATTCTAGCAAAGCTGAATTACAATCCAATTGGGTTCACCCAGTTAAGTGCCTGTGGCATTTATTTATCCGGTGGTAATACTAGAAAACAAAGCGCTTAGAGTCACGGCCAGGCTCAAAAAGAAGCTGTATTCAAGAATCAAGAAAAGCTGAACTAAGAAAATCAATAATATCATCCAGATTTTGAATTCCTAAAGATGTCAATACTTCTGAGCTTCAAAGGAGAGTGAGATGCCAAAACTATTCAGAAGTATATAGCTACTAGCCCCTCTCATCAATTGGAGCTAAGCTTCATTGAAAACTCTGAGATTTATTGTCTCCTTCTCTTCTTTTTAATTCTACTTTATTTTTGGTTGCTTGGGGACAAGCAACAGTTTAATATTGGTGTTCTGATGAGCGGATATTTTATATTTTTTTGGCATTATTTTTAGATTTTTAGTTATGTTTCGTTAAGTTTTATCAAGTTTTAGTGCAAAAATCACTTTTTGGATGCTACTTTGAGTTTTTGTGTTTTTCCTATGTTTTCAAGTGATTTTTGGGTGATTCTGGCAAGTTTTGGAAAAGTCTGATTCAGAGACAAAGAAAGAACTGTAGATGCTGTCAAATTCTGACCTCCGTGCATTCAAACGAGGATATCTGGAGCTAAAGAGGTCCAAAAGATGCGCTCTCAACGGCATTGGAAAGCTAATATCCAAGGCCTTTTAGAAATGTATAATAGTCTATATTTATCTTTGGAAATGAAGGCCCAGAATGGGCATTGAACGCCCATCTGACCCTCTGCCTGGCGTTTGGATGCCCCAAGAGGACCAAGATTGCGTTTGGACGCTGATGAGCAGATATTTTATATGCTTTTTGGTATCATTTTCATATAGTTTTTAGTATCTTTTATTTAGTTTTTGTTTATTTTTTATAGGTTTTAGTGTTAAATTTACATTTTTGGATTCTACTATAAGTTTTTGTATTTTTGTGCAATTTCAAGTAATTTCTGGCTGAAATTGAGGAGCTGGAGTAGAAGCCTGATTCAAAGACAGAGAAAGCACTATAGATGCTGTCTGGATCTAACCTCCTCGCATTCGAAAGATCTTTTCTGGAGCTCAAAAATTTCAAATGGAGTGCTCTCAATGGTTATAGAAATCTGACTTTCAGAGCTTTCCAGCAATATATAATAGTCCATACTTTGCTTCGGATTAAAAGTCCCAAAACTGGCATCCAACGCCAGCTTCTTGCCCCCTTCCAGGCATCCAGTGCCCAAAGAGCAGAGACCAATGTCCAAACACCCAGAGAGGACCCCCTAACTGGTTTTCCACGCCCTAGAGACCTGATAGCATGTGGATCTCATCAAAGCTCAGCCCAAACACTCACCAGGTGGTCCCCAAAAGTGGATTTTAGCACTAGAAAGATTGTTTTACCCTTACTAGTTATCTGTTTAGTATTTAAGTGATTATGTTTATGTAATTCAGACCTTCTTCGATTCCTTTGACCATCATACATATTTTACACTTTTTTTACATCAGTATGACTTTCTAAACCTCCTAGGTTGAGGGGAGGAGCCCTGCTGAGTCCTATGAATTAATAAAAGTATTACTGTTTCTTCTTCGATCTGTGTTTGATTTATTTCTAAGATGTATATCTGATCTTCATCGTGGTGGATAGGATTGTCAGTGACAATAAGATCTATTCATCACATTAAGACCAACGTGCCTGAAAAACACCCGCGTCTACTTGGGTTCGTGTGAATACGTGACTGGAAAGCACATGCTAATAGCTATGTTTATACATCTCTCAGACGGTTAATCCACGACTTTGTTGGGGACTTCTCGAGACACCAATTCAGCCAATTTCTAGGGAGATTAGGGTCTTCGTGGTATAGGCTAGAATCCTAAGAAACAGCATCCTCTGATCCGGAAGATTCGACCTTGTTTGTGGCATTTTGAGTAAGATCGCCACGAGAATGAACTGCTAAGCGCTTCACCCTTTGTCAGATTGGATGACCACGGCCAATGGCATTCAATCTGTAGTAGAGGAGATCAATGACCACGGCCCATGGTGTTAATCACATACAGCCTGCCATAGAAGAGATTATTTACAAGCAAAAAAGACAGTAATACCAGAGTCAATTCAGAAAGGCAAAGCAATTCCAATCCTTAACCCTATTCCTATTAATGGTTTTAATCATAATACAACTCCATATTTGACATAAAATCAACAACCTTCTGATCTGCCTGAGTAAGACCTGCAAGATAACCATAGCTTGCTTCAAACCACAATTCTCGTGGGATAGACCCTGACTCGCTCAGGTATTACTTGGATGACCGAGTGCACTTGCTGGTACAACAGTACGAAGGTGTGGGGATTCGTGCTACCAAACGCCCAAAAAAGAGCAAGCCTGGCGTCCAACACCCCAAAAGGAGTCCCAGCACGTGGAGTCTTCCCAAGCTCAATACAAACACTCACTAAGTGGGCCCAAGAAGTGGATTTTTGCACTAAGAGTCCAGTTTATCTTATTTCTGTAATCTCTAGTTATTAGATTAGTATTTAAAGGAGAAGATCACCCATGTTTAGGATCTTCTGCCTTATATTTGGCTTATTCTAACCTTTTACTACTATTTTCTGTATGCTATGAGCAACTAAACCTCCTAAGTTAGGGTTAAGAGCTCTGCTGATTCTCATGGATTAATAATATTACTGTTTCTATTTTAATATGTCTGATTCTATTCTCTTATACATTCTCGTTCTTTAATCTCAATGAATTAGAGGGTAAACCGTGACATTCATCGTTGTTCTACATGGGTTCCGTGTGAGTCCAGACCCGGATAGTATTGAACTAAAGCTAGAGAATGCATCGTGGATTCCAAGAGCGTGCTTGGGAAACTTTGGATATGTGACATGAAATCCCGTTGACCATGGGTTATTGAGGTCTCTGTGGCGCTAAGGCTAGAGTCAGAGAAGCAGCACTCTCTGATCTGGAAGATCCGACCTTGTCTGTGGTGTTTTGAGTAGGATCGCGAAGGGGAGTGGATTGCTTAGAGCTTCATCTTCTGCTATAGTAAGAAACCATGAGTCAACTTGATGAGAGGACATGAGCTACTCATATCTGGTGGACTGCTGTGGCTTAGAAGAGATTAACTTGATGAGAGGACATAAGTTAGTCACTTACGGCTGCCATTGAATGAATCATTCATTATTTAAGTAGACAGTAAGAAAAGTTAATCCGGAAAGAAATAGCATCTCCGAAGCCTTAACTAAATCTTTATCACTGTTTTCACATCAATCTGGTATTTTTGTTCCTTACGATTTAGTTTATGCTTTCAAACAAACAACCATCTTTTCTAATCGCCTGACTAAGATTTACAAGGTAGCCATTGCTTGCTCAATCCGACATTCCTCGTGGGATTCGACCCTCACTCACCTGAGGTATTACTTGGACGACCCGGTGCACTTGCCGGTTCAGTTGTGCAGAGTTCAATTCCGTGCACCAACCGCCCCCACTTTTGCATCCTTGGTCCATCTCGGCAATATCAGACACCTTCGGATCTCATGAACATTGTTAAGAACAAGCACTGCAATTATATGTTCGCAAGGGACCCCAAAACATTCTATTCTCATACACGTGCATCTGACCTCACTCATTCATATGTTGCAATAACACGCCAATCTTTCCCTAGAGTGCTGTATGTAACAGCCCGTTACCCTAAGCCTTACCTCTAGTTGTAAAGCAAAAGATAACAAAGTGCCACGACAATTCTAAAGCTTATAATATACAATATATATATATATCCAAGAATTTGTATAACTAGAAGCCCGATGAAGGAGTAAAGCTCAAAGTCGCATAAAGCGGAATTACAAAACGCAAAGCGTTCACACACGATAACTAAATGCGTAGGTAAGAACAGAACAAGACATAATATATATAAAACCTTGTAGATAGCTCTAGGATACACAAGGTAATAATTAAATTAACAAGATATATATATATATATATATATATATATATATATATATATATATATATATATATATGATGACAAGTCATCTTAGCCTAGTTTCACTAGCCTTTTTCTTTGTTTTTATTAGGTTTTATACACTTTCTTGCATTCTAAGTAAGTAATTTGGAATGAAAATGTATGACTTCTTTGAATCAAACAACCACCATTTATTTGATGCAAAATCATGAGGTTTAAGCTAAATTTAATTGATAATTAATTGATTTATAAACCTTGTGAATTTAGTGATACTTTGATTGGTTGTTTTGATTACTTGTAGGTGAAGAAAGAAGAAAAGAAGAAAAGTGTGGCATAAGAAACATTCCAAAAGAAGCCACAAGCGTGCCCAAAGGTGAAAAGAGCTTTGAAGAAGGTTGAAGAAAGAAGAAAGGGCAAGGAGCAAGAGAGAACAAAAAGCTTGAGCAAAAGCTTGCCTCAAACTTTAGCTCAAGCTTTTGGAAGAGTGAATACACCCTGGAGGAGAAAAGCTTGCGCCAACGTTTGCCTCAAGCTTTTTGGCAAACGTTGGCGCCACACTTGCACACCCTGGAGGAGAAAAGCTTGCGCCAACGTTTGCCTCAAGCTTTTTGGCAAACGTTGGCGCCACACATATACACAAGGGGATCAACGTTTGGCCTAAAGTTTGACCTCAAACTTTAGCCCAAACGTTGGTAGCAGCAAATGAGGCCAGCTGGTATAAAAAGTTTGAGTAAAAGTTTACCTCAAACTTTTACTCAAGCTTTTATGATTCTTGGCCCGGTTCACAATGGATTTCTCTCCAACTCCAAGAGCAATCAACAGAGGCTTTTATCAACCCAATTCCATCAAGAGCAAAGGCCCAATTCAAGGCTTGAAGACCATTTGAAGAAAGTGTATAAATAGCTTAGGATTTAAGTTTTAAGGGAGCTTTCCTTTTTAGTTTTGCTGAGTAGTTTTTGGAGAGTTTTTGGTTTTGAGTTGTTTAGAGTTTCTGAGTTTCAGAGTAGGAGAATTGAATTCTCTTCCTCTTAGTTTTCTTGTTTTCAATTTCAATTACATTTGTCTTGGATCTTGGGTTGGAGAATTGAAGGAATTCTGTTTCAATCTCATCCTGAGATCTCTCTGTTTTCTTTACTGCATAATTGAATTTAAATTTCTGTTCATTGTCTCTTCTTCTACTCATTCTGCTATTTACTTTTCTCTATTTCTTGCAATTGAATTCTACATTTGGATCTAAGAAGGCATTGAGATCTAGACTCGGTTATCTAGTCTCTTGGGTCCTGAGATCTGGAGTTTGTATTTTAAATTCTCTGTTTAAAGCTTTTCAAGTTCATTTACATTTCCGTTTTAGATCCGGTTCAATTCAAGTCACCTTCTACTTGTCTGATTAATGCAATTTACTTTTCCTTGTTTAAATTCTGCAAATCCACTTCCCAATTCCCTTTACAATTCAAGCCATTTACATTTCTTGCACTTTAAGATTCTGCAATTTACATTTCTTGCGTTCTAAGTTTCTGCCATTTAATTTCTTGCTCTTTAAGATTCAGTACATTTACCTTCTCTGCTCTTTAATTTACTGCAATTGTTGCTCTCCCTTTTAATTTCATGCAATTTAGCTTCTGTCGAATACAAACCACTCAAATCAACTCTTGATTCGCTTGACTAAATCAACCACTAAACTAAAATTGCTCAATCCTTCAATCCCTGTGGGATCGACCTCACTCCCGTGAGTTTTATTACTTGATGTCCAGGCTCAAACAATCCCTGGTAATGGCTCCAAAGCTTGGTGCTTTGAGCTTAATTCATAATTGTCACAACTTCGATACAACTAACCAGCAAGTGCACTGGGTCGTCCAAGTAATACCTTACGTGAGTAAGGGTCGAATCCCACGGAGATTGTTGGTATGAAGCAAGCTATGGTCACCTTGCAAATCTCAGTCAGGCGGATTTAAACATGATATTTTATTAGATTAAAATAAACAATAAAAGGGATAGAGGTACTTATGTAATTCATTGGTAGGAATTTCAGATAAGCGAATGGAGATGCTTTTCGTTCCTCTGAACCTCTGCTTTCCTGCTATCTTCATCCAATCAGTCTTACTCCTTTCCATGGCTAGCTTTATGTGATACATCACCACTGTCAACGGCTACTTTCGGTCATCTCACGGGAAAATGATCCAATGCCCTGTCACGGCACGGCTAATCGTCTGGAGGCATCACCCTTGCCAATGGCTTCATCTTATCCTCTCAGTGAATAATATGCTCACGCACCCTGTCACGGCACGGCTATTCATCTGTCGGTTCTCGATCATGCTGGAATAGGATTTAGTATCCTTTTGCGTCTGTCACTAACGTCCTGCAATCGCGAGTTAGGAGCTCGTCACAGTCATTCAATCATTGAATCCTACTCGGAATACCACAGACAATGTTTAGACCTTCCGGATTCTCTTGAATGCCGCCATCATTCTAGCTTACGCCACGAAGATTCTGGTTAGGAGATCTAAGAGATACTCATTCTAGCTTAGTTCATGTAGAACAGAAGTGTTTGTCAGGCACGCGTTCATAAGGGAGAAGGATGATGAGCGTCACACATAATCATCACCTTCATCACGTTCTTGGGTGTGAATGGATATCTTAGAAGAGAGATAAGAAGAATTGAATAGAAAACAGTAGTACTTTGCATTAATCTTTGAGGAACAGCAGAGCTCCACACCTTAATCTATGGAGTGTAGAAACTCTACCGTTGAAAATACATAAGTGAAGGTCCAGGCATGGCCGAGATGGCCAGCCCCCTTTTACGTGATCAATAGATCAAAGGCTGATCAAAAGATGCCTAATACAATAGTAATAGGTCCTATTTATAATAAACTAGCTACTAGGGTTTACATGAGTAAGTATTTGATGTATAAATCCACTTCCGGGGCCCACTTGGTGTGTGTTTGGGCTGACCTTAAGTGTAGCACGTGCAGAGGCCATTTGTGGAGTTGAACGCCAGTTTCTGTGCCAGTTTGGGCGTTCAACTCTGGTTTTGGATCCTTTTCTGGCGCTGGACGCCAGATTTGGGCAGAAGGCTGGCGTTGAACGCCAGTTTACGTCGTCAATTCTTGGCCAAAGTATGGACTATTATATATTTCTGGAAAGCCCTGGATGTCTACTTTCCAACGCAATTGGAAGCGCGCCATTTCGAGTTCTGTAGCTCCAGAAAATCCACTTTGAGTGCAGGGAGGTCAGAATCCAACAGCATCAGCAGTCCTTTTTCAACCTCTGAATCTGATTTCTGCTCAAGTCCCTCAATTTCAGCCAGAAAATACCTGAAATCACAGAAAAACACACAAACTCATAGTAAAGTCCAGAAATGTGAATTTAACTCAAAAACTAATGAAAACATCCCTAAAAGTAACTAGATCCTACTAAAAACATACTAAAAACAATGCCAAAAAGCGTATAAATTATCCGCTCATCACAACACCAAACTTAAATTGTTGCTTGTCCCCAAGCAACTGAAAATCAAATAGGATAAAAGGAAGAGAATATACTATAAATTCCAAACTATCAATGAAACATAGCTTCAATCATATGAGCGGGACTTATAGCTTTTTGCCTCTTGAATAGTTTTGGCATCTCACTTTATCCATTGAGGTTCAGAATGATTGGCATCTATAGGAACTCAGAGTTCAGATAGTGTTATTGATTCTCCTAGTTCATTATGATGATTCTTGAACATAGCTTCCTTATGAGTCTTGGCCGTGGCCCTAAGCACTTTGTTTTCCAGTATTACCACCGGATACATAAATGCCACAGACACATAATTGGGTGAACCTTTTCAGATTGTGACTCAGCTTTGCTAAAGTCCCCAATTAGAGGTGTCCAGGGTTCTTAAGCACACTCTTTGTTTTTGCTTTGGACCTTGACTTTAACCGCTTAGTCTCAAGTTTTCACTTGACACCTACACGCCACAAGCACATGGATAGGGACAGCTTGGTTTAGCCGCTTAGACCAGGATTTTATTGCTTTAGGCCCTCCTATCCACTGATGCTCAAAGCCTTGGGATCCTTTTTATTTGCCCTTGCCTTTTGGTTTTAAGGGTTATTGGCTTTTTCTGCTTGCTTTTTCTTTTTCTTTCTATATTTTTTTTTTCGCCTAATTTTTTTTTTCTTTTTTTTTCCTGCAAGCTTTGTTCTTTGCTGCTTTTTCTTGCTTCAAGAATCATTTTTATGATTTTTCAGATTATCAAATAACATGTCTCCTAGTCATTATTCTTTCAAGAGCCAACATATTTAACATTCTTAAACAACAACTTCAAAAGACATATGCACTGTTCAAGCATTCATTCAGAAAACAAGAAGCATTGTCACCACATCAATATAATTAAAGTAAGTTCAAGGATAAATTCGAAACTCATGTACTTCTTGTTCTTTTGAATTAAAACATTTTTCATTTAAGAGAGGTGATGGTTTCATAGGACATTCATATCTTTAAGACAAAGTTACTAACTACTAATGATCATGTAATGAAGACACAAACATAGATAAGCACATAACATAGAAGACGAAAAACAGAGAGAGTAAGAACAAGGAATGAGTCCACCTTAGTGATATCCTTGAGCTCTTCTATGTCTCTTCCTTGTCTTTGCTGCTCCTCCTTCATTGCTTTTAGATCTTCTCTGATTTCATGAAGGATGATGGAGTGCTCTTGATGTTCCACCCTTAGTTGCTTCCAATAATTGTGTGGAAGAAAATGTATCCCCTGAGGTATCTCAGGGATCTCTTGATTTGCAGTCAAATGTTCTACCACTGAGCTATAGACCCTTGATGGAAGCTTTTGTCTTCCCTTTCCTCTTTCTAGAGGTTTCTCTGGCCTTAGGTGCCATCAATGGTTATGGAAAAAACAAAAAAAGCTATGCTTTTACCACACCAAACTTAGAATGTTGCTCGCCCTCGAGCAAAAGAAGAAATAATAGAAGAATAAGAAGAAGATATGGAGGAGATGGATGGGAGTGTGGATTCGGCCATGTGGGTGGGATTGGGTGGGAGAGAGATGTTGAATTTTTGAAGGTAGTGGGTGTATGGATGTGAGTGGTAAATGGAAAAAAAAAAGGGATGATCATGAATGGAAAGAGAGAGGATGAGGTAGGTGGGGATCCTGTGGGGTCCACAGATCCTGAGATGATCCTGTGGGGTCCACAAATCCTGAGGTGTCAAGGCATATACATCCCTGCACCAATTTAGGCATGTAAAATGCCCTTGCACACAACTCTGGGCGTTCAGCACCAGGTTGGTGCCCATTTTGGGCGTTCAACGCCCCTTTGCTGCCATTTCTGGCGTTGAACGCCAGAACCATGCTTGTTCTGGGCGTTCAGCGCCAGGATGCTCCCATTCTGGGCGTTCAGCGCCAGAACTATGCTCTGTTCTGGCGTTTGAACGCCAAACAGATGCTCCTCCAGGGTGTGATTTTTCTTCTGCTGTTTTTGATTCCGTTTTCAATTTTTATATTTATTTTGTGACTCCACATGATCATGAACCTAAGAAAACATGAAAAATAAGAATTAGATAAACATTGGGTTGCCTCCCAACAAGCGCTTCTTTAATGTCAATAGCTTGACAGTGGGCTCTCATGGAGCCTCACAGATGTGCAGAGCTTTGTTGAAACTCTCCAACACCAAACTTAGAGTTTGGATATGGGAGTTCAACACCAAACTTAGAGTTTGGTTGTGGCCTCCCAACACCAAACTTAGAGTTTGACTGTGGGGGCTCTGGTTGACTCTGCTTGGAGAGAAGCTTTTCCTGCTTCCTCCCCATGGTTGCAGAGGGAGATCCTTGAGTTTTGAATACAAGAGAGTTCTCATTCCATTGAAGGACTATTTCACCTCTGTCAACATCAATCACAGCTCTTGCTGTGGCCAGGAAAGGTCTTCCTAGGATGATGGATTCATCCTCTTCCTTTCCAGTATCCAGGACTATGAAATCAGTAGGTATGTAAAGGCCCTCAACCTTTACTAATACATCTTCTACTTGTCCATAAGCCTGTTTTCTTGAGCTGTCTGCCATCTCTAGTGAGATTTTAGCAGCTTGCACCCCATAGATTCCCAGTTTCTCTATTACAGAGAGGGGCATGAGGTTTATCCCTGAACCAAGGTCACACAGAGCCTTAAAGATCATGGTGCCTATGGTACAAGGGATTATGAACTTTCCAGGATCCTGTCTCTTCTGAGGCAATGTTAGTTGATCCAGATCACTTAGTTCATTGATGAACAAGGGAGGTTCAACTTCCCAAGTATCAATGCCAAACAATTTGGCATTCAGCTTCATGATTGCACCAAGAAACTTGGCAGTTTGCTCTTCAGTAACATCCTCATTCTCTTCGAAAGAGGAGTACTCATCAGAGCTCATGAAGGGCATAAGGAGGTTCAATGGAATCTCTATGGTCTCTAGATGAGCCTCAGAGTCCTTTGGTTCCCCAGAGGGAAGCTCCTTATTGATCACTGGACGTCCCTGGAGGTCTTCCTCCTTGGGATTCACGTCCTCTCCTTCCCTTACTGGTTCGGCCATGGCACTTATGTCAATGGCCTTGCACTCTCCTTTTGGGTTCTCTTCTGTATTGCTTGGGAGAGTACTAGGAGGGATTTCAGTGATCCTTTTACTCAGCTGGCCCACTTGTGCTTCCAAATTTCTAATGGAAGACCTTGTTTCATTCATGAAACTTACAGTGGCCTTAGATAGATCAGAGACTAGATTTGCTAAATTAGAAGCATTTTGTTCAGAGTTCTCTGTCTGTTGCTGAGTTGATGATGGAAAAGGTTTGTTATTGCTAAACCTGTTTCTTCCACCATTATTAAAGCCTTGTTGAGGCTTTTGATCCTTCCATGAGAAATTTGGATGATTTCTCCATGTTGAGTTATAGGTGTTTCCATAAGGTTCACCTAAGTAATTTACCTCTGCTATTGCAGGGTTCTCAGGATCATAGGCTTCTTCTTCAGAAGATGCCTCTTGAGTACTGTTGGATGCAGCTTGCATTCCATGCAGACTCTGAGAGATCATATTGACTTGCTGAGTCAATATTTTATTCTGAGCCAATATGGCATTCAGAGTATCAACTTCAAGAACTCCCTTCTTCATAGGCGTCCCATTACTCACAGGATTCCTTTCAGAAGTGTACATGAACTGGTTATTAGCAACCATGTCAATGAGTTCTTGAGCTTCTGCAGGCGTTTTCTTTAGGTGAATGGATCCACCTGCAGAGGTGTCCAGTGACATCTTTGATAGCTCAGATAAACCATCATAGAATATATCCAGGATGGTCCATTCTGAAAGCATGTCAGAAGGACACTTTTTGGTCAACTGTTTGTATCTTTCCCAAGCTTCATAGAGAGATTCACCTTCTTTCTGTCTGAAGGTTTGAACATCAGCTCTAAGCTTGCTCAGCTTTTGAGGAGGAAAGTACTTGGCTAAGAAAGCCGTGACCAGCTTATCCCAAGAGTTCAGGCTGTCTTTGGGTTGAGAATCCAACCATAATCTAGCTCTGTCTCTTACAGCAAAAGGGAAAAGCATGAGCCTGTAGACTTCAGGATCTACTCCATTAGTCTTAACAGTATCACATATCTGCAAGAATTCAGTTAAGAACTGAAAAGGATCTTCAGATGGAAGTCCATGAAACTTGCAGTTCTGCTGCATCAGAGAAACTAATTGAGGTTTCAGCTCAAAGTTGTTTGCTCCAATGGCAGGAATAGAGATGCTTCTTCCATGTAAATTGGAATTAGGTGCAGTAAAGTCACCAAGCATCTTCCTTATATTATTATTATTTTCGGCTGCCATCTCCTCTTCCTGTTCAAAAATTTCTGAAAAGTTTTCTCTGGATTGTTGTATTTTAGCTTCTCTTAATTTTCTCTTCAGAGTCCTTTCAGGTTCTGGATCTGCTTCCACAAGAATGTTCTTATCCTTGCTCCTGCTCATATGACAAGGAAGAATGGACAGGAAAATGATAATAATAATAATAGAGATCCTTTATACCACAGTATAGGGATCCCTTTGTGAGTGGAAGAAAAGAGGGGGAGACAAAGCACGTGATGTAAAAGAAGAAATGCAACTGTACGAATGGAAGAGATGTGAGATGAGATGTGAGATGAGATGTTAGGATATGAATGAATAAATAGAATGAGATGGGGGAGGAATAATTTTCGAAAATTATTTTGAAAAAGGGTTAGTGATTTTTGAAAATTGGTTTTTGAAAATTGTTAGTATTTTTTTTCGAAAAATTTTTTTTTTTAAATAAAAATAAAAATAAAAATAATTAGTAAATAAAAAAGAAATTTTTGAAAAAAGGGGGAGGTATTTTCGAAAATTAGAAAAGGAGAATTAGTTAGGTGGTTTTGAAAAAGTTAAGAAACAAACAAAAAGTTAGTTAGTTAGTTGAAACAAATTTTTGAAAAGATAAGAAGTTAGGAAGTTAGAAAAGATATTTTGAAAAGATATTTTTGAAAAAGATAAGATAAGAAGATATTTTTGAAAAGATATGATTGAGATTAGTTTTTGAAAACGATTTGATTTTTAAAATCTCAATTAATGACTTGATTCATAAAAAATCACAAGATATGATTCTAGAACTTAAAGTTTGAATCTTTCTTAACAAGCAAGTAACAAACTTCAAATTTTTGAATCAAAACATTAATTGATTAGTTGTTTTCGAAAATTTGATTTAAAAATAAGAAAAAGATTTTTGAAAAATATTTTTGGAATTTTCGAAAATAACTAAGAATTTTGAAAAAGATTTGATTTTTGAAAAAGATTTTGAAAAAGATAAGATTTTCAAATTGAAAATTTGATTTGACTCATGAGAAACAATTTGATTTTAAAAATTTTTAAAAAAGTCAATCCAAATTTTCGAATTTGATGAGAGAAAAAGGGAAAGATATTTTTTTTTTATTTTTTGAATTTTTATGATGAGAGAGAAAAACACTAAAAAGATGCAATGCATGAAATTTTTAGATCAAAACATGTGATGCATGCAAGAATGCTATGAATGTCAAGATGAACACCAGGAACACTATGAATGTCATGATGAACATCAAGAACATATTTTTGAAAAATTTTTAATGCAAAGAAAACATGCAAGACACCAAACTTAGAATTCTTTAATGCTTACGCACTAAGAATTCAAGAATGCATATGATAAACATGAAAAGACACAAAACAAAAAATCATCAAGATCAAACAAGAAGACTTACCAAGAACAACTTGAAGATCATGAAGAACACTATGAATGCATGATATTTTCGAAAAAATGCAAGATGCATATGCAAGTGACACCAAACTTATAATGTGACTCAAGACTCAAATAAGAAACAGAAAAATATTTTTGATTTTTATGATTTTCTAATTTTTTTTTTTTGTATTTTTTTCGAAAATTATATGAAAAAGAAAAAATAAGGATTCCAAAATTTTTAACATGAATTCCAGGAATCTTGCATTCTTAGTCTAAAGCTTCAGTCCAGGAATTAGACATGGCTCACTAGCCAGCCAAGCTTTCAATGAAAGCTCCGGTCCAAAACAATAGACATGGCCAATGGCCAGCCAAGCTTCAGCATTTAATTCAGACATGACACGCCTGACATACCCTACAGTCGTGTAAGAGCTGATGGTTGGAAGCTTCAGTCCAAAAGAATTTAGACATGGCTTTACAGCCAGCCAGGCTTCACATGCTTCATGAAACACTAGAATTCATTCTTAAAGATTTTGAATAAAATTTTTGAAAACGTTTTTATTTATTTTTTTCGAAAACAGATGATAGATTTTTGAAAACATTTTTGACAAATTTTTGAAAATAAAATAAAAGGAAAAATTACCTAATCTGAGCAACAAGATGAGCCGTTAGTTGTCCAAACTCGAACAATCCCCGGCAACGGCGCCAAAAACTTGGTGCACGAAATTGTGATGTCCAGGCTCAAACAATCCCTGGTAATGTCTCCAAAGCTTGGTGCTTTGAGCTTAATTCATAATTGTCACAACTTCGATACAACTAACCAGCAAGTGCACTGGGTCGTCCAAGTAATACCTTACGTGAGTAAGGGTCGAATCCCACGGAGATTGTTGGTATGAAGCAAGCTATGGTCACCTTGCAAATCTCAGTCAGACGGATTTAAACATGATATTTTATTAGATTAAAATAAACAATAAAAGGGATAGAGGTACTTATGTAATTCATTGGTAGGAATTTCAGATAAGCGAATGGAGATGCTTTTCGTTCCTCTGAACCTCTGCTTTCCTGCTATCTTCATCCAATCAGTCTTACTCCTTTCCATGGCTGGCTTTATGTGATACATCACCACTGTCAATGGCTACTTTCGGTCATCTCACGGGAAAATGATCCAATGCCCTGTCACGGCACGGCTAATCGTCTGGAGGCATCACCCTTGCCAATGGCTTCATCTTATCCTCTCAGTGAATAATATGCTCACGCACCCTGTCACGGCACGGCTATTCATCTGTCGGTTCTCGATCATGCTGGAATAGGATTTACTATCCTTTTGCGTCTGTCACTAACGCCCTGCAATCGCGAGTTAGGAGCTCGTCACAGTCATTCAATCATTGAATCCTACTCGGAATACCACAGACAAGGTTTAGACCTTCCGGATTCTCTTGAATGCCGCCATCATTCTAGCTTACGCCACGAAGATTCTGGTTAGGAGATCTAAGAGATACTCATTCTAGCTTAATTCATGTAGAACAGAAGTGTTTGTCAGGCACGCGTTCATAAGGGAGAAGGATGATGAGCGTCACACATAATCATCACCTTCATCACGTTCTTGGGTGCGAATGGATATCTTAGAAGAGAGATAAGAAGAATTGAATAGAAAACAGTAGTACTTTGCATTAATCTTTGAGGAACAGCAGAGCTCCACACCTTAATCTATGGAGTGTAGAAACTCTACCGTTGAAAATACATAAGTGAAGGTCCAGGCATGGCCGAGATGGCCAGCCCCCTTTTACGTGATCAATAGATCAAAGGCTGATCAAAAGATGCCTAATACAATAGTAATAGGTCCTATTTATAATAAACTAGCTACTAGGGTTTACATGAGTAAGTATTTGATGTATAAATCCACTTCCGGGGCCCACTTGGTGTGTGTTTGGGCTGAGCTTAAGTGTAGCACGTGCAGAGGCCATTTGTGGAGTTGAACGCCAGTTTCTGTGCCACTTTGGGCGTTCAACTCTGGTTCTGGATCCTTTTCTGGCGCTGGACGCCAGATTTGGGCAGAAGGCTGGCGTTGAACGCCAGTTTACGTCGTCAATTCTTGGCCAAAGTATGGACTATTATATATTTCTGGAAAGCCCTGGATGTCTACTTTCCAACGCAATTGGAAGCGCGCCATTTCGAGTTCTGTAGCTCCAGAAAATCCACTTTGAGTGCAGGGAGGTTAGAATCCAACAGCATCAGCAGTCCTTTTTCAACCTCTGAATCTGATTTCTGCTCAAGTCCCTCAATTTCAGCCAGAAAATACCTGAAATCACAGAAAAACACACAAACTCATAGTAAAGTCCAGAAATGTGAATTTAACTCAAAAACTAATGAAAACATCCCTAAAAGTAACTAGATCCTACTAAAAACATACTAAAAACAATGCCAAAAAGCGTATAAATTATCCGCTCATCACAATCGCACTGCTGTATCCCACAGCCTTCGCCAACCTACCCTCCACGTGATTCCATCGCCACCGCCTACTTAACCTCCTCAGCACCAGACAATCACAGATAATGCAAGCAAGTAAGACACAAGTAATATACATGTACAGCAATTAAAACAACTAGCAAGTAAGCATATTATATATTTCGGCCAAAGATGCAATTAAGCAGAGCAAGCCAAATACATAGAAGATGCACATGATGAATGCCTGTCCTATTGGCTCGTAATATCACTTGTCGGTTCAAAATGCCAACCCGACATATCTCCAGGAATGTCACCTCTCTGCCACACCAAGGATATAGTCCCTTGCACACTCTTGCAGCAGAGAATCTGCCACACCAGGGATATAGTGCCCTGCACACTGTTTACCCGTGGATATAGTACCCAGCACACTCTTTTAGGTTATAGTGCCCAAGTTCACTCCTGCGACAGAAAGGTTATGTGAGTGGGAGACAGCCTCAGTCCTCACATATCAATGTAAGTGGGAGACTACCTCAGCCCCTATGCCGACACCGCTACCTCGACAAGCGAGAGACTGCCACACCCCTTGCTCGAGGTGCATAGCGACTTACCAAAACAATACATGTCACATGAGCAGGAGACTGCCACAGCCCTCACATTCGAACATAGGTGGGAGACTGCCACAGTCCCTACGATGGAAAACAATGCATGTCACAATCACATAATCCATCTCAGAGGCCACTGCTCATAGCACACTTCTATTCATACTCATTCCATTGACCATAATCATTCATTTTGAAGTTCCAATCTCATCATCCATCATCAATATCTCAAGTTCATCATCAACCTGGCTCCCCATCAATTCACATGACAACTCCGTCTAATTGACATATGATGAGCGGATATTTTATACGTTTTTTGGCATCACTTTCATATAGTTTTTAGTCTGTTTTATTTAGTTTTCATTAAGTTTTTATTAGTTTTAGTGTTAAAATCATACTTTTGGATTCTACTATGAGTTTTTGTGTTTTTGGACAATTTCAGGTATTTTCTGGCTGAAATTGAGGAGCTGGAGCAGAAGTCTAATTCAGAGACAAAGAAAGCACATCCAAAGCTTTCCAGCAATATATAATAGTCCATACTTTGCTTCAGATTAGAAGGCCCAAAACTAGCGTCCAACGCTAGCTACCTGCCCCCTTCCAGGCGTCCAGCGCCCAAAGAGCAGAAACCAATGTACAAACACCCAAAAAGGACCCCCTAGCTGGCGTTCCACGCCCAAGAGACCTCATAGCACGTGGATCTCATCAAAGTTCAGCCCAAACACTCACCAAGTGGGCCCCAGAAGTAGATTTTAGCACTAAAAAAATTGTTTTACCCTTACTAGTCATTGTTTAGTATTTAAGGGATTTTATTTACACTTTTTGACAACTTTGGTATCACTTTTACCATCATACATGTTTTACCATCAGCATGAGTTTCTAAACCTCCTAGGTTGAGGGGAGGAGCCCTGGTGACTCCTATGAATTAATAAAAGTATTACTGTTTCTCTTCTATCCGTGTTTGATTAATTCTAAGATGTATATTCGTTCTTCATCACTATGAATGTGTTGAACTGGCATAAGGTTATCACATTCTACATGGGTTTAGAGTGCGTCTTTATTCAGACAATGATGAACCACCAGCTTGAATACACATCTCTCAAACGACTAATCCACGACTTCGTTGGGGACTTTTCGAGACATCAGTTCAACCGATTTATGGGGAGATTAGGGTCTCTGTGGTAGAGGCTAGAACCTAAGGCGTAGCATCCTCCGATCTGGAAGATTCGACCTTGTTTGTGGCGTTTTGAGTAGGATTATCAAGGAGAATGAACTTCAGAAGCTTCACCCTCAATCAGAATGGATCCGCACTAAACCTGGGGTTCAAATCTAGAGGAGTATTGGCAGCTGCTCAAACCAATGTCAATCACATACAGCTTGCCATTGAAGAAATCACTCACAAGTAAAGTGAGCAGTAATACCGGAGTTAATTCAGAAAGGCAAAGCAACTCCCATCCTCAACTCTATTCCCATTATTGATTCCAATCCTTTACCTTATCCTTATCACTGATTTCCTTCTAATATACAAGGTATTTTCTACCCCTTTTGCTTTATTCTTTTTATGGTTTAACCAAATTCAATTCAACAACCTTTTGATCTGCCTGACTAAGACCTGCAAGATAACCATAGCTTGCTTCAAACCACAATCCTTGTGGGACTGACCCTGACTCGCTCAGGTATTACTTGGACAACCCAGTACACCTACTGGTACAGCTGTACAAAGGTATGGTGATTCGTGCACCAAGTTTTTCATGATGTTGCTGGGGATTGTTGAGTTTGGACAAACTGACGGATTGTCTTGCTCCCTAAATCAGGTAATTTTTATTTTATTTGAGTCTTTTATCTTTATTTTCCTTTTCTCAATTTTCAAAAAAAAATTAAAAAAATTTTCAAAAATGTTTTTCTTTTCTTTGATTAATCTTTGTTCTTGGTTTGAGTCTTTTATTTTTTTTTTCAAAAATCTTTCAAAAATATTTTCTTTTTGGCATTATTATTGATCTTTTTATTCAAGTCTTTTGATTGTTTTCTTGTTCTTGTTTGAGTTTTTCGAATTTTCTAGTCTTTCTTTCTAAAAATTTTTCAAAAATAGTTTCTTTGTTTAATTCTTGTTTCAATTCTTTAAGTTTGGTGTTTTCATATTTATTTTCTTTCAATTTTCGAAAATTGTATGTTGGTTTTCTAAAAATTTTAAGTTTGGTGCTCTTTTTATGTTCTTGTGTTCTTTAAAGTTCTTAAGTCTTTTTCTTTGTGTTCTTGCTAGTCTTCAAAGTGTTCTTGAGTCTTTTATGTGTCTTGATCTTAAAATTTTTAAGTTTAGTGTTCCTTTGTATTTTCCTCCAAAATTTTCGAAAATTAGGGGCATTAAATCTAAAAGTTTTAAGTTTTGTGTCTTTTTTGTGTTTTTCTCTTTCATCATTAAATTCAAAAATCAAATCTTTCAAAATCAAAAATCATATCTTTTTCAAAATCGTATCTTATCTTATTTCAAATTTAAAAAATTTAACTTTCAAAATTCAAAAATTTAAATTTCAAATTTCAAAAAATTCAGTTTCAAAATCCAAAATTTAAATTTCAAATTTGAATTTTCAAAATTAAATCTTTTCAAAATTCAAATCTTTTTCAAAATTTAAAATTCTAATTTCAATTCTTATCTTATCTCCTATCCTATTTTATTTTCAATTCTTTTCATAATTAATTACACATCTTCTCTCTCTTCTTTTTCAAAACTTCCTAATTGACTCTTCTATCTCTCAATTTTCGAAAACTTCTCTTCTATCTCTCTTTCTTCTTTTTTGAATTTTATTTCTTTTAAATTAATTAATTTTAATTTCGAATAAAATAAATAAATAAATAAAATTATTTTAATTCTTATTCATCTCTTCTACTTCTATTTCTTTTTCTATTACTATTTCTTCTTCCTCTTCTTCTACCTTTCTCCATCATGAACCCAAGTGGGAATGAAGAATTCAGAAGAACTCTGGGATCTTATACAAGTCCCAATGCTGACTTCTATGGAAGAAGCATCAGCATACCTCAAATCAGAGCTAGTAGCTTTGTATTAAACCCTTAACTTATTACTCTGGTGCAGTAGAACTGCTAGTATTCTGGGCTTCCTCAGGAAGAACCTATAGAATTCCTTGCAGATTTCTTAACAATTGCTAACACAGTACACAGTGAGGGAGTAGACCAAGAGGTCTACAGGTTATTGCTCTTCTTTTGCTTTAAAGGATCAATCAAAAAGGTGGTTGGATAACCAGCCTAATGCTAGTTTAAAAACTTAGAAACAGTTAGTGGACAAGTTTTTATATCATTACTTTTCCTCAAGAAAGATGACCCAGCTGAGGCTGGATATCCAAGGCTTCAAACAATGAGACAGTGAATCTCTTTATGATGCTTGGGAGAGGTACAAGAGGATGCTAAGAAAATGTCCCACTGAAATGTTTTCAGAATGGGTATAATTAGACATCTTCTACTATGAATGTCAGGAAAGGGCAAAGACTGGGCGTTGAACGCCCAAGCAAGGGAGGTCAGCCATTAACTGATAACAACCCTCCTAAGCAAGCTAGTAACCCCCAATCCAGCATACAAGGTATTCAGCCTTCATTAACTAAGGTTGATGATTATAAGGCTAAGATACCATTTCCTCAGAAACTCTGTTAAGAGGAAAGGGATAAACAGTTTACCCGCTTTGCGGAGTATCTCAGAATATTAGAGATAAAGATCCCTTTTGCAGAGACTCTTGAACAGATACCTTCTTATGAAAAGTTCATGAAGGACATTCTAAGTCATAAGAATGATTGGAGAGAGACACAAATAGTCCGCCTCACTGAGGAATGCAGTGCAATCATTCAGAATAGCTTACCAGGGAAGCTTAAAGACCCTGTAAGCTTTATGATACCATGCACTCTAGGTGGATGCTTGTACAAGGACAGCTCTATGTGACCTTGGAGCAAGTATCAACCTAATACCTGCTTTACTAATAAAGAAGCTTAGTTTGACTGATGAAGTCAGACCAACCCGCATGTGCTTTCAACTTGCTGATGGTTCTATAAGATACCATCAGGAGTAGTTGAAGACATGATTGTCAGGGTTAGACCCTTTGCCTTTCCCACTGACTTTGTGGTATTGGACATGGAGGGGGCACAAGAGTGCATCCATTATTCTAGGAAGACCTTTTCTAGTTACAAGACGGACCCTCATTGATGTTGAAAAAGGGGAAGTAACCCTAAGAGTCAATGAGGAAAAGTTCGTACAGAATGCTGTCAAGGCTATGCAGCATCTAGACATTCCTAAGCAATGCATGAGCATTGACCTCATTGATTCCCTGGTGGAAGAGGTCAACATGGTCGAAAGCTTTAAGGAAGGGCTAGATGATATCTTTGATGATACTCAGCCTGATTCAGAGGAACTTATGGAAACAACCTCTGAGGAAAAGGAGAAGCCTCCTAAGCTTGAGCTTAAGCAATTGCCTTCCTCCCTGAAATATACATTTCTGGGAGAGAGAGAGATACATATCCTGTGATCATAAGCTCTACACTAGAGCCACATGAAGAAGAAGCACTAATCCAAGTGCTTAAAATATATAGGATCACCCTTGGGTGGACTATAAGTGACCTTAAGGGCATTAGCCCAACCGATGCATGCATAAAATCTTGTTGGAGGATAATACTAAACCAGTGGTACAACCACAGAAGCGTTTGAATCCATCTATGAAGAAAGTAGTGCAGAAGGAAGTCACTAAACTCTGGGAGGCTGGAATCATTTATCCTATTTCTGATAGCCCCTGAGTGAGCCCTATCCAAGTTGTCCCTAAGAAGGGAGGGATGACAGTGGTTCATAATGAAACGAATGAGTTGATCCTGAAAAGGACAGTTACAAGGTGGCGTATGTGCATTGACTACAGAAAACTCAATGACACCACTAGGAAAGATCATTTTCCTTTACCCTTTATTGACTAAATTCTAGAAAGACTAGCAGGTCATGCTTTTTATTATTTCCTGGATGGATATTTCGGGTACAATCAAATAGCAGTAGATCCACAAGATCAAGAGAAAACAGCATTCACATGTCCATCTGGCGTGTTCGCCTTTAGACGAATGCCATTTGGCCTATGAAATGTGCCTGCCACCTTTTAGAGATGCATGCTATCCATCTTCTCTGATATGGTAGAGAAATTCCCTGAAGTATTCATGGATGACTTCTCTGTTTATGGCGACTCATTTGACTCCTATCTTGATCATCTGACCCTGGTCCTGAAAAAGATGCCAAAAAACAAACCTAGTTCTAAACGGGGATAAATTCCACTTCATGGTAACTGAAGGCATTGTTCTTGGGCATTGACGAGAGGACTTTTGCTAGTAAAGAAATTCATAAAAAATAATCACGTTGTAGGTATAGTTTCTAAACCAACAGAAAATCCCTTCGTACAAAAGTTTTGGTTGTCACTTAAGTAAACCCAATAAAATTTATAACCAAAGTATTTAAACCTCAGGTCATCTTCTCAAGGAATTGCAGGGAAGTATGATTTATTATTGGTTATGAAAAAGGTATAATTTTGGGTTTTTTGAAATAAGGAACAAGTAATTTAAATGACAAGAAAAATAAATTAATAATTAAGAAAACTCTTGGCAAGGTATGAGAAATGGAAATCCCATCCTAGTTATCCTTATCAGGTGTGATGAGAATTGTTTATTGCTCCCACTTAGTTAACCCTTACTAAATAAAGGAAAGTCAAGTGGACTAATTAACTTGATTCCTCAAGTCCTAGTCAACTCCTATGGAAAGACTAGCTTTAGAGGGATCCAAATCAATCAGCAAGTTCCAATTTTCAATCAACCACCGAGTTTGACAACTCAAGTGTCACCAATTACTTAACCAAAGCAAAGGGGAAAAAATCTAAATGATTTATATCATAAATAGAAGAAAGCAATCATAAATCTGAAATACCTCAAATTGCATTTAAACATAAATTCAAATCTAACATAGGAAGGTTCATAAGCCAATTTGGCAACATAAGTAATTAACAAGTAAAAGCATTAGAATAAATAAAAGTAGAAGAGAAACATAAATTAAAGGAACATTGAACCTGGAATGAAGAAATAACCATAAACTAAGAGAAATCCTAATTCTAAAACCTAAGAGAGACGAGAGAGCCTCTCTCTAGAAAACTACATCTAAAACCTAAAAATTGTGAATTATGAATGTTGTATCAATTGTGTCTCTTGATTCCCTCATTCTCCAGCCTCTTATTCTGTGTTTCTGGGCTTGGATTTGGGCCAAAAAAGGGACCAGAAATTGCTGGGGCGACTTCTGCAATTTTCTGCACATGGCGTCCGTCACGCGTGCGCGTGGGTCACGCGTGCGCTTCATTTGGAAATTTTCCTTGTCACACGTACGCGTCAGTCACGCGTACGCGTCGCTTGCGTTTTGCGCTAGGCACGTGTACGCGTCATCCATGCGTGCGTGTCGTTGCCATTTTCTTCAAAACTCCATTTTGTGTGTTCCTTCCATTTTTACGTGTTTCCTTTCTGTCCTCTAAACCATTCCTGCCCTATGAAGCCTGAAATTACTTAACACACAGATCACGGCATCGAATGGTAATAAAGGATAATTAAAATTAATATTTTTAAAGCATAGGAAACATGTTTTCACATATATCATAGAATAAGGAAGGAATTGTAAAACCATGCAAATTATATGAATAAGTGGTTGAAGAATTTATAAAAACACTCAATTGAGCACAAGATAAATCATAAAATAGTGGTTTATCAAGCATCGGATCTCAAATAAAGGGATAGAAGTGGATCAAGCTAAGGTGAAAGTGATCAAACGCTTACCTCCACCTACTAGTGTTAAGGCAATCAGAAGCTTCCCAGGACACGCAGGGTTTTACAGGCGGTTCATAAAAGATTTTTCAAAAATCGCCAAACCCCTGTGTAATCTCTTGGCCACTGATGTTCCATTCGTCTTTGACCAAGAACGCCTGCATGCCTTTGAAACTCTGAAGGCCAAGCTTGTCACTATTCCTATCATCTCTGCACCCAACTGGGACTTGCCATTTGAGCTAATGTGTGATGCAAGTGATCATGCAATAGGCACAGTCCTAGGTCAGAGACATGACAAGCTTTTACATGTCATTTATTATGCTAGTCGCATATTAAATGATGCGCAGAAAAACTACACTACTATAGAAAATGAGCTACTTGCAGTGGTTTATGCCATTGACAAGTTCAGATTCTACCTAGTGGGATCTAAGGTCATTATATATACTGACCATGCTGCTCTAAAATATTTACTCACTAAGCAGGATTCTAAACCCAGACTTATAAGATGGGTGTTACTCCTGCAAGAGTTTGATATAGAAATTAGATACAGAAAAGGGACAGAAAATCAGGTAACTAATCACTTGTCCCGGATTGAGCCAATAGTAGGGACTTTTTCTCCCTCCACTGACATATTCGAATCTTTTCCAGATGAGCAACTCTATACCATCCATACAGTACCTTGGTTTGCAGACATTGTAAACTATAATGCTAAACAGTTCATTCCCAAAAAGTTTACCAGGCAACAAGCCTAGAAACTCATGCATGATACAAAGTATTACCTATGGGATGAGCCATATCTCTTTAAGAGATGCTCGGATGGAATAATCCAACGCTTTGTGTCTAAAGAAGAGGCACAGAGAATTCTATGGCATTGCCATAGCTCTGACTATGGAGGACACTTTGGAAGTGAGTGGACAGCCACTAAGGTGCTCCAAAGTGGCTTTTACTGGCCTACTCTCTTTAAGGATTCAAGAGAGTTCGTCTTCAAGAGAGTTCGTCCGTAACTGTGATAATTGCCAAAGGACTGGCAATCTTCCTCATGGTCACAGCATGCCTCAACAAGGAATCCTAGAGATTGAGTTGTTTGACGTATGGGGCATAGATTTCATGGGACCATTTCCGCCTTCATACTCAAACACCTACATCCCTGTAGTAATAGATTATGTGTCTAAATGGGTTGAAGCAATAGCAACACCCACCATTGACACCAGAGTAGTAATGAAGTTCCTCCAAAAGAACATCTTCAGTAGATTTGGTGTCCCTAGGACACTAATCAGTGATGGAGGAACTCATTTCTACAACAGACAGCTGGATTCTTTCTTAAGCTGTTACGGAATTCACCTTAAAGTAGTAACACCATATCATCCCCAAACCAATGGGTAAGCTGAAGTCTCAAATAGAGAACTAAAGTGAATCCTAGAGAGGACAGTAAGTGCCTCTAGAAAAGATTGGGCCAAAAAGCTTGATGATGCTCTGTGGGCATACAGAACAGCTTTCAAAACCCCCATTAGAACTTCACCATATCAGTTAGTATATGGGAAGTCCTGTCATTTGCCAGTGGAACTAGAACACAAGGCCTATTAGGCCACTAGATTCCTCAACCTCGATGCTAAAGCAGCAGGAGAAAAACGGCTGCTCCAGCTAAATGAGTTGGATGAACGCTTAGATGCATTTGAGAATTCAAAGATCTATAAGGAAAAGGCAAATAGGTGGCATGACAGGAAGATGGCTTCTAGAGTCTTTGAACTAGGGCAGAAAGTTCTACTCTTTAACTCAAGGCTCAGATTATTCCCTGAGAAACTCAAATCCCGCTGGAAAGGACCGTATGTGATTACAAGAGTATCACCTTACAGACACATAGAACTTTAAGGAAAAGATCCTGAAAATAGGTTTACTATCAATGGACAGAGAGTCAAACATTACCTTGAAGGAGATATAGAGCCAGGAGACTCGACACTGTTACTAAATTAAGTACAGTGAAGTCCAGCTAAAGACACTAAAGAAGCGCTTATTAAGAGGCAACCTAGCCTTACTCAACTATATTTATTTTCTTTCATTTTGTTTTTCCTTTTAGTTGTCAAAGTCATGATCATGTGCATCAGTCAAGAGACAAAATTTCACAGCAGTGAAAATAGAGCTCTGCATAGAGTGTCAAAATTGAATGCCAGTGAGGAAGCCCTCACTGGAAGCATCCCCTGGGCGTTCAAACGCTAGTTAAAGAGAGCAGGGAATCTGGAATTCCTAACCGAACCAGTAGGTCCCACAGAAGCTCCACCTACCCCACCTTCTTCTACTCTACTTTGCTCGAGGACGAGCAAAACTCTTAAGTTTGGTGTTGCAAAAGCTTGGCTTTTTTACTTCTACCATTCCTAAGTATGGAAGAAGAGGATGGAGCAAACTAGGAAGCATGCACAAGAGCCTGTGCAGCCGCCTCAACAAAGACAAAGGAGTGATATTGAAGAGATCAAGCACTACATTGGATCTTCAAGGAGGAGCACTAGCCACCATCATTCAGGTGGATTCGTTCTCTTTACACCCCTTTCCTGTTATTTTTCTATTTTTTATCTATTTATTTATCTGTTCTTTAGTTCTAATTGCATGATCATTTGCATTGATGTCTTAAACTTGTAAAATGTTCTATATATCTCTCACCTTGCTTAAATAAAAAAAAATTATTGAAAAGAATTGAGAGATGCATAAATTTCAAGTTTAAAATAAGATTAGTTTAATTATGTTGATGTGGTGTCAATTGCTTTTGTTTTCTGAATGTATGAAATAAACAGTGCATGTTTAAAGTTGAAATTTTAGAATGTTGGCTCCTGAAAGAATAAAGAAAAAGGAAAAATATTATTGATAATCTAAAAAATCTGAAAATTGATTCTTGAAGCAAGAAAAAACAGCAAAAGGAAAAAGAAAAAGCATGTTGCAAAAGAAAAAAAATTATATGCATGCGAAAAAGAAAGAAAAAAATGGTGAAAAAGAAAAAAAATAAAAAGCAGAAAAATCCATTACTGCCCAATAACCCTTTAAACCAAAAGGCAAGGGTAAAAGAGCCCAAGGCTTTGAGCATTAATGGATAGGAGGGTAAAAAGGATTAAAATCCTGGCCTAAGCGACTAAACCAAGCGATCTCTAACCATGTGCTTGTGGCGTGAAGGAATCAAGTGAAAAGCTTGAGACTGAGCGGTTAAAGTCGTGGTCCAAAGCAAAAAGAGTGTGCTTAAGAACTCTAGACACCTCTATCTGGGGACTCTAGCAAAGCTGAGTCACAATCTGAAAAGGTTCACCCAGTTAAAGTGTCTGTGGCATTATTGTATCCGGTGATAATACTGGAAGACAAGGTGCTTAGGGTCACGGCCAAGACTCTGAAAGTGTGTTCAAGAATCAAAATAAGCTTAACTAAGAGAGTCAATAATATCATCTGGATTCTATGTTCCTAAGGATACCAACATCTCTGAGTTTCAATGGATAGTGAGATGCCAAAACTATTCAGAAGCAAAAAGCTACTAAGTCCCGCTCATCTGATTGTAATTAAGCTTCATTTGAAACTTAGAAATTTATTGTATCTTAATTTTCTTTTTATCCTACTGTGTTTTTAGTTTCTTCGGGACAAGCAACAGTTTAAGTTTGGTGTTGTGATGAGCGGATATTTTATACGCTTTTTAGCATCACTTTCATATAGTATTTAGTGTGTTTTATTTAGTTTTCATTAAGTTTTTATAGGATTTAGTGTTAAAATCATATTTTTGTATTCTACTATGAGTTTTTGTGTTTTTAGACAATTTCAGGTATTTTTTGACTGAAATTGAGGAGCTGGGGCAGAAGTCCAATTCAGAGACAGAGAAAGCACTGCAGATGCTGTCCAAATCTGACCTGCTAGCATTCAGAAGAGCTTTTCTGGAGATACAGATGTCCAAATGGAGTGCTCTCAACGGATATAGAAAGTTGACTTTCAGAGCTTTCCAGAAATATATAATAGTTTATACTTTGCTTCGGATTAGAAGGCCCAAAACAGGCGTCCAACGCTAGCTACCTGCCCTTGATGATCGGAATTCACTCCCCATTTAAAATGAATCCGTTCTTTGGCAAGAGCACCAAATATCGTCAAGTAATAACCCACTAGAAGTGGGGTCGAATCCCACAGAGATTAACGGATTAAGGCAAACATTAGTTAATTGATTATCCTAGTTAGACTATTCATAATTGGAGTGATGATCAAACAAGAAAATGTAAATGACATAAAAGTAAAGGAAAGCAATAAAGTGCAAGAAAGTAAATGGCAAGGAAAGTAAAGTACAAGAAAGTAAAGTGCTGGAAATGTAAAGTGCAGAAAATGTAAATAACCATAAAGTAAATAAAAGAAAGAAAGATAAAATAAACATTGGAATCAAGAGATATTGCATTCTCCGGATTAATTGATTTCATCTCATCTTCAATCATGCAACTCATTGACCTCTTGGCAATCATGATTGATTGAGCCCCAATTCCTTGGTGACTCAATCTCTCAAATCTTGATCAATAGCCAATTTCTTGGTCTAATTGCTCATGAGAAGAGATGAAGAATGGTCCCTAATTATACCACACACTTTTCTAGACCCAAATAGTGGGTGGATTATATGTCACCATATCCAATCACCAAAACCCAAATCTATTCAAGTGTGAGAAAGAATTTCAAGCATGGTTTTATGTTTCCTCTTCCAAGGTTCCCATAAAACCCAATTACATTCAGTCTCTTTTCCAAGATAATTGAATGCTAGAATGAAGAACGAAATTCTTTCTAGTAAATCAAAGAGAGATGAATAGAAGAAGAAGAATAAAAACAATCAATCCATCAAATAGAAATTGAACTCTCTTTCTCAATGGAAAGAGTTAGTAATTCATAACTAAAATATTTACAAGTAAGAAAGTGGAAGAGGAGAAGATAATGGTGGGAAGGAGGGTCCAAAGACTCACTCCTCCAAATGTGTCCAGCCTAGCATGCCTAATTCTATGAAACTAAGGCTTTTATATAGGCTCTCCTAAATTATAAACTAAAATGAAATTAAAAACAAATTACAATGAAATGAAAATAAACTATTCTAGATGCTTCTTGTGGCCTTGATTGATTGATAATTATGGCTTGAATAAGAGTTGGAGTGGGCTTGGTTGAAGGTTGGGGCCTGCATGAAGAAGTTGGCGTGTGGTTTCAAGTGCCATGCCCAATAAAATTTATGACCCACTTTGCATGCTGAATGCATGGATTTGTTTGAGCCTCAAATTGAATGTCCACTATAAAGTATTATAAATTTTTAGAAAACCCTGGACGTTAGCTTTCCAACGCCACTGGAATCAACTCATTTGGACCTCTATAGCTCAAGTTATGCCCATTTGAAGGTAGATAGGTCAACCTGTCAAGTAGCCCGGCGTGCCATGCCCATATGTTATGAAACTGGCATGCCACGCCCACTCTTTGGCATGCCACGCCTTCACCAATGCACAAATTCTTCCTCTTTGGCCATTAGAACTGGCGTGCCATGCCTTCGATATCAAGTGGCACGCCTAGGTTTTTCAAGCTGAAATAATGACCTTTTTCACCTTTAGTTCTAACGTCCACCATAGAGTCTTATATATCATTGGAAAGCTCTTGATGTCCGCTTTCCAATGCCACCAAAATCAGATCATTTGGACCTCTACAACTCAACTTATGTTCATTTGAAGATGAAGAGGTCAGGCTGGTAACTCTACAGTGACGTATTTTTCTCTTTGTGTTTTCGGGGTCAATATCTTCCTCAATTCCAGTGTCCATCATATAGTGTTATATATGGTTGGAAAGCTCTGAATGTCTACTTTCTAATGGCACTAGAATCACCCCATTTAAAGTTGTGTAGCTCAAGATATCTTCATTTGAATAAGAAGAGGTCAGGCTAGCATATGCCCCGGCGTGCCACGCCCACTTCTTGGCGTGCCATGCCCATAGTGGGGCTCAAAATTTCTCCTCTGGAACTTAAGCCTGGCGTGCCACGCCCAAGACACCAAGTGGCATAAGCTCTTTGAGATCTTGGCTTCAAAAACTTGGCGTGCCACGCCCATAGCACCAAGTGGCACGCCCTCTTTGAGACTTGGCTTCAAAAGCTTGGCGTGCCACACCCAGAACTTCAAGTGGCACGCCCAGCTTCACATGCCTATCCTTATTTGTTATTTTCTTCCCTTTTTATTGCTCCTTTCACCTGAAATTCAACACAAACCCGTTTCAAAGCAATGTACCAATATATATATCATTTGGTTCATGAAATTGCATTGATTCAATGAGATTATGCTCTTTTTATGATCCTTTTATATAAGAAAAAGGGGTCCATAATGCAAGTCATCAGCCCCCTTCCAGGCGTCCAGTGCCCAAAGAGCAGAGACCAATGTATAAACGCCCAAAGAGGACCCCCTAGCTGGCGTTTCACGCCCAAGAGACCTCATAGCACGTGGATCTCATCAAAGCTTAGCCCAAACACTCACCAAGTGGGCCCCAGATGTGGATTTTAGCACTAAAAAGATTGTTTTGCCCTTACTAGTCATTGTTTAGTATTTAAGGGATTTTATTTACACTTTTTGACAACTTTGGTATCACTTTTACCATCATACACGTTTTACCATCAGCATGAGCTTCTAAACCTCCTAGGTTGAGGGGAGGAGCCCTGCTGACTCCTATGAATTAATAAAAGTATTACTGTTTCTCTTCGATCCGTGTTTGATTAATTCTAAGATGTATATTCATTCTTCATCACTATGAATGCGTTGAACTGGCATTAGGTTATCACATTCTACATGGGTTCAAAGTGCGTCTTTCATCGGACAATGATGAACCACCAGCTTGAATACATCTCTCTCAGACGGCTAATCCACGACTTCGTTGGGGACTTCTCGAGACATCAACTTAGCCAATTTACGGGGAGATTAGGGTCTCTGTGGTAGAGGCTAGAACCTAAGGCGTAGCATCCTCCGATCCGAAAGATTCGACCTTGTCTGTGGCGTTTTGAGTAGGATCATCAAGGAGAATGAACTCCAGAAGCTTCACCCTCAATCAGAATGGATCCGCACTAAACCTGAGATTCAGATCTGGAGGAGTAATGGTATCTGCTCAAACTAGTGTCAATCACATACAGCCTTCCATTGAAGAAATCACTCACAAGCAAAGAGACCAGTAATACCAAAGTTAATTCAGAAAAGCAAAGCAACTCCCATCCTCAACTCTATTCCCATTATTGATTCCATTTATTTCCTTATCCCTATTCCTATTCTTATAACTAAACATTGTAATTCCATCTTTCAAATCAACAACCTTCTGATCTGCCTAACTAAGACCTGCAAGATAACCATAGCTTGCTTCAAACCACAATCCTCGTGGGATCGATCCTGACTCGCTCAGGTATTACTTGGACGACCCAGTGCACTTGTTGGTACAGCTGTATGAAGGTGTGGGAATTCGTGCACTAACATACCAGGCTTAGTTCTCTGTCTTCTAAACTCATACATAAATTTACTAATCTCAAATCATAAACCCATCTATACTAGGCTTAGGGCCTAATTACTAGCCACAAACCTTAATAAGAAGTTAAAGAAGTTTGGAAAGTTAGAGAACCCTTAAAAGTGAAGAAAAACATATTTTCAGCAAAACAAGGGTCTCGCGTACGCAAGCCCCTATCCCGCGTACGCATGCTGTTAAAAAAAGGTGGTCGCATACGCGAACAGGGTGTCCCAACCCGAATGGAATGCTCATGTCGCATGTTAAAAATTTGCATACACAAACCTTGAAAACACATGCTCGCGTACGCAAGCTAGTGCCCGCGTATGCGAGACCCCCAGGCAGTGGAGAATGCTCGCCTCGCGTGCACAGTGTCGCGTACGCAAGCCTTAGCAAACTTAGAAAAATGTTAAAGCTGTAGAAATCAGATTTTTATACCAAACTTTAAACGCTCATAACTTCCTCTACAAAACTCCATTTTCCTCAATCTTGACATAATTTTAAAGCTCTTAAAATCATCTTTAATTTAAAACAAAATCCAATCAATTTTGAAAACTGAGGCTCAAGTTATGATCTGCCAAAGTTCACCAAAAACAGGTTTTTATCAAAAGTGACAATTCTCTAATTTTCCAAAACTTTCAAAACCAAGCCAAAACAAAAGCTACTCAATTTAGCACAACCCACTACCACACACTACATTTACCATTCCGTTGTACTTCCATCACTTTCACACCTATTTTACTCAATCTTTCCACCATAATTCAAGACAAATCCATAATTCCGATTCAATATTTCCAACAATCATCAATGTTACATATACCAAATATTTCATGCAATTAGTCCCATTATCATCAATCCATTCAACAAATCTCCTCAATTATTTGTTTTCAACATGAACCATACTAACCAATAATCAATATCATCATCAACATTCATCTTCAAACATCAATACCCAGCATCATAACTCATCAAAGTCCTCATACTCATCAATAATCATCATCTACCAATATATACATCTTCACATACAAATTCATTCAACCTCCATCCAAACCATCATCAAGCATAACATATACATACAAATGATCATACAACCACATCATTCAAACCTATCTTAAAAGCCACTAGTCTAAGTGTCCAGAAACATTACATATTATATAAAGGAAACCGAAACCATACCTTTTTCGATTTCTACGCAACTCAAAACACCAAGCTCAAACTCAAAGCTCCAAACCACCAAGCTCACTCCAACAAATACCAAACCTCAATCTAACATCATATAACATACAAAAACATCACTAGGGCTAACCAAAAATATCAAACCACAAGAGATAGAAGAGACTTACCTTACCCAACGATATTAGGGGCAAAACCAAATAATATCCAATGCTAGATCACCCCTAAAGAAACAAAATCATAAAACTTACTCAAAAACCAAACCCAACAATGCAAAATTACTTAGGCAAAAAACTGGAGCATGAGACGCGAGTTTTTACCAGAAAAACTTAGTTAGAAATGAAGATCTTGCCGAAAGCTTTACGTGGCCGTAAACGACTCGTCAATCGGAGCTCCGTAGCTCAGGTTATAACCAAATGAAGGAGGAAATGAATAGTGAAATCTCAATCTCTCTTCAGCACCCCTTTCTTCAAAATAGGGCAAGAATGAGCTGAATGCTCATTATAAGATGTTTATATATGTTGGACTTGGGCCCTATTTGGGCTGGGTCCAACCCGTTAATGTTTTGGGTCCGTTTGGCTCAACTTTGGGCCAAAACTTTTAAGATTAGCACCCTGTTTTCAATTCTAAATTATTTTTGTCTTTTCTAAACATTAAATTAAATTTTCAAAATCTTATCTTTCTTAATACGCAGTACCGGACAAACCAGAGCTGGTACTGCCGGCTTAAGCACCGGTACGCATTTTTACAAAAAATTTTCGATAAAGATACATTTTCCCACTCAGAAAAATTCATTCAATTCAAATTTTACCTTTTTATTTTCAAAATATCATTTCTATATTTTCGAACCTATTCTGGGCAATTAAATTATTATTTCATTAAAGTGGTTATTCCAATTCTTACACCATATCTAGAGACGGTGTAGATAAAATACGAACCATTGTCTTTAGAATCAACCACCCTTATTGTATAGATGATGACTGTGCATCATGTTATATTTTTCTATACTTTTTCATATAAAAATCAATTCATAATGCTTAATTATGGTAGTGTTTTGGTGATTAAATTGAATATCGCTTTGATTACTTGACTAAATGAATTTTGTAGGAAATGATAGAAAAAGAAGCAATAAAAGCACTAATAGAGGAAGCACACTCCCAAGGTGGCAAAAGAGTTGGAAACAAACTCAAAGAGAAGCAAAGAGGATTTGCAATCCTGACCTTTTCACACTCCAACAAGAATAACTCGAGTTACAAAGTTCCAAATGATGTAATCTCAGTGCCATTGGAAAGTAGACTTCCAGAGATTTCCAACCATATATACTACTTTATAGTGGACACTGATTTGGGGGGACAAATTGCTATTCATTTAGCTTCACAATTTCAGCGTAAAACAAGCCCTGCACTTCGCCAAACTGACCTCTTCACCTTCAAATGATATTTATTTTGGGAACACAACAGACCAATCATTCAGCGAGCAACGTTTCCCAAACCTTCACAAGCCCAAAATGCCACTTCAATGACACTCCACATTGGGCCACTTCCAAATACTCCAATCCCTTCATTTATTCTTCAATGTTTCAAGCTTATATGAAGGGAATTAAAAGATCACAAGCCCAAGTCAAGCCACAATTAACAATCAATCAAGGCCACAAGAATCATCTAGAAGTAATTAGGAAATTTGCATTTGATTTTAATTTCATTTGAATTTGTAATTTAGGTAACTTATAAATAGGACCTTAGCTTCATCATTTGACACACACCATGGAGGGGTGGAGGTGACTCCACTCCCCTTTCACCCTCATTCTCTTCTCTTCTTCCATTTTCTTTCATACAAACTTTTGTAAATATTTTGCTATGAGTTTCTGATTTCCAACATTTGGGAAAGAGAGCTCTATTGCAATTTAATGGGTTGATTTATTTTCATTCTTCATCTTCAATTCTTCTTTCAATGCTTCTTTAGAGAGAGTCTTTGTGCTTCAAAGATCTAATTACTATCGAGAGAGGGATTAGATCTATTTAAATTCTATGATGAACTTGAGAAAGGAGTCATAGAATTTAGTTTGAGGCTCTTCTCTCACAACTCTCTTGATTGATAATTCTTAGCTTGATATGTGAGATGTAATCACTTTGAATTGAAATCTTGAGGGTTTTGTGGCTCTAAATTAGAGACCATTCTTCATCTCTTTTCATGAGCAATTAGATCAAGAGATTGGCAACTGATCAAGTTAAGAGAAATCAAATCACCAAGAGATTGGGGTTTGATTACTTAAGATTTGCCAAGAGATCAATGATTGCATGATTGAAGTGGAGATGAGAATTGTTGATCTTGAGAATGCAATATCTCTTGATTCCAAAGTTAATTTCATTCTTAATTCTTGTTATTTACTTCTTGTCTTTAATTCTTGTCATTTAATTGTTCTCTTTAAATTCTTGTTATTTACTTATGAACATTTATGGCTTTATTTACTTTTGCACATTTATGCATTCCAAGTGTTTGTAGAAATACTTCACTTGGTTTTACTTTCTAGTCATTTACTTTCTTACACTTTACTTTCTTGTACTTTCCATTCCTTGCAATTTACATTTTTGCACTTTACTTTTCAGCACTTTAATTTCTTGTCATTTACTTTCCTTGCACTTTATTGCTTTTATTTAATTTCAAGTCATTTACATTTCGTGTTGCTTATCACTCAAACTTGAATCGTCTAACTAGAATAATTAATCAACTATTGCTTGCTTAATCCATTAATCCTCGTGGGATCGACCTCACTCTAAGTGAGTTTTACTACTTAATACGACCTGGTATACTTGCCGGTAGTTATTACGTCAAATCTAATTTTTTTTTGTATCATGTTTTTGGCGCCGTTGTCGGGGATTAATTGTGATTAACAAACTACCGGTTGATTAATTTTCTAGATTAGACATTTTTTTTTGTTTTTACTTTACTTTTTTTTTATTTCTTTTTTTTATTGCAAGTTAAGTGTTTGTGTTATTGCCTCACTAAGAATTCTTTAGTTGTGACACAAGAAATTTTAATTTTTCTTGGTGGTTGTATTTGATACAATATTTTTTAATTATAATGGAGTTTACCTCACATGTTGATCAATCATATTACATGGGATATTGCCCACCACCACAAAATGATTCATGTCATTATCCTCATGGTGGATTGGAATATCAACAAGAAATGATGGATCATGAGCAATCAACCCAAATGGGATATGCCCCAAGGTCACAATGATCAAGCAAGTTACATGGGGTATTTTCCACCACCACAAAATGATTCAAGTTATCATACTAATTGTGGTTGGGGAAATCAAGATCAAGAAATGATGGGGTTTGAGCAATCAAACCAAATGGGATACTTTCCAAGAACACAAAATAATTCATACTCCTATGAATGGGACAACTATCCAAATTGTGATTGGGAAGGCCAAAACCAAAGAGAATTCAATGTTTCTTATCCCATCCATCAAGAGCCATCATCCCTAGATGCATTTAAGCAAAATTGTCCAACCTCACCTCCAAATTTTTCATATCAAAATTCTTCACCACTTGAGTTTGTCTCAACACAAAATTCCTTCCAAAATCCATACAATTCAATTCATCAACCACAAAATTCACTTCACTATACACAAAACTCATTTCAAAATTCACAAAATTCATTTCACAACTCACAAAACTCCTTCTATACTCCTCAAAATGACTTCACCACAATACAGCCATATCCACAAAATTACTCTCAACCTTCATCTTTGGAGCTAGTATTTGAGGATCACCTTCAATGGTCCAGAAAATTCTTAGAAAGCCAAGAACAATCTTGGAAAGAACAAAAAATCCTCTTCAAGAAGATGGATGGGCACTTAGAGCAAATAAGAAAACACTTAGGATTGCCAAGCATTGAGGATGAAAACCAATTTGTAAAGAAGGAATTGGAAGAGCAAGAAAAAGAGGCCCTTATGCCAAGTGAAATCCCAATGAAGAAGGAGGTTGTAAGGGAGGAAAACAACCAAGGGAGTCCACACTCCAATGAAGTAGAAAGTTGTATGGAGGATGATTTAATTGAACCATCAATCCAAGAGGTTCTTGATGAAGAGGACACTCCAACCATCACACAACACCTAAGTCTTGAAATCAAGAAAGTGAAGGCAATCAATAAAAACACTCAAAGAAGGGTTGTGACCAAGAAACAAAAGATAACATTCATGAAAAAGAGAAGGTCAAAAAAAAGCAATCCAACCCCCACCCCAACAAGCAAGAGGAATCAAGCTAATAACAACAAAAGAAGGTTTGTTAGGAGGCAATCAAATCAAGGGGCATCAATTTTCTCTTCTTCTCCCTTGAAGTCGTTTCTCTTAACCAATTGGAAGAAAAGGAAGAAAATTCAAGAACCAACATGTCAAGCTAATGACATTAAAAGAGCGCTTGTTGGGAGGCAACCCAACCGTTGGTAACATTTTCTTTCTTGCTTAGTTTACTTTCAATAATTTGGCATATGATTGCATTCTAAGTTTGGTGTTGCATGCAACAATTTGATCTTCAATCTTTAGTGGATACTTACATCATTCTAAAATGAAAGTGTCACACTAAGTTTGGTGTTGCCACTTACCTTTCATGCATAGTACCATGCACAACTCACTTATTAATGCAATCATATTGTCTCTTTTCTTTGTGTCTTGATTGTCATCTTTAATTTTTGCTTGCTTAAATACATGCATTACTTACATCTCTTCTTGAAGACATTCATGATTAATCATAAATTCCATTACCACTATTTTATTTGTTGCTTGAGGATAAGCAATCATTCTAAGTTTGGTGTTGGGAAAGGAAGGAGTAGGAGGAAAATGACAACAACAAACATGAAGATCTACAAGGTGGTTAAGTTCCTTTTCCTCTTATTTATCTTCTATACTTTCAATTGCATGATTGTCTTCCATTTCTTTTATATGCATGTGTGTTCTTCTTTTTGGAAAAGCATAGCTTGATATTTGAATTGTAACATGTTGCTATGACATTATAACTACCATCTTGAATTTTGTGAGTCAAAGTAATTAAGTATCATGATCATAAACAAACAAGGTAATTATAAAAGAATCTAGCATGAGCATATAACTATTGGAAGGCTAGCATGACTATTGTTGCTCAATTGCATTTGAATTTGTTTAATTGAAGTTTTCATCTAGGACATTTTATGAAATGTTTGAAATATTGAAAACCTTGAACAAGCAAATCAATTAAAAGATTAAGAAAGAAAAAGGGAAAATGAGAAAGTTGAAGGCTCTGAGTACCAATGACAATTCATTAGTCAAATACTTGTGGTGTTTATGTATCAAGGAAAAAGCTTGAAAACAAAACACTTAGAGTCAAGACTAGGCTCAAGTGCAAGCACTCCCTCAAAGCTCAAGGCTCTAAGTACCAATGATTAGAAGGAAAGTAAAGAAAAGAAATAATTGAGCTTAAAGAGTCCTCTAATTAAATGCTTGTGGTGCTTACGTATCAAGTGGTAATACTTGAAAATAAAGCATTTAGAGTCGAAGCTTTTAACTAATGGTGCAAAGCACCCAAGAAGCTAAGCTAAGAAAAAGATGAAAAGCTTGTTCAAGGAAGGAATATAAGGAAAAGATTTCATAAAGTGAGCTAGATAGAAACATCAATCATTTGAATTTCTTTTGTGATTGTTGCATGCATAGTAAACTAGCTAACCATGAACATAAAAATTGCTAATCTTCTCATATTGGTTTGTCAAACTTTATTGCATGGTTCTTTGTTTGCTTGAGGACAAGCAAAGTTTAAGTTTGGTATTGTGATGACTGTGCATCATGTTATGTTTTTCTATACTTTTTCATATAAAAATTAATTCATAATGCTTAATTATGGTAGTGTTTTGGTGATTAAATTGAATATTGCTTTGATTGCTTGAGTTAATGAATTTTGTAGAAAATGATAGAAAAAGAAGCAATAAAAGCACTAATAGAGGAAGCACACTCCCAAGGTGGCAAAAGAGTTGGAAACAAACTCAAAGAGAAGCAAAGAGGATTTGTAATCCTGACCTCTTCACACTCCAACAAAAATAACTCAAGTTACAAAGCTCCAAATGAGGTGATCTCAGTGCCATTGGAAAGTAGACTTCTAGAGCTTTCCAACCATATATACTACTCTATAGTGGACACTGATTTGGGGGGACAAATTGCTATTGGTTTAGCTTCACAATTTCAGCGTAAAACAAGCCCTGCACTTCGCCAGACTGACCTCTTCGCCTTCAAAAGATCATAACTTGGGCTAGAGAAGTCCAAATGACATGCTTCCAGCGGCGTTGGAAAGCTGAAATCCAGTGCTTTTCAATAATATATAATAGTCTATAGTGGGAATTTATTTTGGGAACGCAACAGACCAATCATTCAGCGAGCAACGTTTCCCAAACCTTCACAAGCCCAAAATGCCACTTCAATGACACTCCACATTGGGCCACTTCCAAATACTCCAATCCCTTCATTTATTCTTCAATGTTTCAAGCTTCTATGAAGGGAATTAAAAGATCACAAGCCCAAGTCAAGCCACAATTAACAATCAATCAAGGCCACAAGAATCATCTAGAAGTATTTAGGAAATTTGCATTTGATTTTAATTTCATTTGAATTTGTAATTTAGGTAACTTATAAATAGGACCTTAGCTTCATCATTTGACACACACCATGGAGGGGTGGAGGTGACTCCACTCCCCTTTCACTCTCATTCTCTTCTCTTCTTCCATTTTCTTTCATACACACTTTTGTAAATATTTTGCTATGAGTTTCTAATTTCCCACATTTGGGAAAGAGAGCTCTATTGCAATTTAATGGGTTGATTTATTTTCATTCTTCATCTTCAATTCTTCTTTCAATGATTCTTTAGAGAGAGTCTTTGTGCTTCAAAGATCTAATTACTATTGAGAGAGGGATTAGATCTATTTGAATTCTATGATGAACTTGAGAAAGGAGTCATAGAATTTAGTTTGAGGCTCTTCTCTCACAACTCTCTTAATTGATAATTCTTAGCTTGATATGTGAGATGTAATCACTTTGAATTGAAATCTTGAGGGTTGTGTGGCTCTAAATTAGAGACCATTCTTCATCTCTTCTCATGAGCAATTAGATTAAGAGATTGGCAATTGATCAAGTTAAGAGAAATCAAATAACCAAGAGATTGAGGTTTGATTACTTAAGATTTTCCAAGAGATCAATGATTGCATGATTGAAGTGGAGATGAGAATTGTTGATCTTGAGAATGCAATATCTCTTGATCCCAAAGTTAATTTCATTCTTAATTCTTGTTATTTACTTCTTGTCTTTAATTCTTGTCATTTAATTATTCTCTTTAAATTCTTGTCATTTACTTATGCACATTTATGGCTTTATTTACTTTTGCACATTTATGCATTCCAAGTGTTTGTAGAAATACTTCACTTTGTTTTACTTTCTAGTCATTTACTTTCTTGCACTTTACTTTCTTGTACTTTACTTTCTTGCACTTTACTTTCTTGTACTTTCTATTCCTTGCAATTTACATTTTTGCACTTTAATTTTCAGCACTTTAATTTCTTGTCATTTACTTTCCTTGCACTTTATTGCTTTTATTTAATTTCAAGTCATTTATATTTCTTGTTGCTTATCACTAAAACTTGAATCGTCTAACTAGAATAATTAATCAACTATTGCTTGCTTAATCCATTAATCCTCGTGGGATCGACCTCACTCTACATAAGTTTTACTACTTGATACGACCTGGTATACTTGCCGGTAGTTATTACGTCAAATCTAATTTTTTCGTATCAATAGGCGCTATCAAGAATGGAAACAAACAAATAGAATATTGATCTTGTGTAGTTCTCAAATGCACAACGCTCCAACTGTTTCAGGTTAGTGGTCAGCACAAGGTCACCCTTTGCACACTCAAAATCAGCCTCCACTTCCTTTGCACGAACAAACATCAAGCATCGATAGTAATGACATAAAAAATTTGTGTAACTATATCGAGACTTAACATACCGTGATATCATGGCATGCATACCCATACACCTTGATGTTGTGCAAATGCTGGCAAAGAACTTTCCTCGTATGTGTGCGGTTGCCCAACTATGCCTTTTCTCGTACATGTCTTGTACCCATCTTTTATCGCCTGCGCCAAATTGCTCCACCATCTCAAACCACTTTCTCTGGAATGTTCCAACCTCGCAGTCGCCAAGTATGCAATCCTTAAGCATCCTAATGAAGTTAGGCTTTTCGATATTGCTCGTAACATTTCAGAGGAGGTGCCAAGCACATAGTTGATGGTGCGCCTTTGGAAAAAAATTGCTCGATCGCTAACTTCATTTGCATGTCACTGATAAACCACTATTTTATGGTTTATCTTGTGCTCAATTGAGTGATTTTTATATACTCTTTACCCACTTATTCATACTATTTGCATGGTTTTACATTTGCCTTCCTAATTATGTGCTTTGATTGAAAACATGCTTCTTTGATCTTATATTTGCTTATTATTAATCCTCTCTTATCACCATTAGATGCCTTGATATGTGTGTTAAGTATTTTCAGATATTATAGGGCAGGAATGACTTGGAGGATGGAAAGAAAGCATGCAAAAGTGGAAGGAATACAAGAAGATGAAGAAGTTGCTAAGCTGTCCAGCCTGACCTCTTTGCACTCAAATGGCTATAACTTTAGCTACAGAGGTCCAAACAATGCGGTTCCAGTTGCGTTGGAAAGCTAACGTCCGGGGCTTCGATTTGATATATAATATGCTATAGTTCCCCTGATGCTAGGTGACGCGACCGCGTGCTCCATGCAGCCGCGTCGCAGTGACGAAAATCCAGCATGATTGAATTCGAGACTAGCGAATTCTGGGCTGTTTCTGACCCAGTTTGCGGCCCAGAAAACACAGATTAGAGGCTATAAAGTGGGGGAATGCATCCATTCATGAAAGGCTCTCATAATTCACTTTTCATGTTTTAGATGTAGTTTTAGAGAGAGAGGTTCTCTCCTCTCTTTCTCTTAGGATTAGGATCTAGGACTTCTCTTTAGTTTTAAGAGTGACTCTCGATCCCAGGTTCAATATTTCTTTTATTTATTTTTCTAATTTAATTTATGAACTCTTCCATGTAAATTTGATATCTTTATTAGTGCTAATTTGAGGTATTTTCAAATCTATGATTGTTTTCCTTTATTTATATAAATAATTTAAATTTTTCCCTTTTGGCTTTGGTTGATTGATTGGTAACGCTTGAGCTGTCAAATAAAACAGTGGTTGAAATTGGCAGATTCTGATTGCACTAGAATTGCTCTAAAGCTAGTCTCTCAACAAGAGTTGACTAGGACTTGCGAATCAAGCTAATCAGTCCACTTAACCTTCCCTTGTTTAGTAAAGGTTAACAAAGTGGGATTAAAACCCAATTCTCATCACAATTGATAAGGATAGGACTTCCAGTTTTCATACCTTGCCAAAAGTTTATTTTATTATTACTATTTTTTTTGTGCAACATACTGCTTCCTTACTTCCATAACCCCCAATTTACAACTCATAATCAATAATAAGAACATACATCCCTGCAATTCCTTGAGAAGACGACCTGAGGTCTAAATACTCGGTTATCAATATTAAAAAGGGGTTTGTTACTTGTAACAACCAAAACGTTTGTACGAAGGGATTTCTGTTGGTTTAGAGACTATATCTACAACGCGACTATTTTTATGAAATTCTTTACTGGCAAAAATCCTAACGTCAAAATGGCGCCGTTGCCGGGGAATTGCAAACGTGTGCCTTATTATTGGTTATTGTAAATATTTTTGCTTTTTGTTTGTTTATTTGTTTTTAATTTTGTTTTTATTTTTGCTTTTTCATAAATTAAGAGGTTATTGGTTTTTATTTAGTTATTAAAAAAAAAATTTTTTCAAAAATTTGTTTTTAATGTTCATCTTGATCTTCAAGTTGTTCTTCGCGTTCATCTTGACCTTCAAGCTGTTCTTAGTTGTTTTCTTCGTTTTGATCTAAAAATTTAAAATTTGGTGTCATTTTATTGTTTTTCTCTTTCCTTATTAAATTTAAAAATATTTTTAATTAATTTTTTTTCGAAAAAAAATTTTACATTTTTATTTTTAAAATTTTTATCTTATCTTATCTTATTTCAAAAATCAAATTTCAAAATTCAAACCTAAAAATTTTCAAAATTTAAATTTAAAAATTTTCAAATTCAAAATTTAAATAACCTTTTAATTTAAATTTATTTTTATTTTCATTTTTAATTTTTATTTTGCTACTATGAACTCTCACCCCCATCGCTACGAGTCTGGTTACAATTATGTTGCAGGAAGAAGAAATTGCAATGAGAACAGGCATCAAGGTTGGAATAATCAAAGATGGGAGGAGCCACAAGGATTTGATCAACCCTCATGGCAACAACCACCTCCAATGGACTATCAACAACCACCACCATATGCCTATGAACCCTTTCCTCAACATAACTTTGGACCACCACACTCACAAGCCCCTTTCCGCCATTCACATCCATATAACCCCAACCCTCAACCACCTTATGAGCCATATGAACCATATATAGAACCACCCCAAAACCAACCCAATTACTCACAAGAACCACCACTTCAATATTCACCATCTCCATATCCATCAATCCAAGAGCACTATGATCCTATTTATGAAAGCCGAGTGCATCAAGAGACAAAGGATCGTCTCAAGGAAACAGTGGATCGATATCAGGCAACCATTCATCAATTGGGGCAAGAAATAATGAGTCAATTAGCTTCCCGACGTTCGAACACTCAAGAAACCCCCATGGCTTCATGTGGACAATCTAATGAAGAACATAGTATGAAGGAGATACTAGAAACTCCAGTGAACAGTACGGAGCATGACTTTGTACTAGAACAAGTAGAGGAAGCCGGGATTATTGAAGAAGAAGAATTGGTTGAAGACTTAGGAGATGCTGAACCTCCATGGGAAAGTCAAAACATAGAGCCTCCTTCCAAGACGGTTGCAATTGATGTTGAGGAGGGTGTACAACCTCCAAGGCATATCACGGTTGAAGACTTGGAAGAGGTTGATCAAGAGATGGAGATTCAAGAAGAAGAAGCACAACCTCCCATGACCTTGGAAAGAAATGAAGAGGAGATTGAATTGGAAGAAAGCTACCAAGAGGAAGAGGTTGAAATTGAAGAAGCTTGCAAAGAGGTGGTAATTATCAGAGAAGAGCACAAGGGAGTGGAGCTTGCAATTTCATTAAAAATACCTCCCCCTAAGTTGCCATCATCCTTCACAACATTCAAGTGAGTAAAATTCATATCCCTTAGCTTTCTAATTCCACTTGAATATGGGCTACTGGAGACGGATGGTCAACTTAGAGCTCTTTGTAACATTAAGAGTAAGAGGAAGATGGTCAGTGGAAAGAACTATCCTGCAAGGTTCATTATGGTTGGAAGCTTAAAGTCTAAACGCAAAGGTTGGTGTAAAGCTCAATTGAATGGGTCTAGGAAGTTGTTTGGACGCTTCAGTGAGAATTCTAAAGCTGAACCACCCGGATGGAATCATGATAATCAACAAGAAGACGGATGCAAAAGCAAGATTTGGGACCCCGGAATTCATTCTGGCAATCAACATTCTCGGGGCCTTGTCACATGCTTTAACTTGCTTGAAGGCTTTCTGCGCCTAGTTTGGGATCCTGGATGCCATTGGAATTACAAACACTGGTGGGGATTCCTGGATGAATACAAGCATAAGCCACCATAACAGGGAGCTCACCAAATGTCCAACTTAAGGACTTTAACTAAAAGTGCTAGGTGGGAGACAACCCACCATGGTATAATCATTCCTTTCTCAATTTTAATTTTATTTAGTTTTGTTTGTTTTTGAAATTTTATTTTATTTTATTATATTGACCCTGGAGTTTTGCATCACATTCATATTAACACTGCATTCTGCATCTTTTCAGATTTAAAAAAAAAAGTGGGCATGCGACGCGACCGCATCAGCGACGCGTCCGCGTCACAAGGAGATGGGAGACAATATTAATATGAACAGAGAGTTTCGCAGGAGCAGCGCTGGAGGCGTGCCAATGGCACAAATTGACTTCATGCGACCGCGTCGATGACGCGTCCGCGTCATTTGGAAAAATAGCCTCCCACGCGACCGCGTCACCCACGCGGCCGTGTGACCTGAAATCGGCGTAAAAAGGGTGTATGGCAGAAAGTTGAGCTGGAGTTGGGCTGGACTCATGCTGGAAGCCCAAGCTCTCCCACGCGAACGCGTGCCCCACGCGTTCGTGTCGTTTTCAAAAGATGGCCACCCACGCGACCGCGTCAACCACGCGATTGCGTCACCCAGAATTTTGGCACAAAGAGTTTCGAACAGAGAGTTGCGCGACCGCGAGGCTGCACTCGCGCCAATCGCACAAAACAGACCACGTGATCGCGTGAGCCACGCGTCCGTGTCACCTGACCTTCTTGCGCACCACGCGACCGCGTCACTCACGCGTCCGCATCACAAGCGGCGCACAGAATATCCAAATTAGCCAAATTTCTTATCTTTTCTTCTCTAATCCTTATTTTTCTTATCTTTTCTTATTTCTTTCTTCTTGCTTTCTTATTTTCTCTCACTTCCATTCTATTTTATTTAATTTATTTGCATACTTTCATTCATTGTATATTTTTAAAATTATTATTGGTGTTCAAATATTCTTATTCAACTGTTACATCTTTTCTGGTATTTTCTTGGTGCTTAGTGACTTGTTTCATTCTTATTGAGTAATATTATTTAAATCAATGCCAATCTTTTATATCTGTATTACTCTTGCATTGACATGAATTTATATTATCTCTCTTTCCCCACTCTCTTCTCCATTGTTGCAAATTTTGTACCACTGGTATGCCATGTGCTTATATTGTTTTCTCACGTACATGTTGAAGCTTCCATGTAAATGAGACCCTTATCATTTGGCATTAACCCAACCATACTTCATTTATTTTCTTATCTCTATTATTGGGTTACCCTTCTTCCCTTTTTCTTTCAAGATGGCCACCAGGAAGAGAACCGAAAGACGCTTACATGGGGAGACAGGCAAGTCAATCTGCACAATCTATAGAGAAAAGCATCAGTTGAAGCCACCCGTCCACTTGCACATCTTAGCATGCACCGAGGACGGTGCAATCTTTAAGTGTGGGGAGGTCGATACCGATCTCCATTGGTTAGTACCTTCCTATCTCAAACACCAATGTTTTATTTTTTCTTGTTAGTTGTTGCATTTGCATATTTAATTTATTTTATGCATTTAGTTACTACTTGGTTAAAGTAATAAATTTCTTTTGAGACCTTATTTTTTAGAGAGAAATTTCACTAATTTAATTTGAAAATTTTTTGTTAAAACTTGTTTGAAGTTGTATTTGGAACATGGTTTTTGAGCCAAAGAACACACAACCTGTGAGATTTGAGCTTATTTATATGGTTACATTATTTAACCATAAATATTTTATTCCTGTGTGTTTTCTTCTCTATGATTGTAATCTATTTTTTGTTCCATTCTATATGTCCAATATTTAGTGTATTTACATGCTTGCATATGATTGAGGCCATTGTTTGATTTTATCTCACTTATCCCAAAATTAGCCTACCTTTTACATCACCCTTGTTAGCCCCCTTGAGCTTTTAAATCCCTTCTGATTTATAACCACATTACTAGCCTTAAGCAGAAAAACAAAATAAGAATCCCAAGTTGAATCCTTGGTTAGCTTAAGATAGATATTGTGTAAAATTTAAGTGTGAAAATTTTTATGGGAACATGGGATGATATGAAAAAGTAGGGAATAAAATTGAATAAGTTATTTGAAAATTTGGGAAGCATGCTCATGTGAAATCAAAATAATTAAATTACCATGTGCATTGAAGAAAAATATATTAAGTAATTAAATAAGGGGATACAAAAAAAAAAGAAGAAAAGAAAAATGAAAAAAATATATTACCCCAAATGCAAAATAAAAAGAATCAATGCACATGGGACAAAATTCGAAAATAAGTTTGATACATGAGCATGTAATACAAGTGGGAAAATTTTGGGTAGTTAGGTAAAGTATTTTAAAATTGTATAAAGTATGTATATGTTAGGTGAGATCTTAGACTAGTCAAGGATTCAATTTGTTAGCTCACTTAGCCTTATATATATATTACAACCTTGAAAAGACCTCATGATGTTTGCATTGGTATACTAAATTTTGTTGATTGGTTAGATGAAGAACAAAGTTTTAGAAAGCATGATTAGAGAAGACTAGAGTGAATTACCCTATACACTTGAGAGATTAGAGTGATATACACTTCCAGTGAGGGTTCAACGCTTAAATTCTATGTTCCCTGCTTTCATGAGCTGTCTTCTTACAAGTTCACTTGCTTTTTATTGTATGATTTGAATTAGTGGAAATTGGTTTGTATTTGTCTTGGAGAACTTATTTACTCTTAACCAAGTAAGTAAAAGCATTTAGCATGTAGTTGCATTCATAGGTTGCATTTCATACCATTCCTCTTCATCTTTATAGCTTCTCTTGAGCTTAGCATGAGGACATGCTATTGTTTAAGTGTGGGGAGGTTGATAAACCACTATTTTATGATTTATCTTGTGCTCAATTGAGTGATTTTTATCTACTCTTTACCCACTTATTCATACTATTTGCATGGTTTTACATTTGCCTTCCTAATTATGTGCTTTGATTGAAAACATGCTTTTTTGATCTTATATTTGCTTATTATTAATCCTCTCTTATCACCATTAGATGCCTTGATATGTGTGTTAAGTGTTTTCAGATATTATAGGGCAGGAATGACTTGGAGGATGGAAAGGAAGCATGCAAAAGTGGAAAGAATAGAAGAAGATGAAGAAGTTGCTAAGCTGTCCAGCCTGACCTCTTCGCACTCAAACGGCTATAACTTTAGCTACAGAGGTCCAAACGATGTGGGTTGGAAAGCTAACGTCCGGGGCTTCGATTTGATATATAATATGCTATAGTTCCCCTGACGCTAGGCAACGCGACCGCGTGCTCCATGCGGCCGCATCGCAGTGACGGAAATCCAGCGTGATTGAATTCGAGACCAGCGAATTCTGGGCTGTTTCTGACACAGTTTGCGGCCCAGAAAACACAGATTAGAGGCTATAAAGTGGGGGAATACATCCATTCATGAAAGGCTCTCATAATTCACTTTTCATGTTTTAGATGTAGTTTTAGAGAGAGAGGTTCTCTCCTCTCTTTCTCTTAGGATTAGGATCTAGGACTTCTCTTTAGTTTTAAGAGTGACTCTCGATCCCAGGTTCAATATTTCTTTTATTTATTTTTCTAATTTAATTTGTAAACTCTTCCATGTTACATTTGATATCTTTATTAGTGCTAATTTGAGATATTTTCAGATCTATGATTGTTTTCCTTTATTTATATAAATAATTTAAATTTTTCCCTTTTGGCTTTGGTTGATTGATTGGTAACGCTTGAGCTGTCAAATAAAACAGTGGTTGAAATTGGCAGATTCTAATTGCACTAGGATTGCTCTAAAGCTAGTCTCTCCACAAGAGTTGACTAGGACTTGAGAATCAAGCTAATCAGTCCACTTAACCTTCCTTTGTTTAGTAAAGGTTAACAAAGTGGGATTAAAACCCAATTCTCATCACAATTGATAAGGATAGGACTTCCAGTTTTCATACCTTGCCAAAAGTTTATTTTATTATTACTATTTTTTTTGTGCAACATACTGCTTCCTTACTTCCATAACCCCCAATTTACAACTCATAATCAATAATAAGAACATACCTCCCTGCAATTCCTTGAGAAGACGACCCGAGGTCTAAATACTCGGTTATCAATATTAAAAAGGGGTTTGTTACTTGTGACAACCAAAACGTTTGTACGAAGGGATTTCTGTTGGTTTAGAGACTATATCTACAACGCGACTGTTTTTATGAAATTCTTTACTGGCAAAAATCCTAACGTCAGTCACCATCAAATATTATGGACACGGGAGCTTTCCCCTTCATTGTTGTTTGCAACTATTGAAGCAGCTAGACATAGGTTCTTCTTTCTCATCGACCACGAGTGCAGTAGCAAAGACAACCGTTTGGTTATGGTAATTTACACCAGAGAAGACTACCAAAGGTGAAAGGTAAACATTTTTCTTGTACGTTGCATCAAATGCAATGCCATCTCCAAATACCTGGTAATCAATTTGGCTGGTTCTATCACACCTAAACAAATGTTGTAACACACCCTCCTACTCAACAACTTCTTTGTAGTAGAATGCTGGATCATTTGCCTTGCACTCACGGAGATACCTTATACATGATTCCGCATCTAGGCCACCCTCCCTTCGTTGCTTCGCATTTATATTGTGCATGTCCCTTGTTGTGTCGGGGACATTATGATACCCACCAGCTAGGCTCATCATAAAACTGTGGATTCGTGATACGGGAATGCCCCCTTTGCGCATCTCATTCATTTGCTCAATGTAAGAAAAATGCAAATCAAGAACGGAGTGGTTATGCTCGTCTGAAAAGTGCGCAATGTACCAACATCCTGATTCATCGTCCATGCGAACCTGCATTCTTGCAAGGCATCCACACCGTGTCTCAGCCATTGGCCTCTTTTTCCAGTTAGGAATTGAGTAAAACTTCAACTATCTGAATCCTTCTCGGTGGCACATGAATTCTTGTCGTATCCTTACTTCGCCACATTTTTTGCTCCTGGAATGTCTCCCGCTAAAACCATGGTGCTTTGCATATGCCTAGTAGAAGTCAAACGCAATGTCAACATCTGCAAAATTAAAGATGCAAACTTCTCCCTGCTCAAGTTCACAAAATCAATCGAACCTAGCAATTTGCTAGAATCAACACCGTATATGTCATCATCCGTAAAATTTTTATACATTTCTCTAACACCGTCCAAATTGTCTTCCAATTCAACCCCATCCCTATTGTCGCCATCGGCCTCTCCAAGATGGTCGTGTTCTGTTTCATCTTCGTGTAACTCATACTCGTCTGACTCCATCCCTACAAAACCTTTGCCCTCAACTGATCCAACTCCATGGTCTGCTTTGTCGTACTGTTTTGCTTCGTCGGCAAAACGCACACCCATAGGGATATCTTCATCCCCGGCAACCCTTTTCCAAATAACATTAATACTGGAATTCAGTGAAGCACACGCATACAGGGATATCCTTGAACAAAGTTGACGAAATTTGGGAAAACAAAAGGGGATATTTAAAAATTTGGTGCAGAGTAATAATACAATCGGTTCCTTCTTTCCATTGATCGAGACGACGACGCCATCAAACATTCGAGTCGCAAATCGGCTGGAATTATAGGATGTGTCAACTACTGAAGACCGTCGAGAATGAAGGTCAGTACCGTTGTGTTCAAATATGGAGTTGGAGGGCGTCAACTTACAAACCCTATGGCCAATTACTGAGCAGAGCTAATAAAATTGGTTAATCAAAAGTGAACAGACATAAACTACAATTTAAAAATTAAAAAGTGACCCCTCTATTTTTTATGCAATTGAGAAAAAGACCCCATCAAAATGAATATTTTTATTTTACACTGCCTGACTGACCGGTGAGCCAAATAAATTTTTAGCGTTTCGATGTCACAAACATGTCCCGCATACTGAATCTATGTCCCAAAATCTAATAACAAATTAGTAAATAAGTGTAAAAAAAACTCTCAAAAACTAAGCTTGAGACTCACCAAAGAGAGAAAGTAAACCCAACAAAAAAAAAATTTATGACGCATTGCTTGTGCCATCATGGTCTAAAAGTTTTCAAGAGTTTGAACACCATGTCATAAATTTGTATATGTATTAATACTTTTATTTTAATAAAAATATAGTAATAAGCATGTTAAGAGTTGATTAATACTCGGCTTAAATCCTAATTTTCATGATATCTTCCTTGTATCTTTGCTTAGAGAATGTATGTGCGATTAATAAGTTTACACAAGATTTTTGAGCTACTCTCTCTGATATTATACTATTTGAAAAAAGATCCTCTAAAGTGATAATGCTAGTAAAGTAGTAAAGTGATACTTTAATCACTTTTAAATTTCAACATTTATTATTTATGAGCTCCACTATCTTAATCCAAAAGTGCTTAATGATGTACTTTTTTTTAGTAACAATATAATTTTAGAGGAGTCGAATCCATACTATCCAAATACACCTCTCGTCCACTCTTTTCAAATAGTTGTTAACAATAGTTGTTATTTTTTGGTTATTTTCCTAGAATTTCTTGCTAAGCAAAAACAATTAGTGCTTTAAGGCTATGATAAAAATTCCCATCAAACAATCAAATCCAAGCAGTGAGATTAGATAGATACATATATGTCGATCCAAAACATAGATATTAGCCTATTACATTCTAGGAAATGGAAAGAACTCACACTTACACAAGTCCTACACTCATTCTAATCACTTAACCGTTACTTCCTAAAAGTATTTCAGATTTCCAATGCTAACATAATTAATTAAACCTCAATGAAGAAGAGGGTTAAGTTTCTTAAGGCCCAACGAGTAAAGGGTGGTTAGGAAGATCACATGTTAATTTAATAAGGTCCTAAATTAAAACCCTAGTCTTAACATAACCCCATATAACTAAAGAATAGATTAGAATCTATATCCCACAGGCATTCCAAGCTTGTCCAAACGACCAGAACCTGGATAACCCTTGTTGGCGAAGCATCCTTGCAAAGCATAATTAGGCCTCTGAGAACCCAATCCATTGAGTGAGTACCTATTAGATGAACTAGACCTATCACATTGGTTGGGCCTTTGTTTTGGGGCACTAAGAGACCTCACTTTTGCCTTTGAAGATTCAGTGCATGCCATGTAACTTGGGTAATCAGAATAGTGACAAATATAACTCCTTGACCCACCAAAAGGGCTTCTTTTGGGTACATTATCTTTGGAAGATGCTGATAGGTATTGGGGGCTGCTTTCGGCTGTACATAATGGGCTCTCCTCAACCCAATTGGGCTTCATTGGGCTCTGAGACTGGACCTCACAAGATGGGCTTGGGCCTGATTGAAGAGATATCACTGATGATGATTCCTTCTTGTTGTTGCTTGTGGTGTAACTCTTGCTACTAATGCAATGCTGATCAGAAACTAAGACATGGTTGTTGGTGGTGGAAAAGAGGTTCCTACGTCTTGATGATGACGTGGCTTGTGATCTTCTGGAATCAATTTCAGGGTTCTTGTCACTTTTGTCACCATTGGTGGTGCTAGAGGTTCTCATTGATGATTTTTCTTGGTTCCATGTTAGTTCATCTATGTGCCTTTCTGATCTGTTCCTACATTTCTCTTGCCCGCTACTACCATGGACCTGCTGGAGGCATGATTTGGAGCCATTTCTCTACAATAATATAAATGCATGCTTCCATTAATAGATAAATTGAATTCCATAAGATTTAATTACTCTGCATTTTACAACACAAAAGAGTTTTGCAACACTAGATAAATGCTTGTGCTTTTAAGATTTTCAAATTATTGGATAATCGTTATCCAATAATGTTATTCAAATTCCTGACACCAATGCAAAACTACGTTTGTAATTAATTAATTATATATTTAAATTATTTTTTAATTAACAAAACACGGACAACATATTTATTGTTAAGAAAATACTGATGCCGAAATAATAATGTTTACTATAAAAGGTGTGTACATAGCTATATAAAATAAAAACAAAAGTTATTGTGTTAAAACTTGTTACGACTTTTTATAGTAATTTCATAATTGAAATAACAAATTAAATATTAATCAAATTAGAAAAATTATGTATAAAATAAAAGATGAATATAAACAAAATTATTGAAAGTTTTTTTTCTTGTAAATCGTATATGTATATATATAATTCTTTAGGCTAATATGTAGTCAAATTAAATCCATTTGGTTTGATGATGCCAATGAATAGATAATTGGAATAGAAGAACCCATGTAGTGTAGTGTGTGTGACAATGAGTGTGTTGTGCTGTGTTGTAAAAAGACCAAAAAAAAATTACAAAAACAAAAATACCTTAAGCAATGGTGAGTGCTCATCTTTCATGCTCTTAGATCTGATTGGGCTTTCAAACTTTTCTGGTGTTGCTGGCCCCTGTGTAAATGATCATACCAAGAAAAGTACATTAGAAACATCAAATATGCTAAAGCATGTGATATCCTGGATAACTAGATAGACGTTAATCTCCATAGATGCAAACTAATTTGTCAATTATTTCGTACCCAGGCCATTATATCAAAGTTATGACAAACAAAATCAGACTAATTATCCACTTTCAACAGAAGTGGCACAATGGAAAAGATTGCCATTAACAATATGTGTAGTGTACCATAATAAAGCATAAAAAAAGTTTTAACACATGCATGGAAAGATATGTAATTTGTACACATCTTTATCTCACACAATGAATCTGCACACCCTTGTGACAACGTCACAACTTGAGAAATTTTTTGAGAGGTCAAAATACAGATATATAAATGTACTCTTAGACTTTTTCCTTTCTCGGAATGTATCTATTTTATTGGAAATAAATTGACTCTACAAATATTTTTTTAAGAAAAAGTTGAATCTTTTTACTCAAAAAGTGCCAGAAATAAAAATATAAGTTAGTAAATTCATTAGTATTTATTTAGATTTTGGTGCAAGTGGACCTGGCTTTCACTGTATTGACCGACTTTAAAGTTGGAAATGAATTCTCTGAATTTTTTTAATAATTGAGCGAGCAAAGTGCGATCTTTCACTGTTAATTTATAAGTAGAATTAAAAGAAAACATCAAAAAAAAAAGTATTGAAAGGTTAGGGATCACACTCTACCTCCTTAATTTTTTTTTTAACAATTGCAAAGATCCATTTCCGAGTTCGGACAACTCAATCACCATACACGAGCATGTATATGTACTACTTTTAATTTATAAAATCTTTGGGGGCAATATTATGGTCACTCGATGTCTTTCTCAAGTTCTACTCCAACACCATGATACATCAGAATAAGTACATAAAACATTTTTTATTTTTTAAATGAAAGAGCAAGTTAATAAGAATATAGATATACTTACATGAAGGTGGCAGGAAGATGACTTAGAAGTGGAATTTGGGGCTTGAAGGATATGAACTCTGCGAGCACAGACTCTAGCTTGTGCTCTTAAAAGTGCTTGCCATTTTTTCATCTGTTGTGCTGTTCGCTTTCTTTCGATGTGGCCTCTCACAAGTGCTTGAAGCTTAACTAATCCTTTCAGTGCCCGTAATGCTCTCCTTGCCTACCAAGTATTTCAGTAATTCACAATGTTCATTATTCATCTCCCTCTCGTAAACATAAACTAGCAAAACATTTAACAAAAAACAATTATTAATTATTAAACCATCATTAAATTTAATCATTTCTCTACATCTCCATCATTATATTGTTAGGATGGTCAACTAATATTTTATCTTTGGTTTAAAGGTCAAACAACTCCCTTTTTCTTTTTGTTTTCTAGCACGGTCTAGGAGAGGCTCTATCTCCACCACAAGGTTGGATAAAAAAATAAACAAATGTTATACGCATTATTATTATTATTATTATTATTATTATTTTGTAAATTTTACTTATATTTATTCTATTTTTGGTATTAAAAATATTTGTTAAAAGATCTTTTATACCATTAAAAAATAGCATAAACATCATTTCTCAAAAGAAAATTGAGTCAATATAAGATATCATAATATATTATTTTAATATATTAATTCTGTGATTAGTTAAAAAAAATATTAGGTATACATTAAAATTTAACTACATAATTAATTATTATACATTTTTATTTTATTGATTTAATAAGTGATTTTTAATATAATATAATATATAATTTATTTATTAATATTGAATATGAAAAAATCTAAAAAACTAACTATACATACAGTTAACTTGAACAATTTTACAAAAGTTCTAAATTTAGAATTAAAAAAATTAGAATTAGGTTCAAAAACATGCGCCACCCAACATCAACTCCTATTTTGATTTGTCGCTTCAATCACTCCTCCTCGAAGTGGTGACCTCCATTGACAATTCGTGTCCCTCCACCTACATCCTCCCTTGCCTCTGCGTCCTTCCCATCCAACACATTTGGCACCCCACACTGCGCCCTCCCTCCTCCGCCAATGTGTGTGTCACTCACCCATACGTCCTCCATCTTTACTACGCCTGTCAGTCACCCCTATGTCCTCCCCTTCCATGGTGTCTCTCCATGGCGTTGTTCCATATTCGTCCATCCCCAATCGCGTGTGACAATTCCTGCAACACGACTCGCAATGCCACTGTTGCCCTCCCTTCATGAATGCAGTTTTGTCGATTATTGCTGATGTCCTTCCTTCCTGAACGCAACAACTTTCGTCTTAGACACATCATGTTCCGCCACATTCAAATGCAACAAGCATCTTCTTCTTTTTAGTTTTGAATTTTATTTTACTAGTTTTTTATGATTCTTTATCCTAAGAAAGAATTTTTTTTCTTATGTTTTGGATGTTTCTTTTTTTTTTAAATTTTCGATAATTCTTTAAATAGTTTTAGATGTTTTTTATTTAATTTTCGGATGGTCTTTTTCTAATGTTTTTTTTAATGTTTCGCTTTGTTAAATTTTGAAATTTTTAAAATGATTTTAGATATTTCTTTTTTGCTAAGTTTTAGATGTTTCTTTCTAGTACATTTTGGATGTTTTTTTTTTTACGTTTTAAATTTTTTTAATTAAAAATTTTTATAATAATTTTAGATGTTTTTTAGATTTTGAATATTTTTATTTAAATTTTGAATATTTCTTATTTAGTTTAATTTATATTCTCTCTAAAAAAATTTAAAAATAAAATTACTAATTAACCGTAATTAGTTACATTTCTAATTGGTTAACTAATAGGATTGATTTAATATACATATAATATAGGGTAAAAAACCCAAATGAGCCCAGGGTGTCTCATATTTACCCAAATCCGCCAAATGAAAATCTGAGACATCAATCCACCAGATCACAATATTATATAATTCGAATCAATAGAATTCGAATTAGGTTTACACATAATTCGAATTGATTCAATTCGAAATACTCCCAAGCACAATTCGCACGTAATTCGAATCAACTAGAATCGAATTATGCATGCAAAATTCGTGAGTAATTCGAATCAAATTCGTTGAAACTATAAAAGGCAAGTTCGAATTATATCAATTCGAATTACATGGAAAAGGGTACACGTATAGAGTTCGAATCATATTGATTCGAATTACGTGTTATTGGGTTCAATAGGTAATTCGAATCGAGTTGATTCGAATTACAAGGGTTTCACCTATATAAGGAGTTCGAACCAAGTTCATTCGAATCACTTTTTCATTCTCATACCCCATCAAATCTCAGAGAAAACGACCAACAATCGGGCCGACAAAGACCGGAGCGCCATATTCAGGCGATGGGGGACGATCCGGGGAGGCTTTATCGTTTGGATGGAGTTGCTCATATCGCTGGGGTGATCAACGACGAGGTTAGTTGTTTCTGATATTGCGCTGTTGATAGTGTTTTTTGTTAGTGGTTAAAGGTAGTGGTTGATGATAGCGGTTTATGATAGTGGTATTTGTTAGTGGTTTATGATAGTGGTTTTTGTCAGTTGCTTAGGATAGTGGTTTAGCCTAGTGGTTTTTGTTAATGGTTTTTTATAGTGGTTTATGTTATTGTTAGTGGTTTAGGATAGTGGTATAGACTAGTGGTTTTTGTTAATGGTTTTTTATAGTGGTTTATGTTAGTGTTAGTGGTTTAGGGTAGCGGTTTATGCATGCAATTTTGGTCGCTGGTTTAATATATCTACTATTGCATGATTACTTTGTTGGTTCTTTATGGCGTGAATTGTATATGTTAGTGGTATTTTAATTTGTTCTAATTATGCGGTTCATCTAATGCCCAGCTCCAGCGTTGCATATCGAGCATGCGGCGGCAGCAGGGGATGCGTCTTGATGATAGGTACGTTCCGTACTTGCAGATGGCCGGATTATACTATTTTGCGAGACTGAACGACAGATGGTTCCGAATAGACGAGCCCCTTGTGAGTGCATTCGTCGAGAGGTGGCGGCCTGAGACGCACACCTTCCACATGCCATTCGGAGAGTGCACTATCACACTTCAGGACGTCGCGTACCAGCTAAGGTTGCCAGTGGACGGACATTACGTCAGTGGTTTCCTGACAGACTTCCACATATACATAGAGGGTGGCCGGCCAGCTTGGCAGTAGTTCCATGAGTTGCTCGGTGTTTTACCTCCTGAAAACCAAATTCAAAAGTTCGCAGTGAACTGCACCTGGTTCCAGGAGACTTTTGGAGAGTGCCCCGACGGGGCCGATGAGGAGACAGTTAGTCGCTTTGCCCGTGCCTACATCATGATGTTGTTGGGCACCCAGCTGTTTGCCGACAAGTCCGACAATCGTATACACATCAGATGGCTACCCTTCGTTGCTAGACTTGAGGAGATGGGTGGCTACAGTTGGGGGTCGGCGGCACTAGCATGGTTGTACCGGTGCATGTGCCGAGTGGCCAACAGACATGTCGTGAAGTTAGCTGGGCCGTTACAGTTACTTCAGTATTGGATCTTTTGGCGGTTTCCTGGTTTTAGGCCTGCTGGGTATGATGCGTTTAGCTGGCCCCTTGCCTCGAGGTACCACCATTGTATTATACTAGTTAACCTTATTTTATTTATTTTCAATTTTGCAACCAATTTCATGCCTTTTAGAATCATTCATGAATGCAGTACCGTTTTTAACTTCCTACGCAAGTGTTCAGATTACACCTTGTATATATAGAGCTATGTCTCACAGTAATTCGAATAAACTCCATTCGCACTATACATACGTAATTCGAATTAAATCAATTCGAATTACTTTGAATTAGCAAATGAGAGTAATTTGAATCAATTCGATTCGAACTGCCCTAAGCCACGTTCTCTACGTAATTCGATTTAATATAATTCGAACCATGCATGCATAATTCGATGCTAGTTGATTCGAATTATGTGCGAATTGTGCTTGGGAGTATTTCGAATTGAATCAATTCGAATTATGTGTAAACTTAATTCGAATTCTATTGATTCGAATTATATAATATTGTGTTCTGGTGGATTGATGTCTTAGATTTTCATTTGGCAAATTTGGATAAAAATGAGACACCTTTGGCTCATTTGAATTTTTTTTCCAATAATATAATATGATAGGTTAAAATAACATTTATTTTGAAACCAACAAAAAGAAAAGGAAAAAGTTTGTTTCCACTTTCGGGAAGAGAGCAGGAAAACAGGGGAAGGGGCTTTCATATCGGATCGCATCTGTGTGACCCCACAGAACGAAAAGGCTAAGGGTAAAGCATCTCATAATTTTACCGAAACCGCAGGAAGAATTCTTTTTCGTTTGCCTTTTGGGGCAGAATGCACAACAACATTGAAGAGAATGAATGTTAGGGCTAGCAATTTTTTTGATTTGTAGTTATTAAATAATTATTAATGATAATTTTAATAATGTAAGATTGATGTGAAATTCTATCTAATAACTCATTTTTTTTTATTGACTACATGCCAAAATTTAACAAAGTTGTTAATCTTCAAGATTTTTCTATACCTGCTTCCCTCACAAAAATTTGGCCCAACGTGGGAAATCAACCAATCTCTAACACTCACCACAGATGACCACTAGTCTACTAATATTAATACAAAAAGATAACAGGACCGGTACACCAAAAAAAAATAATAATAGGACTGTATTTATTGTTTTTAATTATTATTTAATTATTAATATTTAAAATATAAATTAAAATATATTATTAAATTAATAAAATAAAAAATTAAATTAATAATTAAAATTAATGATAAAAAATAATAAATTTTAATAATTTTTTAATATTTTTTATTAATACCACATGTATAATAAAATTAACTATTAAAAATAATTATTAATAAAAAACATATATTAAAATATAATATATATAAAAAATAAATTAAATATGTATATACTTATATTTTATATATAAATACATAATAACTTTCTTTACTAAAAATAGAAAGACTTGAACACGTAAACATATTGAGAAATTATATCGTTTAAGTTATAAATTATTGGCTAAATATATAATAATTTATATCGGAAATATTTAATAATCAAAGAAAATTAGCCAAAAATAATTATAATTTGTCTTATTTAACATTTATTAATTATTGTAACAATTAATAATACTAAATAAGACAAATTCTAGCTGTATTTTTTGTCTTCCTAATATTACCTTATATATATTAAATGAAACAAACACATGCACTAGACCATCGGTCCCACCCTTGTGTGGAATACAATATACACTAGACCCTCGTCAAGTACAAATAAATGTACAATAATTAATCATGCTCACAATCTCCCTTTGCGTATCTACTCATACATGAACTGATGAAAGTACCATCTTTCCATTTACTTTTCCTACCCACTCCATAAAATAAGATACAATAATCAATTAAAATCAATCTTTGATATATATACATTAAAAATAAATTAAATTATATATATTTATACATAAATCAATTTAGATTATATATATTTATATATAAATATAAAATATAAAATAATTAATTTAGTTGTTGATTTTTAATATATATAAAATATTTTTTATTTAAAACAGAAGAAGTTAAACAATACTATAGTCTATAAGTCTATAAATTTTAGAACTTTACACTAACATTGTCCCCAACCCGAAGTAACGAGTGAAGAGATATCAGATAAAGATGAATCATTATATTCGACTACAAATACCACAATTGTGTACAGAGTCTGAATTCTGAAACAATACTACTATGCTACGTTATATATAGCATGAGGATTAGGTTCGCATAGCAAATTATAGACCTTGTAAATTGTAAATAATTACAACCTTGTTTGGGAAATATATTTAATTAAGAGGACTCAAATCAAAAGAAATTCTCTTTATAGAAATAAATGAGTGCCCTATAAAAGCAAAGAAAGCTGCTACTCCTACGTATACTAGTAGTCTACTACTACTGCTGATAATGGATTCCGATCGATCTAAGCAAAGAGAAGGAAATACATACACAGTAGTGCATTAGGAAGAAAAGGAATGGTGAGAGATACGTTTTTAAAAAAGAGAACTTTATCAGTGCACTAGTTTGCGCAAAAAGACATAACACAACAAACGCTTAACAGGACTACAAGGAAAGGAACCGCTCCACTCTTAATAACCAAACTAGAAACATAAGCAGGTAAAAAGAAAAAAGAAGAATAGAAAAATTGAGAATATGTTAACGTAAACTATAGCGCTAGCTAGCTAGATTAAAAAAAGTAGTGACTAATTTTTTATACTTAATAAACGAAGAAGAAGCGATTAAAGTATGAATTCACACTAACCAAACATCCTCGGAAGGCGGATTGAATCTTAACGGCGGCCCAATCTTGGCTACTAGCGGCGGTCACGCTTCCAGCGTTGGCGGACCTACCGCTGCTGCTCGTCAGTCTGACGACGGCGGCAGCCGCCTGAGCTGCAGCGACGGCAGCCTCAGCGACTGCGGCTGTGGCAGCGGCAACAGCGATGGCGTGCTTGTCAGGATCAGAAGCATCCACGTGTTGTTGTTGTTGTTGGTGGTGGTGGTGGTTTTCTCTGTATGATTTGACGAAAGTCCATCTTCGTTTGTGTTTAGTTGGATTGGGAGAAGAAGTTACGGAATAAGAAGGAGTAGAATGTGTTTGTGAAGGTTGCGGTAGGTGTTGCTTCTTGGGACCAAAAAGACCGCGAAACCACTTTGATGCCTTCCCCATTGTGTGTGTGTGAGAGAGAGAGAGAAAGAGGGGTTGACAAAGAAGATGCGGTTAGTGAGTGAGAACAGAGAAGTGTAATATATAGATAGAGAGGAAGGTAATAGTATGGATTATGGAACGTCAATCCAAGCTCGCAGTGGGAACTGTGACACGGAGAAGTAAGCAAATCCAATACAATAATGCTAGGAAATCAACTAGAGAACTAACCAACACGAGTTAACTATTCAGATGTTAAAAAGGAGTTAAAAAGGAAGTTCAAAATAATCTGAAATTAATAGTTGCTTAATTTCATCTTAAAATTATATTTTAAAATTTATAATAGTTTTTTAGATAATTTCTATTTATTGGTCATTAAAAAGTTGAAGCAGACTCTGTTACATTGACACGTTAATAGTTTACTTAACAAATGAAATTTTTTTTTGTTTGTAATGTGATCTCTTTTATTTTTAAATTTCTAATTTCTAATTTTTGTTTTTTGAATTCTCTTCTTTATTTTCTTTTTTTTCAATTGTATTATCTATTATCACTCTTTCAAATTCAATCATTAAATACCAATAATTATTTATTAACAAAAACATAATAAATCACCGTATAAATTTTTCAATTAGTACTTTCAACTAGTACCAATACTAAAAATAAGGAAAAAATATCATTTCATAACTAAGACAAAACAGAATTCAATAAATTTTGTATAATTTTATAAATTATCAATCAAATTATCATACACAATTTTTTAATTCTCTCAATTTATCATACACAATGTTTTAACTCTCTCAAACACTTTCAATCAATCTCTAACGACCACGATTCAACTCACCACCACCACCACATGGCTAACAACAATGATAACATTGATGAAGTCCTCGTCTTTCCTCCCACTTCACTCGCAGTCAAGGCCACCTTCTTCCGCCGGAGTTCCACCCACTACAGCTCCCCGTCCGGAACCAGCCCCTGCTAGCAGCATGCTACTCCGGCCTTAGCTTTCGCAACAGAACTCCTTCGACATGGTGTCAGAGCCGTTCTGGAAAGGGCACGTGGTGACGCTCCTGAGCAAATTCGACGACGAAGAGTAGGACGGCGAAGACGGGTTATGTGCGGATGGCAATAGGACACAATCTCAAGAAAGGCGGTTGCGGCACAGGAGGTGGCGGAGGCGGCTGCTGCAAGGGAGGAGGTTGGAGAGGGAGAGGAAGATGAGGCAGCACAGTCAGTGATAAAGTCACTAATGGACTTGTTGGAGGAGATTGACAAAGCGATGAGGCTTGAAAGATCGAGGTATATTCTGAGCAATGATGAGAAATTTGATGAAGATGAGGAAGATGAGGATGGTGGTGTTAATGACTTGGAATACAGATTATATAATAGAGGCCATTGATGATTGGATTTGAAAGTGAAAAGAGAGAAAGAGGTTGAAGAAGAAGATAATGACGAAGATAATTCAGGGAATAAAATTTGGGGATTAGGGTTTTAAAAGGAGAAAGGGACCAGATTACAAACAAAAAAATTTCGTTTACCACGTGGTAGGAAACAGTCCACCTCACTTTTTCGACGATCAGTGATGGACGAAAACTGCCTGAGGGACTACTATAAGTCCCAGAGTGTAATTTCGAGGATAAAATTGAGTAACTATTAACTTCAGGGACCACTTTGAGTCTCGAGTGCAACTTCAAGAACTACTTTGAGACTTAACTCACAAAAAAGTCTGTTAAAAAACTAAAAAAAAATCTAAATTCATTACCCAAAATTACTTTGACACTATTCTACTCTCACACTAAAAAAACACTAAAATTCTTTCTTTTTTTCCTCTCATCACCTCTTTTCTACCGGAATACTCTTTTGCTGTCACAAGCATCTCTGTCATCATCCTCAGCCATTTTGTATTGGAAAAACGTCTCTGTTGCGTCGAATCCTGCTCCGCCAATCACGATGCATAAAAAAATTGTGATTCTGTTCATATTGCCAGAGAATATCATTGCCAGTTCATCCATTTATTGTTGTCATCATTGCGTTCGCAGGTGTCTTGCTATATTTCCTTTTATCTTGTTGTTTAAAAAAATGTCTAAAAAATCAAGAAAAATAACATTTAAAATTATTAGAAAAAGAACCTCTAAAACCTAACAAAAAATATCTAAAAATTAATAAAAAATATTCAAAATATTAAAAAAAATCGAAAGCCAAACAAAATGAAAAAAAATCTAAAATTATTGAAAAAAGAAGATCCGAAACTTAACAAAAAAAATTCAAAATTTAGTAAAAAAAAATTATATCTAAAATTATTTTAAAAACATCAAAAACCTAACAAAACAAAATATCCAAAATTATTGAAAAAGTACATTTGCAACATAATAAAAAGAAACTTCCAAAACACAAGAAAAAGAAACATGAGAAAAACTAAGAAAAAGAAACATCTAAAACTATTAAAAAATCATCGAAAACCTAAAAAGAAAAAATATCCAAAACCTAAAAAAAGACACATTTAAAACCTAAAAAAAAGAAACATCCAAAACTATTAAAAAGAGACGCAGAGGGAGAAAAATAGCAGTAGAGGGCGATGCAACACGCTACAACTTCTACGTTTTTTGGAAGGAGATGAAGGGAATGAGAATGGCGCATGTTTTTTGGAATTTTAAAATCAGGTTTCTTTTTTTTTTTTAAAGTTGGCAGCTATGTTAATAAGTTAGTTGTATATAGAGTTGGTTTCCTATATTTCTCCTAGCGCACCAATAAAATAGGGATCAATTTACAAGGGTTGTAGTTGTACAAATATTAAGGGGTAACAACGATTTTGATCCTTATGGTTTAACTAGAAAGTTAAATTCGTCCCCAAAAATTTTTTTTTTTGGCGTTCGAATTCATCCCTAAGATTCAATATGGTTTTAAAATTGTTCTTCTTTTAAATTTTGAACAAAAATACCGCTTACTTAATATACACAATTCTCTCTCTCACACACCCACACATCTCACTCAACACACATACCTCTAAGAAGAAAGAAAGACAAAGACAAAGGGAGAGAGAAGCTAGAAAGAAAAAGAGGATGAAGGAGAAGGAAGGGAAAGGCAATGCCGGCGAGTCAAGGTGTTGTTATCATCGTCGTTGTTGAAGAAAGAAGCGAGAAGAGAGGCTGAGAAAGAGAAGGGACTCAAATAGTAGTGAAGAATTGAAGGAGGAATAAAGAGATGAAGAAGGAGGAGGGTGCAGCGGCGATGGAGGGATGAAGAGAAAGGGACATCATGCGGAGAAAGAGAGAGAGAGAGATAACCGAAAAGGGGTTGACGGAGGAGTGTTGTTGTCACCGTCGTATGCTATTCTAGTCCTGCATCCCTCTATTCTGAGAGATCTCTATGCTACTACGGTTGTTGTGCCCTTGTTCGCCAAAAATGCACCAAAGCTTCCAGATTCATCGGCTGCATCACCCTTGTCTAAATTCTTCTATCCTTCAATTTATTCTGTTTTCATATTACCTTTACCTCCAATAATGATTTTCTGTCTTCCTTCCATTTTGTTTTACTTCACTGTGAGGTTGATCAATTGGGTGTGAGAATGTTTAGATCTACTGAAGAGAGTATTTTAATTAGTTGTTGATGTTAAATTTGAGATTATCTGAGACTGTTTGCTTTGTTGTTGTTATTGTTTTTTTTATCTCTTCTTGCAGAGTGTGCAAAAATAATGGATTTATGAAAACAGTGAGAGAAAAGGTACGGTATTTTTATGAAAGGATATTTTTGTTTAAAATTTAGAGAAAGAACGATTTTTAAAACTAAATTAAATTTTAGAGACGAATTCGAATGTAAGAAACACTTTGGAGATGAATTTTATTTTTGAGTTAAAACCATAGAATCCAAAATCGTACCCAACCCAAATATTAATGATCAATAATTATTAAAAATCATTAGGAAATTTAATTTTACATTTTTTTATAATTTTTAATTAATAATTTTAATTTGTGTTCTTATAAAATAGGTTTAATTATTCTATTAGTCCTTATAGTTTCATCAAATTTTTAATTAGGTCCCTATATTTTTTTCTATCAATTGGATTCCTACACTGCTTTTAATTTTGTAATTAAGTCCTTTCTAGTGTAAAAATATTAGAGTTAACTAAATATTATTTCGCAAATTGAAAATATTTATAATTAAAAACTTAACTAAGTCTTTGACCTCATGTATTTTGGTATAATTTTAACATGAAAAGGATGTAATTACAAAATTAAAAATAGTGTAGGAACCGAATTAAAAGAAAAAAAGTATAAGGATCTAATTAAAAATTTAGAGAAACTATAGAAATTAATAGAATAATTAAACCGTTAAAATATATGTTAGTTAAATATTTTAAGATACTAACAAATACTTGTGAAAAATATGAAAGTATAAATATTTTATCAAAATAACAATTAACAAGAGCCTTTGCATTTTCAATAAAAAAAATTCCTTTTCTCTATTCTATTGCTATTAACAAAACCTTTACTACCAAGTTTCTTCCGGGGAACTTTTATTGTTATCCTAAAAATCGATATTTGATATTTTATATAAAGAAAAACACATTATCATATAAAATTATTATTATATTCTTCGATTAATATTTTTTGTCAATTCTTTTTTTTTTATTGATATTAGAGTATTTTTAAAAAATTAAAAATATAATCTAAATAGGTGTATAATAAAACAAATATATTTATAATTTATCCTTAAAAATATTAAAAATAATTTCTAATAATTTATAGTAATAAACAATAAATTTGTTTTATATATCGAGTACAATATTTCTGAAAATATAATTAAAATTTTTTTTTTTGACATAGACTACATAGTAGTCGACGTAGCATCGGCTTACAACTCTATGATAGGTCGGACAACACTAAATCGACTTACTGCAGTAGTCTCTACCTTTCATATTTGCATGAAGTTTTCTACTCCTGGAGGGATAGTCATTATAATAGAAGACCAGAAACTAGTAAGAAGATGCTACAATGAAAACCTGAACTTACGAAGGTATACAAAAGAAAAAGAAGTCAACACTATAGAATTTGGAGGTGTCCGAGTTCGGAAAGAACTGAGAGCCCAATCGGAAGGAAAGATCGAGGAAGTCCAGATTGGAGATGAAATCAGAAAAATAACCAACGTGGGGGCTAACCCGGAGAACAGTTAAAACAAGACCTTATTAAGCTCATATGAGAAAATTCCGATATCTTTACCTGAAAAGCTTCCGACATGCCTGGAATCCACCCCCCGTCCTCATGAGCCATAGGCTCGCTGTCTATCTTGACTTCCGACCTGTTCAACAGAAATGATAAAAGCTTAGCCCTGAATGAGCAGAAGTCGTTGAAGAGCAAGTCTGATCACTTTTGGAAGTCGGATTCATAAGGGAGGTAAAATACCCATTATGGCTTGCTAACGTGGTGCTCGTGAAGAAACAGAACAGGAAGTGGAGGATGTGCATTAATTACATCGACCTCCACAAAATTGTCCCAAGGACCCATATCCACTTCCTAGTATTGACGCTCTGGTAAATTCGGCCTCATGCTACAAATACTTGTCTTTTATGGACGCATATTTGGAATACAACCAAATTCCGATGTATAAGCCGGATCAAGAGAAGACATCTTTCATTAATCTTAGGATAAACTACTGCTATGTGGTAATGCCCTTTAAGTTGAAAAATGCAGGAGCCACTTATCAAATGTTAGTAAACAAGATGTTCTCATCCCACCTCAAGAAATTGATGGAGGTCTACGTATATGATATACTTGTAAAGACTAGAAAAGAAGCCAGTATGCTATCCTACCTTACCAAAGTGTTCAACATGATAAGGCAGCACGTGATGAGATTAAATCCCACAAAGTGCATCTTTGCCGTAGAAGCCAGGAAGTTCCTAGGATTCATGCTCACTCAAAGAGGCATTGAAGCCAACCCAGACAAATATAGGGTCATCATGGAAATGAAAAGCCTGATCTGTTTAAAAGAGGTCCAACAGTTAAATGGTAGTCTAGCAGCCTTGTCTAGATTCTTGGCCGGGTCGGCTTTGAAATCCTGCCATTGTTCACCAATCTCAAGAAAGAAAAGCAATTCCAATGGTCTCAAGAATGTGAGCAAGCCTTCTAAAATTTTAAAAATTCTTGAGCCAGCCACCAATCCTGACTCAACCCAAAGAAGGAGAAGAACTCGTATTGTGCGTAGTCATTGCAGACAAGGCCATGGCCTTGTCCCTTGTCTGAGAAGATAGGGGGGAGGCAACGACCTATTTATTTCACGAGTAATGCATTACAGAAGGTAGAACTGAACTACCAAAAAATAGAAAAATTTGCCCATGTTCTTGTCTTAGCCTCCAAAAGACAACGATCTTACTTCCAAGCCCATACTATCAAAGTCCAAACTAACCAACTGGTGCGGTGTTTTACAACCCACAAACTAATCGGCATGTGCACCGGGTCATACCAAGTAATACCTCAGGTGAGTGAGGGTCGATCCCACGAGGATTGATGGATCAAGCAATAATAATTGAGTGATAGGCTTAGTCAGGCAAACAGAAAGTAATGTTTGGGCAATATAAAAGACATTAAACAATATAAAGAATATTGAAGGAAGGCAAGTAAATAATTTGGGAAGAAAATATGGAGAAGATAGTTAAGGTTTTAGAGTTATCTATTTTTCTGGATTAACTTTTCTTACTAACTATTTTAATCATGTAGGATTTAATTTATGGCAAACTATATGTGACTAGACCCTAATTCCTTAGACCTTTCTAGTCTCCTCTAATTTTCATTAACTGCCAATTCCTTGGTCAATTAATTCCAATTAGAGGGTGATGATCAAATTCCAGTTTATATGCCACAAAAACTCTAATCACCTAAAAATAAAAGGATTATATGTCACGAATCCCGTTAAATCCAGATAATTAAAATTTAGGAGAATATATTTTCAAGCTGTTGTTCAAGTAAAGAGCTTTTCCAAGTTATACAAAAACTCAATTAGAAAGAGGGTCATACTCCCGTTCCACCCAAATTCATGAGATAAAGAGCGAAAACAATTCTTAAATTATAAATCCATACATGAATTAAAATAGAAAAGCAATAAAATCAATCCATACAAATAGACAGAGCTCCTAACCTCAACAATGGAGGATTAGTTGCTCATGGTTCAGAGTAGAAAACTAGGATTGTAAATTGGAATGGAATAATGTTGTGCTTGAATCCCCCTATTGGAATCCCCCTTTTATATTTAATCCTAATTAATTTAAAATCTATCTTCAAAAATAAAATAATATCTTTTCCTAAAATAAGATTTAAATTTAAATCAGAATTAATTAAATAATCAAGTCTTCAATTGATGGATGGGGACCACTTGTTTCGTCCATTCTGCAGCTTCTAATATGTGTTTTCTGGGCTGAAAACTGGGTCAAAACAACCCAGAAATCACCCCCAGCATTTTTCTGCGTTTTCTGCACGTGGCGCATGTCACGCGTACGTGTCGATGGTCTTTTTCGCGTGTCATGCGCACGCGTCAGGTACGCGCACGCGTCGCTGTGCAACTTTGCTTTTCACGCGTCGCCATGGATAGCTCCAAATCACGCGTACGCGTCAGGCACGCGCACGCGTCGCTCCTCGCTGGTCAGCTCCTTGGTTTCTTCTCTTTCTCTGCAGAAACTCCATCAAATCTATCCGAAAGCTACCTAAAATAAACATAATTGCACAAGACTCAAACTAGCATTCTTAGTGGCTAAAAGATAATTAATTCTTAATAAAACTTAATAAATTAAATGCAAATTTACTAGGAAAAGGTAAGAAAGATGCTCACGCATCACAACACCAAACTTGAATTGTTGCTTGTCCTCAAGCAACCAAACTAATATAGGCTTAGAATGTAGATTTGCATGAGAATGAGAGTTCGATTAATATCATGTCTCTTCTTACAGTGGGGTTTACAACTACAATCCTGAATAGTTTTGGCATCTCACTCTCCCTTGAATCAGAAGAATGTTAGTGTCATTCGGAATTAGAATTCGGATAATATTATGAATTCTCTGATCTTTTGTAGCTTAATTTAACCCTTGAACACAGCAGTTTTTCTTTTCTTTGGTGCTTTGCACCTTGAGCCTAGCCGTAACTTTAAATGTTTTGTCTCAATTTTTACTTGACACAGAAACACCACAAGCACTTAACTGGGGAACTCTTTTTGGAGTTTTGATTTTTCTTTCAGCTACTCCCAGACAGTGGTGCTCAAAGCCTTTGGCATACTCTTCTAATTGCAATTGATCTCGACTCTAAATGTTTTGTCTCAAGGATTACTTGACATAAGAACACCACAAGCATATAACTAGGGAAACAACTCTTTGAGCTTTTAATCATGTCTGACCTTCCTAGTCATTGATGCTCAGAGCCTTGGACCTTGCTTCTCTCTTTTTTTTTCAATGCTGTTTCTTTTGCTTCAAGGATTACATTTTTTGTTTATTTTAGAGAAATCATAATAATTCTCTAAATCCCTATTCCTTGTACATTAACATTCTTTGATTCAAATTTAAATATGCACTGTTCATGTCATGCATTCAGAATCACAGAAAATACCACCACATTTAAGTGAATAAGACTACTCTTCAATATAAACTCAATTTCTCATGCAATATATCACTTCTTTTTCTTTTCCTTTTTAGATTCAAGTTTAGTGAGCGGTACATGAGACATATAACAGAATGAAACTAATTCTAAAAACCGAAAGTACTGAAGATCATGCAGGCAATCAAAGCAACAGAAAATAGAAAACAATAAAATAAGAACGGAAGAGAAATAGAATGAAAGGAACTCAACCATCTCAGTTATCCTGGTGGTCATCTCATTCCTCCATGAAGAACATTGATGAGCGGAGATTTTATACGCTTTTTGAGGGTAATTTCATGTAGTTTTTAGTATGTTTTAGTTAGTTTTTAGTATATTTTTTATTAATTTCTAGGAAAAATTCATATTTTTGGACTTTACTATGAGTTTGTGTATTTTTCTGTGATTTCAGGTATTTTCTAGTTGAAATTGAGGGAACTGAGCAAAAATCTACTTCAGGCTGAAAAAGGACTGCAGATGTTGTTGGATTCTGGCCTCCCTGAACTCGAAATGGATTTTCTGGAGCTACAAGAGTCCAAATGGCGCGCTCTCAATTGCGTTGGAAAGTAGCCATCCAGGGTTTTCCAGCAATATATAATAGTCCATACTTTGCTCAAGGATAAACGACGTTAACTGGCGTTCAACACCAGTTCCATGTTGCATTCTGGCGTTAAACGCCAGAAACAGGTTACAAGTTGGAGTTAAACGCCCAAAACAGGTTACAACCTGGCGTTTAACTCCAGAAACAGCCTAGGCACGTGTAAAGCTCAAGTCTCAGGCCCAGGACGCACCAAGTGGGCCCCAGAAGTGGATTTTTGCACTATCTATCACAGCTTATTCATTTTCTGTAAACCTAGGTTACTAGTTTAGTATTTAAACAACTTTTAGAGAGTTATTTTGGACCTCATGACATTTTAGATCTGAACTTTGTACTCTTTGACGGCATGACTCTCTAAACTCCATTGTTGGGGGTGAGGAGCTCTGCTGTGTCCCGATGAATTAATGCAATTATTTCTATTTTCTATTCAAACACGCTTGTCTCTATCTAAGATGTTCATTCGCACTTCAATATGATGGATGTGATGATCCGTGACACTCATCACCATTCTCAACCTATGAACGCGTGCCTGACAACCACCTCCGTTCTACCTTCGATTGAATGAGTATCTCTTGAATTCCTTAATCAGAATCTTCGTGGTATAAGCTAGAATCCATTGGCAGCATTCTTGAGAATCCAGAAAGTCTAAACCTTGTCTGTGGTATTCCGAGTAGGATTCAAGGATTGAATGACTGTGACGAGCTTCAAACTCACAAGGGTTGGGCGTAGTGACAGACGTAAAAGGATCAATGGATTCTATTCCAGCATGAGTGAGCACCGACAGATGATTAGCCGTGCGGTGACAGCGTACCTGGACCATTTTCACTGAGAGGATGGATGGTAGCCATTGACAATGGTAATCCACCAACACACAGCTTGCCATAGGAGGAACCTTGCGTGCGTGAAGAAGAAGACAGGGGGAAAGCAGAGATTCAGAAGACAAAGCATCTCCAAAACTCCAACATATTCTCCAATACTGCATAACAAGTATTTAATTCATGCTCTTTTATTTTTCGCAATCCAAACTGATAATTATAATTGATATCCTGACTAAGAATTACAAGATAACCATAGATTGCTTCAAGCCAACAATCTCCGTGGGATTCGACCCTTACTCACGTAAGGTATTACTTGGACGACCCAGTGCACTTGCTGGTTTGTGGTACGAGTTGTGAAAAGTGTGATTTACAATTCGTGCACCAAGTTTTTGGCGCCGTTGCCGGGACTGTTTGAGTTTGGACAACTGACGGCTTATTTTGTTGCTTAGATTAGGAAAAATTTTTCTTTTTAGTTTAGAGTCTTCTATTATTGTTTTTGGTTGAAATTTTTTTTAATCCTTATTTTTCTTTTTAAATTTTTCGAAAATTTTATAAACTGATAGTTGAGTTTTTCTGTTTAAGTTTAGTTTCATATTTTAAGTTTGGTGTCAATTGCATTTATTTTATTTTATTTTCTTTTAAATTTTTGAATTTGTGTTCATTGTTCTTTCTTAATCTTCAAGTTGTTATTGTTTATTCTCCTTGTTTGATCCTTGGTTTGTCTTGTTTTGTGTCTTTTCTTGTTTTTCTTGTGCTTTTTCGAATCTTTAGTTTCAAAAATTTTTTTATTTATTAAATACCTTGTTAAAATACGTTAAATTTATAGCTCAATTGGCTAGAGCATTGTGCTTATGTTCTTGGTAATTGGCTATCTTTTTTTTAAAACTTTTTCAAAAATAATTTTTCTTTGATTAAATCTTGTGCCAAACTTTTAAGTTTGGTGTTCTCTTGTTATTTTTCTCTAATTTTCGAAAGGTTATTTTCAGTTTTCTAAAAGTTTTAAGTTTGGTGTTCTTTTTTTTATGTTCTTGAATCTTTGAACTTTGTTCTTGTTGTTCTTGTGAGTCTTCAATGTGTTCTTGAGTCTTCTTTGCATTTTTATCTTAAAATTTTTAAGTTTGGTATTCTTTGGTGTTTTCTCTCCAAAATTTTCGAAAATAAGGAGCATTGGATCTAAAAATTTTAAGTTTTGTGTCTTTTTATTGTTTTGCTCTTTCCTCATTGAATTCAAAAATATTTTTTTCCTTATTTTAATTGATTTTTCGAAAATCACCTTTAAAAATCAAATCTTTTCAAAATTTAAAAATTTTCAAATCTTTTCAATTAATTAGTCAATTCAACATTCAAATTTCTTTTTATTTTTCTTTTCCTTTTTATTTTCGAAATATATATTTTACTTTCTAATTATTTTACTTTATTTTATTTCTTTTTTCGGTTATTTTTAATTAAATAAAATAAAAAATAAAAAAATAAAAATATATTTTACTTGTAATTCACATCATCTCCCTTTCTCCGTCATGGATCTAAGTGGAAATGAACAGTCTAGAAGGACTCTGGGGTCATATGCTAACCCCACTACTGCTGCATATGGGAGTAGTATCTGTATACCCTCCATCAAAGCAGGCAGTTTTGAGCTAAATCCTCAGCTCATTGTCATGGTGCAGCAAAACTGCCAGTATTCCGGTCTTCCACAGGAAGAACCTACTGAGTTTCTGGCACAATTCTTGCAAATTGCTAACACAGTACGTGACAAGGAGGTAGATCAGGATGTATACAGACTGTTACTGTTTCCGTTTGCTATAAAAGATCAAGCTAAAAGGTGGTTAAACAACAAACCCACAGCAAGCATAAGGACATGGAAACAGTTATCAGACAAATTCCTGAATCAATATTTCCCTCCAAAAAGGATGACACAGCTAAGGCTAGACATCCAAGGCTTTAAACAAGAGGATGATGAATCCCTTTATAATGCCTGGGAGAGGTACAGAGGGATGCTAAGGAAATACCCCTCTGAAATATTTTCAGAGTGGGTGCAGTTAGACATCTTCTACTATGGGCTTACAGAAGGAGCTCAGATGTCCCTAGATCACTCAGCTGGTGGATCTATATACATGAGGAAAACTATTGAAGAGGTTCAAGAGCTTATTGATATAGTTGCCAGAAATCAGTATCTGTACATAAACAGTGAGTCCTCCATAAAAGAAGAAGCCAAAGCAGTGTCTACTGAACTTGGTCCTCCAGAACAAGTTGCTGAACTCAATCAACAATTGTGCTTTCTAATAAAACAGCGAGCAGAATTCAAGGAGATGCTACAAGACACTAAAAATGCTAATAAAAATATGGAAGCACAATTGAATCAAACAAAACAGCAGTTAACAAGGCAGATAACAGAAGAGTGCCAGGCAGTTCAATTAAGAAGTGAGAAAACATTAAATACTTCGCTTCAGAACAGCAGAAAGCCAAGGAAAGAACAACTGATAGAGGATGAGCAGAATATCATCCAGAATCCCTCTGAGGATAGTAAAAGCCCAGAGAGGAATGATTCTGGCGCTCAAACGCCAGAAAAGGATGGAGAGCTGACGTTAAACGCCCAACCCATGCTCAGTTCTGGCGTTCAAACGCCACAAACAAACAAGGAGTTGGCGTTAAACGCCCAAAGGAAGCTCAGTTTTGGCGTTCAAACGCCAGGAACAGGTAAGGAGTTGGCGTCCAATGCCAATCCAGCTTCCACCCCTGGCTTTCAAATGCCAGCGAGGGATCAGACACACACAAGTGCTGATAACAATCCCTCTAAAAAGGCTTTCCTAACCACCTCTGTAGGAATTAAACCTGCAGCAACCAAGGTTGAGGACTACAAGGCCAAGATGCCTTATCCTCAAAAACTCCGCCAAGAGGAGCAGGATAAGCAATTTGCTCGCTTTGTAGACTATCTCAGGACCCTTGAAATAAAGATTCCATTTGCAGAGGCACTTGAGCAAATACCTTCTTATGCCAAGTTCATGAAAGAGATCTTGAGTCATAAGAAGGATTGGAGAGAAACTGAAAGAGTTCTCCTCACTGAAGAATGCAGTGCAGTCATTCTGAAAAGCTTCCCAGAAAAGCTTAAAGATCCCGGGAGCTTCATGATACCATGCACATTAGAGGGTAATTGCACCAAGACAGCTCTATGTGATCTTGGGGCAAGTATCAATCTAATACCTGCATCCACTATCAGAAAGCTTGGTTTAACTGAAGAAGTCAAACCAACCCGGATATGTGTCCAACTTGCTGATGGCTCCATTAAATACCCATCAGGCATGATTGAAGACATGATTGTCAGGATTGGGTCATTCGCCTTCCCTACTGACTTTGTAGTGCTGGAAATGGAGGAGCACAAGAGTGCTACTCTCATTCTAGGAAGACCTTTCCTAGCAACTGGACGAACTCTCATTGATGTCCAAAAGAGGGAAGTAACCCTGAGAGTCAATGAGGATGAGTTTAAGTTAAATGCTGTCAAAGCCATGCAGCATCCAGACACACCAAAAGACTGCATGAAAGTTGATCTTATTGACTCTTTAGTAGAGGAGATCAACATGGTTGTGAGTCTCGAATCAGAGCTGGAAGACATCTTTAAAGATGTTCAGCTTGATCTGGAGGATTCAGAGGAAGTGAAAGAGCCTTTGGAAATTTCTCAGGAAGAGGAAAAACCTCCTAAACCCGAGCTCAAACCATTACCACCATCCCTGAAATATGCATTTCTGGGAGAAGGTGACACTTTTCCAGTGATAATAAGCTCTGCTTTGAATTCACAGGAAGAGGAAGCACTACTTCAAGTGCTAAGGACACAGAAAACAGCTCTTGGGTGGTCCATAAGTGACCTTAAAGGCATAAGCCCAGCTAGATGCATGCACAAGATCCTATTGGCGGATGATGCTAAGCCAGTGGTTCAACCACAGAGGCAGTTAAATCCAGCCATGAAGGAAGTGGTGCAGAAAGAGGTCACTAAGTTACTGGAGGCTGGGATTATTTATCCTATTTCTGATAGCCCCTGGGTGAGCCCTATTCAAGTTGTCCCCAAAAAAGGAGGCATGACAGTGGTTCATAATGAAAAAAATGAATTGGTTCCTACAAGAACAGTTACAGGGTGGCGCATGTGTATTGACTACAGAAGGCTCAATACAGCCACCAGAAAGGATCATTTTCCTTTACCATTCATAGACCAGATGCTAGAGAGACTACCAGGTCATGATTTTTACTATTTTTTGGATGGCTATTCAGGTTACAACCAAATTACAGTAGATCCCCAGGATCAAGAGAAAACTGCATTTACATGTCAATCTGGAGTATTTTCCTACAGAAGAATGCACCTGCAACCTTTCAGAGATGCATGCTCTCTATTTTCTCTGATATGGTGGAAAAATTTCTGGAAGTCTTCATGGATGACTTCTCAGTATATGGAGACTCATTTAGCTCCTGTCTTGATCACCTGACACTAGTTCTGAAAAGATGCCAAGAGACTAACCTGGTTTTAAACTGGGAAAAATGTCACTTTATGGTGACTGAAGGGATTGTCCTTGGACATAAAATTTCAAACAAGGGAATAGAGGTGGATCAAGCTAAAGTGGAAGTAATTGAAAAATTACTACCACCTGCCAATGTTAAGGCAATCAGAAGCTTTCTGGGGCATGCAGGATTCTATAGGAGGTTTATAAAGGATTTTTTCAAAAATCGCAAAATCTCTGAGCAATCTGCTAGCTGCTGATACGCCATTTGTGTTTGACACAGAGTGTCTGCAGGCGTTTGAAACTCTGAAAGCTAAGCTGGTCACAGCACCAGTTATTTCTGCACCAGACTGGACACTACCATTTGAATTGATGTGTGATGCCAGTGATCATGCCATTGGTGCAGTATTGGGGCAGAGGCATGACAAGCTTCTGCATGTCATTTATTATGCTAGTCGTGTTTTAAATGACGCCCAGAAAAATTACACAACCACAGAAAAAGAGTTGCTTGCAGTGGTTTATGCCATTGACAAGTTTAGATCATACTTAGTAGGATCAAAAGTGATTGTGTATACTGACCATGCTGCTCTTAAATATCTACTTACAAAGCAGGATTCAAAACCTAGGCTCATAAGATGGGTGTTGCTTCTGCAAGAGTTTGATATAGAAATAAGAGACAGAAAAGGGACAGAAAACCAAGTGGCTGATCACCTGTCCCGAATAGAACCAGTAGAAGGGGCGTTCTTCCCCCCTATTGAGATCTCTGAAACTTTTTCGGATGAGCATTTGTACGCCATTCAGGAAACACCATGGTTTGCAGACATAGCAAACTATAAAGCCGCAAGGTTCATACCCAAGGAGTACAACAGGCAACAAAAGAAAAAATTAATTACTTATGCAAAGTATTACTTGTGGGATGAACCCTATCTCTTTAAGAGATGTGCAGACGGAATAATCCGTAGGTGTGTGACTAGAGAAGAAGCACAGAAAATCTTATGGCATTGCCATGGGTCACAATATGGAGGTCATTTCGGAGGTGAGCGAACAGCCACCAAGGTCCTCCAATGTGGTTTCTATTGGCCCACCCTTTATAAGATTCCCGGGAGTTTGTACGTAACTGTGACAGTTGCCAGAGAGCTGGTAATCTGCCTCATGGTTACGCCATGCCTCAACAAGGGATCTTAGAGATTGAGTTATTCGATGTATGGGGTATTGACTTCATGGGGCCTTTTGATGACAAGTCATCCTAGCCTATTTTAGCTAGTCTTTTTCTTTTGTTTTCATTAGAATTATGCACTTTCTTGAGCTACAAGCAAGCTAATTGAGTAGATTTTCATGTTTCCCTTGATTGAACCAACCATATATGAATTCATGCCATTTCATGAGGTTTTATGCTATATTTGTTGCATATTATGAAAGATTGAATATCTCATGATTTTGAGCATAGCTTTGATGAGTTTGGTTGATTAATGATAGGTGAAGAAAGCTTGGAGAAAGGTTGAAGCAAAGAGGAATGGCTAGGAGTGAAGAGAGGACACTGGAATAAGTGAAATTGAACCAGGAAGCAAGAAGTTAGCCCCAACGTTAGCCCCCTAACTTGGAGGCTAACGTTGGAACTTGAAATTTCCTCCCTGGCCATCCCACGTTTGCGCCAACGTTAGCCCCCTAACTTGGAGGCTAACGTTGGCACATGAATTACAAAGGGAGAAGGGCCAACGTTAGCCCCCTAACTTGGAGGCTAACGTTGGAACTTGAGAAGATCTCCCCTGGGCACCAACGTTTGCGCCAACGTTAGCCCCCTAACTTGGAGGCTAACGTTGGCACATGAATTACAAAGGGAGAAGGGCCAACGTTTGCGCCAACGTTAGCCCCCTAACTTGGAGGCTAACGTTGGCGCCACTAGCACACAAAGCATTGCCAACGTTAGGGTCAAAGTTAGACCCCTAACGTTGGCACCAACGTCCATACCAGTAAATTATGTTTGCTGCTATGAAAAGTTGGAGCCAAAGTTAGACCCCTAACTTTGGCTCAAACTTTAGGTCCAACTTTGGCTAACTTCAAACCCGGTTCAATTGGTTCACTTTGGTTCTTCTTCAAACTTCAAGGGCAATCAACCAAGGCCTCTTTCAACCCAATTCCACCAAGAGCAAAGGCCCAACTCAAGGCTTGAAGATCATTTTTGAAAGTGTATAAATAGGATAGAATTCAAGTTATTAAGGGAGCTTTCCTTTTGGAATTTTCATAATAGTTTTCGGAGAGCTTTTGAACTTTAATTTCTTTGTTTCCATTGCTTTCAATTTCATTTTTACATTTGTCTTGGATCTTGGATTGGAGAATTGAAGAAATTCTGTTTCAATCTCAATCTTGGATCTCTCTGTTTCTTTACTGTTAATTGAATTTCATTTCCGGTTCATTGTTCTTCATCTATTATCTTTGCAATTTACAATTCCCTTGCAATTGTTCTTATTGGATCTAGGAAGGCATTGAGATCTAGACTCAGTTTTCTAGTCTCTGGGTCCTGAGATCCAAATCCCCAATTTACATTCTGTTTCTTTCTTTCCATGTTCATTTACTTTTCTGCTTCATATCCGATTCAATCCCAATTCTCTTTTACTCTTCTGTTTGATGCTATTTACTTTCCTTTGTTTAAATTCTGCAAATCCAATCCCCAATCCCCTTTACATTTCCAGCCATTTACATTTCTTGCACTTTAAGATTCCGCAATTTACATTTCTTGCACTCTAAGTTTCTGCTATTTAATTTCTTGTTCTTTAAGATTCAGCACTTTAATTCCCTGTTCTCTTTACTTCGATGCAATTTAATTTCTGCAAATCACAAAACACTCAACCAAATCTTGATTCGCTTGACTAAATTAACCACCAACCTAAAATTGCTCAATCCTTCAATCCCTGTGGGATCGACCTCACTCCCGTGAGTTTTTTATTACTTGATACGACCCGGTACACTTTCCGGTTGGATTTGTATGTTTTGGGAGAGATTTATTTTTCCTCCAAAATATCTCATCACCTTTCCCACCATCATACTCAAACACTTATATTCTGGTGGCAGTTGACTATGTATCCAAATGGGTAGAGGCTGTTGCCACACCCACTAATGATACTAAGACATTGCTGAAGTTCCTTCAGAAACATATCTTCAGCAAATTTGGTGTCCCTAGAGTGCTAATCAGTGATGGGGGCACCCACTTCTGCAACAAACAGCTTTACTCTGCCATGGTCTGGTATGGAATTAGCCACAAAGTGGCAACTCCATATCATCCACAGACAAATGGGCAAGCTGAAGTCTCTAATAGAGAACTGAAAAGAATCCTGGAACAGACTGTAAGTACCCGTAGAAAAGATTGGGCAAGAAGCTTGGATGATGCTCTGTGGGCCTACAAAACAGCATTCAAGACTCCTATAGGGACCTCTCCATACCAGCTTGTGTATGGTAAGGCCTGTCATATGCCCGTGGAACTGGAATACAAAGCCTACTGGGAAACCAGATTCCTAAACTTTGATGCCAAATTAGCTGGAGAAAAAAGATTGCTCCAGCTGAATGAGCTAGAGGAATTCAGACTCACTGCTTTCGAAAATGCCAAACTTTACAAAGAGAAAGCAAAAAGGTGGCATGACAGAAAGCTGTCATCTAGAGTCTTTGAACCAGGACAAAAGGTTCTACTGTTTAACTCTAGGCTCAGGCTATTCCCCGGGAAACTGAAATCCCGGTGGAGGGGACCATATGTGATTACAAGTGTGTCACCATATGGCTATGTGGAGCTTCAAGACATTGATTCTAATAAGAAGTTCATTGTTAATGGACAGAGAATCAAACATTATCTTGAAAGCAATATTGAGCAGGAATGCTCAAGGCTGAAGCTAGATTAAAAAGCTCAGCAAGGTCCAGCTAAAGACAATAAAAAAGCGCTTGCTGGGAGGCAACCCAGCCATTAGCAAAAATCTTTCTGTTATTTTATTTTATTCTATTCTTCATTTTATTTATTTTTAGAAGCATATAAATTCCATATTAACAAGGTAAAGAATCAATTGCATAAGTTCACAGGGCTACAGAAGGATTTAGAGCACAAAACAGAAAAAAGGAGCTCACTGGCAAGAAAACGCCAGTAAGAGGCACCATTGGGCGTTAAATGCCCAAAAGAAGCATCTACTGGGCGTTTAACGCCAGTAGAGATAGCCATCTGGGTGTTAAATGCCAGAAAGAAGCAGCTTCTGGGCGTTTAACACCAGATTTATAGCATCCTGGGCGTTCAGAAAAACGCCCAGTGACAAAGGAGTTTCTGGCATTTAACGCCAGCTGGAAGCAACAGCTGGGCGTTAAACGCCCAGACCAAGCACCAAGTGGGCGTTAAACGCCCAAAACATGCAGAAGTTGGGCGTTTAACGCCAGGATTGTGGGGAGTAGGCAATTTCATTTTCAATCCAAATTTTTCCATTTTTTATGTTTCAATTCATGATTTCTTGCAAAACATGTTACAAATCCTAATTTTTCAAATCCTTTTTCAAAAGATATCAAATGTATCTTAATTCATAAACCCTTTTTTATCCTCTTCAAATTATTTTCAAATCCTTTTCAAAATAATTCTATCTCTTTTCCTTCTAAAATCTTTTCAACTCATCAATATCTTTTTCAAATCTACACAACATCTTTTTCAAAATTTAGATTTATCTTTTTCAAATATCTTTCATATCTTTTCAATTTTCAATTACATCTTTTCCTATCATACTTATCTTTTCCAAGTCACTTTTTCTATCATATCTTTTTCAAACAATTTTCGAAACCCACCCCCTTCCCTTTAAATGTTGGTTCAGCCTCCCCCCCCACCTCCACAATTTGGACTTGGCTCTCCTCATATCCCTCTCCTTTCTTTTCTTTTGCTTGAAGACAAGCAAACCTCTAAGTTTGGTGTGTTTATCCGTGATCACTAAGCCAATACCCATTAAGATCATGGCTCCTAAGGGAAAACAAACCAACTCAAGAGGCAAGAAAGAGAATATTCCAAAACTACTTTGGAATCAAGGGAAGTTCTTAACCAAAGAACATTCAGACCATTACTACAAAATAATGGGTCTAAGGTCAGTGATCCCGGAAGTTAAATTCGATCTGAAAGAAGACGAATATCCGGAGATCCAAGAGCAAATCCGAAACAGGAGCTGGGAAGTCCTAGCTAATCCTGAAACAAAGGTGGGAAGAAACATGGTTCAGGAATTCTACGTAAATCTGTGGCAGACGGACAGGTAGAGAATAGCGGGAACCACATTCTATGACTATAGAACTCTAGTCAGAGGGAAGATTGTTCACACCCACCCTGACAAAATAAGGGAGATCTTCAAGCTGCCTCAACTGCAGGATGACCCAGACTCCTTTAATAGGAGAATGATGAGATCAAACCTGAACTTGGATAAGATCCTAGAGGACATATGTCTCCTTGGAGCTAAATGGACAACCAACACAAAGGGTGTCCCGAACCAACTCAAAAGAGGAGATCTCAAACTAGTCTCCAGAGGCTGGTTGGACTTCATTAAGCGCTTTATATTGCCCACTAGCAACCGCTTTGAGGTCACCATCAGAAGAGCAGTGATGATTCATTGCATTATGCTAGAAAAAGAAGTGGAAGTTCATCAGCTGGTTGCTTGTGAGCTTTACAAGATTGCAAACAAGAACTCCAAAGATGCCAGATTGGCTTATCCAAGCTTGGTCTCTCTGTTATGTAAAGATACTGGTATAAAAATGGGAGTGGATGAGTACATCCCAATTGAGCTACCAATCACCAAAAAGTCTATGGAAGGACAACAAGTGCAGGACAAACCCATCAAGAGGAGAGCACAGGAGTTCCTCCCAGAAATCCCTCAAATTGAATACTGGGAGCGCCTAGAAGCATCTGTCACCAAGTTGCAAGAAGCTGTGGATCAACTGAAGGAAGAACAGCAAAATCAAAATAGCATGCTCTGCAAACTGCTTAGAGAACAAGAAGAGCAAGGGCGTGAACTGAAGGAATTGAAGCGTCAGAAGCTATCTCTTGAAGGGCCAAGCACTCCACAGACTAAAGAGGCATCTACCTCCCAAATTCAAGGTTGTTGAGTTCTAATCTTAGCCTTAACTCTGTGATAATTGTTCTTATTAGAAATTTACCTTAGAAGTTATATATGAGTAGTAGTAATTAGTATCTCTATTATGATTTTATCTCCAATTAAGCTATAATTTATTTTTCTCATCATCATCAAACATGAATAAAATAGCAGATTTTTATTATAAGGAGGCAATATTCTTTCGAGTTCCTAATAAGGAAAATTCTAATTATCTATATGTGGTGGCAATGTTTTTGTCTTCTGAATGAATGCTTGAACAGTGCATATTTTTTATATTGAATTTTATGAATGTTAAAATTGTTGGCTCCTGAAAGAATGATGAATAAGAGAAATGTTATTAATGATCTGAAAAATCATGAAATTGATTCTTGAAGCAAGAAAAAGCAGCAAAAAAAAAAAAGAGAAGGAGCAATAGAAAAAGCCAATAGCCCTTAAAACCAAAAGGCAAGGGTAAAAAGAATCCAAGGCTTTGAGCATTAATGGATAGGAGGGCCTTAAAAGGAATAAAATCCTGGCCTAAGCGGCTAAATTAAGTTGTCCCTAACCATGTGCTTGTGGCGTGAAGGTGTCAAGTAAAAACTTGAGACTGAGCGGTTAAAGTCAAGGTCCAAAGCAAAAACAGAGTGTGCTTAATAACTCTGGACACCTCTAATTGGGGACTTCAGCAAAGCTAAGTCACAATCAAAAAAGGTTCACCCAGTTATGTCTCTGTGGCATTTATGTATCCGGTGGTAATACTGGAAGACAAAGTGCTTAGGGCCACGGCCAAGACTCATAAAATAGCTGTGTTCAAGAATCAACATACTAAACTAGGAGAATCAATAATACTATCTGAATTCTGAGTTCCTATGGATGCCAATCATTCTGAATTTCAAAGGATAAAGGGAGATGCCAAAACTGTTCGGAAGCAAAAAGTTACTAGTCCCGCTCATTTGATTAGAATCTGAGCTTCACTTAAAACTCTGAAATATTATTGCTTCTTGATTTCTCTTCATCCTATTTTATTTGTCTAGTTGCTTGGGGACAAGCAATAGTTTAAGTTTGGTGTTGTGATGAGCGGAGATTTTATACGCTTTTTGAGGGTAATTTCATGTAGTTTTTAGTATGTTTTAGTTAGTTTTTAGTATATTTTTTATTAATTTCCAGGCAAAATTCATATTTTTGGACTTTACTATAAGTTTTTGTGTTTTTTTGTGATTTTAGGTATTTTCTGGCTGAAATTGAGGGAGCTGAGCAAAAATCTAATTCAGGCTGAAAATGGACTGTAGATGCTGTTGAATTCTGACCTCCCTGCACTCGAAATGGATTTTCTGGAGCTACAAGAGTTCAAATGGCGCGTTCTTAATTGCGTTGGAAAGTAGACATCCAGGGCATTCCAGCAATATATAGTAGTCTATACTTTGCTCAAGGATAAATGACGTAAACTGGCATTCAACACCAGTTCCATGTTGCATTCTGGCGTTAAACGCCAGAAACAGGTTACAAGTTGGAGTTAAACGCCCAAAACAGGTTACAACCTGGCGTTTAACTCCAGAAACAGCCTAGGCACGTGTAAAGCTCAAGTCTCATCCCTAGCACGCACCAAGTGGGCCCCAGAAGTGGATTTCTGCACTATCTATCATAGCTTATTCATTTTCTGTAAACCTAGGTTACTAGTTAGTATTTAAACAACTTTTAGAGAGTTATTTTGGACCTCATGACATTTTAGATCTGAACTTTGTACTCTTTAACGGCATGAGTCTCTAAACTCCATTGTTGGGGGTGAGGAGCTCTGCTGTGTCCCGATGAATTAATGCAATTATTTCTGTTTTCTATTCAAACACGCTTGTCTCTATCTAAGATGTTCATTCACACTTCAATATGATGGATGTGATGATCCGTGACACTCATCACCATTCTTAACCTATGAACGCGTGCCTGACAACCACCTCTGTTCTACCTTCGATTGAATGAGTATCTCTTGGATTCCTTAATCAGAATCTTCGTGGTATAAGCTAGAATCCATTGGCAGCATTCTTGAGAATCCGAAAAGTCTAAACCTTGTCTGTGGTATTCCGAGTAGGATTCAGGGATTGAATGACTGTGACGAGCTTTAAACTCACAAGGGTTGGGCGTAATGACAGACGCAAAAGGATCAATGGATCCTATTCCAGCATGAGTGAGAACTGACAGATGATTAGCCGTGCGATGACAGCGCACCTGGACCATTTTCACTGAGAGGACGGATGGTAGCCATTGACAACGGTGATCCAGCAACACACAGCTTGCCATAGGAGGAACCTTGCGTGCGGGAAGAAGAAGACAGGGGGAAAGCAGAGATTCAGAAGACAAAGTATCTCCAAAACTCCAACATATTCTCCAATACTGCATAACAAGTATTTAATTCATGCTCTTTTATTTTTCGCAATCCAAACTGATAATTATAATTGATATCCTGACAAAGAATTACAAGATAACCATAGATTGCTTCAAGCCAACAATCTCCGTGGGATTCGACCCTTACTCACGTAAGGTATTACTTGGACGACCCAGTGCACTTGCTGGTTGTTGTGAAAAGTGTGATTTACAATTTGTGCACCAAACGTCATCTCCCTTTGGTGCTATTAAAATAAGTAGAAAAGCCATAAGCGTAGCGACAACACCAAACTTAAAGGTTTGCTTGTCCTCAAGCAAAGAAGAACTGAAAACAAAAAGAAACAACTATTATGATGAAAGAAGAATAAAAGTATAAAAGAACAAGAGAGAATTAGGATTGGGAGAGAGAGAAAGAAAATTAAAACTAGGCAGCGAACTAGTGTAGTTGTGCGGTGAAGGTGACGCGTACGCGTGGGTCACAAATTTTCCTTAATGATGCGTGAGCATCAGGCACGCGTCCGCGTGCCCAAATTTGTGTAATTCGTGCGAAGCCAGCCGTGCGCACGCACAACTCTCTGTTTGTGTGGCTTGGGAACCAAAAATTTCATGCGACGCGTGCGCGTCATGCACGCGCACGCGTGGATGGCCATTTGTGCAGAGGACGCGCTCGCATCAGGGACGCGTTCGCGTGAAAAAGTTTTGTGCTTCTAGCACACTTCCAGCCCCAAGCCAGCACAACTCTCTGCCCAAACACTTATTTATGTCGATTTTTAAGGTCACGCGTACGCGTCAGTGACGCGTACGCGTGGAGTGCCAAAATCACTAATGACGCGTGCGTGTGGGGTATGCGTACGCGTGGGCTTGTTTGTGCGAAAGGCATCATTCCTGCGCCACTCCCGTGCAACTCTCTGTTCATTTTTATTTTTCACGCACACCCATCTGATGCGTACGCGTCAGCGACGCTTGTGCGTCGAGTGCTCTCTCTCTTTTTTTTTATATCGCTTGAGGTGTTCGGTTCCTGTGATAAAATAGCTGCATGATCAGAGAAACAGTAAAAACTCAATAAAAAATCAAACAAGTAAGAAAACTACTACTACGAAAAGTACTAAGGATACGAAATTATCGGGTTGCCTCCCGACAAGCACTTCTTTATCGTCACTAGCTTGACACTTGACTATTGAAGTTTCTTCCTCTTCTTCTAGTTGGTTAAAAGAAATGTCTCCAAGGGGGGAGAGGTGAAAATTAGTGCCCCCTGATATAAATTCCTCATAACAAGCTTTCTTTTATTGTGATTAGCTTGATTTACCTTGCTTGTTGGAGTAGAGGTTGGATTGTTTTTTGCTGACCTTTTCTTTTTCATGGATATTTTCTTCTGTTTCTTGGTCACAATCTCCTTTTCAGTGCTTTCCTTGGTTGCCTTCACTTCATTGATTTCAAACTTTGGGTGTTGTGTGATGGTTAGAGTGTACCCTTCATCAAGAACTTCTTGAATTGGTGGTCCAATAAACTCACTCTCTATGCCACTCTCTGCTTCATTGAAGTGTAGATTCCCATAATTATTTTTACCCCTTACAACCTCCTTTGTTTGAGCATCTTCCTCCTTTGTTGGTGCATCTTTCTCCTTTGTTTTTGCATCTTCCTTTTCTTCCATGTGTGAGGGTGGAAAATTCTCTAATTCACTGGAGTATAAACTCCTTCGATTGATTTCCTCACTTTCTTCCATAGGATCTTGCATTATATCTCTTGGGAAGGAATTTGCTTGCTCCTCTTCCTGTGACTTGATAATCGACTGCACATGTTTCTCTACATTTTTGACACTCGTCTTTATATCATGTATGAATTCTTTCATGAGGAGGTCAAGATCTGATGGTATTTGAGATGAATAAGGAGGAGGTGATGGTTCTTGATAAGAATAAGAAGGAGGTGATGATTCTTGATAAGAGTAAAAAGAGGATGGTTCTTGGTAAGAATAGGTAGATGATGACTCTTGATATGGGTAGAAAAATGATGGTTCTTAGTATGTATATGGAGATGGTGATTCTTGATATGAATAGGAAGGTGGTGGCTCTTGATAGTTGGAACATGGAGCACTGAAGTTTCTTTGGTTTTGACCTTGCCAACCAAAATTTGGGTAGTTCCCCATTCATAATGATATGAATCACTACTCGGGTGTGAGTAGTAACCCATATGATCTCTCTCCATTATTTTTCCTTAGCACAAAACACCAAAAAGGATTAAACGCACCATGTGGTAAATAGGAAAGTAAAGAAGAGAGAACATAATTCTAAAAATAAAAAAAAATTAAAATAAAACTAACTAGGAAACACCAAACTTAATTTCAGAAATTAAGAAAAATATTAGTGCTATTTATTTATTTAAAATATTTTTTTCTTTTTTTTTGAAATTTTTTTAATTAAAATTTAAATAAAATTAAAACTAAAACGACTAATCTAAAGCAATCAAACAACTGATAGTTGTTAATCACTAACAATCCCCGGCAACGGCGCCAAAAACTTGGTGTGGTGTTTTACAACCCACAAACTAACTGGCAAGTGCACTGGGTCGTACCAAGTAATACCTCAGGTGAGTGAGGATCGATCCCACAAGGATTGATGGATCAAGCAACAATAATTGAGTGATAGGCTTAGTCAGGCAAACAGAAAGTAATATTTGGGTAATATAAAAGACATTAAACAATATAAAGAATATTGAAGGAAGGCAAGTAAATAATTTGGGAAGAAAATATGGAGAAGATAATTAAGGTTTCAGAGTTATCTATTTTTCCGGATTAACTTTTCTTACTAACTATTTTAATCATGTAGGATTTTATTTATGGCAAACTATATGTGACTAGACCCTAATTCCTTAGACTTTTCTAGTCTGCTCTAATTTTCATTAACTGTCAATTTCTTGGTCAATTAATTCCAATTAGAGGGTGATAATCAAATTCCAGTTTATATGCCACAAAACTCTAATCACCCAAAAATAAAAGGATTATATATCATGTATCCCGTTAAATCCAGATAATTAAAATTTAGGAGAATATGTTTTCAAGCTGTTGTTCAAGTAAAGAGCTTTTCCAAGTTATACAATAACTCAATTAGAAAGAGGGTCATACTCCCGTTCCACCCAAATTTATGAGATAAAAAGCAAAAACAATTCTTAAATTATAAATTCATACATGAATTAAAATAGAAAAGCAATAAAATCAATCCATACAAATAGACAGAGCTCCTAACCTTAACAATGGAGGATTAGTTGCTCATGGTTCAGAGTAGAAAACTACGATTGTAAATTGGAATGGAATAATGTTGTGCTGGAATCCCCCTGTTGGAATCCCCTTTTATATCTAATCCTAATTAATTTAAAATCTATCTTCAAAAATTAAAATAATATCTTTTCCTAAAATAAGATTTAAATTTAAATCAGAATTAATTAAATAATTAAGTCTTCAATTTATGGAAGGGGACCACTTGTTTCGTCCATTCTGCAGCTTCTAATCTGTGTTTTCTGGGCTAAAAACTGGGTCAAAACAACCCAGAAATTGCCCCCAGCATTTTTCTGCATTTTCTACACGTGGCGCATGTCATGCGCACGCGTCAGTCACGCGTACGTGTCGATGGTCTTCTTCGCGTGTCACGCGCACGCGTCAGGTACGCGCACGCGTCGCCATGGATAGCTCCAAATCACGCGTACGCGTCAGGCACACGCACGCGTTGCTCCTCGCTGGTCAGCTCCTTGGTTTCTTCTCTTTCTCTGCAGAAACTCCATCAAATCTATCCGAATGCTACCTAAAATAAACATAATTGCACAAGACTGAATGTAGCATCCATAGTGGCTAAAAGATAATTAATTCTTGATAAAACTTAACAAATTAAATGCAAATTCACTAGGAACAGGTAAGAAAGATTCTCACGCATCACCAACCTATGAAGCATATCCTCCAAAAGACGGACATTGCAGGATGGATGTGACGTGGCGGAAATTGACGAGTTAAAAATTTGTTATAAGAGATACGTTGCAAGTACAGTTCTTAACCAACCAAAAATCCACTTATCAATTTAGAAGGGTTGTCACAAAATTAAAATTAAAATACTGGGAGTATGAATCCAAGGTCGTCTCCCAACGAGTTGCAGAAAGGTGTGCTATTTTATTAATCAGATGTTTTCTAAAAAATGGTTTGAGTTGATAAACAGGAAATTAAATTGGACAATTTATGTAATTTAAATAAAAACCTTGACCGGGAGTAGATTAGTTGGAAGCCTTATCCTTGATGGAGTTCTCTCAAGATCAATTGATAATTGAAGGTTATCTACTCAGTTATCCTTTACCGAATAAAGGAAAGTCAAGCAAGTTGGAAGTCAGTTTCTATTCACAAGTTCTAATCCTCTCCCTTGGGAAGGATTAGTGTCAGTGATTAGATGGCGACTGATGCCAAGGCATCTTAGGCTAGTTTCACTAGCATTTTTTATGTTATTTTTAGTTGTTTTATGCATTTTCTTGAGCCTTAAGTAATCATTTGGGCCAAATAGTCATGCTTGTCTTAAATCATTCAAACATGAAGATTTTTATGCAAATTCCATGAGTTTTTAGTTATATTCCTTGAATGCTATGAATGGAAGAATTCTCATGAATTTTAGCAAGACTTTGATGTAACTGTTTGGATGATTTCAGGGAAGAAGAGGCTAGGCAAGGAAGCAACAAAATCAATAAAGGAAGCTTGAATATCACATGTGGAGTTTAAGTTCCAGTTTAAGCCTAAACTGGAGCTTAAACGCCAAAAATCATGAAGGATAAGAAATGCTGGAATTGAAGTTTAACCTCCAGTTTGACCTCAAACTGGAGGTTAAACGCCAGAATGAGAATGCCACTCAGGAAGGAGTTCCACGTTTAACCTCCAGTTTAACCTTAAACTGGAGGTTAAACGCCAGAATGGGAAAAGCACCAGGGAGCCATTTCCACGTTTAAGCTCCAGTTTGACCTCAAACTGGAGCTTAAACGTGTTCGACCTCCAGGGCTACCTTTTCCATTTCCACGTTTAAGCTTCAGTTTAACCTTAAACTGAAGCTTAAACGTGTTATATGGAACAGCTTGACCATGCCTTCTTCAAACATAAATAACTTGAGCTACAAAACTCCAAATGAGGTGATTCAAAATGCATTGGAAAGAAGACATCTAGAGCTTTCCAAGCATATATGGCATGCATGGTGGATACTAAAAATTGAGGGAGAAAACAGCCCCGTAATGTGCATAGAAGAGCATAGTACCAACATGCAATCAGGCCAGCTGACCTCTTCACCTTCCATGGAGTATAACTCGAGTTGTAGAGATCCAATTGAGGTGCTTTCAGTTGCGTTAGAAAGCTGACATCCATAGCTTTCCAACGAGGTATAATAGTCTATATTTGGCATCAAATTGGCAAGGTTGACAAGAGAACAAAGTGACGACTCAAGAAAGGGGGTGCAACATTTGAGTGTAGTTTAATGGATCATTATCCTTTTTGGATCAATTATGTCACTCAGCCCTTCAAGCAAGCAAGGCCCATCAACAACACCAAATCAAGGCCACAAGAATCATCTAGAATAGTTTATTTTCATTTGATTGTAATTTCCTTTGAATTTCATTTTCATTTTGTAATTTAGGGAGCCTATTTAAAGGCCTTAGTTTCTGCATTTGGAGGGGGGATTGAAGGGGAATCCAGCCCCTGATGGGGACCTTTGACTTTTTACTTTCACTTTTAGCTAGTTTCCCTTTTCTTCGTAATTGAATTCAGAGCTATGATTCACTAAACCCCCTTTCATTGGGTTAGGGAGCTCTATTGTAATTCAATGAATCAATAATAGTTTATCTTCTTCTTCAATCTTTTCTCTTGAATTTTGTTAGAAAGCTTCTCGATCTAATTCCATTGAGTAGTTGTCTTGGGAAAGAAACTACCCATACTTGGAATCCTTCGGAGCCTTGGGAAAGGAATGGAGGATTCATGCTAGAGAAGCTTTCTCACAGTGAATTGGATTGGGGTTTGGATGGATATTGTGACATGTAATCCTACCAAATTGTGGTTCATGAAACTGTGTGGTATAATCAGTGATCGAGCATCATCTCTTCTTATGAACATTTAAACCAAGGGATTGGGAATTTGTTTGTTTTTAGAGAGAATTGGTGAGCCAAGGGATTGGGATCCAATCATATAAGATTGCCAAGCAAAATTCAATGAATGCATTGGTTGAGGAAGAGATATACATGTTTTGATTCGGAGATTTCAATATCTCCTAAACCCAATGAATTCCCCATTTCTGATTTCCACTTTCTCTTTACATTCTGCAACTCCATTCTTGCAATCACCCCCATTCCCTTTTAATTTCAGCAATTTACATTCTGCTCTTTAATCCATGCAATTTAAGATTCCGCCATTTAATTTTCTTGTCATTTACTTTTCCCGCCAATTTTACATTCCGCAATTCTCATCCCAAATCTTGATTCCGCTCAACTAGAACACACTTCTAATCCGAATTGCTCACTCAACCAATCCTTGTGGGATTCGACCTCACTCTATTGTGAGTTTTTACTTGACGACGATAACCGGTGCACTTGCCGGAAGGAATTTTGCCGATCGTGCAATTTCCTAAATCGTAGCATAACAAGTTTATGTGCATCAAGTTTATGGCGCCGTTGCCGGGGATTGGTTTTCGATTGACAATTCTCCAATTGGAAGTTAACTAGATTGAGCAATTTTTCTTTTCTTTTGTTAATAGTTTTTGTTTCAGTTTATTACTGCTAATTTCTGCAAATTTTAATTTGTTTTCTTTGCTTATTCACTTGTTAGCATACTAACCACTAGCTGTTTGTGATATTGCCTCACTATGGAATTTCCACTATCTTTGGATGAGTATTGTTTGAGACTGAGCACATTGCAAAAAAGAAAGGAGTATCCATCATCTTTTGGTCAATCAAAATTCATGAGAAACTCTCCACCACCACAGAATGATTCATGTTATTATGCTCATGGTGGGTGGGAGTATCAGGAACAGGAAACGGGGTACTTCCCAGAGCCACAAAATGGTCCATGTTTTGGTGAATTTGATCACTACTCAAGTTGTGGCTGGGAAGATCAAAACCAAAGAGATTTCACTTATTCACACCCCATTCATCAAGAGCCATCACCTCTGAATTATCCAACCTCACCTCCTAGTTTTACATATCCAAATTCTTCATCACTTGAGCATTTCTCAGCACAAAATTCCTTCTCAAATTCATACAATTCATTTCACTATCCACAAGACTCATTCCACTACACACAAGAGTCATACCACTACCAACACTCCAACCAAAGACTCTATCAGCCCACACAAAACACATACTCCCAGCCACCATATCACAGCCAAGATAATCAACCTCATCAACCCAATCCGAACCAACAATTTCAAGATCAATTAAACAGGATAGAAGGAATGATTGCAACTATGGGCAGAGATGTGGCCGATTTGAAAGGCTTTAAGGAAGAAGTGATATCCAACTTACAAAATCAAGGTGCTGCCATTCAAAAGCTAGAAGCACAAATTGAATATCTATCAAAGCAAATCCCTACCCACAATTCTTCTAGTGATACCATGGCAAACCCAAGGGAGGAATCAGAAGAACAAGAAAGGGAGAAAGTCAATCAAGGGAGATCACACTCCAATGACACAGAGAGTTGCAAAGAGGAAGGGTTCATTGAACCACAAATTCAGGAAGCTTTTGATGAACAGGATACTCCAACTGTCCAACAACAACCAAGTTCTGAGATCAAGGATGTGAAGGCAGTAGAAACAAGCACCAAAATGAGGATTGTGACCGAGAAACAAAGGATCATATCCATGAAGAAGAGAAGGTCGAAGAACAATCCAACTCCTGAGCCAACAAGCAAGTTCACTCAAGCCAATCACAAGGGAAAGCTTGCTGGAAAGAAGCATTCACAACAAGGGGCACTAACTAGCTCCTTTATCCACTTGAAGTCATTCCTCTTAACAAACTGGAAGAAGAGGAAGAAAGTCAGGAACAGCATGTCAAGCTAATGACGTTAAAGAAGCGCTTGTTGGGAGGCAACCCAACCAAAGGTAGTTTTTCTTTTCTAGTTATTTCAATAAAAGAGTTAAGTAGATTTATCTGTATTGCAAGGAGCTAAGTTTGGTGTTGCACACCAAAACAATTCAAGGGTGAATGTGAGATTCTAAGTTTGGTGTTCCACCAAAAACTTCATTAAAAGCACATTTCTACCTCAGCATGACTAGTCACTAGCTCCAACCAATCAGGGAAACTACTTAAACAATAGTTTAATTTCTAGTCATAGTTTCTTTTTCTAGTTCATAGTTATTTTCTTAATAAAAGCACATGAGGTTTTCTGCATATGATCCAAATTGCTGCATATGGCAAGGAACTAAGTTTGGTGTTCACACACCAATCTAAGTTCAGAGGCCTACAAACATACATGCATGCTAACCAATTCTCAAAGTGCTTGGGGAACAAGCAACTTCTAATAGCTTTGCAGGAAGACAATCAATCTCATGGAAGGAATATACATCATCATCAAAGAGAACACCAAGGCTAGGAAGGACGATGAACAACAAAGAAGATGCTAAAAGGTTGTATTGTCACTTAATTGCTTGTACTTTGAATTGCTGATATTGGAAGTTTGCATGCACCACTGCTTTAAGTTTGAGTCATTGCAGTTTTTGTTTGTCTGTTTGTTTAATTTCCAAATAAGTGATAGTCTAAGTGTCTGGATAAACTTCACTTGCTTAAACAAATGCTTGCCATGCTTGTTCTGTTTCCATAAAATAAAAGAAATGTTTGAACAAAAGTAACTCAATTCCATTTGGTAAGAAATCAAATAAGATTAAGTGGTGGTATGCATGTTTGATTGAATAGTCAGCTCACTAAGAAATAAAGTTAGAATTGTCACTTTTAGTGGAAATTAGGATGCTGTCTATGGATCTTGATGAATAAATGTCTTTGGCCATGAAAAAGAAAGAAGAAGAAGAAGAAAAAGCCACTGAAAAGGGGCAACCAAAAAGCAAAAAAAAAAAAAAAAAAAAAAATTGAGAAAATAAGCTAGGCACCAATGGTTTGAACTTCTGAGACAAATGCCTGTGGTGTTTATGTATTAAGGATATGCTTGGATGAATAGGTTCTGAGGAGTGTTTCAACACTTGGTAACTTGGGTTAACTAACCCGGGATTATCAACCAAAAGTCCATTATCAAGAGCAACCTAAATACAAAACATTTAGTCACACAAAGAGGTGCTGGGTACCAATGTCTCAAGAAAGAATGTGAACTAAAATGCCTGTAGTGGATATGTGTAGTGCACTGATAAGAAAAAGAAAATGCCAAAGGCTTGTGCAACACATGACACTGAGCAACAAGGAGCAAATAAGCTCAAAGAAAAAGAAAAACAAAGAAAAGAAACTTGCCAAGGATATGTGAATAACAAGAGGCCATAGCAGTGTTTTAGTGGAAACATAAAAAGTGACATTCTTACCTAAGAAACAATAAAGTGATGCTGCAACAACTTTCTGCATGAACACCCCATTAATCAATGTCAATTACTTACTGATATGGCTAATGAATTTACTTTCTGTTTCATTCTTTCTTCTCAATAATTCAGAACTTGCTTAGGGACAAGCAAGTATTAAGTTTGGTGTTGTGATGCCAAGGCATCTTAGGCTAGTTTCACTAGCATTTTTTATGTTATTTTTAGTTGTTTTATGCATTTTCTTGAGCCTTAAGTAATCATTTGGGCCAAATAGTCATGCTTGTCTTAAATCATTCAAACATGAAGATTTTTATGCAAATTCCATGAGTTTTTAGTTATATTCCTTGAATGCTATGAATGAAAGAATTCTCATGAATTTTAGCAAGACTTTGATGCAACTGTTTGGATGATTTCAGGGAAGAAGAGGCTAGGCAAGGAAGCAACAAAATCAATAAAGGAAGCTTGAATATCACATGTGGAGTTTAAGTTCCAGTTTAAGCCTAAACTGGAGCTTAAACGCCAAAAATCATGAAGGATAAGAAATGCTGGAATTGAAGTTTAACCTCCAGTTTGACCTCAAACTGGAGGTTAAACGCCAGAATGAGAATGCCACTCAGGAAGGAGTTCCACGTTTAACCTCCAGTTTAACCTTAAACTGGAGGTTAAACGCCAGAATGGGAAAAGCACCAGGGAGCCATTTCCACGTTTAAGCTCCAGTTTGACCTCAAACTGGAGCTTAAACGTGTTCGACCTCCAGGGCTACCTTTTCCATTTCCACGTTTAAGCTTCAGTTTAACCTTAAACTGAAGCTTAAAAGTGTTATATGGAACAGCTTGACCATGCCTTCTTCAAACATAAATAACTTGAGCTACAAAACTCCAAATGAGGTGATTCAAAATGCATTGGAAAGAAGACATCTAGAGCTTTCCAAGCATATATGGCATGCATGGTGGATACTAAAAATTGAGGGAGAAAACAGCCCCGTAATGTGCATAGAAGAGCATAGTACCAACATGCAATCAGGCCAGCTGACCTCTTCACCTTCCATGGAGTATAACTCGAGTTGTAGAGATCCAATTGAGGTGCTTTCAGTTGCGTTAGAAAGCTGACATCCATAGCTTTCCAACGAGGTATAATAGTCTATATTTGGCATCAAATTGGCAAGGTTGACAAGAGAACAAAGTGACGACTCAAGAAAGGGGGTGCAACATTTGAGTGTAGTTTAATGGATCATTATCCTTTTTGGATCAATTATGTCACTCAGCCCTTCAAGCAAGCAAGGCCCATCAACAACACCAAATCAAGGCCACAAGAATCATCTAGAATAGTTTATTTTCATTTGATTGTAATTTCCTTTGAATTTCATTTTCATTTTGTAATTTAGGGAGCCTATTTAAAGGCCTTAGTTTCTGCATTTGGAGGGGGGATTGAAGGGGAATCCAGCCCCTGATGGGGACCTTTGACTTTTTACTTTCACTTTTAGCTAGTTTCCCTTTTCTTCGTAATTGAATTCAGAGCTATGATTCACTAAACCCCCTTTCATTGGGTTAGGGAGCTCTATTGTAATTCAATGAATCAATAATAGTTTATCTTCTTCTTCAATCTTTTCTCTTGAATTTTGTTAGAAAGCTTCTCGATCTAATTCCATTGAGTAGTTGTCTTGGGAAAGAAACTACCCATACTTGGAATCCTTCGGAGCCTTGGGAAAGGAATGGAGGATTCATGCTAGAGAAGCTTTCTCACAGTGAATTGGATTGGGGTTTGGATGGATATTGTGACATGTAATCCTACCAAATTGTGGTTCATGAAACTGTGTGGTATAATCAGTGATCGAGCATCATCTCTTCTTATGAACATTTAAACCAAGGGATTGGGAATTTGTTTGTTTTTAGAGAGAATTGGTGAGCCAAGGGATTGGGATCCAATCATATAAGATTGCCAAGCAAAATTCAATGAATGCATTGGTTGAGGAAGAGATATACATGTTTTGATTCGGAGATTTCAATATCTCCTAAACCCAATGAATTCCCCATTTCTGATTTCCACTTTCTCTTTACATTCTGCAACTCCATTCTTGCAATCACCCCCATTCCCTTTTAATTTCAGCAATTTACATTCTGCTCTTTAATCCATGCAATTTAAGATTCCGCCATTTAATTTTCTTGTCATTTACTTTTCCCGCCAATTTTACATTCCGCAATTCTCATCCCAAATCTTGATTCCGCTCAACTAGAACACACTTCTAATCCGAATTGCTCACTCAACCAATCCTTGTGGGATTCGACCTCACTCTATTGTGAGTTTTTACTTGACGACGATAACCGGTGCACTTGCCGGAAGGAATTTTGCCGATCGTGCAATTTCCTAAATCGTAGCATAACAAGTTTATGTGCATCAGCGACCCAACGCGAATCCCAATTATAACTTTTCTCTTGAGCATCCAATTCAAGGTCCTCCTTTCAATCAACTCCCAATCAAGTTATGGAACTACTCGCTCATTATGTTTGTAAAATCCATGAAATAAGAAAAGGAAATATTGAAAGATCTGATAAATAATAATCAAAAGGATCAATTAAAATAAAATAAGAAATAGTTCTTGTATTAATAAATTCTAAAAATAATCCAATAATAATTCTGAGTAAATAAAGGATATAGAAGAGTAAGTGACAAGTAAGGAAACAAACTAGAGTGATGAAGTCTTGACGGAAGTAATAACTCTTCTTAATATCCCAGTCCAAAAAGCAATAAAATAAAAATCCTAAGAACTATGAATGTGTAGAGAGAAAACCTAGAGGAGGAGTAAAATCAGATCTAAAACTAAAAATTATGCGGAATGAATGTTGTTCTTCTGTCTCTGCATGTTCCCCGGCTCTAATCTGCTTTTCTGGGCCGAAAACTGGGTCAAAACAGGGCCCAAAATTGCCACCAGCAAATTCTGCAGATTCTGCAGATTCTGCAGATCGCGAATGTCACGCGATCGCGTCATCCAGGCGTTCGCGTCATCCAGCGTTTTGCCTTGCCACGCGTGCGCGTCGTCCACACTTTCGCGTCACTTGTTCAGTTTCCAATCCGCGTGGTCGCGTGAGCTATGCGTCCGCGTCACTGCAATTTCCTCTATGTCGCGCGGTTGCGTGAGCCATGCGTCCGCGTCACTTCTCGCTGGTCATCTCCTCCATTTCTTGTGTTCCTTGCATTTTTGCAAGCTTCCTTTCTAATCTCCAAGTCATCCATGCCCTATAAAGCCTGAAACACTTAAGACACAGATCACGGCATCGAATGGAATAAAGGAGACTTAAAATACAAAATTAAAAGTCTCTAGGAAGCAAGTTTTCAACCATGAAGTAATTTTGGAAAGGAATTGTAAATGCATGCTGATGGGAAAATTTGTGGAAAAACTAATTTCCAAAACACCCAAATCTCACCGGCAAGTATACCGGGTCGCATCAAGTAGTAAAACTCACGTGAGTGAGGTCGATCCCACAAGGATTGATGGATCAAGCAACTTTAGTGGGTGATTAGTTTAGTCAAGCTAACATTGAAGTGAATCGTGTGAGATTGTAGCCAACAGAAATTAAATGACAATGAATTTAAAGTTGCAGAATGTAAATTGGCAAGTAACTTAAAGAGCAAGAAATGTAAATTTCAAGAATCTTAAATTGCAAGAAAAGTAAATTGCATTAAATGTAAAGGGGAGTGGGTGCAGAAAAATTAAAGAAAGCAATAGATCAAGCAACTGGAAATTTAAATTGCAGGAAATATAAAAGGAACTGGGTGCTGGGAGCAATGTAAACAGAGAAGTAGAAGATGCAGCAGATTCAAACAGATTTGGAAAATCACTTGAAAAATAAAAACAGAAAGCAGCTTGGCTCAATTGCAAAATCTAAATGAGAGGTTAAAGATCTCAGGAGCTCAATGAGACTAGAAAACAAGTCTAGATCACAATCCCTTCCTTGATCCAACAGCAAACAGATTGAAGAAAAAATAGCGATGAAGGCAGTAAAGAGAGCTTTGATTCAAATCACAATTCACTTGAAAGTTTGCAGAAGAAGAAAACAGAGAGAATTCAAGGTGAGATTGAAACAGAATTTCTTCAATTCTCCACCCAAGATTCAAAACAAAAAGGAAAAACTAAAGGAGAGAGCTCTCTAATCCTCGTGCTCCCTAGTGGAGCCAGCCTTCTACTAAAAATGAAAATGATGCCTTATATAGGCAAAATGAAAATGAAAATGAAATTGAAAACAAATTAAATTTCAAAAATGAAAAATCCTAATCTAACTGATCTTTGTGCCTATAAGTGATGTCAATTGGGCTTTGCTTGCTTTGGAGTGGAATTGGGTTGAAGATGGATTCGGATGGCCTTGGTCTTGAGGAGAAATCTGCGTGCAAATTGGATTGTTGAGCAATTCACGTTTGAGTCAACGTTTGAGGCAAACGTTGACTCAAACGTCTTCGTGAAACCCATTATGCAGATTGGCCCCTTGCTGTCATCCACGTTTGAGTTCACGTTTGAGGTCAAACCTGAGCTCAAACGTCTTGTAATGGCATGATGCAGAATGGGGGTTTACTGTCACTCACGTTTGAGTTCACGTTTGAGGTCAAACGTGAGCTCAAACGTTAAGTCCTCCTGGGTGTGTTTTTGAAGTTCAAGTCTTGGGACGCTTCTTTGTCCTCTTGTCAACGTTGCCAATTTTATGCCCACTATAGACTATTATATATGGTTGGAAAGCTCTGAATGTCAGCTTTTCAGCGCAACTAGAATCACCTCAATTGGACATCTACAACTCAAGTTATGCTCCTTTGAAGAGGACAGGGTTGCTGGCTTTGGTGTGCAACGTTTGAGGCGACGTTTGCCTCAAACGTGGACGAAAACGTCAGGTTTTGGAGGCTCAAATGCATTGTCCATCCCATACTATTATATATTGTTGGAAAGCCCTGAATGTCTACTTTCAAATTCCATTGGAAGCGCATCATTTGGAGCTCCACAGCTCGAGTTATACTCCGTCGAAGGTGTAGAGGTCAGTTGGCCTCACTGCAGGTTGCCACCATGTTCGTTTATGCACATTTCGGGGCAGTTTTCTCCCTCAATTTTAGTGTCCACCATGCAGTGCCATATATTCTTGGAAAGCTCTTGATTCCTACTTTCCATTGCTTTTTGAATCACCTCATTTGAAGCTCTGTAGCTCAAGTTATTCTTGTTGGAAGTATACCCCTTCAGGCTGTGGGGAGCAACATTTCCCAAGGTATTCCTTAGCCAACGTTTGACCTCACGTTTGAGGCAAACGTTGGCGCAAACGTTGAGCTCCTGGGTGGCTGTGCTGATGAAGCTTCCTTGATTTGGTCATGGGCCACGCTTTTAAAAGCGTGGCCTAAGGCTCCAAAGTGTGCTCCAACTTCAAAGTGTGCCCCAAAGCTCTTTTTTTTCTTCTTTTTAGCTTATTTTGTACTTCTTTGCTTCTTTTTCTTCTTATTTCCTACAAAGTTTATCAAATCAAAAGATCAAAGAAATATACCATTTAAGCACCAAAGAATGCAATATTTAAGCACTAATCATTAATTTCTTGTATGAAAAAGCATAGAAAAACATGACATGATGACATGTCATCACAACACCAAACTTAAACCTTGCTTGTCCCCAAGCAAGAAAAGAATCATGCATTAAAGATTGACAATCCAAGGTAAGAAGAGTAGCAACTCAATGTTCATGGTAAGCTAGTTTTCTAAGATGCTACAATCACAAAAGAAATGTAAATGATTGATGCTTCCATCTAGCTCAATTTATGAAATCTTTCTCTTATATTTCTTCCTTGAAACAAGCTTTTGATTTTCTTATTTAGCTTCTCCTTTTGGGTGCTTTGCCCCATGAGTTGATAACAAAGCTATGACTTCTAAATGCTTTGTTTTCAAGTATTACCACTTGATACATAAGCACCACAAGCATTTGATTAGAAGACTTCATTAAGCTCATTTTTTTCTTTTCTTTTCTTGACTCTCTAATCATTGATGCTCAGAGCCTTGAGCTTTGAGGGAGTGCTTTTGCACTTTGAGCCTAACCTTGACTTCTAAATGTTTTGTTTTCAAGCATTTGGCTTGATACATAAACACCACAAGTACTTAGCAAATAAATTGCCATTGGTACTCAGAGCCTTCAGCTTTCTCATTTTTTCCCTTTTTCTTTTCTTGCTTTAATTGTATTTGCCTCTTCAAGGTTTTCATGATTTTCAAAAGATTTCATAAAATGTTCTAGATGAAAACTTCAATTAAATAAAATCCAATGCAATTGAGCAACAATTAATCATACTAGCTTTCCAATACTTGTATGCACATGCTAAACTCTTCTTTAATTCCTTGTTTGTTTATGATCATGATACTTTACTGCTTTAAGCTTTACAAAACTCAAGTTGGTAGTCATAATGGCATGGCAACATGTTATAAATCAATATTCAAGCTATGCTTTATTCATACACACATGTAAACAGAAAAGATGAAGACAATCATGCATTTTAAGCGCTGGAAACAAATGAGGAGAAAAGGAACTCTACAACCTTGTAGTTCATCTTCATTATTGTTGTCCTTTTTCCTCTATTCTTCCTCCTTCCCTTGCCAAACTCAGAATGCTTGCTCATCCTCAAGCAACAATTAGAACAATGGCTAGGGACTAAGATGGATCATGAATGTCTTACACAATGAAAAGTTAGTAGTACATGTGTTCTAAGCAAGCAAAATTAAAGATAATAATCAAGGCACAAGAGACAGAGACATTGTGATTGCAAACTTAAGAAGGTGAGCATAATACTTTGCATAAAGAATAAGTGGCACACCAAACTTAGTATGACACTTTCACTTGGAATTGATGCAAGTATCTTGTAAGGATTGGAAGCAAATTTTATTGCATAGCAACACCAAACTTAGAATGCAATCCTATGTCAATTTATTTGAATTAATACTAAATGAAAAAAAAAGAAAGACTGTTATATGTTAAATACAATCACCAAGTGAATAATCTGTCATGAATAAGGATGTCTTGGTGAAGTATTAACAAGAACAGTTAAACAGCAAATTAAATGAAAGTAAGTAAAGATAGAAAAATGACTAAAGCAAGTAGAATGAAAAAGTGTGAAGTCAAAAGAGAAAATAAAACTGCAGAGGCATTATGATTATGCAGACAAGTAGTGTTGCTTGAATAAATTGCATAGGAAAATAAGTGGCACACCAAACTTAAAATCTTGGTGTGTCACTTTCATTTTTGATTTGATGCAATCATCCAAAAAGATTGAAAACAATTTGTTGCTAGGCAACACCAAACTTAGAATGTAACCATATGCCAATTTATTGAATTTAAACAAAACAAAGAACGAAAACAAAGCAGATAAGAAATGTTACCTACGGTTGGGTTACCTCCCAACAAGTGCTCTTTTAGTGTCATTAGCTTGACATGTTGTTCTTCACTTTCTTCCTCTTCTTCCAGTTTGTTAAGAGGAATGACCTCAAAGGAGGGAAGGATTCAGCTAGTGTCCCTTGTCTTGGCCTTTCCTCAGCAAACTTCCTTTTGCAAATGGCTTGATTGATCTTGCTTGCTGGATTAGGGACAGAATTGGTGTTCTTGCTAGTTGCCTTCACTTCTTTGGATTCAAGACTTGGTTGCTGTGTGATTATTGGAGTTTTGTATTCATCCAGAGCCTTTTGAACTGGTGGTTCCATGAACTCCTCCTTCATGTACTTCTCTGCCTCACTTGAGTTTGGAATGACTTTCTCACTTTCTTGCTCCTCCACTTCCTCTTTTACACTCAACATTTGTTTTAATAGCTCTTTCATGGAGGAGGTTTGTTGATCTTCCCAACATTTCTTCATCTCCTCTTCATATCTTTTAATCTCAGATTCAATTGTTGAGACTTTTTGGTCCGGGGGGTTTGAGGAGGTTGTGAGTGTTCAGGTTCTTTTGTCACCTCAAGTGCAGTTTCATTTTCAACTATTTTCACCACCTCTTTCTTTTTCACTAAAAATTTACTTGACTCAGTAGCCTCTTCCTCTTGTTTTTCCTTCTTCTTCATTGCACTCACCAGTTGGCCTAATTGTGCTTCCATGTTTTTGAGGGAGTTTTCTCGTTCTTTCCAGACTTTCATTGTCTCCCCCTCATATCTTTTGAACATGGTCTCAAGCTTTGAGAGGCTTTGGTTCATGGAAGTTTGTGTGGGTGGTGAGTTTTGAAAGGGGCTTTCTGTTGAAGCATGGTCAAGTGATGATAACTTTGGATGAATATCATATAGAGCATTAGAATTCCCTTCCCAGCCACCATTAGAATCATGACTTGCATCATTTTGTGGTGGAAGGAAATATTCCACATGGTTTTCTTGCTCATCTTGTGTCTCTGAAGCAAATCTCCATGGATTGGAGTGCTTAGAATTTGTATTTTCTTGGTGATATTCCCAGTCACCATTAGAGGTTGGTGATGGTGGGTGATATCCTGAAAAATTTTGTTTGACTGCAAGATGAGTTGAACTCCATTTGTATTTTGCAAAACACAACACCATTGAAAATTGAAATTCATGTCACAGAGACAGAATTTCTTAGTGAGGCAAAAACACAAACACCTTGGTTTCAGTTTAAAACAGAGAACAAAAACAAAAAAAAATGCTTGTTCTAGACTTCTCACCCACTTAATCATTGTTGATCTAAATCAATCCCCGGCAACGGCGCCAAAAACTTGATGGGAAAATTTGTGGAAAAACTAATTTCCAAAACACCCAAATCTCACCGGCAAGTATACCGGGTCGCATCAAGTAGTAAAACTCACGTGAGTGAGGTCGATCCCACGAGGATTGATGGATCAAGCAACTTTAGTGGGTGATTAGTTTAGTCAAGCTAACATTGAAGTGAATCGTGTGAGATTGTAGCCAACAGAAATTAAATGACAATGAATTTAAAGTTGCAGAATGTAAATTGGCAAGTAACTTAAAGAGCAAGAAATGTAAATTGCAAGAATCTTAAATTGCAAGAAAAGTAAATTGCATTAAATGTAAAGGGGAGTGGGTGCAGGGAAATTAAAGAAAGCAATAGATCAAGCAACTGGAAATTTAAATTGCAGGAAATATAAAAGGAACTGGGTGCTGGGAGCAATGTAAACAGAGAAGTAGAAGATGCAGCAGATTCAAACAGATTTGGAAAATCACTTGAAAAATAAAAACAGAAAGCAGCTTGGCTCAATTGCAAAATCTAAATAAGAGGTTAAAGATCTCAGGAGCTCAATGAGACTAGAAAACAAGTCTAGATCACAATCCCTTCCTTGATCCAACAGCAAACAGATTGAAGAAAAAATAGCGATGAAGGCAGTAAAGAGAGCTTTGATTCAAATCACAATTCACTTGAAAGTTTGCAGAAGAAGAAAACAGAGAGAATTCAAGGTGAGATTGAAACAGAATTTCTTCAATTCTCCACCCAAGATTCAAAACAAAAAGGAAAAACTAAAGGAGAGAGCTCTCTAATCCTCATGCTCCCTAGTGGAGCCAGCCTTCTACTAAAAATGAAAATGATGCCTTATATAGGCAAAATGAAAATGAAAATGAAATTGAAAACAAATTAAATTTCAAAAATGAAAAATCCTAATCTAACTGATCTTTATGCCTATAAGTGATGTCAATTGGGATTTGCTTGCTTTGGAGTGGAATTGGGTTGAAGATGGATTCGGATGGCCTTGGTCTTGAGGAGAAATCTGCGTGCAAATTGGATTGTTGAGCAATTCACGTTTGAGTCAACGTTTGAGGCAAACGTTGACTCAAACGTCTTCGTGAAACCCATTATGCAGATCGGCCCCTTGCTGTCATCCACGTTTGAGTTCACGTTTGAGGTCAAACGTGAGCTCAAACGTCTTGTAATGGCATGATGCAGAATGGGGGTTTGCTGTCACTCACGTTTGAGGTCAAACGTGAGCTCAAACGTTAAGTCCTCCTGGGTGTGTTTTTGAAGTTCAAGTCTTGGAACGCTTCTTTGTCCTCTTGTCAACGTTGCCAATTTCATGCCCACTATAGACTATTATATATAGTTGGAAAGCTCTGAATGTTATCTTTCCAACGCAACTAGAATCACCTCAATTGGACATCTAAAACTCAAGTTATGCTCCTTTGAAGAGGACAGGGTTGCTGGCTTTGGTGTGCAACGTTTGAGGCGACGTTTGCCTCAAACGTGGACGAAAACGTCAGGTTTTGGAGGCTCAAATGCATTGTCCACCCCATACTATTATATATTGTTGGAAAGCCCTGAATGTCTACTTTCCAATGCCATTGGAGGCGCATCATTTGGAGCTCCACAGCTCGAGTTATACTCCATCGAAGGTGTAGAGGTCAGTTGGCCTCACTGCAGGTTGCCACCATGTTCGTTTATGCACATTTCGGGGCAGTTTTCTCCCTCAATTTTAGTGTCCACCATGCAGTGCCATATATGCTTGGAAAGCTCTTGATTCCTACTTTCCATTGCTTTTTGAATCACCTCATTTGAAGCTCTGTAGCTCAGGTTATTCTTGTTGGAAGTATACCCCTTCAGGCTGTGGGGAGCAACATTTCCCAAGGTATTCCTTAGCCAACGTTTGACCTCACGTTTGAGGCAAACGTTGGCGCAAACGTTGAGCTCCTGGGTGGCTGTGATGATGAAGATTCCTTGATTTGGTCATGGGCCACGCTTTTAAAAGCGTGGCCTAAGGCTCCAAAGTGTGCTCCAAAGCTCTTTTTTTTCTTCTTTTTAGCTTATTTTGTGCTTCTTTGCTTCTTTTTCTTCTTATTTCCTACAAAGTTTATCAAATCAAAAGATCAAAGAAATATACCATTTAAGCACCAAAGAATGCAATATTTAAGCACTAATCATTAATTTCTTGTATGAAAAAGCATAGAAAAACATGACATGATGACATGTCATCACATGCTAATCATATGAATAAGTGGGTAAAGATTTGATAAAACCACACAATTAAGTACAATATAAACCATAAAATAATGGTTTATCAACCTCCCCACACTTAGATATTAGCATGTCCTCATGCTTAGTTGAAGGAGATAAAATAAATGAGTAGGAACATGTAAAACTCATGCAATGCAATGCAACCTATATATGTGAATGCAACTATATGATTATTGTCCACTTGGTCAAAAGTAAATAAGATCTTTAAGAAAATTACAAATCAAATTCCACTAATTCAATTCTTATACAATAAGAGCAGATAAAAATGCAAGAAGGTAGCTCATGAAAGCAGGGAACATAGAATTTAAGCATTGAACCCTTACTGATGATGTATGTATGCTCTAATCTCTCTAGTGTATAAGGTAATCACTCTATCCTTCTCTAATCATGCTTTCTAAATTTTTTTTGTTCTTCTCCTAACCAATCAACAACATTTAATATACCAATGCAAACATCATGAGGTCTTTTCAAGGTCGTAATGGGGCCAAGGTATGGGTAAGGGTACATGTATATGGCTAAGTAAGCTTATAGATTGAATCTTTAATTAACCCAAGCTTTCACCTAACACACATATATATTCTTTATAGCTTAAATTTCACACCTAGCTACCCAAAATTTTCTTTTCACATTCCTTACTCATGTATCAACTTTTATTTTAATTTTATCATACATGCATTGATCTTTGAATTCTTAACTTAACATTGGGGTAACTTTGTCCCCTTATTTAATTATTGAATATTTTTTTTTGAATCATAAATATAAACGTAGTTTATCAATGCACACAGATTTTTAATTTTTATGGTTTAACATGAGTAGGCACCCAAATTCCCATTATATTATCATGACACATTCCCTTATTATCTTTTGTTCCCACAATTTTTCCATACTCAATTAACACACAATTCTATTTTAAGCTAACCAAAGATTCAATTGGGATATAAAATTGTTTTTCTGCTTAAGGCTAGTGATGTGGTAAAGTAAAGAACAAATGGGATTTAAAAGCTCAAAGTGGCTAACAAAGGTAACTTAAGGGGTAGGCTTAATTTGGATAAGTGAGCTAAACAAATAATGGCCTCAATCATATGCAAGCATATAAATATATTAAACATTGGACATATAGGATGAAACAAAATATAAATTACAATTATAGAGAAGTAAACACACAAGAATAAAATAATTATGGTTAAATAATGTAACCATGTATGAAGGCTCAAATCTCACAGGTTGTGTGTTCTTTAGCTCAAAAACCATGTTCCAAATACAACTTCAAGCAAATTTAACATAAAAGTTTTTATTAAAATTAGTGAAAATTTTGTTCTAAAAATAGGGTCTTAGAAGAAACTTATTGTCTTTTCAATCAAGTAGAACATGCATGCAACTAATCTATTATTATGCAATGTATCCTATTCTACAAAATAAAAACTAACTAAATAACCTATTTTATTGGTGTTAGGGAAGAGAAATTACCTCCGGAAGTCAGGTACTGACCGACCTCCCCACACTTAAGGCTTTGCACCGTCCTCGGTGCCATCTGTCAGGAACAAAGGTGGGCTGGTAGCAGTATCTCCACAGTCGGGACCATCATGGCTCCCTGTGCTGGTAAAGGAAGTGGAGTCTGGGGTGTCTGAGTCTCTGTATTTTCCTTTAAGTAGCTCCTTGAGGTATGTGAATCGGCGCTTGTTACGGTGCTCTCGTAGCTTTGCTTTGTGTTCCTGCCGATCCAACCTTTCAAGTATCTGATGGAGCAGTTGATTGGTTGTAGGTGCTTGTGGTGTTAAAGGAGGAATGTCTTCAGCCGGTTCAGTAGGCTGGCTTGTAGTGGCTGCTGGAGGTCTGATATATTTCCCGTTAGGGACATACTGATCATCCCGTGGGAGCATGGCTTTGGTGTCCCCAGCTCTGTAGGAGACTCCGGTTGTTGAGACAAGATCTGAAACCAAGGCAGGAAAAGGTAAGTTGCCCACAATTTGTACGTGTCCCATGGCATTCCAGATGTGTCTTGGTAGGTTCAGAGGCTGGTCTGTAAGGATGCACCACAGTAGAACGGCCAAGTCTGCAGTGAAGGAGGACTCGTGAGTGCTCGGAAAGACATAATGGGACATGATCTGTGCCCATACGCGAGCCTCCAAGGTAAGTGCAGAAGCCAATATTCCCTTAGGACGAGAACGATGGTATCCGTAGATCCATCTGCTGCCAGGTAGGGCGATAACTCTGAGAACAGCGTCCTAGTCAAATTAGTACATCTGTCGCTTGAGTGCGGCTTCTTGAAATGAGTCCAGTCCTTCTGGAGTAGGGAGAAGATCTAAAGCTCGTTGAATGGCCTCTTCTGTAATGGGGACTTGCTTCTGACGGACATAGACAGACTGCAGGGTTGGCAGGTGGGAATTGGAGTAGAACTCGACTACCCAAGAAAGATTAACCTGCCGTGGCTGTCTCCGTAGGAAACCCCATTGTCTTTGTTCAATTTGCGGCTCAACAAATTCAGCAATATGGGTCGGGAGGATAAGAAGGTATTCCTTGTTGTAACTCCTTTCTGCCAGGATAGGAAACATCTGCTCACAGAAGCGATTAGGATATCGCACAGTGTCCTTTGCTAGGAAGGCTTTCTCCTTTTCATCAACCTTTATAATCCTCTTAATTCTTTTTGTTGAGGGCTTAATTGCAGTCGAAGATGGTTCTGCCACTAATGCTTTCTTTGTTCCTCTTCTTGCTGGAGGTTTGGGAGTAGCTTTCTCCTTGCCTTTCTTGGTGGCCATCCTAAAAGGGAGAAAAGAGAAAGTATGTCAAAATGTCAAGGGATAGAGCAAGGAAGAGAACGGGAAAGGTGGTAATTAATGCACATTAAAAGGTAAATGATGTTAACACATGGTCATGACTACATGTGAAAAATCATAAATGGAAATATAGGAAGTGCATATGATGACAATTAAATGCAAGGTGTTTATTGGCATGCAGGCAAAGGCATGAGTAGCATAGAGCATGCATTCAATGTCCATGGTGGATTACCAATCCTTTCAAACTGATAATTTGTTTGTATTGACAATTATATTAAATGAATAAAATATAAAAAAGGTTTTGTGAGAAGCAAGCATTTAGAGTAGTAGGATAAAAGAAATCCAAAAATAGGGCACAATGTCATAAGGGCATTTTCACAAACACATAGCATGCATGGTAGGTAAGCAGTTGAAAATAATAAGTTGAACATGCAAGTAACCCTTTAAAAATTGATATATAATTGCCAAACAATTTTGCAACAATCCACAAGCATATCATAAGAAACAATGACCCAAATAAATTTTTAACACCAAATAAAAGAGAAAGAAAGAAAAAGAAAGCATGAATAATGAAAATAAAAAGAGAAGAAAAAGACAATATAAAAACAAGAATAGAGAAGTAAGGAGGGAAGAAGAAAAGAAAAACCTTGTTAATGGTGGTGAGAGAGAGAAAGTAGAGAGTGAGAAAGAAGGAAGAAATAAGGGGGAAAAGAAAAATAGGATTTGGGGAAGAGAAAGATAAGATATTTTGGCATATTAGGTTGAGCTGTGTGGCGCCAGCGACGCGGACGCGTGGGGTATGCGTTCGCGCCGTTGGCGTTTAGATGGGTCGACGCGGTCGCGTCGGTCATGCGGTCGCGTGACATGATTGGTGCGAGTGGCGCGAAGGCAGCCTCGCACTCGCACAACTCTCTGTTCAAAACTTATTATTGCCAAGTATTTGGGTGACGCGGTCACGTGGTTGACGCGATCGCGTGGGTGGCCAATATTGGGATATGACGCGAATGCATGGGGCACGCGTTCGTGTAGTAGGGCTGTGCGTCCAGCGCCACTCCAGCACCACTCTAGCCCAACTTTCTGCCATGCACCCTCTTTTTTACGTCGATTTCAGGTCACGCGTCCGCGTGGGTGACGCGGACGCGTGGGGTGATTTGTGCCAAAGGCACGCCTCCAGCCACACTCTCGCGTGACTCTCTGTTCGATTTCTTATTCTTTCTGAGCCACCTGTGACGCAGACACGTCAGCGACGCTGTCGCGTCGCGTGCTCCCCCTCTCCTTTTTTTTTAAATAAAAATATGCAAAAGCAGATGCAAACTAAATGTGCTAATAAAGAGAAGAGTTATTGAAAAATAAAACTAAGAATAAAGAAAGGAACGATCATACCATGGTGGGTTGTCTCCCACCCAGCACTTTGCTTTAACGTCCTTAAGTTGGACGCTCCACTAGCTCAGTCTTCTACAGTGGGTGGATCCTCCAAGAGGAAGATCTCGAGCTTCTTGGGTTTCGTCGCCTTCTCACCATGATATAGCTTTAAGCGATGCCCGTTGACTTTGATGAATTTAGAGCTTGAAGGATGACTCAGATGGAAGACTCTGTATGGCTCAGCTTTCTCTACTCTATATGGACCTTCCCATCTTGATCTTAACTTGCCTGGCATGAGTCTCAGTCTAGAGTTGTAAAGGAAGACAAAGTCCCCAGGTTGGAACTCTCTCCTCTTGATGTGCTTATCATGCACAGCCTCGTCTTTTCCTTGTACAGCCTTGAGTTCTCATAAGCTTTTAGGCGAAGGCTTTCTAATTCTTGCAGTTGCAACTTCCTTTCAGCTCCGGCTTTCTCAAATCCCATATTGCACTCCTTTACTGCCCAAAAGGCTTTGTGCTCGACCTCTACTGGGAGGTGACAGGCCTTTCCATAAACTAAGCGGAAGGGACTCATCCCAATGGGTGTCTTGTATGCAGTTCTGTATGCCCAGAGTGCATCTTGTAGCCTGGTGCTCCAGTCTCTTCTATGAAGTTTGACTATCTTCTGCAATATACTCTTTATCTCTCTGTTAGACACCTCAGCTTGCCCATTAGTCTGGGGATGATAGGCTGTTGCCACTTTATGAACTATCCCGTGCTTTTTCAATAATCCTGTTAGTTTCTGGTTACAAAAATGGGTGCCTTGATCGCTCACGATTGCTTGTGGTGATCCAAAGCGACAAATAATGTGGTTTCTAACAAAGGAAACAACAGTGTTAGCATCATCAGTGTGGGTAGGAATTGCTTCCACCCATTTAGAAACGTAATCTACAGCTAACAATATATAAAAATGACCATTAGAATTAGGGAATGGACCCATGAAGTCAATGCCCCAAACATCAAAAATTTCACAGAAAAGCATAGTTTGTTGAGGTATCTCATCCCTCTTGGATATATTTCCAAACCTTTGGCATGGGGAGCAAGATTTACAAAATTCAGCAGCGTATTTAAAAAGAGTAGGCCACCAGAATCTACAGTCTAAAATTTTTCTAGCTGTTCTTTGAGGGCCAAAATGTCCTCCACTCTCAGATGAGTGGCAGGCCTCTAAAATGGACTGGAATTCTGATTGAGGCACACACTGTCTAATTACCTGGTCAGTGCCACATCTCCATAAATATGGGTCATCCCATATATAATATTTGGACTCGCTTTTCAGCTTGTCTCTTTGATGCTTAGTAAAGTTTGGAGGAAAGGTGTGGCTAACTAGATAATTATCTACAGGCGCATACCAAGGGACTACTTCAGATACTGCTTGTAAGTTATCAAACGGGAAATTATCATTTATAGGAGTGGCATCATCCTTAATGTGCTCAAGGCGACTCAAGTGGTCTGCCACTAGATTCTGGTTACCACTCCTATCCTTAATTTCTAAATCAAATTCTTGTAGTAGCAGTATCCAACGTATAAGCCTTGGTTTGGACTCCTTTTTAGCTAATAAATACTTTAGAGCTGCGTGGTCTGAGTACACTACTACTTTAGTACCAAGTAAATAGGCTCGGAATTTATCTAGAGCAAAAACAATAGCAAGAAGCTCTTTCTCAGTAGTAGTGTAATTAGACTGAGCTGTGTCTAAAGTCTTACACGCATAAGCAATTACAAAAGGGTCCTTACCGTCACGCTGAGCCAGTACTGCTCCTACTGCATGGTTGGAAGCATCTTACATGATTTCAAATGGCTAGCTCCAGTCTGGTCTTCTCACAATTGGAGCTTAAGTCAGGGCAGTCTTCAGCTTATCAAACACTTGTTTGCAATCCTCACTGAACTCGAACTCAATATCCTTCTGCAGTAGTCTGGATAAGGGTAGTGCTACCTTACTAAAGTCCTTAATGAATCTCCGTTAAAAACCTGCATGGCCAAGAAACGAACAGACTTCCCTCACAGAGAAGGGGTAAGGTAAACTAGAAATAACATCCACCTTTGCTGGATCCACAGAAATGCCAGTATTAGACACAACATGTCCTAGTACAATCCCTTGTTTTACCATAAAGTGACATTTTTCAAAATTCAATACAAGGTTTGTACTGACACATCTCTCTAATACTCTAGATGAAATATCTAAGAAAAGGCTAAAGGAATCACCATAAACACTAAAATTATCCATAAAAACTCCATACAGTCCTCAATAAGGTTAGAGAAAAGACTCATCATGCACCTTTGGAAAGTAGCTAGTGCATTACACAAGCCAAAGGGCATTCTCTTATAAGCATAAGTTCCAAAAGGACATGTAAAAGTAGTCTTTTCCTGATCTTCAGGAGCTATATGAATCTGGAAATAGCCTGTGTAACCATCTAAAAAGCAATAATGTGATTTACCTGACAGGCGATCCAGCATTTGATCAATGAATGGAAGGGGGTAGTGATCCTTACGAGTGGCCTGGTTGAGGCGCCTGTAATCAATGCAGACTCTCCAAGCGTTCTGTACTCTGGTTGCTATGAGCTCTCCATGCTCATTCTTCACTGTAGTGACTCCAGACTTCTTGGGTACCACTTGTACTGGGCTTACCCATTCACTGTCTGAGATAGGGTAGATGATATCCGCCTCAAGTAGTCTGGTCACTTCCTTTTTGACAACCTCCAAGATAGTGAGATTCAGTATTCTCTGGGGTTGACGAACAGGCCTAGCTCCCTCTTCTAAAAATATTCTGTGCTCACAAACTTGAGGGTTGATGCCTTCTATGTCTGCCAAGCTCTATCCAATTGCCCTTTTGTGTTTCCTCAATACACTGAGTAGCTGCTCTTCTTGTTGGGAAGTGAGTTCTCTTGCAATAATAATTGGAAACTTCTGCTTGTCTTCAAGGTAAGCATACTTGAGGTGTGGAGGGAGGGGCTTCAATTCTAATTTCTGCTCATGGTCAGGCTCTGGATTATCTGGGGCTGGTGATAGTGGCAAAGGACCTTCATTGTCCTCTGAAAGTGTCCCCACACTTGGACCTTGTGCTGTGTACTTCTCTTCTAACTCCTCCTGGTGAACTTCAGCCACGGTTTCGTCTATGATGTCACACTGGGAGATAGAAAAGTCATCCAGAGGGTGCTCCATAGCTCCATTTAAACTGAATTTCACTATTCTGCCATCTATTTCAAAGGAATAAGTTCCTGAAAATGCGTCCAGCTTGAACTTTGAAGTCTTCAGGAATGGTCTTCCAAGCAGGATTGATGATGGCTTTCCTGAGTCATTAGGGGGGCATTTCTAGGATATAGAAGTCAATGGGAAATGTGAGTCCCTTAATGCTCATTAATACGTCTTCAGCAATTCCAACTACTGTAATTATGCTTTTATCTGCTAACACAAAACGAGCTGCCGACCTTTTTAAGGGAGGAAGCCTCAAAGTATCATATATAGACAAAGGTATTATAATAACACTTGCTCCTAAATCACACATGCAGTCAGAAAATATCACACCACCAATAGTACAATTAACCATACATGGGTCTGGATCACTACATTTTTCAGGTATACCTCCCATTAAAGCAGATATAGAACTACCTAAAGGAATAGTTTCTAATTCATTAATTTTGTCTTTATGTATACATAAATCTTTTAGAAACTTTACGTATTTAAGTACCTGCTGAATAACATCAAAAAGGGGAACAGTTACCTCAACCTTTTTGAATATTTCTACCATTTTGGGATCAAGTTCCATCTGCTTCCTGGGCTTCCTTGCAATTTGTGGAAATGGAATAGGGAGGACGTTTCCTGCAGGGTCTGCCTCCTTTGGTGCTTCCTTCTGTGGTTGAGCGTCTACTTCTTCACCCATATCTTGTATCTCCTCTTCCTCTTCAACATCCTCTACTTCTACCACATCTTCAGCTGAGGCGTGTTCTGATAGAATTGGCTCCTCCTGATTCCTCTCTTGTCGTGTGGTTCTGGACCTTAGGGTGATGGCATTGATGCCACCGTTTGGATTGGGCAATAGTTGAGAGAGGATTCCGCTGGAGCTCAAAGGCTGGTTGTTGGAATTATTTAGTGTTCCAATCTGTGATATGAGAGCTTGTAAGGTAGAGTTCAGACCATTTAGAGTAGAAGTAAGGATGTTTTCCATGGCCTGCTGTCTCCGATCAATAGATTGTAGTAACTCATCATTAGAAGATGAAGAGGAATAAGTGATCTGAGAGGTCTGCTGTTGGTTGTGCTGTGGTCCTTGAAATTGCCTCAAGTGAGGTGCTCTGTAAGGCTAGTTTTACTGCCTGTTTTTGTTATTTTTCCACCTCTGATTTCCCTGATTGTCTCTGACACCTCTGTTATTGTTGTCCTTCCAATTCTGGTTAGAATTATCTCTCCAAACCTGGTTAGAATTGTCCTACCATCCATGGTTATAACTGCCACCTTGATTGTATCCTTGATTGGGGCGGTCATAAAAGTTATGAGTGGCTGCTATAGTGTTGTCTTCCTGCTGGAGCTACGGACATTCATCAGTATAATGGCTATAATCAGCATAGATCCCGCACACTCTCTGTGGAACCAACTGTTGGCTTTGCTGTAGTGGAGAGGGCTGAGCTTGCTAAGCTTGTTGTTGACTCAACTGCATCTGCTTAGTAAGTTGGTCATTTCGCAGATACTCTGAGTTAGAGCAGTAGTCTCTCTGCTAGAGGATACTTCTGCAATAGCTTTTGACCGGCTTTATTTCTGCCTGTGATTCCTAGTAGATTCAGCTAAGTCGCTGATCAATTGCATGCCTCATCAGTGGTCTTATAATTTTTCATAGACCCATTGCTAGCACTTTCCAATGTGGTCTTATCTTGGGGCCTCATGCCCTGTGTGACGTAGCCGAGCAACACTATCTTGTCAATCATATAGTGGGAGGCATGCTTCCAGAAGGTTGTTGAAGCGCTCCCAGTATTCATAGAGAGTCTCGGATTCGTCCTGAACAATCATGGAAATGTCTTTCCTTAGTTTATCAGTATCTTCAGCTGGAAAGAATTTTTCCAAAAATTCTCTTCTAAGTGTATCCCAGTCAGAAATAGTTGCTGCTGGTTGAGTGTAGTACCACTCTCTTGCCTTTCCCTCAAGAGAGAATGGGAAAGCTTTTAATAAAATAGAAGTTTCATCTGCACCATCGCGCCTGACAGTAGAACAGGCTGCTTGGAAATTCCTCAGGTGCTTGATAGGCTCTTGAGCAGGTAAGCCATGAAACTTAGGCATCAAGTTGAGTAGTGCAGTCTTTATTTCAAAATCTGTGGCCACTGTTGGGTGATGCGCTTGAAACGGTTGCATTGTGAAATTAGGGGCTCCAGCCTCTTGGATAGTAACTCTCCTAGGTTCTGCCATGTCACTTGCACGTGAATCAACCAAATCAGTAGAACGGGGGCTTGTTTCTTCCTCAAGTGACGTTTCAGATCCGCCCTCAGAGAGGACTAATCGACGCCAAGCTTGCCTTATACGTGAAATAGTTCTTTCAATCTCAGAGTCAAATACTGGCAAGCTTGGATCAGGAAGTGAACGCGTCATTTAACGAAAGAAACATGCAGCTCATAGTAGCAAAAAAATAAAATAAAATGCAAATAAATAAATTCCAATCAATAACTTAGCACTCTATTGCAACTCCCCGGCAATGGCACCAAAAATTGACGTGGCGGAAATTGGTGAGTTAAGAATTTGTTATAAGAGATACATTTCAAGTACAGTTCTTAACCAACCAAAAATCCACTTATCAATTTAGAAGGGTTGTCAGAAAATTAAAATTAAAATACTGGGAGTATGAATCCCAGGTCATCTCCCAACGAGTTGTAGAAAGGTGTGCTATTTTATTAATCAGATATTTTCTAAAAAATGGTTTGAGTTGATAAACAAGAAATTAAATTGGAGAATTTATGTAATTTAAATAAAAACCTTGACCGGGAGTAAATTAGTTGGAAGCCCTATCCTTGATGGAGTTCTCTCAAGATCAATTGATAATTGAAGGTTATCTGCTCAGTTATCCTTTACCGGATAAAGGAAAGTCAAGCAAGTTGGAAGTCAGTTTCTATTCACAAGTTCTAATCCTCTCCCTTGGGAAGGATTAGTGTCAGTGATTAGATGGCGACCCAATGCGAATCCCAATTATAATTTTTTTTCTTGAGCATCCAACTCAAGGTCCTCCTTTCAATCAACTTCCAATCAAGTTATGGAACTACTCGCTCATTATGTTTGTAAAATCCATGAAATAAGAAAAGGAAATATTGAAAGACATGATAAATAATAATCAAAAGGATCAATTAAAAATAAAATAAGAAATAGTTCTTGTATTAATAAATTCTAAAAATAATCCAATAATAATTCTGAGTAAAAAAAGGATATAGAAGAGTAAGTGACAAGTAAGGAAACAAACTAGAGTAATGAAGTCTTGACGGAAGTAATAACGCTTCTTAATATCCCAGTCCAAAAAGCAATAAAATAAAAATCCTAAGAACTATGAATGTGTAGAGAGAAAACCTAGAGGAGGAGTAAAATCAGATCTAAAACTAAAAATTATGCGGAATGAACGTTGTTCTTCTGTCTCTGCATGTTCCCTGGCTCTAATCTGCTTTTCTGAGCCGAAAACTGGATCAAAACAGGGCCCAAAATTGCCCCCAGCAAATTCTGCAGATTGCGCATGTCACGCGATCGCGTCATCCAGGCGTTCGCGTCATCCAGCATTTTGTCTTGCCACGCGTGCGCGTCGTCCACGCCTTCACGTCACTTGTGCAGTTTCCAATCCGCACGGTCGCGTGAGCTATGCGTCCGCGTCACTGCAATTTCCTCTATGTCGTGCGATCGCGTGAGCCATGCGTCCGCATCACTTCTCGCTGGCCATCTCCTCCATTTCTTGTGTTCCTTCTATTTTTGCAAGATTCCTTTCTAATCTCCAAGTCATTCATGCCCTATAAAGCCTGAAACACTTAACACATAGATCACGGCATCGAATGGAATAAAGGAGACTTTAAAATACAAAATTAAAAGTCTCTAGGAAGCAAGTTTCAACCATGAAGTAACTTTGGGAAGGAATTGTAAATGCATGCTAATCATATGAATAAGTGGGTAAAGATTTGATAAAACCACACAATTAAGCATAATATTATAAACCATAAAATAATGGTTTATCAGGATGCTACAATGGGCTGTGGAATTACTCGAGTTTGACCTTAAATATGAAACTCGTACTACAATCAAATCTCAATACTTGTCCAACTTCTTGGCCGAATACACTAGTGAACAACAAAAAAATCCAACAACTTGGTATTTGTATGTGGATGGATCATCAAATAAAGCTAGTAGTGGAGCAAGAATTATTCTTGAGAATGAAGAAGGAACTCAAGTAGAGCTCTCGTTAAAACTCGAGCTTCCAGCCTCCAACAACCAAGCCGAATACGAAGCCATGCTTGTTGGCTTAAAGCTAGCTAAAGAAGTCGAAGCATCAAAAGTCACAGTATTTAAAGTGACTCCCAAGTGATAACCTCTTACATAAATCAGAATTACCAAGCTAAAAATCCTAACATGAAGAAGTACTTAGAGAAAACACTGGAGTAACTCAGACAATTTCAGGAAACAGAGGTCAAACATATAACTCGAGAACTCAATTACCGAGCTGATGCCCTCTCTAAATTGGCTAGCAATAAGTCAGGGGGCAACAATAAAAGCCTGATCCATGAAACTCTTCCTACACTATCAGTGCCTAAAGAAATCGACAAGTTGGATGCACTGACAATCTCTAATCTAAACTTAGGTTGGATGACTCCTATTATCGAATATCTCAAATTTGATATCATTCCTAAAGAAGAAAGGGAAGCATGAAGACTCATAAGAAATCACAAAATTATACCCTGGTTCACAACGTTCTCTATAGAAGAGGAATATTTACACCCTTACTGAAGTGCATCTCGACCTCCAAAACTAAAGAGGTCCTAGAAGAAATTCACAGTGACATCTGTGGAAATTACCTAGGAGCACGGTCACTAGCTAAGAAAGTGATATGAGCTGGCTTCTTTTGGCTGACATTGCATAAGGAAGCGGCTGACTTCATTAAAAGGTGCCCGCCTTGCCAAATGCATGTCAATTTCCATGTGGCATAAGAAGTGCTTATTAGTGTCACCTCACCATGCCCTTTTGTAAAATGGGGTTTGGACCTGCTCCGACTGTTTTCTCAAGCACCCAGACAAGTGAAATACCTCATAGTTAGGATTGATTGTTTCACTAACTGGATTGAAGCAGAACCTTTGGCAACCATTATAGGCCAAAGAAGTCAGAGATTTCCCTACAAAAATATTGTCACCAGATTTAAGGTCCCATACTCTATCATTAAGGACAATGGTACTCAATTTACCGACTCGACCTTCAGAAATTTGGTGGCAAGTCTCAAGATTAAGCACCAATTTACATCGATAGAGCACTCTCAAGCCAATGGACAAGCAAAAGTTGCGAATAAAGTCATATTGGCTGGGCTCAAAATAAGACTACAACATGCAAAAGGAACACAGGTGGAAGATATCACCCAAGTTTTATGGGTGTATCAGACAACTCCCCACTCCACAACTGGAGAATCTCCGTACTGACTTGCTTTTTATGGCATAGAAGCCATGATCCCTATTGAAGTAAATGGAGAGAGAACCCAAGGGTAAGGTTCTACAATGAAGTAGAAAACATCCAAGCTCAAAAAGAAGAACTCGACCTCCTCCTAGAAGTCCGAGAACAAGCTCGGATAAGAGAGAAAATGTTGAAACAAAGGATGTCTACAAGGTACAACAAGAAAGCCATCGGAAGAAACTTCACTATGAACGACCTCATACTTATCAGAAATGACATCAGAGTATAGAAGTCGGGCAAAGAAAAGTTGGCTGCGAATTTAAAAGAACCTTACAAGATCACTGAAGGGAACGAGCTCCCAAGGTCATGGCACGCATGCAATATGAAGAGATACTACAACTAGAAAAGCGCACATCACTCTTTGGTGTACTCTTTTTTCCAACTTCATGGTTTTTTTTCTAAAATGGGTTTACCTGAAAAGGATTTTAACGAGGTATCATAGCAAGGGCTAGTAATTAAAAATATAAAAACTCTTAGTATTAGAATAGCATTTGTAAATCATTTTTCATCAATGATAATTTATCTCATTTTCTACAAATTAATTTTTCTACTGCACACACCGATTTAAGCTCGACAAAGAGCAAAAATCATTGCCCGACCTAGATGGTTGGCAAGATAAAGCGACGAGATCCAAATTAGTATAAGAAGTTATATAAGTAGATCGTGGTCCGACCTCATTAAGCTGCTTGTACAAAAACAAGTTAGCAAAAGAGGCAAGTCTAAAACGAATTGCAAAAGTAACTTGATAAAAGGCCGATCTATTAAGGTCGGATTTAAGTCTCGAAAGTAAACTATCGTCTGACTCCACAACATTTCGTTCAAAAAGATCTAAACAAAGTATCCAAGAAATTCCTCAACACTTACTGACTCCCAAAAAGAGGATAGCATCCTCGAATAACAAAAAGTTTGTTAAGTTATGTTTGATAAAACAAACTAAAGCGCGACATGCAAGTCAAGCAATGGTACAAAAAAACACTTATAAACCTTAAAATAAGTGTGATATGCAAAAGTTAAAGAACTTAAAAAAGACCCTAAAAAGATCGACGGAAACAAAATCATAGTAAAGAAAGTGAAAAATTAAGAGAGACAAAGCAGAAGCATAGAAGATGAAATGGAAAAAGAGAAAAAAAGAAAATGGCAACGTTTATATATATATATCCACTAGGGGAAAAATGGTATATTTACCCATCATTTAATGACAGGTGCAGTTACGAAGGTAATTGAAAAGATGAGCAAATGATTATGAAAAGACGAAATATTCAGATTCAAAAATGCGTCAAATGTCCGACCTAGCCCCAAGAAAGGTGGTATACTCGACGTGATGAACTGAAATCCACAAAAATTCAAGACCAACTTGGAATGCTTAAGTTTGAACCAAAGAGGCTCGGCTTCGAGTAGGGGCATTGTTCATACCCTGGCCCACTACTTAGCCAGGCCCAAAATGAATACAGCCCAATCTACATATGTTGTCTAGACCAGCATCTACCCAACCTCATAGAGGTCGGACACTGTGGCAGGGGCTTAGTCCTTCTTATATAAATCAGTAACTAACCTCCTCAATATCTCCTATTAATCTAGAAAGGAAATCTTAACAACCTCCTTAATAAAGGAAAAACGACTACCCACATCAATGGTGGAACTACTCAAAGGGTGGTTATTGACCCTACATCTACACTTATAAATACCCTGACATCCTCAGGTATAATTCGAACCCAATCTACTAGACACCTACTTAAACCCTTTCTAACTTAAGCATCGGAGTCCCTTGTAGGTACCATGATGTGAAGGATTTATACCGGTTTGGAATTTAACAAAATAATTTCGTTGTCAGTATAGCCCAAACTGATAATCGATCCTCAAATCAAAGTTTAATTTTTGGTTGTCACAAGTCCAACCCAATAAAAATAACCGAGAGTATTAGTTCTCAGGTTGTTTCTCAAAGAAATTGCAGTGAGGTGTGCACATTATTGGTTATGGTATCCAAAGGGTGGGTCGGTAAAAGTGCAAGAAAATAAATGGCAAGTAAATAAAACAAATAATTAAAGAAAGCAATAACTAAAGAGAGATATTCATGACAAGGATTGAGACTATATGTTTTCTATCCTAGTCACTAATCATAATACAATAATTAACAAGAACTAATCCTATTTCGTCATCTCCAACAATGGAAGAAGGTATAATGTTATCCTCACATGAGAGAAAGTCAAATAAGACTAGTTAATCTCAATCCATAAGTCCTAATCAACTTACTAATTGGGTTAGCAAGAGATTAGAGTCAATGGAAACAATATAAGCTAACAACTCTAGATTACCAACGTGAGTTGGATATCAATGACTCAAGATTGCCTAATTTCTCTTTCCAAGCCAAGAATGCTAAAAAATCTACTCTAACATCCAACCAAGTATTTTATCAAACACTTGGAAGGCATAAAAGGAAAGCATAGTAAATTGCAAGAAATAATAAATTCTACCACTACCCAATGCAAGAAATTAACGATAACAACTAAGGAAAGCACATTAAACATGAAATACCTCAAAATTGAATTAAAGAAAATGAAAATTAACAAGAGTGCATGAACATAAAAGTAACCAAAATGAGAAATTAACAAGAGAAAATAGGAAAATCAAGACAATAGAACAAGAAATTGAAAAGGAAACAAGAAGAAAACAAGAAATTAAACCTAGATTTAAGAGAAATTAACCTAGTTCTAACCTAATTCTAGAGAGAAGAGGGAGCTTCTCTCTCTAGCAACTACCTAAGCATGATCCTAATCTAATATAATTGCTCCCTCCTTGTCTAATCTTCAATTCTGCATGAAATAGCCTCAGAAACGAGTTGGATTTGGGTCTGGGAAGCTCAGTAATTGCCCCCAGCGTTTTCACTTTAATGTGGTCACCTGCTGGCTGTGACGCGTACGCATGGGTCACGCGTACGCGTCGTTTGGCTTTTTCTCGTCACACGCACACGTCGTGTCACGTGTACGCATCGCCTAGATGATGCACCTCTTCACACGTGCGCGTCTGTCATGCGTGCGCGTCGCTCTGAATACTCCAAATGCTCATTTCTTCATGAATTCTCCACTTTGCATGCTTTTCTCTTCACTTATTCCATCCAACACTTGACTTATGAACTTGAAATCACTCAACAAACACATCAAGACATCGAGTGGAATTAAAGTGAATTAAAATTGGCAAATTTAAGGCCTAAAAAGCATGTTTTTACTCTTAAACACAAATTTAGGGAGAATTACAAAAGCATGCTATTTCATTGAATAAATATGAGAAAAGTTGATAAAATCCCCTAAATCAAGCACAAGATAAACCACAAAATTGGGGTTTATCAAACCTCCCCACACTTAAACTAAGCATGTCTTCATGCTAAAACCAAGAAAGAGACAAAGGGTATCAACATTTATTCAATGCAAACTATCTATATGCAACCTATCTACATGCTATCTATCTAAATACATGCAATTACTTGGTCAAAATAAATCAATTCTCAAGAAAGCATATATGAACATGAGGGCTAAGGGTATTAACAACCAAGTCAAACCCACAATTGAATTGAGTTATTGAAAAGAATATACAAACTTGCAAGATGAGAGATGATCATAGGTTAAAACATGTAATTGAGCGATTGAACCCTCACCGGATGTGTATCCAATCTAGTCGCTCAAGTGTATAGGGTTGATTCATTCAATTTTCCCCTAATCATGCTTTCCAAGATTTGTTTTTCATCTAACAATGATAAACCCCATTTTTAGAGTTTATCTTGTGCTTAATTTAGTAGATTTTATCCATTATTCTCACACTTATTCATATAATTCGCATGTTTTACATTTTCCTTCCTAATTTTGTACTATGATTGAAAACATACTTTTTTGGCCTTAAATTTGCTAATTTTAATCCTCTCTTATTACCATTCGATGCCGTGATATGTTTGCTGAGTGTTTTCAGGGTTTATAGGGCAGGAATCGCTTAGAAGACAGAAAGGAAGCATGCAAAAGTGGAAAAAACGCAAGAAAATGATGTTTTGAAAAGTTGGCAGCGACGCGTACGTGTGGGCGACGCGTACGCGTGACCAGTGCAGCAGACGAGCGACGGTACGCGTGACATGATGCGTACACGTGACATGACGCGTAGCGTGACCAGGATTTTTGTCAAGCGACGCATACGCGTGGACGATGCGTACGCGTGACAAAGCGTCACGTGCTGCATTACACAAAAGATGCTGGGGGCGATTTCTAGGTTATTTTTGGCCAGTTCCATGCCCGATAACACAGATTGAACATTTATTCACATAATTTTAGATTTTAGATGTAGTTTTCTAGAGAAAGAGGTTCTCTTATCTCTCTAAGTTTTAGGGTTTTTAGCTTTATTTCTTCTCCAATTCAGATTTTCATCTTGCTTTATTTTAGTTTCTATTCTCCACTCTATTATTCTAGCATCTTAGTTTATCTTTTCTTGTTGATTTATTTATTTTCCAATTTAGTTTATGAACTCTTTTTATGTTAGATTCAATTTCCATATTAATGTAATTTATGTTATCCATGGTTATTGTTACTCTCTTTAATTGTTAGTCATTGATGCTTGCAATTGGTTGTTTAGATTTAATATTCCTTGTTACTTTTCTATGTTTTTATTTTGTGCCTACCAAGTGTTTGATAAAATACTTTGTTGGATTTTAAGTTAGATTTTTACGTTCTTAACTTGGATTGATCAATTAGAGACTCTTGAATTGTCAAAGTCTCTTGTTGGTTGGTGATTGAAAGTTGCTAGTTGGCTTGAGCTTCACTAACTCTAATCTTTGATTAGGACTTGTGAGCTCAAGTTGAATTGCTCACTTGACTTATCTTCAATTGTTAGAGGTTAACTAAGTGAGGGCAAAAGGAAATTACCACCACAAGTGACTATGATAATGGGGATAGGAATTCTAATTCTCAATCCTTGCTAGGACTTTTCCTAATTGTTAGTTTACTTCTTTATCATTTACATTCCTTGTTCAACATTTAAAAAACCCAAAAATATACTTTTCCATAACCAATAATAACTACACTTCCCTGCAATTCCTTGAGAGACGACCCGAGGTTTAATACTTTGGTTAATTTTATTGGGTTTGCTTAAGTGACAAACAATTTAAATATTGATTGAGGTTTAATTGTCGATTTAGAACTGTACTTGCAACGCGTTATTTTTGTGAAAATCTTTACTGACAATTTTTTCCCCATCAAACAATCAACAATTATTCAATGCATGCATACAAATATCATGAGCACTTTCCCATAAGTTGTAATGGGCTAGGGTCAAGGTAAGGCTATATATGATTAAGTGAGCTTGAAATTTGAATCTTTGATTAACTTAAACTCTCACCTAACCTACAAACTATTTAATTCTAATGCAAACCTAACTACCTATTCTTCACTTTTCACACATTCATGCATTCTCTTTTTGATCACCATACATATGCATTGATTTTTATTGAACTTTACTTTAGGGCATTTTGTCCCCTTTTTATTGCTTTTCTTTTTCTTTCTTTTTCTATTTTTTTTTATTTTTTCTTTTGTTTTCCTCTTTTGTTTTTGGATGAATTATATACAAAGGTATCAATGCATCTGGTTTAAATATTTAATACATAAGTATGTACCCAATTCCCAATATTTTCAACAAAATACAAAAATACATTTTTACCTCAACCAATGTTCCCAACTCTCCCAAACTTAAATGATAAATACTCTCACTAGCCTAAGCTAATCAAAGATCTAAATTAAGGATATTTATTACTTTTTGCTTTAAGACTTAGCTTGTAATGTGTTAAAATTAAGAACAAATGGGTTTTGCATAGGCTCAAAGTTGGCTAACAATGGAAGATAAAAGGTAAGGCTATTTGGGTAAGTGAGCTAATTGAAACAATGGCCTCAATCATATAAGTTCATTCATACACAAAATAATGGACATAAAGAATCAAATAAATCAAAGATTACAATCATAGAAAGAGAATAATACACACAAGAATGGAAATAGTGGTTATATGATGCAACCACACAATTAGGCTCAAAACTCACATGCTTATGTGTTCTTAGCTCAAAAACATGTTCCACAATGTATAGTTCAAGTAAGTTCTAATTTTTTTTCAAATCAATTGGGGTGCCCTATAGATAAATTTCTTGAAAATTTCATTATTTTGACTATGCTTATTATATATATGCAAATTAAGAAATTGCAACTAAAAATCCTAAAAGGCCTAAAATGAAATGTGAACGTGTTGGGATTAGAAATTTGTCACCCAAAAACGCCGATCGGTCGGACGACTTCCCCACACTTAAAAGTTTGTACCATCCTTAGTGCATTCAAAGATTATCTAGGGGGTACGGCGACTCTCCGGGTTGCCACCTTCAGCTAGTGGATCAACCGGCTGCTGTATGTTCTTTTTCCCACTTCCGTTTTTGCTTATAGTGACTCACCCATGAAAAATAGAAAATAGCACAGTAAGATGAGAAAATACAAAAGCAAGGAAAAGTAAATTGTTGGAATAAGGTAAGCACCACTAGAATGAAGTGAGTGAATTAGTGTGACATTAAGGAAGAGTAGTGTGTGAGTTCTAAGTTGTATGCGGTTTATAACACACACACTAGCATAGATGGCTATGTCACAATTACACAAAAGAAGCATGCACTTCACTCTTTCTAATGTGCTTGAAATACTTCAAAGAAAACTTGTGGGTTAAGACAACCAAACAAGGAATGAAGAAGCATAAAAGTATTCAAGCAAAAATCACGCAATCGTGAATTGGATAATGAATGGACATTGATTGATGTGTAAGTAAACTTAGTGAACCAAATGAAATAGAGAGCTCACACATCAAACAATGACACATATTGAAGTTTTTTTGCAACACCTAAGTAACATAGAGGTAGAATACATGGGTGCTATGGAACTTAGGAAAAAGAAGATAGAAATTATACTCAATCACATAGCAAGCATGGCCCACAAAGCTTTACAAAGCTCAAAAATATTTCACTAGGTAAGCTTTCTATCTAATTTCACAATTTCAAAATCTCAATGCATGAAATAGGTGATGTAAATAAGGATCAATCATAAACAAGCATCGCCTAACAAAAAAATGCATTGACAATACATAATTGCCTCATTATAGATAAAGAAATCAAATCACATGCTGGCCAAAATATGCAATTTGAAAGATTTAGGATACTTGAGGGCAATGTCATACACTTGGTATTCACAAATGTTAAACATGAAAAACTCAAAACCAAGTGACAAAGTGTAACCTCAATAAAGGAACCCAACAATGAATATTAACAAAAATGATGCTAAAATAGCATTCTTTCAGTAATCAGCAGCAATAAACAGCAAACAAGATTAATAATCTAACACTTATAATGAAAAACAAAAAATAAACATAAATCAAACTAACTAACTAACTAAGAGAAATGGTGATAGATGGTGCTTAGTAATATTGGATGATGGTTGAAGGAGGGAAAGAAAAAAGGAGAAGGGAGAAGAAGGAAAAAAAATGGAAAGAAGAGAAGAAAAGAAGAGTGGTGAAACAGGGTAGGGTCACGCGTACGCTTCGTGTCACGCGTACGCGTGGGTCCCGCATACGCGTGGGTGAAAATTGTGCCAGGGGCACAATTCCAGCACACTCCACGTGCAACTCTCTGGTTTTTGTAATGGCCCTGAAAAATTTGGATATCACGCGTACGCGTGGGCAAGGCGTACGCGTGAGTGGTCGAAAAACTTGGGGTCATGTGTACGCGTGGGTGACGCGTACGCGTTGCATGGTGCTCTGTTTTTCAAAATTTTTCCAAGTTCTTGCACCAAACCAAGCATTCCAAACCTCCAAACAGCTACCAAAATACCATAAAACCTTATTTAACATACTAGACTACTAAATAAACCAAATAAACAAAACTAAACATGAAATTAAACTTATTTTACCAGTATTTACAAAAGAGAAAAATAAAAAGATTTTACCATGGTGGGATGTCTCCCACCTAACACTTTTATTTATTGTCCTTAAGTTGGACTTATGGGGAGCTCTCATCAAGGTGGCTTGTGCTTGAATTCATCCTTGAACATCCACCAATGCTTGAATCTCCAATAAGCTTCATCATTCAAAATTAATAGCTCCAAGCTTTGATGGAGTTCTTCACAAACCATGAGCTCCCAAAATTGATCCTCCTTGTGCGAATCGAGATCCCACACTTTGTTTTCACACCCGTCTTCAAGTTGATCTTCATGATTCCATCCGGGTGGTTTAGCCTTGGAATTCTCATTTAAGCACCTAAACATCCTCCTAGATCCATGCAAATTGGTTCTACACCAACCATCGCTCCTAAACCTTGAGCTTCCAACCTTAATGAACCGAGGATTGTGACGCTTACCACTAATCAACTCTCTTTTGCTTTTTAAGCCACAAAGAGCTCTAAGTTGACCATCCGTCTCAAGTAAACCATATTCAAGTGGGATAATAAAGCTTAGAGATAAGAAATTTACCCACTTGAATGAAAGGATGGAAGGTGATGCGTTGGGGAGAGGTGTCTCCAGTGTTCTTGCAAGCTCTACTCCCTTGTATTCTTCCTTGACAACTTATGCCTCTTTGCAAGCTTCTTCAATTTCAACCTCTTGGTAGCTTTCTTCCAATTTAATTTCCTCTTTATCATTGCTTACCGAGGATATGGGAGGTTGTGCATATTCTTCTATGACTTCAATTTCATGTCCAATGGGAAAGGATTCAATTGTAAATAGAAACGCATCAATGATTGAATCCATCTCTCGATCAACCTCTTCGAGGTTTTCAACCGTGATATGCCTTGGACGTTGTACACCCTCCTCAACATCAACATCAAGCTTCTTGGAAGAAGGTTCTATAATTCTACATTCCCATGGACTTCCAACATCTCCTAAATCTTCAACCACTCTTTTCGGATCAATTGTCTCTACTCCATTCCCTTGTTTGAATTCTTGCCTCAACTCCTCTTCTTCACCTTGAAGTTTCAAATTCACTCCCTAACTATGCTCCTTGGTTGATCCTCCACATTCGTCAATGGGAGTACTTAGGATGCATGAGCTTAGGTGGGAGGCCATGTTGTTATTAGCTTCCGCCATGGTAGCAACCATGACTTCTAGCTTCTTTAGCTCCTTTTGCTTCTCTTCGTTGTTCTAGTATGAAGGCATTGAGAGCTTCATCCATTGGAGGCGGTGGTGGAAGAGAGGGTTCATTGTTTGGGAGAAAGGATTCATAGTTGGAAGGTGGTTCATCTTGGTAAGGGTATAGAGATGTTGTATATCGAGGTGGTTCTTGGGAGTAATTGTGTTGGAATTATTGTGGTTCTATGTATGGTTCATATGGCTCATAAGATGGTTGGTATGGTGGATAAGGATTAAGGTCATATCTATTTGGTGGTAGGGGGCTTGTGAATATGGTGGTTCCAAACTATGTTGAGGAGGTGGTTCATAGGCATATGGTGATTGTGATTGACAACCACAATGAGGGTCACCACATCCATTAGATTGATATGCATTAGGAGTTGGATTATACCTATAAGAAATTAGAGGTTGTTGCCAAGAAGGGTGATCAATTTCTTGAGGCTCCTCTCATCTTTGATTGTTCCATCCTTGATGTATGTTGTCATTGTAGTTCCCATTTCCTACAACATAGTTAAAACTAAACTCAAAGCCAAAAGGGTGAGAATTCATAGTAGAGAAACAAAAACAAAAAGCACAAAAACAAAGAGATAAAATCTAACTACTAACTCAAACAAGCAAACCAACAAAAGTGCAAAATATTCACAATATTAACATATATACAATAACCAATAACAAGCACACATTGCAATTCCCTGGCAACAGCACCAAAAACTTGATGTGAAGGATTTATACCGGTTCGGAATTTAACAAAATAATTTCGTTGTGAGCATAACCCAAACCGATAATCGATCCTCAAATCAAAGTTTAATTTTTGGTTGTCACAAGTCCAACCCAATAAAAATAACCGAGAGTATTAGTTCTCGGGTCGTCTCTCAAAGGAATTGCAGTGAGGTATGCACATTATTAGTTATGGTATCCAAGGGGTGGGTTGGTAAAAGTGTAAAAAAATAAATGGCAAGTAAATAAAACAAACAATTAAAGAAAGAATAACTAAAGAGAGACATTCATGGCAAGGATTGAGACTATATACTTTCTATCCTAGTCACTAATCATAGTACAATAATTAACAAGAGCTAATCCTATTTCATCATCTCCAACAATGGAAGAACGTATAATGTTATCCTTACATGAGAGAAAGTCAAATAAGACTAGTTAATCTCAATCCATAAGTCCTAATAAACTTACTAATTGGGTTAGCAAGAGATTAGAGTCAATGGAAACAATATTAACTAATAACTCTAGATTACCAACATGAGTTGGATATCAGTGACTCAAGATTGCGTAATTTCTCTTTCCAAGGCAAAAATGCTAAAAAATCTACTCTAACATCCAACTAAGTATTTTATCAAACACTTAGAAGGTATAAAAGACAAGCATGGTAAATTGCAAGAAATAGTAAATTCTACCACTACCCAATGCAAGAAATTAACAATAGCAACTAAGAAAAGCACATTAAACATGAAATACCTCAAAATTGAATTAAAGGAAATAAAAATTAACAAGAGTGCATGAACATAAAAGTAACCAAAATAAAAAATTAACGAGAGAAAATAGGAAAATCAAGACAATAAAACAAGAAATTGAAAAGGAAACAAGATGAAAACAAGAAATTAAACCTAGATCTAAGAGAAATTAACCTAATTCTAACCTAATTCTAGAGAGAAGAGGGAGCTTCTCTCTCTAGAAACTACCTAAAGCATGATCTTAATCTAATCTAATTGTTCCCCCTTGTCCAATCTTCAATTCTGCATGAAATAGCCTCAGAAATGAGTTGGATTTGGGCCTGGAAAGCTCAGAAATCGCCCCCAATATTTTCACTTTAATGAGGTCACGTGCTGGCTGTAACGCGTACGCATGGGTTACGTGTACGCGTCGTCTGGCTTTTTCTTGTCACGCGCATACATTGTGTCATGCGTACGCGTCACCTGGACGATGCACCTCTTCACGCGTGCGCATTTGTCACGCGTGCGCGTCACTCTAAATACTCCAAATGCTCATTTCTTCATGAATTCTCCACTTTGCATGCTTTCTCTTCACTTATTCCATCCAACACTTGCCTTATGAACCTGAAATCACTCAAGAAACACATCAAGGCATCGAATGGAATTAAAGTGAATTAAAATTGGCAAATTTAAGGCCTAAAAAGTATGTTTTCACTCTTAAGCATAAATTTAGGGAGAATTACAAAAGCATGCTATTTCATTGAATAAATGTGAGAAAAGTTGATAAAATTCCCTAAATCAAGCATAAGATAAACCACAAAATTGGGGTTTATCATACCACCCCCACTTCTACTCACAAACAACTCAGACGGATTCATCCTCGTTGGAGAAGACGTTACTCAAATCACCCAAAGACATTTGGACCTCACTATCAACCTCAAAACAATCTAGTTTTAGGCCTCGAAACATTGGCGCCGTTGCTGGAGACCTGGAAATCAAGACCATATGATGGCAGACGACATCCCATAAGATAGACACACAACTTTTGATTCGGAAGCCCGAGAGGAAGAATAACACAACGACAAATGAGCATTAGTCATACTTCCCCGAGCTAATAGAGGGAAAAGTGTAGCCAGAGATACACAGCCATCAAATTCGGACAGACACAGGATAAGTTTAGAAGTATACCTACCTAGAGGATCCGGGCCAAGGGATCCCATGGAGATCATGGGACTTGTCCTTGTACTTTAAGGTTGGCTAGAACAACTCGAGAAGGAGTTAGAGCGACAACGAGGATCTGAAAGAGTTTTGAGAAGGGAAATTTCATGACGAAGGGAGATAGAAGAAAAGCTCTTGAAACTGGAGTCCGACTTTAAAGATAGGAGAACCCGAGCTGACCAAAAAGAAATGCCTCTGATAAGCGAAGTTCCATTCATAGAAAAAATTATGCGGACTAAAGTTTCTAGAAATTTTAAGAATCCAGACATGGATCTTTATGATGGAACCACCGATCCGAAGCACCATCTAGGTAATTTCAAAATTCGAATATATAATAAGCATGTAATTTAAACAAAGAGTGTGTTTAATTTGTGATTTTATTTTTTATTTTTATTTTTAATATTTTCTATTTTCATCATTTAATAAAGAAAAAAAATAATACAGTTTTATTATTTTCGTAAAATTCTAAAAATAAAAATCAATGAAAATAGAAGACAAACTTTTTGGTTGTGGACCATCAAACAAAAGTTCAAGATATACAATTTCCGTCTTACAAGTTCACTTTTTTGGTTTAGCTTATTTTGATGTATGCTATACAATCAACTGAACTAAGTCCTTCTTTTAAGTTACTATTTAAATAAGGTGAATTTTATGATGTTTTTTATTGTGGTGTCTAAATTGTTTAACTTATTTTTAGAAGTAAAAAATAAAATATTTAAAATAAAAATAAAATATTTAACATTTATTAAATATTATTTATTTATTTTTTTAAAATAAATTAGACATAATGTTATAAATACTATAATATTCACCTTTAATTATATAAGGTAAAAGATTGTTATTTTTATTAATATAATAATTTTAAATTAAATATTTATGTAAAACATCTATATACTAATATATAGTATAAATAATGTTGGGAAACATCTCTTACCATCCTTTTACGCATGTCACTTTTCAATTATGCACCTTTTAAAAAAGTTATTTATTAAAATAAAATAACTAGAGATTTTGAAATTTTTTAAATAAAAAAAATAAATTTTTTATTTATGAATATAGATAATTTGGAGCGTTTTTATCAATTTAAATTGTATTATATATCTCGTTTACAGAATAAATAAGATAAGGCCTAGACGCGCCTATATAAAGAACTCGTTCACAACGCTTCAAGTGTCACACTCATTGCCCCTTGACCTTCATTTCTTCATTTGTTGGATATTTTTTTTTTTGATATTTTTGAGATATTCGGATATTATGGTACGTGCAAATAAATGAGACAATGACATCAAATGTCTGAATACAACTTGGCACATTGCGGGAGCAATCGACTTCCGTGTTAGTGTTATTGTTTTTCTCTTTTAAATAAATAAGCATATAATTATAGTTAAGGTACTTTTATAGATATAGTATTGTTTATACATAACTAGAATAGATTATGTTTTGATAATATAAAATAGGTTAATTGGCATGTTATTAGCATTTGTTAGGTGGTGAAATGTATTTTTAGTAAATATTAATTAATTTAATTTAATTTAATTTAATTTAATTTATTCAATATTTATTAGGTTTTCTTATTTCTTTAAATCGATTTTGATATTTTTAATTTTAATTTTGAATATGCTAGTAACTTATTTTACTAGATATTTGTTACAATGATGTTGGATAAATTTTTTAAATATTTTATTTTTAAAGTTAATTATTCTGAAATGTAAAATAATTATTTATTATTATTTTTATTTTTTTTAAATAAAAATCTTTACAATTGAAATAGATTTGTTATTAAAATATTTTATTTTTTAACAAAGGCCTCGCCTATTACTCCCTAGGTGACTAAGTCACACTCTTGCACCATCGGTTTCCATTCTCCCTTCTTTGAGGGAGGCTGGGTTTAGCGATACGATCCAGCTCAAGGTCTTTGTCTTTAACAACTCCCTGATTATTGTATTCGTGGAGCATTGGCGTCCAGAGACCTACACTTTCCACTTGCCTTGGGGTGAGTGCACCATCACCCTGCAGGACATTGTGTACCACGTTGTGTTATGCACTCACGGAGAGCCAGTGAGTGGGTACTTGCATGATTTTCACACATGGTACCAGCACCTGACTTGGGAGTGGTAGGGGAGCTCCTCGGTGCTAGGTCTCTTCATGGTCAGCAACAGGGGGCGCAGAGGAAGGAGTCATTCTCCATCAACCTGACGTAGCTGAGGGACCAAGTACGACATATGCCAGCTACTACAGCCACCCTTCGACAATACACGAGGTGTTATACCCTATTGCTGATTATGATTAAATGATGACAAACAAATCAAATAATTAGGTCCATATCAAGTGGCTACCTTTATTGGAGGACTTCGAGAGGTGCCACAGTTTGTCTTGGGGATCTGCTGTGCTTGTCTGGACGTACCACTTCTTATGCTCTGTAGCACATCGATTTACCAATGACGTTGCTGAATACACTCCTCTACTGGTCTCATAGATCTACCATAGATTTTCTCAGTAGTGTCCACCCAAGAGATAGATTTTAACATTTTCGCTGTTCGTGAGGTAACTATTTTCATGCACAGTTATTGTACCTTCTATGTATGTAATTCAAAATTTTGTTGTATAGATGAAGAGATTGTTATTGTTGCATATGTTCACAAGTTAATAGGTATAGCCCAGTAGAGTAGAGATCAGTTTGACCAACGGGTCCTCTGATGGCGTCTTTCATTGGACCAGTTACAATTGGATGAGGTATGTGAATGTGTTTTAGTTAGTTTTCTCTAAATGATTAGTTCTCCTATGTAATGAACTGAACCTGATGATATTTAACAGTTTCTATGGACGGCGTATAACGACCCAGCCCTACAAGCCATCATTTCAGACTAGTTGAGAGAGGAGATAGAGTGTGAGGCATGGATGAGTGTTGTTCCCCTTGTCTGCTTCAACATTTTTTAGTTTCACCATTTTGAACGGGTGAAATGCTAGTTCGATGACGAGCAGTGGGCGCCTGAAGACCCGGTCAATGTCGACTGGTTCCTGACCACCACAGGACAGGGTGAAGACGTGTGGTGCAGTGGTTTGATAGATGGAAGTCTCGTTTTGAGGAAGGCCACGAAATCTTTATTTAGCCATTTGCTGACTACCAATCGGCCTGGTTCCAGCATGCTTACCGCATCAGACATCTATTCGGCCAAGACGTGCTTGATGATCCCATGCTTTTTACTCTCACGGATGACGTGCAGCCTACCACCATTCAGTTTAGGGACATGCTTGACCTTTGAGGGGGGGGGGGTTTAGAAACAACTAACAAGAAATTAATTGACAAGAAAGTAAAGCTAACAACTACAAGGGTATAAATGCTAAAAGAATAAGGGGGTTTTAAGAAAACTAACAACCCTAAATCTCTAATCAATATTAGACATCAATGACTCTCGTGTCACTAATTACGACATGATAATTACAAGAGCAAACCCAATTAGTCAACCTTTAATAGTGAGATAAGTCAATCGTACTTAGTCAATCTCAATCCATAGGTCTTACTCATTAATGGAAATGAGATTAGTTAAAATCTCTAAATTATCAATCAATTTAGACATTAATGACTCAAGGTTACCTCAATTACTTAATTTCAAGCCGAGAGTGTAAAATCTACCCTAAAACTAAGAGAAGTATTTTCACAAATACTTGGAAGGCATAAAAGTAAAACATGATAAAATTGCAATAATAATAAAATCTAAAACTACCAAATACAAGGAAGAAATAACAAAAATTAAAAGGAGCAACAATAAGCATAAAATATAAACTGCATTAAAGAAAATCAAAATTAACAAGAGTTCATAAAACTAAAAGCAAGTAAAACTAAGGAAAGTAATAAAATAAAGGAAGTAGCAAGTAAAACTACAAGAATTAAGATGCTAGAACAATAAAAAGTAAGAAAAACTAAATTAAGACAAAATCAAAACCTTAATCTAAGAAGAAATTAAACTAAAAACCTTAAAATCCTAGAGAGAAGAGAGAACTTCTCTCTCTACGAATTAACCTAAAACATGGCATAAACTATCCTAATTGCTCTCCCTTTGATCCTTCTTGAGACTTGCATCATATACTTTAGAAATGAGTTGGATTGGACCCAAGAAAGTCCTGAAATCACGACCCACATGTTTACTTAAGTAAATCACGTGCTAACAGTCATGCGTATACATGACAGATGCGTACGCGCAAATTGGCGATCTTCCAGAAGATGCGTATGCATAAGGCGAGCGTACGCATGACCATGAGGAACTCCAAACTTTATTTCTTCATGAATTCTCCACTTTTGCATGCTTTTTCTTCACTTCTTCAAGCCATCCTTGCCTTCTAAGCCTGAAATCACTCAACAAACACATCAAGACATCAAATGGAATATAAGTGAATTAGATTTAGCAATTTAAGAATCTAAAAAGCATGTTTTCAATCATTAAGCACAAGTAGGAAAAATTCATAAAACTATGTTATTTCAGTGAATAAATGGAAGAAAGTTGATAAAATCCACTCAATTCAACCTAAAATTTACTATAAAATTGTGGCTTATCAATCTTCCTACACTTAAACAATAGCATGTCCTCATGCTAAATATCAAGAAAACAAGATCAAAGGGTATCAACATTTATTCAATGCAAGCTATCTAAATGCAATATGTGTAAATGCATGCAACGAACCTACCTAATACTACCTACCTCTATGTACTTTATTTACTTCTATCTACTTGGTCAAAATAATTCAATTTCCAAGAAAGTATGTAAACAATCAAGGGCTAAAGACAATAGCAACCAATTCACATCTAACAATTGATTAGATTCATTGAAAAGAGTTTACAACTTGCATGATAAGAGATAATACTAGGTGAAAACATAGAATTGAGTAATCGAACCCCTTACCAGATGTGTATATGCTCTAATCGCTCAAGTATATAGGGTTGATTCACTCAATTCTCTTCGAATCTTTCTTTTTAAGATTTATTTTTTCATCTAACAATCAACAATTATTCAATGTATGCATACAATTATCATGAGAACTTTTTCAAAGGTTGTAATGGGACTAGGGTAAAGGTAAGGATGTATATGGTCAAGTAAACTTGAAATTTGAATTTTTCATCAACTTAAACTCTCACCTAATCATATAATAACCTATAAAATTCTAATACGAAACTAGCAACCCATTATTTCACTTCTTCTTCCACACGCTCATGTATTCTTTTCAATCACAACACATACGCATTCTTATTATTACCTTTTTTGGGGCATTTTGTCCCCTTTTTACTCTTTTACTTTCTTTCCTTTTCTCTTTTTATATATATATATATATATATATATATATATATATATATATACACACACACACACATACAAGTGCCAATGCATATGGTTTACATAATTAATACATGAGTATGTACCCAATTTCTAAAATTTTTAATAAAAATACAAAATACACTTTTATCAACCAATGTTTCCAAATTTTTCCACACTTAGATATTACACACTCTCACTAGCCTATGCTAATCAAAGATCCAAATTAAGAACATTTATTATTTTTCACTTATGCCTAGTGATGTGCTAAAATTAAGAACAAAAGGGGAATTAATAAGGCTCAAAGTTGGCTAACAAAGGTAGATGAAAAGGGTAAGATTATATGGGTAAGTAAGCTAGTATGAAATAGCGACCTCAATCACATAAATGCATTCATAGACTAAATAATGGACATAAAGAATTAAAAAAATTAAATATTAGAATCATAGAAAGAGAATAACACAAGAATAAAAGTAGTAGTTAATATGATGTAACGACACATTAAGGCTCAAAACTCACAATGTTGTGTGTTCTAGCTCTAAAACTATATTTTTCAAGCAAGTTCAAATAAAAAATATCGACTCAAATCAATCGGGATGCCCTATTAAGAGTTTTCCTTAAAAATTTCATTATTTGACTAAGCTTATTCTATATATAATGTGATTGGATGAAAAATCATCAAAATGCCTAAGTGCATTTTCTATTCTCAATCAATCCAAAATATCATGTATATAGAAAATTAAACAAGGTTCAATTATCGCATTATCCGATCATAACCAACTACTAAAGACTAAAGGCATATATACAAGAAAAATAAAAGTACAGTAAACTATAAAGATACCAGTTATGTACAAACCAAACTAATAAATGTGAAATAAACTAAAATATATCAAAAATATGAAAATGCTACCAAAATATCCAAAATGGCATAATAAAAACTAAAATTAAAGTGTTTGAAATGGAAGAATTTTCACCCAAAATGCTAATTTGATGCATGACCTCTCCACACTTAAAATCAAATGTCTTCCTCGGTGCTCATGAAATCATGTGGAGTGGAAGAAATCATCGCTGTCTCCACTATCAGTTGGTGGATCCTGCTCCTCCTCCTCACTGTGCTTTGACGGGTGTCCAACTCCTTTATCCTCTTGTCCCAATCCCAGTGTTGGCGCTTGATGTTTGGTGCACGAAATTGTGATCTCAGGCAACGGCGCAAGAAGCTCTGTACGCACGTCTTAATAAATTGTTTTTCATTCACAACTTCGATACAACTAACCAGCAAGTGCAGTGGGTCGTCCAAGTAATAAACCTTACGTGAGTAAGGGTCGATCCCACGGAGATTGTTGGTATGAAGCAAGCTATGGTCACCTTGTAAATCTCAGTCAGGCGGATATCAAAAGCTTATGGAGTTTTCGAAATTAAATAATAAGTAAACATAAAATAAGGATAGAAACACTTATGTATATCATTGGTGAGAATTTCAGATAAGTGTATAGAGATGCTTTCGTTCCTCTGAACCTCTGCTTTCCTGCTGTCTTCATCCAATCATTCCTACTCCTTTACATGGCAAGCTTTATGTAAGGGCATCACCGGTGTCAATGGCTACATCCCATCCTCTTGTGAAAATGGTCCAAATGCTCTGTCACAGCACGGCTAATCATCTGAGGTTCTCGATCATACTGGAATAGGATTCACCCTCCTTTCACGTCTGTCACTACGCCCAGCACTCGCGAGTTTGAAGCTCGTCACAGTCATTCAATCCCTGAATCCTACTCGGAATACCACAGACAAGGTTTAGACTTTCCAGATTCTCATGAATGTCGCCATCAATCTAGCTTACACCACAAAGATTCTGATTAAGAGATCTAAGAGATACTCATTCAATCTAAGGTAGAATGGAAGTGGTTGTCAGGCACGCATTCATAGGGAATGATGATGATTGTCACGTTCATCACATTCATGTTGAAGTGCGAATGAATATCTTAGAATTGAATAGAAAAACAGTAGTACTTTGCATTAATCTTTGAGGAACAGCAGAGCTCCACACCTTAATCTATGGAGTGCAGAAACTCTACCGTTGAAAATATATAAGTGAAAGGTCCAGGCATGGCCGAATGGCCAGCCCCCAAAACGTGATCAAAGATGATCCGAAGATCATAAGATAGATAATACAATAGTAAAAAGTTCTATTTATAATAAACTAGCTACTAGGGTTTACAGAAGTAAGTAATTGATGCATAAATCTACTTCCGGGGCCCACTTGGTGTGTGCTTGGGCTGAGCTTGAATATTATACGTGCAGAGGCTCTTTCTGGAGTTGAACGCCAGGTTGTAACGTGTTTCTGGCGTTCAACTCTGGTTTGTGACGTGTTTCTGGCGTTTAACTCGAGACAACAGCGTAGAACTGGCGTTCAACGCCCTTTTACATCGTCTAAACTCGGCCAAAGTATGGACTATTATATATTGCTGGAAAGCTCTAGAAAATCCACTTTGAGTGCAGGGAGGTCAGAATCCAACAGCATCAGCAGTCCTTCTTCTACCTCTGAATCTGATTTTTGCTCAAGTCCCTCAATTTCAGCCAGAAAATACCTGAAATCACAGAAGAATACACAAACTCATAGTAAAGTCCAGAAATGTGAATTTAACATAAAAACTAATGAAAACATCCCTAAAAGTAACTAGATTCTACTAAAAACATACTAAAAACAATGCCAAAAAGCGTATAAATTATCCGCTCATCACAACACCAAACTTAAATTGTTGCTTGTCCCTAAGCAACTGAAAATCAAATAGGATAAAAAGAAGAGAATATACTATAAATTCCAAACTATCAATGAAACATAGCTCCAATCAGATGAGCGGGACTTGTAGCTTTTTGCCTCTTGAATAGTTTTGGCATCTCACTTTATCCATTGAGGTTCAGAATGATTGGCATCTATAGGAACTCAGAGTTCAGATAATGTTATTGATTCTCCTAGTTCAGTATGATGATTCTTGAACACAGCTACTTTATGAGTCTTGGCCGTGGCCCTAAGCACTTTGTTTTCCAGTATTACCACCGGATACATAAATGCCACAGACACATAATTGGGTGAACCTTTTCAGATTGTGACTCAGCTTTGCTAAAGTCCCCAATTAGAGGTGTCCAGGGTTCTTAAGCACACTCTTTTTTTGCTTTGGGCCTTGACTTTAACCGCTCAGTCTCAAGTTTTCACTTGACACCTTCATGCCACAAGCACATGGTTAGGGACAGCTTGGTTTAGCCGCTTAGGCCAGGATTTTATTCCTTTAGGCCCTCCTATCCACTGATGCTCAAAGCCTTGGGATCCTTATTATTTACCCTTGCCTTTTGGTTTTAAGGGCTATTGGCTTTTTGCTCTTGCCTCTTGGTTTTAAGAGCTTTGGCTTTTTCTGCTTGCTTTTTCTTTTTTTTTCGTTATTTTTTTTTCTGCAAGCTTTGTTCTTTGCTGCTTTTTCTTGCTTCAAGAATCATTTTTATAATTTTTCAGATTATCAAATAACATGTCTCCTTGTCATCATTCTTTCAAGAGCCAACATATTTAACATTCTTAAACAACAACTTCAAAAGACATATGCACTGTTCAAGCATTCATTCAGAAAACAAGAAGCATTGTCACCACATCAATATAATTAAACTAAGTTCAAGGATAAATTCGAAACTCATGTACTTCTTGTTCTTTTGAATTAAAACATTTTTCATTTAAGAGAGGTGATGGATTCATAGGACACTCATAACTTTAAGACATAGTTACTAAACACTAATGATCATGTAATAAGACACAAACATGGATAAGCACTCAACATAAAGAAAACGAAAAACAGAGAATGTAAGAACAAGGAATGAGTCCACCTTAGTGATGGTGGCGTTTTCTTCTTGAGGAACCAATGATGTCCTTGAGCTCTTCTATGTCTCTTCCTTGTCTTTGTTGCTCCTCCCTCATTGCTTTTTGATCTTCTCTTATTTCATGAAGGATGATGGAGTGCTCTTGATGTTCCACCCTTAGTTGTCCCATGTTGGGTGTCTCCCACCTAACATTTTTAGTTATAGTCCTTAAGTTTGACATTTTGGGGAGCTCCTTGTCATGGTGGCTTATACTTGAACTCGTCCTTGAACTTCCACCAATGCTTGGACTTCAATTGATTGTCAGAATTTTCAACGAAGTGCACCAAGCTCTGATGAAGTTCCACACAAGTCAGGAGCTCCCAAAATTGATCCTCATGTATGCGGGATCCCAAACCTTGTTCTTACACCTGTCTTCTAGTTGATCTTCAAAATTCGTGTAAATGAGATATACACATACTTATTTTGTTTATACTGTAAATGAAATAAGTAATGCAATGCAAATCGATAAAAATGCTACAAATTATTTATATCCATAAATAAAATATTTATTTTATTTATTTAAAAATTCGAGATTTTGCAATTCATAGAAAAAAACTAGTATTAAATTCTAAGAAATATTACTTTTATAGAAAATTTTCTAATCCAATTGATCAACCAATAATTTATACATGACTTGATCATGTATTTTCATTATTGAATAAAATGTTTAATGGACCCTATCGAAATTAACCTCACATTCTTAAAAGGATACTAAATTAGTGTAAAACGCACAAATAAACCAAATCCAACTCAAAATTACACAATTCACATAAACCTAAAAACGTTACATGGATCTCCCTAATGCATCTCTCTATGTAAATCGAATGAGCTAGACTCGATTTAGCAACTCTCATAGTAAATCGAATGACCCTAACTTGTATTACTAAGGAAACATACAAATTAAATCAGTCTGAGTCGATTTATGCATGCATGCATGTTGTCCTAATAAATTGAATTATTATAGCTCGATTTACCCATGCACATACGTCCACAATAATTCGAAACAACCTGTTTTGATTTATCCACAGTTTGTTGCACATAATAATTCGAATTGGCCTGTTTCGAATTACACACAATGTGCGCCCATGGTAATTCGAATGAAACTCATTCAATTTACCAAGAGTATTCCTATAAATAGAATTTAAATTGAGCTCATTCGAACCATAACTCAAAAACCCTGCCCTACCAAATCCCAGAGAAACCTCAACCCAAACATTCCAACATTCGAATATTTTGCTGATGGGGGATAACCTGGACCGTCTTTATCCTTTGGACGGAGTTGTCCATATTGCTGATGTCATTAATGAAGAGGTTAGTGTATACATTTTTTTTCGAAAATAGTATTAAATGTTTTACTTTTTTTGTCTCTTTTAACGCTAGTCCTTATTTACAATTGTCAATTTAGATAGAGTGGTTAAATTAGTGACTTATTAATTTCTAGAGATTTGACGAAGCAAGTTCTAATTTGGATAGTGATTATAGATAAGTAGAATAGTATGAGTAGTGAAGATAATAGGTAGTGAAACTTAGTTAGAGTAAGAGTAATTATTGGAGTCTATGTTATAATTTGGGTTTTTATTAAAGAAAGTATGGGTAATGACTTGCTGTTTTATTTAGAATTCATGTGACGTCTATATTAAGTCAAATTTTTTTATTAATATTAAACTTATTTTTATTAGGCCAAGTTTGATGAACATATGATTTTACTTTTTGTTTGAACTCGTAATATTATTGGTTGCGTTTATGGTATTCTTTGGATTAAGAGATGCATTAGTTGATATTGTTATATAAATATGTTTTGATGTGGTCCTAAGAGATAATTTGTTATGTTGTTTACGCAGACCCACCGATGTATTACGAGCATGAGACGGCAGCAGGGTATGCGCTGGATGAGAGGATCATTCCGTACTTGTAGATGGCCGGTTTATACTATCTTGCGTGGCTGAATGAGACTTAGTTTAGGTCGGATGAGCTGTTGGTGAGTGCATTCGTGGAGCGACGGCGTCTGGAGATGCACACATTTTATATACCATTCGGGAGAGTGAACGATTACACTGCAGGACGTGGCGTACGAGTTAGGATTGTCGATCGAAGGAAATTATGTTAGCAGATGCGTAACGGAGTTTGAGCGATACATCAAGGGTGGTCACCCAGCTTGAGTGTGGTTTGAGGAGATGCTGGGTGTTTTGCCTCCTGTAAACTGCATTGACAAGTTCACGGTGAGATGCAGTTGGATGCAGGACACATTCGGGAGCTTCCTGATGGCGCCGATGACGCCACTATTAGGAGGTATGCCTGGGCTTACATCATAATGCTTTTGGGGACTCAACTATTTGGCGACAAGTCTGGTACTCGCCTACACATTCGGTGGCTGCCATATGTAGCCAGGCTTGAGGACATGGGTGGGTACAGTTGGGGATCAGCTGCGCTGTCATGGTTATACCAGTGCATGTCCCACGTGGCAAACAGAAACGTTGTGATGTTAGCTGGTCCATTGCAGCTACTTCAATCATGGATCTTCTGGCGGTTTCCTGGTTTCAGGCCTGCTGGATATGATACCTTTGGTTGGCCTTTGGCCTCGAGGTGGTGTTCTATTTATATGCTATGTTTGTCACAATTTTTTGGTGTTATTTTCATTTAGTGATAACGTGTGTTTGGGGTGCAGGTGGTCAGGTCACAACCCAACCACGAGCTAGAAGGGACCTCGAGTTGCTCATTGGAGGCTTAGAATAGATCTCTTGCATGCTGGGGATGTAAGTATCTTGTCAAATCTAAATAGTTAATTTTGATGTAAGCTTGGCAACACTGTATATTTAATGATGACGTTTCATAACTATTTCTATTCACAGTTCACTTGGATACCGTATAGCTCTCATGATGTAGTTCAGGTGGTGCATCCAGAGATACTAGAGCGTTAGTATACGGCATTGTGGAGGTCCGTGACAGCGTTGATATATTTTGTTGTCATAGAGTGGTACCAGATAGATCGGGTTCTACCACAGTTGGTGGAGTACAACCTCGACCACGAGCCACACTCGATATCGATTTTTTGATGGCAAAGGATGGCAGAGGTGGTGATCAGTGGTCCTATAAAGCTTGCAGTTTTAGCACCTCTATTGGACCAACTAGACGGATCATGTCATTCGATTTGATGTTGTTCCAAACCCAGGCCCGTCGCAAGAGTTTTTGGATTAGTGGAGCCAGCATGGCAGGAGATTCCTATTGATAAACCACAATTTTATGATTTATCTTGTATTGAATTTGGTAGATCTTATCAACTTTTTCTACATTTATTCAATAAAATAACATAGTTTTGTGACTTCTTTCTAATTTGTGCTTAAGAGTAAAAAACAAGCTTTTTAGGTATTTAATTTGCCAAATTTAATTTACTTTAATTTCAGTCGATGCCTTGATGTGTTTGTTAAGTGATTTCAGACTTAGAAGGCAAAGATTGGATTGAAGAAGTGAAGAAAAAACATGCAAAGTGGAGAATTCATGAAAAAATTAGGATTTGAAGAAATTCATGGTCACACGTACGCTTGCCTTGAGAGTACGCGTGCGTTGAAAATTTCGCCATATCATGCGTACGCGTGATATGAGGCACGTGACTTCATTAAATACAAAACGTGGGTCGCGGTTTCCATCCTTCCAGAGCCCAATTCAACTCATTTCTGAAGTATTTGAGGCCAAATTCAAGAGAGAACAAGGGGAGAGCAATTGGGTTTAGATTAAAATCATGTTTTAGGATCTTTTCTAGAGAGAGAAGTTCTCTCTTCTCTCTATTCTCTCTAGAATTAGGATAGATTAAGCTTAATTACCTCTTAGATTTAGGTTTTAATCCTGTCTTAATTTAATTTTTCTTGCAATTTCTTATTACTACATCCTTGCTCTCTTAGTTTTACTTGTTGTTTCCTTTATTTTGTTGCTTTTGATCTTATGAACCCTTGTTGATTTAAATTTCTATTTAATGCAATTTGATGTTTAATTGAGTTTTTATTATTGTTATCTTGTATTTGGTAGCTTTAGATTTTATTATTATTATTATTATTATTATTATTATTATTATTATTATTATTATTATTATTATTATTATTATTATTATTATTATTATTATTATTATTATTATTATTTTACCATCCTTTCATTTTATGCCTTCCAAGTATTAGATAAAATACTTGGTTTCGTTTTAGAGTAGATTTTAGCACTCTTGCCTTGAGATTGAGGACTTAGGTTCCTTGATGTCATTAATGTCCAGTGTGATTGGTAATTTAAGGTTGTTAGTTGGTTTTAGGATCAATTATGTCCACTTGACTTCACCCTCCGATGTTAGAGGATAACTAAGTGGAATTAACCGTTTGTAATTACCATGTTGTAGTCAATGATCTAGATTGGAAACCTTAACTCTTAATCCTTGCCAGGAGTGTGTTTTAGCATTTATATTATCTTAGTTGTTAGATTTACTTTCTCACAATTTACGTTTTCCGTTCATCATACTAAAAACCTCCAAAAATTCTCATAACCAATAATATGCTCACTTCCCCGATTTTCCTTTAAGAGACGACTCGAGGTTTAAATACTCTCGGTTTTTATTGGTTTGACTTAAGTAACAAGCAAATTAAACTTTGATTGAGAGTTATCTATTGGTTTGGAACTATACTATCAACGCGATTATCTTGTGAAATTCTGAACCGAAGATTTCCTTCCATCACCTATCACATGAGCTCTTCCTCGGTGACCCTAGGGTAGTTCCTATTCCAATCGAGGTGACCCAGCGAGGTCTAGGACGAGTCAGCGTGACTAGCGGTGGCATCATCTCCTATAAGTCGGTCTAAAACTCTCCTGTAAGTCGGTCTAAAATCGAAATGTACCTCCGTTGCATTCAGCAGTACCTTGATACACACGGTAGCATCAGTTCCAACAATTGGCAGTATGAATGCCGAGATCACATGATAATCAAGACTCCTGTAGTCACTCAATATCGACGTGGCCAGACAAGTATGAGATCCATTGTACCGTTTTTTACCTCCCAAATACCTCTGCGCTGGTGGAGAATGATCCGAATCAACCATGTACATCCGTTGCCAAATTCCTTACACTTCCCATAGTACTTGCGATAATCAGACTCCACCAATTTGTGCTGAACCCTGCGTCAAATGCTATAAGTCTTCACATTTAACACAGCCTCCTCTTTATCCTGAAACTGCTAACCAACCTGAAACTCCACTAGTCCTCCAGTATCCTATTATCTCTGGTACCAAATTCAATAGGTTTGCCAGGAACCCCCTGCTGTCTCATGGCATCCAAGTCCAAATTTGAAAAGTGCGGGGGGTACTGTTGAGTTCTTGAACTAGATGCTCTACCACCCCCAGCTGGTTTACTCCCTGCTATGTCATCACCACTATCATCGGTAATTATGCCTGGCTCCACATCATCATCCCGCAGTACATCGTCTATACCATCCGGTACTCCACCCTGTAATGAAACTAGTGCCATATCAATAATACCTTCTTCTCCACCACCACTGCAATTTAGATCAGTTGCGAAGGACGGGGAGGCAACCAACATTGTCTCAGGTGCAATCACAGGCACGGATGAAGAGGCACAAACATACCTCGAAGTAGAATAGGCTACCGTTGCTGGAGGTTGAGGATTTCGGTTCGAACCTCCAGAGCTGGAGACCACATTACAAGCTTAGCCAACAGCTCAAGGGTCCTGACCTTGGGAAACTGCTGACGACAATGGAACAGAACTTGCAAATCTTCGTCACTTCCTATGACAATCGAATCGTATTTTACATCATCCCGCAAAACTGAAATCGAAATTCTATATAATAACTTCTCAACCCGTTTCATGCCTTGCAACCCCAGTTTTTGGATTATGGAATTCAGGAACTCAGTGAAACTCGTTGACGGTTTCAGGAAAACACTAAGGAGATCCTTATCAGTAAACTTAATTCCAGAACGTGTTTTTTTCTTAATCGACCCTCTATAGTGTACCAATACTAAAAAACGACCCTAACTAGCCATTGTGTTTCACTTTCATAAGGAATTCACGTTCATATCATATTTATATATGTTGGCTTCACACTAAATCGAATTTGCCTAGTTCGATTTATGAATGCATAGTAATTTGAATCAGCCCTATTCAAATTATAAAAGAACAAAATCAGAGGTAAATCGAAACAGCTTGTTTCGAATTACTAGGGACGATACATACATACATAAATCGAATCAATGTGATTCGATTTACTAGGGGACGTTACATATATGCATAAATCGACTCAGACTGATTCGATTTGCATTTTTCTTGGTAATTCGAATCGGACAACTTCAATTTAGTAGAAAAATTGGCAAATCGAATGAGACTCATTCGATTTATATAAAACGTGCATTTAGTAGATTCATGTAACATTTTTAGATTTGAGTGAATTGTATATTTAAAAGTAACATCTATATTTAAAAGTAACATTCATGTAACATCTATAGTTTGGTTTAATGGTACGTTTTACCCTAAAAATTACAAACACTTAGGTTATATTTAAAAGTTTTCATAGAATGATCTATGCCCATGCATTATTACTTATGGTGCTTTTATTTCCTATTTATTTTTGTGGAGAAATTAATATTTGTTGCGAATCCCAAACTATATTAATTACCTTTGATAGGAGAACGACCTTAATTGTTTTTTTTTTTTTTTTTTTTTTTTTTTTGCAAAACTCCAATCCAATACGTTCATATGGCACCGGCATATAAATGATAATCTTGTTCATATAGGATTCATAAGAAGAAATGCTAGGTTCTTTCTATAACGAGGCAATGCTAGAAATTGAGGTCCCATTCCTAACACCAAGGAGGGACCCCTCAGAAAATGGCACCAGGAATAGACCACCATTGACTACTTGTTCCACCTTATGGGTCATATCATATGATATAGCTGGCTAGGGAAATTATTTAATTAGCATCTTCTTAAATAATTTTTTATTCATTATTTCTTATTCCTAACTGAGAAAAGAAAAAGAATATTTCTATGTTTTAATGTTTTTACTTTTTAAAGCATTTAATGTATTTAAATATTTTTTATTTAAAACTAGACGGTTAATTAGCTAAAAAGAAAAATCGTTATTACACAAACAGTATATATATATAGAGGTGAATTCTATTCAACCTTCTCTAAAATAACATGTAATTTATTTTTTATTATGTGTCAAATTTTAATTGGTCATTATCTTAACCATAGTTAAATTATTTTGTAATTTATTATTTGAGATGGGTAATTATATAATTTCTTAAAATATCAAAACTCCACTTCCGTTAATTGAAGCACCTTTTCGCTTCTCCATTCTTTCTTCATCGCGTAGCTTCCATTCTTTCAAGCATCACCGTCGTGACAAGAACCGCTAACGTCGTCGTCATCATCTCGACTTCTTTAAATTTTCGTCGTAATTTTGTCGTCCTTCACAATATAACTAGTGCTGACCTTATCGCTATCTCCTATCCTCTCATTCGATCTCTTTTTCTGCGCATCACTCCTTATCAACATAATTAATAGTTTGGTTATTAAATTTTTTTATTAAAAAAAATATCTTTATTTAATTACATGATAGAACATATATTCGTATATAAAATATAATATAATAAAATAAATCTATTCAGAGTACTTAAAAAGTATAATTAAAATTAGGTACAAATGTAATAATAAAATTTGTATTTTAAACAAATAAACATATCTTTTATCATACATAAATTATTTAAAAAAATGAATAAATTATTAAAATTAATAACACAAGTTTAAAATGATAAAATTAAACTTTTTTACAAGTATTTTTATAGTATTTTTATTCTTTTAAATTTTAATTTATTAGTACTTTATTATTTATTTAATAATTAAACAAATTATTTTCATGAAAATTTATTTTTTGTATTATTTTAAAGAAGAGACCAATATAATAGTTTAAAAAATAACGTAAAAATAATATTTTAAATAAAAAATAGTTAATATTAAAATTTTTAAATGCAAAAATAAATTGTATAGATATTTAAGAGATAAATATAAAATACATGCCTAAAATAAATAAAACAGACAAAAATAATTCTCTATTTCTCAAGAGTACTTCTATTTATATGTTTTATTTATTTTAGGCATGTATTTCATATTTATCTTTTAAATATTTATATAATTTATTTTTGTATTTAAAAATTTTAATATTAAATATTTTTTATTTAAAATATTATTTTTACGTTATTTTTTAAACTGTTATATTGGTCTCTTTTTTAAGATAATACAAAAAATAATTTTTCATAAAAATAATTTATTTAATCATTAATGAAATAATAAAGTACTAATAAATTAAAAATTAAAAAAATAAAATATTATAAAAAATACGATAAGAAAGTTGGATTTTATCATTTTAAATTTTTGTTATTAATTTTAACAATTTATTCAATTTTTTTAAATAATTTATGTATGATAAAACATATGTTTACTTGTTTAAAGTACAAATTTTACTATTATATTTATATGTTCATGATTTTAATTATATTCTCAGTACCTTAAACAGATTTTTTTTATTATATTATATTTTATATATGAATATATATTTTATTATATAATTAAATAAAGATATATTTTTTAATAAAAAAATTTAATAACCAAATTAACCATTAATTATGTTAGTAAGGAGTGATCCACAGCAGAGAGAGGAATCGAGTGAGACAGGAGATAGCAATGATATCGACGCTGGTTATACTAGAGGGAGTTGGGTAGCATTTACTATATATATATATATATATATATATGTGTGTGTATTGAATCAAAAGTACATTAAATTTGCGAAAGCAAAGCATGTAATTAATGGACTGCTAGTAGTATAGCTCTAAAATATGATCAAATTCAGTGACAAGGAGAGCTCGCAATCCCGTTAATTGAATTCGGATGCGCATCCCTCGCATTTGAATATACCTTTATCGAAATAGGTACTTTTATTTAAATAAAAAATCATATTGTTTACCAATCTAAACCAAATTAGAATAATTATGAATTTATGCATTCAGTCACATTTTCGCAAGCTGCACTTACGAAAATAACTTTTGAAGTAGTCCCACACTATAAATGCGAAAATGCAAATAGAATTTTTGCTTGATTTTTACATGTTACAATTACGAAAATATCTAAAATTTTACTCTATTTTTACGCAATGAAAATGCGTGGAATTTAAATTTCAATTTTCGCAGTTCATGCCTACAAAAATAAAAGGAAAATTTATGTATATATACGCAATTAGTGGCTTCATTCATAAAGGAAGAAGGATAATAGAAGTTTTTTTTTTTATTTTACCAAAAGAAAGTGTGTGTGAAAGTAAGTGAAGTTTTGAATTGAAAATATAAAGAGAGTTTAGTAGAAAAAAGTAGAAATAGAAATAACAAGAAAACAAGGATCAACAAATTAAGTAAGGACGCATAGTTGACCAAATGAAGGCAAATATATTGCAGGCAATCCAAACGAAAAGGTTTATTAGTGTACTTTTAATATTTATAGTTATTTTTACGTAATATTTAAATAATCCAATATTAATATTACATACACAGTAAATTTCATCATTCATATTTGTCTTATAATTATTTTAAATGTAAACTTTAATGCATATTAGAGATAGAAAAAAATAAAGTCTAAGATATTTAATTTAAAGACAAATTACATAAATAAATAATGAATATCCAATTGCAACTTTTTAAAAATAATTCCGTTTTGATCTTGTATTTATTTTATATAAATCACTACAAGGTAAGAAGTTTCAAAATTTTATACATAATAAACTGTTATAGAGTGTAAAAATTTATGTATAAATTGATTATCATCATAAATAGTTACAGAATGTATAAATTTATGTACAAATTAACTATCAATATAAATTGTTATATATATTTTTTTATTTTTTTCTCTCTTCACTATTTTGTATTATCTCTGACTTAATATATTTTTACTATTTTATGATGTTTTTATTAAAATAAATATACTAAAAAATAATTTTAATTAGTTAATTAGTTAAATTTTTGGTATAATAAAAATTTGATTGGTATTTAAAAATTATGGTTATTATTTTACTATTTTATTAAATGATAGAAGAGTGCATAATAATATTTTATAATAACTTTTATAATTTAAGTATTTTATGTTTTGGAGTATTTCCGGAGACAATGAAACACTGATTCTAGAGTCAATCTACATCGAGGACAAGTCGGATCCACTAATGGGATTCTGGCATGAAGTTTCTATCTAATAGATAAACCTTATGAAAAATCATTCATAACAAATTCTTCACTTTTAGTTGACATTTAAGTTTCCAAAGATTTGGTCAAATATTTTTTATTTTGACATTGTTCAAACAAGAACTCTTATGGTAGACGAAAACAATGGAAGGCTACTTTGTATTCAAATGCCACTAAATAGCTATCTGATTTTTCTTTTAGCCATATGATTGTATCTTTTTTTTCATAAATTTCTGTATTCAGAATTGTTGTAACTACTTTTGGGCTATAAATATTTCTGATCAAAACTTAATTCCATTGTCTAAATGAGTGAATTAAATTGGATACCCATTTTAAAAAATAATTAGTATAGAATTTGGAATTGCTATAAATTCATATATCCAGGAATCTTTTTTTAATACGAACAGTGTTATTGGTACACGAAATTGTGATCGCACACTTTTCACACAACTCCGTCCAGCTGACCAACAAGTGCATTAGGTCGTCCAAGTAATACCTTACGTGAGTAAGGGTCGATCCCACAGAGATTGTCGGCTTGAAGCAAGCTATGGTCATCCTTGTAAATCTCAGTCAGGCGGATTCAAATGGTTATGGGATTTTGATAATTAAAATATAATTAAAACAGAAAATAAGATAGAAATACTTATGTAATTCATTGGTGGGATTTCAGATAAGTGTATGAAGATGCTTTGTTCCTTCTGAACCTTTGCTTTCCTATTGCATTCATTCAATCATTCATACTCCTTTCCATGGCAAGCTGTATGTTGGGAGATCACCGTTGTCAATGGCTACCGTCTGTCCTCTCAGTGAAAATGGTCCAAATGCGCTGTCACCGCACGGCTAATCATCTGTCGGTTCTCACTCATGTTGGAATAGGATCCATTGATCCTTTTGCGTCTGTCATTACGCCCAACACTCACGAATTTGAAGCTCGTCACAGTCATTTCATCCCAGATCCTACTCAAAATACCACAGACAAGGTTTAGACTTTCCAGATCTCAAGAATGCTGCCAATTGATTCTAGCTTATACCACGCGGACTCTGATCTCACGGAATGGAAGGCTCTGTTGTCAGGAGAGGCAACCATGCGTCGTGAACCAGGAGGCTAAGAGATATGCATTCAAGCTCGTTTTCATGTAGAACGGAAGTGGTTGTCAGGCACGTGTTCATAAGTGAGAATGGTGATGAGTGTCACATAATCATTACATTCATCATGTTGAAGTGCGAATGTATATCTTAGAATAAGAATAAGCTTGGATTGAATAGAAAACAGTAGTAATTGCATTAATTCATGAAGAACAGTAGAGCTCCACACCTTAATCTATGGGGTGTAGAAACTCCACCGTTGAAAATACATAAGTGAAAATAGGTTAGACATGGCCGAGTGGCCAGCCTCCCATGGAGGTCTCAGAACATAAAAGTTACATAATGTGTTCTAGAGATGAAAATACAATAGTAAAAGGTCCTATTTATAATGAACTAGTAACCTAGGGTTTACAGAAATGAGTAAATGATGCAAAAATCCACTTCCGGGCTCCACTTGGTGTGTGCTTGGGTTGAGCATTGAAGCTTTTTCGTACTTGGGCTGTTCCTAGAGTTAAACACCAGCTTTTGTGCCAGTTTGGGCGTTTAACTCCAATTCTGGTGCCAGTTTGGACGTTTTACACCAGAAATTTTAGGCTGACTTTGAACGCCAGTTTGGGCCATCAAATCTCGGACAAAGTATGAACTATTATATATTTCTGGAAAGCCCAGGATGTCTACTTTACAACGCAATTGAGAGTCTGCCAATTGTGTGTCTATAGCTCCAGAAAATCCACTTTGAGTGCAGGGAGGTCAGAATCCAACAGCATCTACAGTCCTTTTTCAGCCTCTGAATCAAATTTTTGCTCAGGTTCCTCAATTTCAGCCAGAAAATACCTGAAATCACAGAAAAATACACAAACTCATAGTAAAGTCCAGAAATGTGATTTTTATTTAAAATTAATAAAAACATAATAAAATATAACTAAATCATACTAAAAACTACCTAAAAATAATGCCAAAAAGCGTATAAATTATCTGCTCATCACAACACCAAACTTAAATTGTTGCTTGTCCCCAAGCAACTAAAAACAAAATAGGATAAAAAGAAGAGAATATACAATAAATTCCGAAAACATCTATGAAGATCAGTTTTAATTAGATGAGCGGGGCTCTTAGCTTTTTGCTTCTGAATAGTTTTGGCATCTCACTTTATCCTTTGAAGTTCAGAATGATTGGCATCTATAAGAACTCAGAATTCAAATAGTGTTATTGATTCTCCTAGTTCAGTATGTTGATTCTTGAACACAGTTACTTTATGAGTCTTGGCCGTGACCCTAAGCATTTTGTTTTCCAGTATTACCACCGGATACATAAATGCCACAGACACATAACTGGGTGAAGCTTTTCAGATTGTGACTCAGCTTTGCTAGAGTCCCCAATTAAAGGTGTCCAGATCTCTTAAGCGCACTCTTTTGCTTTAGACCACGACTTTAACCGCTCAGTCTCAAGCTTTTCACTTGACACCTTCACGCCATAAGCACATGGTTAGGGACATCTTGGTTTAGCCGCTTAAGCCAGGATTTTATTCCTATAGGCCCTCCTATCCATTAATGCTCAAAGCCTTGGATCCTCTTTACCCTTGCCTTTTGGTTTAAAGGGTTACTGGCTTTTTCTGCTTGCTTGTTCTTTTTCTTTTATTTTTTTCGCCATTTTTTTCACTGCTTTTTCTTGCTTCAAGAATCAATTTTATGATTTTTCAGATTATTAACAACATTTCTCCTTTTTCATTATTCTTTCAAGAGCCAACAATTTTAACATTCATAAACAAAAAATTCAAAAATATGCACTGTTCAAGCATTCATTCAGAAAAGAAAAAGTATTGCCACCACATCAAAATAATTAAACTACTTTAAAATTTGAAATTCATGTACTTCTTGTTCTTTTGCAATTAAAAACATTTTTCATTTAAGAAAGGTGATGGATTCATAGGACATTCATAGCTTTAAGGCATAGACACTAAGACACTAATGATCATGTAGTAAAGACACAAACATAGATAGATCATAAAGCATAATTTTCGAAAAAAACAGAAAAATAAGAACAAGGAAATTAAAGAACGGGTCCACCTTAGTGATGGCGGCTAGTTCTTCCTCTTGAAGATCCAATGGAACGCTTGAGCTCATCTATGTCTCTTCCTTGCCTTTGTTGCTCCTCACTCATGGCTCTTTGGTCTTCTCTAATTTCATGAAAGAGGATGGAATGCTCTTGGTGCTCCACCTTTAGTTGTCCAATGTTGGAACTTAATTCTCCTAGGGAGGTGTTAATTTTCTCCCAATAATTTTGTGGAGGGAAGTGCATCCCTTGAGGCATCTCAGGGATTTCATGATGAGGAATTTTCTCATGCTCTTGTTGAGGTCCATGAGTGGGTTCTCTTGCTTGCTCCATCCTTTTCTTAGTGATGGGCTTGTCCTCATCAATGAGGATGTCTTCCTCTATGTCAATTCCAGCTGAATTGCAAAGGTGACAAATGAGATGAGGGAAGGCTAACCTTGCCAAAGTAGAGAATTTGTCCGCCACCTTATAGAGTTCTAGGGATATAACCTCATGAACTTCTACTTCCTCTCCATTCATGATGCTATGGATCATGATAGCCCGGTCTATAATAACTTCAGACCGGTTGCTAGTGGGAATGATTAAGCGTTGGATGAACTCCAACCATCCCCTAGCCATTGGCTTGAGGTCAAGCCTTCTTAGTTAAATCGACTTTCCTCTTGAATCTCTCTTCCATTGAGCGCCTTCCATATAAATGTCCATAAGGACTTGGTCCAACCTTTGATAAAAGTTGACCCTTCTAGTGTAGGGGCGTGCATCTCCTTGCATCATTGGCAAGTTGAATGCCAACCTTACATTTTTCGGACTGAAATCTAAGTATTTCCCCCGGACCATTGTAAGCCAATTCTTTGGGTCCGGGTTCACACTTTGATCATGGTTTTTGGTGATCCATGCATTAGCATAGAATTCTTAAACCATTAAGATCCCGACTTGTTGAATGGGATTAGTGAGAATTTCCCAACCTTTTCTTCGAATCTCATGTCGGATCTCTGGATATTCACTCTTTTTGAGCTTGAAAGGGACCTTAGGGATCACCTTCTTCTTGGCCACAACTTCATAGAAGTGGTCTTGATGGACATTTGAGATGAATCTCTCCATCTTTCATGATTCGAAGGTGGAAGATTTTGCCTTTCCTTTCCTCTTTCTAGAGGTTTCTCCGGCCTTAGGTGCCATAAATGGTTATAGAAAAACAAAAAGCAACGCTTTTACCACACCAAACTTAGAAGGTTTGCTCGTCCTCGAGCAAAAGAAGAAAGAAGTGAGTAGAAAAAGAAGAAAATGGAGGATATGGAGAGGTGTGAGTGGTTTGGCCAAGGGGGGAAAAAGTGTTTATGATGTGTGAAAATGAAGGAGGGATGAGGGGTTTATATAGGAGTGGAGAGATGGGTAGGGTTCGTGTATTAGGGGTTGGGTTTGGGAGAAAAAGAATTTGAATTTGAATTGTGAGGTGGGTGGGGTTTTTGGGGAAGAGTAATGGAGGTGATTGGTGAGGGGTATTTGGAAAAGGGTGTTATGGAAAGGTGTGAAGAAGAGAGAGAGAGAGAGTTGAGGTAGGTGGGGATCCTGTGGGGTCCACAGATCCTGAGGTGTCAAGGACTTCTTATCCCTCACCATTTTGGCATGTAAACGCCCCTTTGAGTGCCAATCCTGGCGTTAAACGCCAGGTTGCTACCCATTTCTGGCGTTAAACGCCAGTCTGGTACCCTTTTCTGGCGTTAAACGCCCAGAATGGTGCCAGACTGGGTGTTTAACGCCCATTCTGCTACCCTTACTGGCGTTTAAACGCCAGTAAGATCATCCTCCAGGGTGTGCTGTTTTTTTCATTCTGTTTTTGCTTTTTTCAGTTATTTTTGTGACTTCACATGATCATCAACCTAAAGAAAACATAAAATAATAATGGAAAATAGAAATTTAACATAGATAAGCAAAAATTGGGTTGTCTCCCAACAAGCGCTTCTTTAATGTCAATAGCTTGATAGTGGACTCTCATGGAGCCTCACAGATACTCAGAGCATGATGATGGCCTCCCAACACCAAACTTAGAGTTTGGATGTGGGGGCTCTCTTTGACTCTGCATTGAGAGAAGCTTTTCATGCTTCCTCTCCATGGTTACAGAGGGAGATCCTTGAGCCTTAAACACAAGGTAGTCCTCATTCACTTGAAGGACCAACTCTCCTCTGTTAACATCAATAACAGCTTTTGCTGTGGCTAGGAAGGGTCTGCCAAGGATGATGGATTCATCCTTATTCTTCCCAGTGTCCAGGATTATGAAATCAGCAGGGATGTAAATGCCTTCAACCTTTACCAAGACATCCTCTACAGTTCCATAAGCCTGTTTCCTTGAATTGTCTGCCATCTCTAGTGAGATTCTTGCAGCTTGCACCTCAAAGATCCCTAATTTCTCTATTACAGAGAGAGGCATGAGGTTTATACTTGACCCTAGGTCACACAGAGCCTTCTCAAATGTCATGGTGCCTATGGTACAAGGTATTAAGAATTTTTCGGGGTCCGGTTTCTTCTGAGGTAATTTCTGCCTAACCAAGGTATTCAGTTCATTGATGAGCAATGGAGGTTCATCCTCCCAAGTCTCATTACCAAATAACTTGTCATTCAGCTTCATGATTGCTCCAAGGTACTTAGCAACTTGCTCTTCAGCAATATCTTCATCCTCTTCAGAGGAAAAATACTCATCCGAGCTCATGAAAATGGCAGAAGTAGGTTCAGTGGAATCTCTATGGTCTCTATATGAGCCTCAGATTCCTTTGGTTCCTCATTAGGGAACTCCTTGGAGGCCAGTGGACGTCCATTGAGGTCTTTCTCAGTGGAAATCACTGCCTTTCCCTCCTCTATGCATTCGGCCATGTGGAACATGTTTATGGCTTTACACTCTCTCTTGGGATTCTCTTCTCTATTGCTTGGGAGAGCACTAAGAGGGAGTTCAGCAACTTTCTTACTCAGCGGACCCACCTGTACCTCTAAATTTTTAATGGAGGACCTTGTTTCAGTCATGAAACTTAGTGTGGTTTTAGATAGATCAGAGACTATGGTTGCTAAGTGATGAGCGGATAATTTATACGCTTTTTGGCATTGTTTTTAGCAGGATCTAGTTACTTTTAGGGATGTTTTCATTAGTTTTTATGTTAAATTCACATTTCTGGACTTTACTATGAGTTTGTGTGTTTTTCTGTGATTTCAGGTATTTTCTGGCTGAAATTGAGGGACTTGAGCAAAAATCAGATTCAGAGGTTGAAAAAGGACTGCTGATGCTGTTGGATTCTGACCTCCCTGCACTCAAAGTGGATTTTCTGGAGCTACAGAACTAGAAATGGCGCGCTTCCAATTGCGTTGGAAAGTAGACATCCAGGGCTTTCCAGCAATATATAATAGTCCATACTTTGGCCAAGAATTGATGACGTAAACTGGCGTTCAACGCCAGTTTTCTACCCAAATCTGGCGTCCAGCGCCAGAAAAGGATCCAAAACCAGAGTTGAACGCCCAAACTGGCACAAAAACTGGCGTTCAACTCCACAAATGGCCTCTGCACGTGCAACACTTAAGCTCAGCCCAAACACACACCAAGTGGGCCCCGGAAGTGGATTTATACATCAAATACTTACTCATGTAAACCCTAGTAGCTAGTTTATTATAAATAAGACCTCTTACTATTGTATTTGACATCTTTGGATTACCTTATGATCCTTTGATCACGTTTTAGGGGGCTGGCCATCTCGGCCATGCCTGGACCTTCACTTATGTATTTTCAACGGTAGAGTTTCTACACTCCATAGATTAAGGTGTGGAGCTCTGCTGTTCCTCAAGGATTAATGCAAAGTACTACTGTTTTCTATTCAATTCTTCTTATTTCGCTTCAAAGATATCCATTCGCACCCAAGAACGTGATGAAGGTGATGATTATGTGTGACGCTCATCATCCTTCCCCCTTATGAACGCGTGCCTGACAAACACTTTTGTTCTACATGAATTAAGCTAGAATGAGTATCTCTTAGATCTCCTAACCAGAATCTTCGTGGCGTAAGCTAGAATGATGGCGGCATTCAAGAGAATCCGGAAGGTCTAAACCTTGTCTGTGGTATTCTGAGTAGGATTCAATGATTGAATGACTGTGACGAGCTTCAAACTCGCGATTGTTGGGCGTTAGTGACAGACGCAAAAGGAGGGTGAATCCTATTCCAGCATGATCGAGAACCGACAGATGAATAGCCGTGCCGTGACAGGGTGCGTGAGCATATTATTCACTGAGAGGAGGGGATGTAGCCACTGACAACGGTGATGCCCTTGCATAAAGCCAGCCATGGAAAGGAGGAAGACTGATTGGATGAAGATAGCAGGAAAGCAGAGGTTCAGAGGAACGAAAGCATCTCCATTCGCTTATCTGAAATTCCTACCAATGAATTACATAAGTATCTCTATCCCTATTTTATTATTTAATATTCGAAAACACCATTATCACTTTATATCTGCCTGACTGAGATTTACAAGGTGACCATAGCTTGCTTCATACCAACAATCTCCGTGGGATTCGACCCTTACTCACGTAAGGTATTACTTGGATGACCCAGTGCACTTGCTGGTTAGTTGTATCGAAGTTGTGATAGACAATAAAACTAGATCAGAGCACCAGGCCTTTGAAGCCATGGATATGTATCACAATTTCGTGCACCAAGTTTTTGGCGCCGTTGCCGGGGATTGTTTGAGTTTTCGGCAAGCTTTTGGTCCGGTAACATCAGTGCCAGATTCCCTTTTGATCCGGCAACTGCATCAAGTTTTTGGCGCCGTTGCCGGGGATTGTTTGAGTTTGGACAACTGACGGTTCATCTTGTTGCTCAGATTAGGTAATTTTATTTTTATTTTATTTTCAAAATTTTTCAAAAATATTTTCAAAAATTTTCTCATCTGTTTTCGAAAAAAAAAAATGTTTTCAAAAATTTATTCAAAAATTTTAAGAATGAATTCTAGTGTTTCATGAAGCATGTTGAAGCCTGGCTGGTTGTAAAGTCATGTCTAAATTTATTTGGACTGAGGCTTGCAATTTGTTATCAAAGAGCAATATACTCTCGTGTTAAAGACTAAAGCTTGGCTGGCCATTGGCCATGTCTAGTGCTTTGGACTGGAGCTTTCATTGAAAGCTTGGCTGGCTAGTGAGCCATGTCTAATTCCTGGACTGAAGCTTTAGACTAACATGGCAAGATTTCTGGAATTCATATTAAAAATTTTTGGAATCCTTGTTTTTTCTTTTAATATGCGAAAAATATAAAATAAAAATCCAAAAAAATTAGAAAATCATAAAAATCAAAAATATTTTGTGTTTCTTGTTTGAGTCTTGAGTCATATCATAAGTTTGGTGTCACTTGCATATGCATCTTGCATTTTTTCGAAAATATCATGCATTCATAGTGTTCTTCATGATCTTCAAGTTGTTCTTGGTAAGTCTTCTTGTTTGATCTTGATGAATTTTTGTTTTGTGTCTTTTCATGTTTATCATATGCATTCTTGAATTCTTAGTGCGTAAGCATTAAAGAATTCTAAGTTTGGTGTCTTGCATGTTTTCTTTGCATTAAAAATTTTTTAAAATTGCATCTTGATGTTCATCATGACATTCATAGTGTTCTTGATGTTCATCTTGACATTCATAGCATTCTTGCATGCATTCATTGTTTTGATCTAAAAATTTCATGCATTGCATCATTTTTCTTGTTTTTCTCTTGCATCATAAAAATTCAAAAATCAAAAAAAAAAAAATATCTTTCCCTTTTTCTCTCATCAAATTCGAAAATTTGAGTTGACTTTTTCAAAAATTTTTAAAAATCAAATTGTTTCTCATGAGTCAAATCAAATTTTCAATTTGAAAATCTTATCTTTTTCAAAATCTTTTTCAAAAATCAGATCTTTTTCAAAATTCTTAGTTATTTTCGAAAATTACAAAAATATTTTTCAAAAATCTTTTTCTTATTTTTATACCAAATTTTCGAAAATAACATAATCAATTAATGTTTTGATTCAAAAATTTGAAGTTTGTTACTTGCTTGTTAAGAAAGATTCAACCTTTAAGTTCTAGAATCATATCTTGTGATTTCTTATGAATCAAGTCATTAATTGAGATTTTAAAAATCAAATCTTTTTCAAAACTAATTTCAATCATATCTTTTTAAAAATATCTTCTTATCTTATCTTTTTCAAAAATATCTTTCCAAAATATCTTTTCTAACCTCCTAACTTCTTATCTTTTCAAAATTTGTTTCAACCAACTAACTAACTTTTTGTTTGTTTCTTAACTTTTTCAAAACTACCTAACTAACTCTCTCTCTCTAATTTTCGAAAATATCTCCCCTCTTTTTCAAAAATTTCTTTTTTATTAACTAATTATTTTTATTTTTAAATTTTAAAAATTTTTCGAAAATTTCTAACATTTTTCAAAAACCATTTTTCAAAAATCACTAACTCTTTTTCAAAATAATTTTCGAAAATTATCCCTCCCCCATCCTATTCTATTTATTCATTCATATCCTAACATCTCATCTCACATCTCTTCCATCGGTACAGTTGTGTTTCTTCCTTTACATCACATTCTTTGTCTCCCCCTCTTTTCTTCCACTCACAAAGGGATCCCTATACTGTGGTATAAAGGATCTCTATTATTATTATTATTATTTTTCTGTGCCTTCTTCTTTGTCATATGAGCAGGAGCAAGGATAAGAACATTCTTGTAGAAGCAGATCCAGAACCTGAAAGGACTCTGAAGAGAAAATTAAGAGAAGCTAAAATACAACAATCCAGAGATAACCTTTCAGAAATTTTCGAACAGGAAAAGGAGATGGCAGCCGAAAATAATAATAATGTAAGGAAGATGCTTGGTGACTTTACTGCACCTAATTCCAATTTACATGGAAGAAGCATCTCCATTCCTGCCATTGGAGCAAACAACTTTGAGCTGAAACCTCAATTAGTTTCTCTGATGCAGCAGAACTGCAAGTTTCATGGACTTCCATCTGAAGATCCTTTTCGGTTCTTAACTGAATTCTTGCAGATATGTGATACTGTTAAGACTAATGGAGTAGATCCTGAAGTCTACAGGCTCATGCTTTTCCCTTTTGCTGTAAGAGACAGAGCTAGATTATGGTTGGATTCTCAACCCAAAGACAGCCTGAACTCTTGGGATAAGCTGGTCACGGCTTTCTTAGCCAAGTACTTTCCTCCTCAAAAGCTGAGCAAGCTTAGAGCTGATGTTCAAACCTTCAGACAGAAAGAAGGTGAATCCCTCTATGAAGCTTGGGAAAGATACAAACAGTTGACCAAAAAGTGTCCTTCTGACATGCTTTCAGAATGGACCATCCTGGATATATTCTATGATGGTTTATCTGAGCTATCAAAGATGTCACTGGACACTTCTGCAGGTGGATCCATTCACCTAAAGAAAACGCCTGCAGAAGCTCAAGAACTCATTGACATGGTTGCTAATAACCAGTTCATGTACACTTCTGAAAGGAATCCTGTGAGTAATGGGACGCCTGTGAAGAAGGGAGTTCTTGAAGTTGATACTCTGAATGCCATATTGGCTCAGAATAAAATATTGACTCAGCAAGTCAATATGATCTCTCAGAGTCTGCATGGAATGCAAGCTGCATCCAACAGTACTCAAGAGGCTTCTCCTGAAGAAGAAGCTTATGATCCTGAGAACCCTACAATAGCAGAGGTAAATTACTTAGGTGAACCTTATGGAAACACCTATAACTCAACATGGAGAAATCATCCAAATTTCTCATGGAAGGATCAAAAGCCCCAACAAGGGTTTAATAATGGTGGAAGAAACAGGTTTAGCAATAGCAAGCCTTTTCCATCATCAACTCAGCAACAGACAGAGAACTCTGAACAAAATGCTTCTAATTTAGCAAATCTAGTCTCTGATCTATCTAAAGCCACTGTAAGTTTCATGAATGAAACAAGGTCTTCCATTAGAAATCTGGAAGCGCAAGTGGGCCAGCTGAGTAAAAGGATCACTGAAATCCCTCCTAGTACTCTCCTAAGCAATACAGAAGAGAATCCAAAAGGAGAGTGCAAGGCCATTGACATAAGCGCCATGGCCGAACCTGAGAGGAGAGGAGAGGACGTGAATCCCAAGGAGGAAGACCTCCTGGGACGTCCAGTGGTCAATAAGGAGCTTCCCTCTGAGGAACCAAAGGACTCTGAGGCTCATCTAGAGACCATAGAGATTCCATTGAACCTCCTTATGCCCTTCATGAGCTCTGATGAGTATTCCTCTTCTGAAGAGAATGAGGATGTTACTGAAGAGCAAACTGCCAAGTTTCTTGGTGCAATCATGAAGCTGAATGCCAAATTATTTGGCATTGATACTTGGGAAGTTGAACCTCCCTTGATCATCAATGAACTAAGTGATCTGGATCAACTGACATTGCCTCAGAAGAGACAGGATCCTGGAAAGTTCATATTACCCTGTACCATAGGCACCATGATCTTTAAGGCTCTGTGTGACCTTGGTTCAGGAATAAACCTCATGCCCCTCTCTGTAATAGAGAAACTGGGAATCTATGGGGTGCAAGCTGCTAAAATCTCACTAGAGATGGCAGACAGCTCAAGAAGACAGGCTTATGGACAAGTAGAAGATGTATTAGTAAAGGTTGAGGGCCTTTACATACCTACTGATTTCATAGTCCTGGATACTGGAAAGGAAGAGGATGAATCCATCATCCTAGGAAGACCTTTCCTGGCCACAGCAAGAGCTGTGATTGATGTTGACAGAGGTGAAATAGTCCTTCAATGGAATGAGAACTCCCTTGTATTCAAAACTCAAGGATCTCCCTCTGCAACCATGGAGAGGAAGCAGAAAAAGCTTCTCTCAAAGCAGAGTCAACCAGAGCCCCCACAGTCAAACTCTAAGTTTGGTGTTGGGAGGCCACAACCAAACTCTAAGTTTGGTGTTGAACTCCCATATCCAAACTCTAAGTTTGGTGTTGGAGAGTTTCAACAAAGCTCTGCACATCTGTGAGGTTCCATGAGAGCCCACTGTCAAGCTATTGACATTAAAGAAGCGCTTGTTGGGAGGCAACCCAATGTTTATCTAATTCTTATTTTTATTGTTTTTCATGTTTTCTTAGGTTCATGATCATGTGGAGTCACAAAATAAATAGAAAAATTGAAAACGGAATCAAAAACAGCAGAAGAAAAATCACACCCTGGAGGAGCATCTGTCTGGCGTTCAAACGCCAGAACAGAGCATAGTTCTGGCGCTGAACGCCCAGAATGGGAGCATCCTGGCGCTGAACGCCCAGAACAAGCATGGTTCTGGCGTTCAACGCCAGAAATGGCAGCAAAAGAGCGTTGAACGCCCAAAATGGGCACCAACCTGGCGCTGAACGCCCAGAGTTGTGTGCAAGGGCATTTTGCATGCCTAAATTGGTGCAGGGATGTAAATGCCTTGACACCTCAGGATCTGTGGACCCCACAGGATCATCCCAGGATCTGTGGACCCCACAGGATCCCCACCTACCTCATCATCTCTCTTTCCATTCATGATCATCCCTTCTGTTTTCCATTTACCACTCACATCCATACAACCACTACCTTCAAAATTCAACATCTCTCTCCCACCCAATCCCACCCATATGGCCGAATACATACTCTCATCCATCTCCTCCATATCTTCTTCTTATTCTTCTATTCTTTCTTCTTTTGCTCGAGGGCGAGCAACATTCTAAGTTTGGTGTGGTAAAAGCATAGCTTTTTGTTTTTTCCATAACCATTGATGGCACCTAAGGCCAGAGAAACCTCTAGAAAGAGGAAAGGGAAGACAAAAGCTTCCATCAAGGGTCTATAGCTCAGTGGTAGAACATTTGACTGCAAATCAAGAGATCCCTGAGATACCTCAGGGGATACATTTTCTTCCACACAATTATTGGAAGCAACTAAGGGTGGAACATCAAGAGCACCCCATCATCCTTCATGAAATCAGAGAAGATCTAAAAGCAATGAAGGAGGAGCAACAAAGACAAGGAAGAGACATAGAAGAGCTCAAAGACATCATTGGTTCCTCAAGAAGGAAACGCCACCATCACTTAGGTGGATTCATTCCTTGTTCTTATTTCTTCTGTTTTTCGTTTTCTATGTTATGTGCTTATCTATGTTTGTGTCTTCATTACATGATCATTAGTAGTTAGTAACTATGTCTTAAAAGTTATAAATGTCCTATGAATCTATCACCTCTCTTAAATGAAAAATGTTTTAATTCAAAAGAACAAGAAGTACATGAGTTTCGAATTTATCCTTGAACTTAGTTTAATTATATTGATGTGGTAACAATGCTTCTTGTTTTCTGAATGTATGCTTGAACAGTGCATATGTCTTTTGAAGTTGTTGTTTAAGAATGTTAAATATGTTGGCTCTTGAAAGAATGATGACTAGGAGACATGTTATTTGATAATCTGAAAAATCATAAAAATGATTCTTGAAGCAAGAAAAAGCAGCATAGAACAAAACTTGCAGAAAAAAAAAAATTAGGCGAAAAAAAAAATAGAAAGAAAAAGAAAAAGCAAGCAGAAAAAGCCAAAGCTCTTAAAACCAAGAGGCAAGAGCAAAAAGCCAATAACCCTTAAAACCAAAAGGCAAGGGAAATAAAAAGGAACCCAAGGCTTTGAGCATCAGTGGATAGAAGGGCCAAAAAGGAATAAAATCCTGGTCTAAGCGGCTAAACCAAGCTGTCCCTAACCATGTGCTTGTGGCGTGTAGGTGTCAAGTGAAAACTTGAGACTGAGCGGTTAAAGTCAAGGTCCAAAGCAAAAACAAAGAGTGTGCTTAAGAACCCTGGACACCTCTAATTGGGGACTTTAGCAAAGCTGAGTCACAATCTGAAAAGGTTCACCCAATTATGTGTCTGTGGCATTTATGTATCCGGTGGTAATACTGGAAAACAAAGTGCTTAGGGCCACGGCCAAGACTCATAAAGAAGCTGTGTTCAAGAATCATCATACTGAACTAGGAGAGTCAATAACACTATTCGAAATCTGAAGTTCCTATAGATGCCAATCATTCTGAACCTCAATGGATAAAGTGAGATGCCAAAACTATTCAAGAGGCAAAAAGCTATAAGTCTCGCTCATATGATTGAAGCTCTGTTTCATTGATAGTTTGGAATTTATAGTATATTCTCTTCTTCTTATCCTATTTGATTTTCAGTTGCTTGGGGACAAGCAACAATTTAAGTTTGGTGTTGTGATGAGCGGATAATTTATACGCTTTTTGGCATTGTTTTTAGCATGTTTTTAGTAGGATCTAGTTACTTTTAGGGATGTTTTCATTAGTTTTTATGTTAAATTCACATTTCTGGACTTTACTATGAGTTTGTGTGTTTTTCTGTGATTTCAGGTATTTTCTGGCTGAAATTGAGGGACTTGAGCAAAAATCAGATTCAGAGGTTGAAAAAGGACTGCTGATGCTGTTGGATTCTGACCTCCCTGCACTCAAAGTGGATTTTCTGGAGCTACAAAACTCGAAATGGCGCGCTTCCAATTGCGTTGGAAAGTAGACATCCAGGGCTTTCCAGAAATATATAATAGTCCATACTTTGGCCAAGAATTGACGACGTAAACTGGCGTTCAACGCCAGTTTTCTACCCAAATCTGGCGTCCAGCGCCGGAAAAGGATCCAAAACCAGAGTTGAACGCCCAAACTGGCACAAAAACTGGCGTTCAACTCCACAAATGGCCTCTGCACGTGCAACACTTAAGCTCAGCCCAAACACACACCAAGTGGGCCCCGGAAGTGGATTTATACATCAAATACTTACTCATGTAAACCCTAGTAGCTAGTTTATTATAAATAAGACCTCTTACTATTGTATTTGACATCTTTGGATTACCTTATGATCCTTTGATCACGTTTTAGGGGGCTGGCCATCTCGGACATGCCTGGACCTTCACTTATGTATTTTCAACGGTAGAGTTTCTACACTCCATAGATTAAGGTGTGGAGCTCTGCTATTCCTCAAGGATTAATGCAAAGTACTACTGTTTTCTATTCAATTCTTCTTATTTCGCTTCTAAGATATCCATTCGCACCCAAGAACGTGATGAAGGTGATGATTATGTGTGACGCTCATCATCCTTCCCCCTTATGAACGCGTGCCTGACAAACACTTCTGTTCTACATGAATTAAGCTAGAATGAGTATCTCTTAGATCTCCTAACCAGAATCTTCGTGGCGTAAGCTAGAATGATGGCGGCATTCAAGAGAATCCGAAAGGTCTAAACCTTGTCTGTGGTATTCTGAGTAGGATTCAATGATTGAATGACTGTGACGAGCTTCAAACTCGCGATTGTTGGGCGTTAGTGACAGACGCAAAAGGAGGGTGAATCCTATTCCAGCATGATCGAGAACCGACAGATGAATAGCCGTGCCGTGACAGGGTGCGTGAGCATATTATTCACTGAGAGGAGGGGATGTAGCCACTGACAACGGTGATGCCCTTGCATAAAGCCAGCCATGGAAAGGAGTAAGACTGATTGGATGAAGATAGCAGGAAAGCAGAGGTTCAGAGGAACGAAAGCATCTCCATTCGCTTATCTGAAATTCCTACCAATGAATTTCATAAGTATCTCTATCCCTATTTTATTATTTAATATTCGAAAACACCATTATCACTTTATATCTGCCTGACTGAGATTTACAAGGTGACCATAGCTTGCTTCATACCAACAATCTCCGTGGGATTCGACCTTTACTCACGTAAGGTATTACTTGGACGACCCAGTGCACTTGCTGGTTAGTTGTATTGAAGTTGTGACAGACAATAAAACTAGATCAGAGCACCAGGCTTTTGAAGCCATGGATATGTATCACAATTTCGTGCACCACTAAGCTAGAGAGACTCTGCTCAGAATTCTTTGTTTGTTGCTGAGAATATGATGGAAAAGGCTTGCTATTGCTAAACCTATTTCTTCCACCATTATTGTTGTTGAAGCCTTGATTAGGATTCTGTTGATCCTTCCATGAGAGATTAGGATGATTCCTCCATGAAGGATTGTAGGCGTTTCCATAGGACTCTCCCATGTAATTCACCTCTTCCATTGCAGGGTTCTCAGGATCATAAGCTTCTTCTTCAGAAGATGCTTCTTTAGTATTGCCTATTGCTGCTTGCATTCCAGACAGACTCTGAGAAATCATATTGACTTGCTGAGTCAATATTTTATTCTGAGCCAATATGGCATTCAGAGTATCAATCTCAAGAACTTCTTTCTTCTGGGTTGTCCCATTATTCACAGGATTTCTTTCAGAAGTGTACATGAATTGGTTATTTGCAACCATCTCAATGAGTTCCTGGGCTTCTTCAGGCGACTTCTTCAGATGAAGAGATCCACCAGCAGAGTTATCCAATGACATCTTGGACAGTTTAGACAGACCATCATAGAATATGCATATGATGCTCCATTCTGAAAGCATGCCAGAAGGACACCTTCTGATCAATTGCTTGTATCTTTTCCAAGCTTCATAGAGGGATTCACCTTCCTTCTGTCTGAAGGTTTGGACTTCCACTCTAAGCTTACTCAATTTTTGAGGTGGAAAGAACTTTGCTAAGAAGGCATTGACCACCTTTCCCAAGAGTTTAGGCTTTCTTTAGGTTTTGAGTCCAACCAAGTCCTAACTCTGTCTCTAATAGCAAAAGGAAAGAGCATAAGTCTGTAGACCTCAGGGTCAACCCCATGGGTCTTAACAGTGTCACAGATTTGCAAGAATTTAGCTAAAAACTGATGAGGATCTTCCAATGGAAGTTCATGATACTTGTAATTCTGCTGCATTAGAGAAACCAATTGAGGCTTAAGCTTAAAGTTGTTTGCTCCAATTGCAGGAATTGAGATGCTCCTTCTACAGAAGTCAAAAGAAGGTGCAATGAAGTCACCAAGCATCTTCCTTGCATTGTTGGCATTGTTGTTATTTTCGGCTGTCATGTCTTCTTCTCTTTTGTAAATTTCTGTTAGGTCCTCTCCAGAGAGTTGTGCTTTAGCTTCTCTTAGCTTTCTCTTCAAGGTCCTTTTAGGTTCAGGATCAGCTTCAACAAGAATGCCTTTGTCCTTGTTCCTGCTCATATAAAAGAGAAGAGAACCAGAAAGTATAGAATCCTCTATGTCACAGTATAGAGATTCCTTGAGGTGTCAGAGGAAAAGAAGAATAGAAGGATGAGGTAGAGAGGAAAATTCAAACTTATAGAGAGGAAGTGAGTCCGAATTGCTAAAAGAGGGGGAGTGTTAGTCTTAAATAGAAAAAGGTGAGGAGAGAGAAGAATTTTCGAAAACAAAATTAAAAAATTTAAATTAATTAAAAGGAATTTTGAAAAAGTGGTTGATGGCTTTCGAAAATTAAAAGTGAGAAAGTGGTTAAGTGATTTTGAAAAAGATTTTGAAATTAGCAGTAAAAAAGATATGATTAAAAATTATTTTGAAAAAGATGTGATTGAGCAGATATGATTGAGAAGATATGATTGAAAAACAATTTAAAAAAAGATTTGATTTTTAAAATTAATGACTTGGCTAACAAGAAATTTAAAAGATATGATTCTAAAATACAAATATTGAACCTTTCTTAACAAAGAAGTAACAAACTTGAAATTTTTGAATCAAATCATTAATTTGTAGCAAGGATTTTAAAAAATAGTGAGGGAAAAATGGAAAAGATTTGATTTTGAAAAAGATATGATTTAAAAAAAAAGATTTGATTTTGAAAAATTATGAAAGTTTGAAAAGGATTTATATTAAGAACTAACTTACCTCCCTTGTGTTGTCCTGGCGTTAAACGCCCAGAATGATATCCATTCTGGCGTTTAACGCCCAAAATACTACCCTTTTGGGCGTTTAACGCCCAGCCAAGTACCCTGGCTTGCGTTTAAACGCCAGTTTTCCTTCCTCACTGGGCGTTTTAAACGCCCAGCCTTTTCTCTGTAATTCCTCTGCTGTATGTTCTGAATCTTCAATTCTCTGTATTATTGACTTCAAAAGACATAATTTTGAAAATTTTTTGAATTTTTAATGATGAAAAACAACAAAATAAAACTAATCATGGAAAACTAAGATCAGATAAACAATGCATGCAAGACACCAAACTTAGAAATTTTCATATTCGAGACACTAACAAATTGAGAATGCACATGAGAAATAATAAAAGACACAAAACAAGAGAATTTAAAGATCAAACCCAAGAGAATCATCAAGAACAACTTGAAGATCGATGAAGAACATAATGCGTATATTCGAAAAATGCAAGAAAATTAAAAATATGCAAGACACCAAACTTAAAAATAGACATTAGACTCAAACAAAAAAAGCACAAAATTTTTGGTTTTTATGATTTTATAAAAAATTTTTTGTATTTTTTTTAAAATTATTTGAAAAAGAAAATAAGGAATTCAAAATTCTTAATGAGAATTCCAAGAATCATGCAATGTTAGTTTAAAACTCCGGTCCAGGAATTAGACATGGCTTACTAGCCAGCCAAGCTTTCAGTGAAAGCTTCGGTCCAAAACACTAGACATAGCCAATGGCCAGCCAAGCTTTGGCAGATCATTACATTCAACAGCAAGATTGATAGAAATCAACAAGCTCTTGTGATGATAAGTTGAAACCTCGGTCCAAAAGATTAGACATAGCTTCACAGCTAGCCAGACTTCAACAGATCATCATGAAACTCTAGAATTCATTCTTAAAAATTCTGAAAAAAAATTTCAAAAATAAAATAAAAAATAAAAGCTTAAAATAAAATAAAATTACCTAATCTGAGCAACAAGATGAATCGTCAGTTGTCCAAACTCGAACAATCCCCGGCAATGGCGCCAAAAACTTGGTACACGAAATCGTGATCGCACACTTTTCACACAACTCTGTGCAGCTGACCAGCAGGTGCACTGGGTCGTCCAAGTAATACCTTACGTGAGTAAGGGTCAATCCCACGGAGATTGTCGGCTTGAAGCAAGCTATGGTCATCCTTGTAAATCTCAGTCAGGCGGATTCAAATGGTTATGGGATTTTGATAATTAAAATATAATTAAAACAGAAAATAAGATAGAAATACTTATGTAATTCATTGGTGGGATTTCAGATAAGCGTATGAAGATGCTTTGTTCCTTCTGAACCTCTGCTTTCCTATTGCCTTCATCCAATCATTCATACTCCTTTCCATGGCAAACTGTATGTTGGGGGATCACCGTTGTTAATGGTTACTGTCTGTCCTCTCAGTGAAAATGGTCCAAATACACTGTCACCGCATGGCTAATCATCTGTCGGTACTCACTCATGTTGGAATAGGATCCATGGATCATTTTACGTCTGTCACTACGCCCAACACTCGCGAGTTTGAAGCTCGTCACAGTCATTCTATCCCAGATCCTACTCAGAATACCACAGACAAGGTTTAGACTTTTCAGATCTCAAGAATGCTGCCAATTGATTCTAGATTATACCACGAAGACTCTGATCTCACGGAATGGAAGGCTCTGTTGTTAGGAGAGGCAACCATGCGTCGTGAACCAGGAGGCTAAGAGATATGCATTCAAGCTCGTTTTCATGTAGAACAGAAGTGGTTATCAAGCACGCATTCATAAGTGAGAATGGTGATGAATGTCACATAATCATCACATTCATCATGTTGAAGTGCGAATGTATATCTTAGAATAAGAATAAGCTTGGATTGAATAGAAAACAGTAGTAATTGCATTAATTCATGAAGAATAGCAGAGCTCCACACCTTAATCTATGGGGTGTAGAAACTCCACCGTTGAAAATACATAAGTGAAAATAGGGTAGACATGGCCAAGTGGCCAGCCTCCCATGGAGGTCTCAGAACATAAAAGTTACATAATGTGTTCTAGAGATGAAAATACAATATTAAAAGGTCCTATTTATAATGAACTAGTAACCTAGGGTTTACAGAAATGAGTAAATAATACAAAAATCCATTTTCGGGCCCCACTTGGTGTGTGCTTGGGATGAGCATTGAAGCTTTTTCGTGCTTGGGCTGTTCCTGGAGTTAAACGCCAACTTTTGTGCCAGTTTGGGCGTTTTACGCCAGAAATTTTAGGCTGACTTTGAACGCCAATTTGAGCCATCAAATCTCGGATAAAGTATAGACTATTATATATTTCTGGAAAGCCCAGGATGTCTAATTTCTATCGCAATTGAGAGCGTGCCAATTGGGCATCTGTAGCTCCCGAAAATCCACTTCGAGTGCAGGGAGGTCAGAATCTAACAGCATCTACAATCCTTTTTCAGCCTCTGAATCAGATTTTTGCTCAGGTCCCTCAATTTCAGCCAGAAAATACCTGAAATCACAGAAAAATACACAAACTCATAGTAAAGTCCAGAAATGTGATTTTTATTTAAAAACTAATAAAAACATAATAAAAATTAACTAAATCATACTAAAAACTACCTAAAAAACAATGCCAAAAAGCGTATAAATTATCCGCTCATCAGTTATCTCTATCAATTTTCACATAACACTCTTTTTCTATCACTTTGCATCCTTTAATTATACTTCTTCACTCAATGACGGATTGTTTCCTGACTCTACTCTCATGAGATTGGAATATATGTACTATTTGCTCTTATAAACCTTGCTAATCAATTAGTTAGGTTGAGTTAAAAGTTTTCAACCTTTCTTGTCTAGCATTGCAAGGTTAAAAGGCTTTTAATTCTTTAAAGTTGAGGCCTTTCTGGTCTTTCGGTCTACAATACATTTTCCACCCTATTGAATGCATCCTTCTTTCCATACCTTTTTGTTCCCACCAGAAATTAGGCATTGCTTTCTGTATTTCATCCATCAGTGATTCCGGTAACTTGTATGCAGAGGTACTGCCGTAACTACAGCCTTGATTAGGACTTCTCTTGTACTCGCAGACAATACTGATCTCTTCTACTATTAAAGTTTTTGAAAATTTGTGTCTTTGATGTAGTTGAATGTGTCTCTTTTTTATTTTTGAATAACTACCGATAGCACAAGATATTTATTTTGATTTCCAACATGAGGAACCATTAGAATTTCAGTAAGGTGATCATGAGTAGTATTAGGGGTGTTGTGGCTAAAAAAGACTGGTGACTTATCTAGATTAACCACTTGACCTCTAATTTCTCAGTTTCTCAAAATCCGAACATGTTTAGGCAATTATCCTCCGTGACTCTGCTAAATAAAATTGAATCATATATAAAGAATAGAAGGTTGATCTTAGGACATCTGTGATTAAGTCTCAATCCTAAAATTTTAGTCTCTGTTCTCTTCTATGGAGTAGATAGGAAACATCTTCTACACACACAAAAATAGATAGGAGGATAGAGAGTCACCTTGACGTAATCCTCTACATGGTTTGAATAAACCATGAACTTGTCCATCCACAATAACAGAGTATGAAACTGTAGTCACACATTTTTTAACGCATGTCATCCACTTTTTAATAAGCCTTGGAAATGGTGGAGTGAAATCCGAAATCAAATTAGTGGAGGTATGATGTCGGAGGAATTGTCGGTTCGAAATTTTTTCTCCATAAAAGAGTCGCTTCGTTGCAAGTATAGTTCCAAACCAACAATTGACCCACACCAAAGTTTAATTTTGTTTGTCACAATGCAAACCAATAAAAACCGAGAGTATTTAAACCTCGGGTCATCTCTCAAAGGAATTACAATGAGGTATGCATGTTACTAGTTATGAAATTCATGGAGTGGTTTGTAGAGAAGAAGACAATAATCTAAATGACAAGAAAGTAAATCAAACAACTAAGATAACAAATATTAAAGAGGCATTCATGGCAAGGATTAAGAATCAATGTTTTCTATCCTAGTCATTAATCATAACACAATAATTACCAAAAGTTAAGCCTATTATGTTATCTCCAACATCGGGAGAAGATCAAGTAGACCTAGTTAATCCCAATCCATAAGTAGCATCACTGGAAACAAGATTAACTAACAACTCTAGATCACCAACATAAGTTGGGTATTAATAACTCAAAACTACCAAACTTCTCTTTCCAAGCTAAGAATGCTCAAAAATCTACTTTAACCTAAGCCAAATATTTTATCAAATACTTAGTGCGTATAAAAATAAAAGCATAATAAATTGCATGAATAACAAAATCTAAAACTACCAAATGCAAGAAAATAACAACAATAACTTAAACAAGCACTAAGAGAACATAAAACATCAAATTGCATGAAAGAAAATTGAAATTAACAATAGTGTTCATAAACTAAAAAATGGCACAAATGAGAAATTAACAAGAAGAACCAAGAAAATTAAAGCAATAGAACAAGGAAAAGTAAAAGAAACTATATCAAAACAAGAATTAAAACCTAAATCTAAGAGGATATTAACCTAAATTTACTATAATTCCAGAGAGAAGATGGAGCTTCTCTCTCAAAAAAATGACCTAAAACATGGTTCCTAGGCTACACTAATTGCTCCCCCTTGTTCCTTCTTGAATTTTGTCTCAAATACTTCAGAAATGAGTTGGATTTGGACTTGAATGAGCTCATAAACCACCAGCCATGTTTTCTTTAAGTGAGTCACGTGCCAAGTGTCACGCGTACCTGTGGCCTGACCAATCTCCACTCACCCGTACACGTGAGACATGCGTAAGCATGGCCATGACTTCCACAAAATTATCATTTCTTTATGAATTCTCCACTTTGCATGCTTTTTCTTCATTTCTTCAATCCAATCTTTGCCTTCTAAGCTTCAAATCACTTAATAAACATTTCAAGGCATCGAATAAAATTAAAGTAAATTAAATTTAGCAATTTAAGAGTTTAAAAAGCATGTTTTTAATCTTAAGCACAGTTTAGGAAAAATTCACAAAACCATGCTATTTCATTGAATAAAGTTGAGATAAGTTGATAAAATTCACTAAGTTCAACACAAAATAAACCCTAAAATTGGGGTTTATCAACCTCCCCACACTTAAACAATAGCATGTTCTCATGCTAAAATCAAGAAAGACAATAAAGGGGTATCAATATTTATTCAATGTAAACTATCTAAATGCAACCTATCTACATTCATGCAACTACTTGGTCAAAATAAATCACTTCCCAAGAAAGCATGTATAAACATAAGGTCTAAAGCAATTACAATCAAATCAAATCTACAATTGAATTGAGTTATTGAAAAGAATTTAACAACTTGCAAGAAGGAGATAATAACGTGTGGAAACATAGAATTGAGCAATCGAACCCCTCACCGGATGTGTATATGCTCTAATCGCTCAAGTGTTTAGGGTTGATCCGCTCAATTCTTCTCTAATCATGCTTTTTAAGATTTGTCTTTCATCTATCAATCAACAGTTATTCAATGCATGCATACAAATATCATGAGGACTTTCAAAGGTTGTAATGGGGCTAGGGTAAAGGTAAGGATGCATATGGTCAAGTGAGCTTGAAATTTGAATCTTTGATTAACTTAAACTCTGACCTAACACATATAATAACCTATACAATTCGGATGCAAACCCAACTACCCATTCTTCACTTTTTCACACACTCATGCAATTTTTCAAGTCACATGCCATATGCATTATTCTTATTACTTTTTTTGGGGTTAACATTTGTCCCCTTTTTATTGCTTTATTTTTCTCTTTTTTTTTCGAAATAAAATATATACAAGAGTATCAACGCATATGGTTTAAACATTTTTTTTTTGGTGACTGAAATAAATTAAACAAAGAAAAACAAAAGAAATAAAACAAGGAACTGCTTAAATAGAGGGACAGTCCCGTTTAAGACTACTCTTAAACTCCTCCCAAGGTGAAAGAAGCTCCACATGCGAAAATTGTAACTTCATCGCCATCTTTGCCATAGTATCTGCCACCGTGTTTGCATCTCTCATAATCAAACGAAAGTCAACACGCCAATTCCAATGCATGATATCTCTTATTTTGAGCACCAGTGGATCAATAAACCCAAAACCATCTTGGGTAACAAGATTAAATGCTTCCACACAATCCGTCTCACAAATAACATCTCGTTGACCCACATCCCAAGCTAAGAGATATCCTCTCCAAATAGCAAACAATTCTCCTTGAAGAATACTATTACTCTCAATCATTCCCAAACACCCCCTTTGCCAGCTCCCATTACAATCTCTAATAACACAAGCAAAACCAACACTATCACCCGAACCAAAATAACTAGCATCACAATTAATCTTAAAAGTACCAATGGATGGGGGATTCCAAAAACCATTTAGAGTAGAGGGAAGGGACATACGTTGTAATTCAAAAATATTTCTAAGCTCCTTTTCTGAAGTTAATGCCAGACAAATGACTTTTTCCGGAGGCCAAGTTTCATGGGGATTAAAGATGTCGTTATTCCTTGCTCGCCATATCCACCAAAGTCCTGAAAAGAACTTGAACGGGTGCTCTCTGCTATGATACAAGAACCAGTTCTTCAAATCCAAAGGATGACAAGGAATATCCAACCTTTGCCAGACAAACTGAGTTTTTGGACAATCCCGAATACAATGTATAACCGATTCCTGGCTAGAAAGACATCTTGGACACCTATCCGATGACGACATCCCTCTTCTAAAGCAAAAACTTGCAGTAGGAAGAGCCTCCTTAAGACACAACCAAGCCAAAAACTTATGCTTTTCCGGAACAAGCTGACGCCAAAGCCAAAGCCAATTCTCCCTCTCCTCCCAACCAAACAGCTGCTTACACAACCACAAGTAACCATTGCGTGAGTCATAGACTTTGGCAGCAGACCCACTCCAATACCAACCCACTTCCGGACCTGCTTGTTCATCAACCGACCAAAGATGAGTAAGGGGTTACTTGTGGAAGTGGGTTACTTGGTGCGCAGAAATTGTGATTACACTTTAATTATGTAAAATTCATCGCTCTTTCTTTCTCTGGTAATGGTGCCAAAAATATGATGCCAATACCATGGTTCACAACTTCGCACAACTAACCAGCAAGTGCACTGGGTCGTCCAAGTAATACCTTACGTGAGTAAGGGTCGAATCCCACGGAGATTGTTGGTATAAAGCAAGCTATGGTCACCTTGCAAATCTCAGTCAGGTAGGGTTAAATGTGATTGGATTAGATAATTAAGAGATAAATAATAAAGGATAGAAATACTTTTGTAATTCATTGGTGAGAATTTCAGATAAGCGAATAGAGATGCTTTCGTTCCTCTGAACCTCTGCTTTCCTGCTATCTTCATCCAATCAGTCTTACTCCTTTCCATGGCTGGCTTTATGTGATACATCACCATTGTTAATGGCTACTTTCGGTCTTCTCTCGGGAAAATGATCCAAATGCCCTGTCACGGCACGGCTAATCGTCTGGAGGCATCACCCTTGTCAATGGTTTCATCTTATCCTCTCAGTGAAAATGATCAACGCACCCTATCACGGCACGGCTATTCATCTGTCGGTTCTCGATCATGCTGGAATAGGATTTACTATCCTTTTGCATCTGTCACTACGCCCAGCAATCGCGAGTTTGAAGCTCGTCACAGTCATTCAATCATTGAATCCTACTCGGAATACCACAGACAAGGTTTAGACCTTTCGGATTCTCTTGAATGCCACCATCATTCTAGCTTACACCACGAAGATTCCGATTAAGAGATCTAAGAGATACTCATTCAATCTAATGTAGAACGGAGGTGGTTGTCAGGCACGCGTTCATAGGGAATGATGATAATTGTCACGTTCATCACATTCAGGTTGAAGTGCGGATGAATATCTTAGAAGCGAAATAAGATGAATTGAATAGAAAACAGTATTACTTTGCATTAATCTTTGAGGAACAGTAGAGCTCCACACCTTAATCTATGTAGTGTAGAAACTCTACCGTTAAAAATACATAAGTGAAAGGTCCATGCATGGCCGAATGGCCAGCCCCTCTGATCTAAGAACCAGGCGTCCAAAGATATAACTCAGGATCAAAAGATAATCCAAAGATGTCTAATACAATAGTAAGAGGTCATATTTATAATAAACTAGCTACTAGGGTTTACAAAAGTAAGTAATTGCTGCATAAATCCACTTCTGGGGCCCACTTGGTGTGTGCTTGGGCTGAGCTTTAAATTTCCACGTGCAGAGGCCATTTGTGGAGTTGAACGCCAGGTTTTGATCCATTTCTGGCGTTCAACTCTGGTTTTTGATCCCTTTCTGGCGCTGAACTCCAGAATTGGGCAGAGAGCTGGCGTTGAACGCCAGTTTGCGTCGTATATTCTTGGCCAAAGTATGGACTATTATATATTGCTGGAAAGCCCTGGATGTCTACTTTTCAACGCAATTGGAAGCGTGCTATTTCGAGTTCTGTAGCTCCAGAAAAATCCACTTTGAGTGCAGGGAGGTCAGAATCCAACAGCATCAGCAGTCCTTCTTCAACCTCTGAATCTGATTTCTGCTCAAGTCCCTCAATTTCAGCCAGAAAATACCTGAAATCTCAGAAAAACACACAAACTCATAGTAAAGTCCAGAAATGTGAATTTAACATAAAAACTAATGAAAACATCCCTAAAAGTAACTAGATCCTACTAAAAACATACTAAAAACAATGCCAAAAAGCGTATAAATTATCCGCTCATCAGTGACTTCATGGATTGACACCTTCAGTTGGTGGATCAACCAGCTGCTGCATGTTCTTTCTTCTACTTCCATTTTTTTCTTATGGAAAGTCATCCTAAAAGATAGAAAACAGGATAGTAAGACGAGTAAATGTAAAAGCAAGGAAGCATGGATTGTTAGAATGTGGTAAGAAAAACTGCCAAAGCGGACAATATCGAGCTAGCGGGTGGTCTGGACTATTACAGATGGTATCAGAGTCGGAGCCCGGTTTCGATGTGCCAGTGAGGGCGATGGGCTCCCTTATGGGGTAGATTGTAAGGTCTCACATCGATTGGAGAGGGTAACGAAGCATGCCTTATAAGGGTGTGGATACCTCTCCCTAGTATGACGCATTTTGACGAGTGAGTGTGGGGGGCTTTGGCTATCATCCCTATCGTCAAAGGAAAAACCGTGAGGCCTTGTGTGCCAAAGCGGCTAATATCGTGCTAGCGGGTGATCTGGGCTGTTACAGAAATTCTAAATTGCGTGCGGCTTAAAACTCACACATTAGCATTTAAAAGCTATGTCACAACTACACAAAAGAAGTATGCACTTCACTCATTTTAGTGTGCTTGAAATACTTTAAATAAAACTTGTAGGTTAAGACAAACAAACAAGTAATAAAGAAGCATGAAAGTACTCAAGCAAGAATCAAGTGATTGTGAAATGGATAATGAATGGAAATTGGTTGATGTGCAACGGAACTAAATGAACAAAAGAAACTATAGAAATCACACATCAATCAAGTGGGGCACATGGGTGCTATGAAACTTAGGAAAAGAGAGATATAAGGTAAAATCAATCATATAGCAAGCATGGTCCATATAGCTTGAGAATTTCAAAAAGATGTCACTAGATGAGCTTACAATCTAATTTCACAAATGAAGCATTGTGCTAAAATAACTAGTTTCAAGTATGTGTAGAGCACATAATTAAACAATTAAGGGTTAACATGTTATTAAGGCATAAGCATAACCGGGTAATCAAAGCTATAAACAATATGGATGCATATGGTCGATCAACACAATGTATTAAGATAAATGCACAACATCAACAATCAGAAAATTGCCTAGTCATGGTTAAAGAATTTAAATCACATGATGGCCAAAACATATAATTCAAAAGATTTAGAGTGCTTTGAAGGCAATTCACAAGTACTTGGTATGCACAATTATTAAGCATGAACATTCAATACCAAGCAATAAAGTATAAAGTCAACAAAGAAATCCAACAATAAGTATTAACAACAATGAGGCTAAAATAGCAATAAGTCAGTAAATCAGGGGTGGTGAGGCGCTACGAGGATTTTTTATTTTAATAAATAAAATAAATGTAATATTTACCAAAATAAATAATTTTATGAGTACTTACCGATTTAAATTCCTTTGCCATATCTCGTTTACACTGTGAACGAGATGATTTTTTACGTATCTCGTTTATAATGTAAACGAGATATGGCACGTCAGCGTGACACGTGTATATCTTGTTTACACTGTAAACGAGATATGTGGAAACGTCATCTCATTTACAGTGTAAACGAGATAATAAAAGACAAATATTAAGTATTTATAAAAGGATGTGTAACCCTTGGTATTCTCCACACACATTTCATATCCTTTTTTTGTCTCGTTTTCTCACAAAAACAAAGCTGAATGGCCAGTAACAATCCATTCATAGTTGTACTTGTTTATCCCAATTGTCGTATGAGAAATGGTGACAACGGGGTGACATTTGAGTGTCAGGATCCGATATTGTTTCGCACTCAGCGTGTGGAGACGTTGTAAGATTTGAATAGTTTGATATTGAGCAAGCTCGGTGGTACATAAGCGAGGGAGATAGGTAGGGTAGGGTATAAGTTGCTGGCACCCATGGAAAATGGAGTCTTCTGGTTTCGACTATTCCGACTTCATGGGGACGAGCATGTGCCACTGATGTTCGACATTCATGGGAGGATCATGTGTGAACAGGTAATGGAGCTGTCTACCGAGGTGGATTACTGTGGTAGTGGGGGTTCCATACACGAAACCTATGTTCAGGACAACCGACCTCTCGCACCACCACCCATTCATGTCGCGATTCTGGAGCATGAGGCAGAGGAGGGTGAGGAGTAGTCGGACGAGGATTACTTGGTGGACAGTGACTCTTCTGATGGTGGCGATGAGGATGAGTTTATGCCAGAGACACCTGCCGGGGCTGTGGCGTGCCATGTGCTGCCTCCACCTCACCCGATTTTGGCGCTATCGCCTGTGCCAAGTCACTATCACAGTCTAGATCTGGACGCCATGCATGAGAGGACCCCGATTTCTGACACCTGTAAAGTGTATTACAACCTAGACGGCAGTGTAGAGTTTCGGGTCAGACACAGGTTTTAGAAGCCGAGAGGCGGTGCTTCAAGGTGTGAAGACCTACAATATTTACAGGAGTGCTGAGTACCGGGTGATCGAGCCCGACCGGTTAAAGTACTATGTGCAGTGCCATCAAGCCGACAGTGGATGTCAATGGAGCCTCCGTGTGGCCCTTCGTCAGAATCTCGGATACTGGTAAGTTTAAATTTAATTGTGAATTTAAGTACTTTTCTATGATATGTTATGTAGGTTAGAGATATAGTGTAAGCATAAATTTTTTGTTGTGATTATGGAGGTTCGGAGGTTTGGTGGACCACACAGCTGTTTAGCACCCACCATGTCTCAAGACCATCATCAGTTAGATAGCAGTCTCATCTGCAGGGTCATATTGCCCTTGATTCAGTCCAACCCCTCTGTCAGTATCCCGATTTTGCAAGGTGCGGTCCAGGCTAGCTATCACTTCAAACCCTCATACAGAAAGGTGTGGATGTCAAAGCAAAAGGCAATTGCACGGATCTACGGTGATTGGGAAGATTCGCACAACAAGGTGCCGAAACTGCTTCAGGATGGAGATGACATTTCTTGACTTGGAGTGCCGTCTTTTAAGTTTAAATAGTTTGTCATGCCTAACACGGCAAGCCCCACGCCACCAGTCATAGTACTCTAGGGTCGGCCTGGTATCGAAGGTGTGGTGCACAGTGATCCAGCAACCGGGATCAAACCTCTGGTGCCATCTATTGTATCACTCCTTCAGCTTCAGTGGCCACCATACATCCACACCACGACCAGTGATAGTCAGGTACCTGTCAATGAAAACGGTGTGTTAAATACTTCCTTACTTCATAATAACTGAACTCTAACAACAGATAAGTAAGTGGAAATATAACATCAATCTCACCTATCAAGATTTATCGGAGTGCCTGGTACTTGCTACTCTCTTTTGAACTGCCGTTTCACCCGATCTACGTGGTGAAATTGGACGATATTAAAGTACAATAGCGGGACGGCACCATGTGCCCCACTCCTCCTCCTCACGAAACCAGGGTGGACACAAAGCTTGCATGGCAGGGTCATCATAGACTCTCCATGCAAACTGAAGAAAGAAAGTTTTCGACATAATACAAACACAATTATTATACGAAATCTATCTAATTATCCATATAACAAGCATACTAAAGCATACGATATCTATCTAATTATCCAAAATAAAAACATAAGTATTTTACAACTAACCTCGTCGAACTGTAGCCGGTCGATCGAAACCCTAAAATGCAGGACCCTGGCCTCATGCTGATCCCTGCTCTGCTGCGGCAATCTAACCAACCTAACACATCGCTGGAGAGCATATACGGTTCGTTAAGTAACATACGAAAAGAATTGACAAAATTATTTAACTCAAATACATAAATAGACATTTCTTACATCGTAGCCAGAGGATACTAGTAGACCCCTCTATTTGGTGGACACTATTAAAAAAATCTCTGATAGATCCAAGACATCAATAGCGGAGTGCAGCCAGCGATATCCATGATGCCCTGCTGTGCCACCGAACAAAGTGACTGATACGTCCAAGTCAGCACAGCCGAGCCCCAGGAAAACGCCCTACACTTCTCAAAGTCTCGGAACAACGGTAGCCAATGAAGGTGCACCAGATTGTCAGAATCGTCGGTCATCAGATACCCTCCGATCAGTAACATGATATAATACCTGGCGTACTGTCGGAGGGTCTCGGGATCGTCTGTCGGGGGTATCTGGCGGACACGATCCCGCCGCCACACAAGCTTCAACGTGAAGGACTCCTTCCTCTGCTCCGCCTGCTGTGCTGCCACGGGAGGCCTGGCGCCTAGCAGCTACTCTACCAATGCCCACGTCTCCGTATGGTACCACCTACCAAAGTCACGGAGGCACCCCCGATGGGGTTACCGTGTGCACGTAGGCCTAGGTGGTACGCCACGTCCTGTAGGGTGATAGTGACCTCACCCCACGGGAGATGAAACGTGTGCTTCTCTGGACGCCATCGCTCCACCAGTGCCGAAATTTGGGAATTGTCAAAAGTAAAATCTCTGAGGGGCACCGTGTCACCGAATCCAGCCTCAGCCAGATACGGGATGATGGCGTCCGGTGGAGGTAAAGTATGGCTGACTCACCGGGGCAATAGGAGGCGAGGCCTCTGAAGAATGAAAAAAAAATTAACCTTAAGAATACAATATTTCAACTTTCTAGCCTACACATGTCTCCACATTACATATTCGATAATAGGCAAAATGCTAACTACACCGTATAAGTACTAACAACAAAACACAAGAAAAACAGAGTTCCAAACTAATAATTATGTCATACCAACCTAGCACAAGTGAATAGAATTCTAAATTCCTCCTACAGACCTAACTCCAAATTCACATAACTACGTTCTAGTTCTTTATGACTACCCTAACAATGTCCACATCCTTAAATTAAACAAATAGAACAAAACTGACCTTGAAGTCAGCCGCCTCGGCGAAATGTGTCGTCTCGTTCAGCCTGTTGATATCTCCGTCATTCTCCGCTTGGTGCGCCATCATCGATTAGGTCAAAGGTATAGTCAGAAAGGGTTAAAAGAGGGGAGAAAGAAGTTGACAAAGTCAAACTGGGACCCGGAACTAAGCTGTAAACGACTTCTATATATAAGCGCGGACAGGCCATATCTCGTTTATAGTGCAAACGAGATGACATTGCGTATATCTCATTTATAGTGTAAATGAGATATACACGTGTCACGCTGACGTGCCATATCTCGTTTACGTGAAAAATCATCTCATTCACATTGTAAACGAGATATGGTAAGGGAATTTAAATCAGTAAATACTCGTAAAATTATTTATTTTGGTAAATATTACATTTATTTTATTTATTAAAATAAAAAATTCGGTGCTACGACCTCTAAAAATAAAATACGTACATAGATATAGTTGAAAGAAGTTATAACTAAGAGCCTCGAAAAAGAAGTTCAGCAAAATCGAAACAGAAATTGCGTCGCTCACGAAAGATAAGCGTTGACGGATAAGCAAGATCGTAAGGAAGGCTAAAAGACCATAAACCTAGAGTAGAATTTCAAAATACAAATATCAAGCTCCGAACTCGACCTCCGAAGCAAAGGCCGGCCAGAGTATATATATATATGTACATACATACATGTAACCCAAAATATCCCAAACTCATAAAACTGACAACCTATTTCTCCAAGTCAACCTTTAAGAGGGACAAGCATAAAATACAAGATGGAGAATCTATATACATATATAAACATAAATAAAATACAAACACCAAGTCCCAAGATAGTTCTTCACTTCCAAGAGTCTCCAGAATACTCAGTACGGTGCTTTGCGTCCTGCATCTAAAAAACACAATTTATGTATGGAATGAGAATCGGAGGTTCTTAGTATGGTAAAGGTGCCCACGTACATAAGATATAAGGTCCCGAGAAAGTCAGAGGCAATCATAAAAATCCGACACTCAGATATAAAGCTTAAAATTAAAGTTTAAAACCATAATACAAGGTGAGCTATCAAAGGCTCCTAAGTCTAACTTAATTCTACTTATTCCCTCAGCTACTCGCCTTCCTCCAATCCTCCAAAACTCCGGTGCACAGACAAGAAGTACAGACAAAGCAAACATAAGTAGAATACAGATACAACATGTAGCAAATATAGCAGGTAAGCATAATAATCACATAGGCAAGTCCAATTAATGAACAATCAAACAAAACACACATATGCATATGATGTATGCCTGCCCTATGGCTGATGAGTCTTATCTGTCGGTTATATAGCCAACCCAACATATCCGGTAGTTAACCCAGACATCGTCTTGTTGAAAACTGGTGAGTGGTACAGTACCACAATCCTCACCTGGTGAGCGGTAAACCACCTCGATCCCCACAGATGTTTTCAACAGCACACACATGGGCGGTAAACAACCACGATCTCCACAATAATTTCATATCAAATCTGATGGGCGGTAAATAACCACAATCCCCAAAAAACAATTTTCTTTAAAATCTGGTGGGCGGTAAATAACCACGATCCCCACATAACAATTTTCATATCAAATTCATCCTCATCATCATTCAATTCATTCAACAATTATCATTATCACACCTCCCATTCTGTTCATCAATAATTCACATTCAAAACATAATTCTCTTTTTAACTAAATAAAACTCAAAACATGATACTTTTCTTGATAAATTGAAACTCCAACATAATACTTTTCTTAATAAATCAAGTTCCAAAACATAATGCATTTCTTTTCTTTCTAAATCAAACTCAAATAATATAATTCTTTTATCCATGCTTATCTAAATAATACTTCAAACCAAATCTCCAATTTTTATAAAAATTTCGACAGCATCTCCTTTAAAAATTCATAATTTGCCACCCTTCTTGGGTCCCAACCAATCCACCTTTCAAACCCTTTTCAAATCGTTTCCAACTCTCAATTCATTCATTATTCAACACACACACACACACACACACACACACACACACACACACACACACACACACACACACACACACACATATATATATAACTCAACCAATCATCAATATTTCATCATCAATACTTACATTCATCAATAATCATTCATCAACTCCCATAAACAATATTAGTTAATACAATTCCTACAACCAACTCAGCAAAATCATCATTCATCAACTCATTCACAATATAATTCCACATTTCCATCAAGGTTACTAGAATTAACATATTCCCACATTTTTAACCTATCCTATGGTCATCTATTTGATGTTTTCACAAAACATTATATATTATCTACGAGAAACCAAAACCATACTAATGAGCGGATATTTTATACGTTTTTTGGCAACATTTTTGTATAGTTTTTAGTATGTTTTGTTTAGTTTTTATTAAGTTTTTATAGATTTTAGTGTTAATTTCACATTTTTGGATTCTACTATGATTTTTTGTGTTTTTGTGCAATTTCAGGTAATTTCTGGCTGAAATTGAGGAGCTGGAGCAAAAGTCTGATTCAGAGAAAGCACTACAGATGCTGTCCGAATCTGACCTCCTTGCACTCGGAATAGCTTTTCTGGAGCTACAAAAGTCTAAATGAAGCGTTCTCAAAAGCTGTGCAAAGCTGACTTCCAGAGCTTTCCAGCAATATATAATAGTTTATACTTTGCTTCAAATTAAAAGGCCCAAAACTGGCTTCCAACGCCAGCTTTCTGCCCCCTTCCAGGCGTCCAGAGTCCAGCGTCCAAACGCCCAGAGAGGACTCCCTAGCTAGCGTTCAATGCCCTAGGAGCCTCATAGCACATGAATCTCATCAAAGCTCAACCCAAACACTCACCAAGTGGGCTCCATAAGTGAATTTTAGCACTAAAAAGACTGTTTTACCCTTACTAGTCATTCGTTTAGAATTTAAGGGATTAGATTCATGTTATTCACAGACCTCTAGAGAGGATGCACATCATTCAGCATTATTTCGAGTTTTACATTGTATTTTCCTTTCAGTATGGGTTTCTAAACCTCCTAGGTTGAGGGGAGGAGCCTTGCTGAGTCCTATGAATTAATAAAAGTATTATTGTTTCTCCTTCGATCCGTGTTTGATTAATTCTAAGATGTATATTCGTACTTCAACGTGGTGGATAGAATGATCAGTGACAATCAGCTCTGTTCATCACATTAAGACGAACGTGCCTAACAAACACCCGCGTCTACCTGGGTTCGTGTGAATACTTCAGTGGAAAGCACGCACCACCAACTTGAATCATACATCTCTAAGACGGCTAATCCACGACTTCGTTGGGGACTTCTCGAGACACCAGTTCAACCAATTTACGGAGAGATTAGGGTCTCTGTGGTAGAGGCTAGAACCCTAAAATAGAGTATTCTTTGATCCGGAAGATCTGACCTTGTTTGTGGCGTTTTGAGTAGGATTATTAAGGAGAATGGACTGTACGCGCTTCACCCTCAAGCAGAGTTGGATCTACACTAACCATGGGGTTCAGATCTGGAGGAGTATTGACGACCTCTCAATAAAGGCGCCAATCACTTACAGCCTTCCATTGAAGAGAACACTCACAAGTAATGAAGACAGTAATACCATAGTTAATTCAGAAAGGCAAAGCAACTCCAATCATTTACCTTATTCCTATCACTGATATCCTTTAATTCATAAAATATTAGCACCCTATTATATAAATTCTAAATTCCGTAATCCAACAACCTTCTGATTCGCCTGACTAAGTCCTGCAAGATAACCATAGCTTGCTTCAAACCATAATCTTCGTGGGATCAACCCTGACTCACTCAGGTATTACTTGGACGATCCAGTGCACTTGCTGGTAGAACAGTACGAATGTGTGGGGATTCGTGCTACCAAGTTTTTGGCGCCGTTGTCGGGGATTATTGAGTTTGGAGAAACTGGCGAATTGTCTCGCTCCTTAGATCAGGTAATTTTTATTTTATTTGAGTCTTTTAATTTTTGTTTTCTTCTTCCTTAGTTTTTTCGAAAATTTTAAAACTTTTTCCAAATACCTTTTTTTTAAAAAAATTTTATTTTCAAACATCCTTAGCTTTCTGTTTGAGTCTTTCTGTTTGTGTTCTTGTTGAGTCTTTTATTTTTATTTTCTTCTTCTCTATTTTTTCAAAAAAATTAAAATGCTTTTTAAAAATATTTTTATTTTCTTTGTTTAATCTTTGTTCTTAGTTTGCGTCTTTTTTGTTTATGTTCTTGGTTAAAATTTTTGTCCCCTATAAGTCTTTCTTTCAAAAAATTTCTCAAAAATAGTTTCTTTGGTTAAATCTTGTGTCAAATTTCTAAGTTTGGTATCTTCGTGTTGTTTTCCTTTAATTTTCAAAAATTGTGTTTTAGTTTTCAAAAATTTTAAGTTTGGTGTTCTTTACATGTTATTGTGTTCTTTAAATTTCTTGAGTCTTGTTCTTTGTGTTCTTATTAGTCTTCAAAGTGTTCTTGAATTTTCTTTGTGTTTTGATCTCAAAATTTTTAAGTTGGGTGTCCCCTTGTGTTTTCCTCCAAAATTTTTGAAAATTAGGGGCATTAGATCTAAAAATTTTAATTCTTGTATCTTTTACTTATTTTTCTCTTTCATCGTTAAATTCAAAAATAAAAAAAATTCTATTTTTATTTTTATTAAATTTTTGAAAATTTTAACATAAAAATTCAGATTTTAATTTCAAAATTTTTTATCTTATCTTATCTTAGTTTTCAATTTTTAAAAATCAAATCATTTCAAAATTAAAAATCATATCTTTTTCAAAAATCACATCTTTTTCAAAATCTCATCTTGTCTTCTTCAAAAATTCAAAATCTTATCTTATCTTTTTCAAAATTCAAAATTTAAGAATTCAAATTTCAAATTTTAAAATTAAATCTTTTTCAAAATCAAATTTCAAAATCTTATCTTTTTTTTTTCAAATATTTTTTGTTTCTTATCTTATCTTTTCTAACTTCCAATTTTAAAATCAAATCTTTTTCAAATTTTTTTTAATTTCTTATCTTATCTTTTCTTATCTTTTTTGTAATTTCAAATCTTTTCTTATCTTATCTCTTATCTTATTTTAATTTTAAATCTTTTCTTAATCAACTACTTCTCTTTTCTCTCTTCTTTTTCAAAACTTTCTAACTAACTCTTCTCTCTCTTAATTTTCGAAAATTCCTTCTTCTTCTCTCTCTTCTATTTTTGAAAATTAATTAATAAATAAAATAAAAATAAAAATATTTTAATTCTTAATTATTTCTTTTATTTCTACTTCTCTCCTTTTCTACTTCTATTTATTCGAACTCTTATCCCCTATTTTCAAAATACTTTTCCATCTCATCTTTCATCTTCACTTTTCTTTTTTTCTTCTTTTTCTTCTTCTTCACATCTAACTGGAAACTCTTTGGTCCAAGTAGCACAAAAAGCTTCCTTCTTTTCTTTCTTTTCTTCTTTTCTTGTTTATGACCAGAAATTGGGATAAAAAAACTCCTCTTGACTCCTGATCCTAAATCTGAGAAGACTCTAAGGAGGCGTTTACAACAAGCTAAAGCACAACACTCCGAAAGAAACCTTTCAAAAAATTTTGAGCAAGAAAGAGAAGATATAACATTCCGAATTTTTAAAAATTAAATAATATCTTAATTATGATTTATTATTTTATTTAAAAAATTATTTTTTCTAAAAGTAATTAAATTAAATTTTATGATATTTTAAATTTAAAATTTATTAGAATTTTTAAATAATTTTTATTATAATAAAATAGTTAAAAAAAGATAACAACAATATTATTATTATTATTATTATTATTATTATTATTATTATTATTATTGTAGTTTTTTCTTCTCCGCCAAAGATATATACATATATGCTATTATATATATCCATTACATATATACATAATAATGAAAGAAAGAAAGCAAGCCACGTGTGGCTTAATATGCATACATATATATATAAATGTGACACATATCACCAAGTTTTGCTTCATTGTTTCTTATTGTCATCGAACCATAAGGAGAGGAAATGAGAAAGAGAGTGAACCGTGAGGAGAACCATGGAACCTTTGATGTTCGACTTTCGATTTCTTGAGATTTGTAATTCTAATAAAAAATCTAATTTGATAAATGTATTTGTATTTTTTTGCTCTATGTGTTGGCGTTACTTTTGTCCTGTAGAAGTTGATAATGATGTAGTTCCCCTTTTCTTTGAGTTCGACCAATTAGAGTTCTAGGAAGTACCGACAATTTTTGACATTTTCTTCTTCAACAGCTCGATCAGAAAGCTTCTTCGGAACTTCCGTTGTTTTGATTTCGTATAGAGGTAGGAAATTTTATTTTAAAATTAATCGTTTTAATTTATGAATGCCATTAAAGTTTAGTGAATAAGTACTGATGTGTATTTTCGGAAAACGAAAAACGAATCCCAAACACACAAAACTAACCGGCAAGTGTACCGGGTCGCATCAAGTAATAAAACTCACGGGAGTGAGGTCGATCCCACAGGGATTGAAGGATTGAGCAACTTTAGTTTAGTGGTTGATTTAGTCAAGCGAATCAAGAGTTGATTTGAGTGGTTTGTATTCGACAGAAGCTAAATTGCATGAAATTAAAAGGGAGAGGGACAGTTGCAGTAAATTAAAGAGCAGAGAAGGTAAATGTGCTGAATCTTAAAGTGCAACTAATATAAATTGCAGAAACTTAGATTGCAAGAAATGTAAATTGCAGAATCTTAAAGTGCAAGAAATATAAATGGCTTGAATTGTAAAGGGAATTGGGAATTGGATTTGCAGAAATTAAACAAGGAAAAGTAAAATGCAATAAACAGAAAAGTAGAAGATGACTTGAATTAAATCGGATCTAAAACGGAAATGAGAAAAAGCTTGGTGTAGCAATGAAATAAGGAAATTGAAATTTAAAACTGTAGATCTCAGGACTCAAGAGACTAGATAGCTGAGTCTAGATCTCACTGCCTTCCTAGATCCAGCAAGAACAATTGCAAAGGAAATAAAGAAATGTAAATTGCAGAAAGAGTAGAAGAAGAAGCAATTAACAGAAATTGGAATTCAATTATGCAGAAAAGAAAACAGAGAGATCTCAGGATGAGATTGAAACAGAATTCCTTCAATTCTCCAACCCAAGATCCAAGACAAATATAATTGCAATTGAAAACAAGAAAACTAAGAGGAAGAGAATTCAATTCTCCTACTCTGAAACTCAGAAACTCAAAACAATTCAAAACCAAAAGCTCTCCAAAAACTACTCAGCAAAACTAAAAGGAAAGCTCCCTAAAAACTTAAATCCTAAGCTATTTATACACTTTCTTCAAATGGTCTTCAAGCCTTGAATTGGGCCTTTGCTCTTGATGGAATTGGGTTCATAAAAGCCTCTGTTGATTGCTCTTGGAGTTGGAGAGAAACCCATTGTGAACCGGGCCAAGAATCATAAAAGCTTGAGTAAAAGTTTGAGGCAAACTTTTACTCAAACTTTTTATACCAGCTGCCCTCCTTTTGCTGATATCCACGTTTGAGCTAAAGTTTGAGGTCAAACTTTTGCTCAAACGTGGATCCCCTTGTGTACATGTGTGGCGCCAACGTTTGCCAAAAAGCTTGAGGCAAACGTTGGCGCAAGCTTTTCTCCTCCAGGGTGTGCAAGTGTGGCGCCAACGTTTGCCAAAAAGCTTGAGGCAAACGTTGGCGCAAGCTTTTCTCCTCCAGGGTGTTGTTTTTGTGATGCCAACGTTTGCCAAAAAGTTTGAGGCAAACGTTGGCTCAAGCTTTTTCCTCCAGGGTGTTTTCAATTCTTCCAAAAGTTTGAGCTAAAGTTTGAGGCAAACTTTGGCTCAAACTTTTTTCCCCTAGGATGTTTTCAACTCTTCCAAAAGTTTGAGCTAAAGTTTGAGGCAAACTTTGGCTCAAACTTTTTGTTCTCTCTTGCTCCTAGCCATTCCTTCTTCCTTCAACCTTCTTCAAAACTCTTTTCACCTATCATCAATCAACCAAACACATCAAAGCTATGCTCAAAATCATGAGTTTGTTATTCTTTCATAATATATGACAATTATAGCATAAAATCTCATGAAATTGCATTAATTCATCCATGGTTGATTGAATCAAAGGAAATATGAAATTCTGCCCAATTGGCTTACTTAAGGCTCAAGAAAGTGCATAAATCAATTGAAAATAAGTAAAAAAAAGACTAGTGAAACTAGGCTAAGATGACTTGTCATCACAACACCAAACTTAAAGCTTGCTTGTCCCCAAGCAAGAAAAGAATTATTAAGAAGAAAGAATGAAATGGAAGAGGATGTTCATGCTAGCAGAGTATTATTGGTAGTTCATGGGGTTTTATGTGGATAAGTAAACACTCACTTCTTATTGACTTTTAGGCCTAGAAAGTCTCCTTCAAGCATCAAGCAACACACTGCTATGACCTCTCATTATTCCTTTGTCCTTGACTATTATTTTTTTTCTATAAGCTTTAATTCAGTGTCATGTGTAACAAGTTCATTTCTTTCTTTATACTTGACACATTATTCACTATAGACACTTGGCTCACATTCCTTCTTAAAACATTGATGCCCAGCACCTCTTTGGGTTACTAAATGCCTTGTAGTTAGGTTGCTCTTGATAGTGGATTTTCAGCTGATGATCCCGGGTTAGTTAACCCAAGTCACCAAGTGTTGATGCACTCCAAAGAACTTAATAATCCAAGCAGATCCTAGTACAAAGACACCACAGGCATATATTCTAAGGTTCAAGCTATTGGTGTCTAGCTTTGTTTCTTTTTATTTTCTTTTGTTCTGTTGCCACTTTTTAGCTTTTTCTTTTCTCTTTTTGTTTTTCTTTTTAACCAAGGACTTTTATTTGATTGAGATTCATAGACAGTAGGCCACTTTCTACTTAGAAGGAGACATCATAGTTCTCTTATTCACTAAAAGTGAGCTATCATACAATCACATATATATACCACCACTTACTTTTATTGTACTTCTATCTAACAGAGAACTATCTTACTTCACATTCAAACATTTCTTTTATTGAGTTACAGATGCAGGGGACAAAGCTTGCTTTTTGTTAAGTGAAAGTAAACACACAAGCACACACTTAGACTAGCTTATTTATTTCAAAAAAATTGATTCTACTTGTACTAGATGAACACTTTAGCAAGATATAAATCATAGCATCTTTCAACAGCTGAAGTTAAGTATAGATACAACCTATTGGTTTGCAGTTCTTTTGTCCTTCTTTTTGTTGGTCCCCTTTTGAGTCATGGTGCATAATGTCTTTAATTGGTAGTTAGTTTCCTGCATAATTCTCAAAAGTTGCTTGCTTCTCAAGCCCTTAGGTGATTGGTTAGTATGCATGAATTGAGTGTGGCTTTTGGATTTAATTTGGTGTGGGAACACCAAACTTAATTCCTTGCCACTGTCTCTAATGCAACAGGTTGTCCACTTATGAATTCTTTTGGCCTTGCTAAAGGTTATGGAACCAAAACTAAAAAGTAATTAAATGGTTGAATAATTTGTTTGATTGCTTGGAGCTAGCATTATGCAGGAGGTGAGAGTATGCTTTTAAATGAGATTTTGGTGGAACACCAAACTTAGAATCCTTCATTCTCCCTTAAATTATTTTGGTGTGCAACACCAAACTTAGCTCCTTGCAATACATACTTAATTATTCAACATTTTTATTGAAAAAGCTATGAAAAGAAAACTACCTCAGGTTGGGTTGCCTCCCAACAAGCGCTCTTTTAATGTCACTAGCTTGACATCTTGTTCTTTGATCATGGAGGTTGAAAATCATAGTGCCTCAGCTTTTCTCCTCTTACTGTGAACTTTCTTCCGGTCTCCTCTTTGTTGATCTCTAGGTGTTCAAGTGAAACGATCCGGTTCACAGTATAGCATTCAGATGATTGTGAGGACACCTTCATTGGTTGAGTGTTTAACACTACTTTATCCCCTGGTGAAAAGCCTTCAGTGGGGATTTTCTTGTTTTTCCACCCTTTTGGCCTCTTCTTCTTCTCTTCTTTCTTAGGAGATGATTCATGCCTTGGTGGTTCTTTATCTGGAGTGTTGAGGTTCTCATATGGGGGTTTTGGATCTAGTTCCTCCTTGATTTCTTTGGTCTGTTGCACCATTTCTACTTCTTTCAAGCATGGATGTAGAAGTCTTGGAGTTAGCTCATTGAATGCCTCCTTTAAGCTTTGATCCTTGGCTTTATCCTTCATACAATCTTCTTCTTAAGTGGGCTCATGTGGGGTTTTAAAAACATGGAATGCTAGGTGCTCATCATGCACTCTCAGCAACAATTCCCCTTTTTCAACATCTATCAATGCTCTGCCCGTAGCAAGAAAAGGCCTCCCTAGGATGATGAGAGTGTTAGGGTCCTCCTCCATATCCAGAATGACAAAATCAGCTGGGAGAAGAGATTTTCCCACTTTTACCAGCACATTCTCTACAACTCCAAGTGCTTGCTGAATGGATTTATCAGCCATTTGAAGAAGTATTCGTGTGGATTTCAGCTCGACAATTTGGAGTTTCCTCATTAGAGACAAAGGCATCAAATTTATGCTTGCACCAAGATCACAGAATGACTTCTGAATTGTTATGTTTCCTATGGTCCAAGGTATATAAAAACTCCCAGGGTCATCTTTCTTCTCTGGCAACTCTCTTTGGAGAATAGCACTACATTCCATTGTCATCTCAACAATTTGTCCTTCTTTTAGGGACTTTTTCTTTGTCAGCACTTCCTTCATAAATTTGGCATACAATGGCATATGTTCAAGTGCTTCTAAGAAAGGAATATTGATGCTGAGTGTCTTGAATATGTCCAGGAACTTTGAGTATTGCTTATCCTCATTCTCTTTTTTGAACCTCTGAGGGTATGGAAGTTTGGGGATATATGGCTTCACCCCTTCCTTCTTCTCTTGTAGCTGTGGCTTAAGGATGTTCTTGTCTCTCTTTGAGCTTTTTGCATTCTTGGTCTTTCTATCCTTTTCTCTTCTCTCTTCTGTCTCTTCTTGTGAAACTTCTCTGTTGTGTTCTTCCTGATTGATGATTTCTTTCCCTCCAGTCTTCTCACTTCCCACTGTGATTGCCTTGCACTCCTCCCACTTTGTAGCTTTTCCTTTGTCCCTTGGGTGGTCTTGAGTGGCACTAGGGGATGCATTTGATTGCTTCTCACCCATCTCTATAATTTGTTTAGCCATTTGCTCCATATGCCTCTCAAGATTTCTGATTGAAGCTTCTTGATCTTGTCTTGCCATCTCTTGATTTTTCATGAGTTTCTCTATCATTCTCTCTAGACTAGAGATTCTTTGGGAGTCTGGATTTGGTTGTGGTTGTGTAAAATGAGATGGTTGTTGCTGGAAGTTGTTTGAACTTTTTGTGAGATTATTTTGTGGGTGGAATGTGGATGTGGAAGGTGGATGATGGTTATTTTGGGGTTTTCTATATGGATTGTGGGTTATGTTTTGCTGGTTGTTGTTCTGGTTGTTTCTTGAGTTGTTTTGGTTTGAATTTCTTTGCCATGGTTGTTGGTTTTGAGTGTGGTTATCTCCCCATCTGAGATTTGGATGGTTCTTCCAGGATGGATTGTAGGTGTCACCATAAACTTCATTTTGGCTGCAGCTTTGGTTGTGCACATATTGAGGTTGTTCCTGCTGCTGATCTTCTTGGTTTTCTTCATTTTGCCCCCATTTGGTTGATGATTAGCTTGTGTTGATTGCTGCAACTTGGAGACTATCAATCCTCTTGCCCATTTGATCAAATTGTTGTTGAATTTGCTACTGCATCATTTTGTTTTGAGCCAGAATTGAGTCCACTCCTTCCAACTCCATCACTCCTTTCCTTTGTGATGGCTGGCGTTGTCTCTGATGAGCAAAGAAATATTGATTATTTGCCACCATATCAATGAGGTTTTGGGCCTCTTCAGCTGTCTTCATAAGTTGCATTGAGCCTCCTGCTGAATAGTCAAGTGCCTCTTGAGCTTTCATTGTCAGTCCTTCATAGAAATTTTGGAGTTTATCCCATTCATTAAACATCTCAGGAAGGCACTTCCTGATTAGAGCTTTGTATCGTTCCCATGCCTCATACAAGGGTTCAACATCCATTTGTGTGAATGTTTGTACTTCGGTCTTCAATCTAATAACTCTTTGAGGTGGGTAAAACTTGGCAAGGAACTTGGTTACTAGATCATCCCAGTTGCTGATGCTGTCTCTTAGGAAGGATTCCAACCATTGAGTGGCTTTGTCTTTGAGGGAAAATGGAAATAGCAGCAATTTGTAACTGTCAGGATGCACACCATTGGTCTTCACTGTGTTACATATCCTCAGGAAGGTGGATAGGTGCTGGTTTGGATCTTCCAAGGGGCCTCCTCCATAGGAACAGTTGTTCTGCACCAAGGTGATGAGTTGGGGCTTCAGTTCAAAGTTATTTGCATCGACATTTGGGGTAAGGATGCTACTCCCACAATGCCTTGGATTAGCAAGTGTATATGAAGCCAAGACTCTCCTCTGGGGTTGACCATTGTTGTTAGCCATTCTCACTGGTGGATTTGTTGGATTTGTTGAGTGTTCCTCCAATTCATGATATTCTTCATCTTATTCTTCCTCTCCAGCAACATTTTTTTCTCTTTCTTCTCTTCTTAGCCTTTGGAGGATTCTTTCGTCAGTTTCATGAAAGGTAGGGATATCTCTTCTTGTATCTGACATACAAGCAAAACACAAGAAACACACAAAAACCAGTGACACTTCAATCTATTGCTAGAATGAAGTTTGAGTTAGCGTAAGCAAAAATTCAAACAGTTAGTGGGTTAGTCAAAAATTAAAGAAACAGAAAAGAAAAAATGCTTGATCTAGATCTCCACTTCACTTAATCATTTTCAATCTATTTCAATCCCCGGCAACGGCGCCAAAAACTTGATGTGTATTTTCGGAAAATGAAAAACGAATCCCAAACACAAAACTAACCGGCAAGTGCACCGGGTCGCATCAAGTAATAAAACTCACGGGAGTGAGGTCGATCCCACAGGGATTGAAGGATTGAGCAATTTTAGTTTAATGGTTGATTTAGTCAAGCGAATCAAGAGTTGATTCGAGTGGTTTGTATTCGACAGAAGCTAAATTGCATGAAATTAAAAGGGAGAGGGACAATTGCAGTAAATTAAAGAGCAGAGAAGGTAAATGTGCTGAATCTTAAAGTGCAAGTAATATAGATTGCAGAAACTTAGATTGCAAGAAATGTGAATTGCAGAATCTTAAAGTGCAAGAAATATAAATGGCTTGAATTGTAAAGGGAATTGGGAATTGGATTTGCAGAAATTAAACAAGGAAAAGTAAAATGCAATAAACAGAAAAGTAGAAGATGACTTGAATTAAACCGGATCTAAAACGGAAATGAGAAAAAGCTTGGTGTAGCAATGAAATAAGGAAATTGAAATTTAAAACTGTAGATCTCAGGACTCAAGAGACTAGATAGCTGAGTCTAGATCTCACTGCCTTCCTAGATCCAGCAAGAACAATTGCAAAGGAAATAAAGAAATGTAAATTGCAGAAAGAGTAGAAGAAGAAGCAATTAACAGAAATTGGAATTCAATTATGCAGAAAAGAAAACAGAGAGATCTCAGGATGAGATTGAAACAGAATTCCTTCAATTCTCCAACCCAAGATCCAAGACAAATGTAATTGCAATTGAAAACAAGAAAACTAAGAGGAAGAGAATTCAATTCTCCTACTTCGAAACTCAGAAACTCAAAACAATTCAAAACCAAAAGCTCTCCAAAAACTACTCAGCGAAACTAAAAGGAAAGCTCCCTAAAAACTTAAATCCTAAGCTATTTATACACTTTCTTCAAATGGTCTTCAAGCCTTGAATTGGGCCTTTGCTCTTGATGGAATTGGGTTGATAAAAGCCTCTGTTGATTGCTCTTGGAGTTGGAGAGAAACCCATTGTGAACCGGGCCAAGAATCATAAAAGCTTGAGTAAAAGTTTGAGGCAAACTTTTACTCAAACTTTTTATACCAGCTGCCCTCCTTTTGCTGATATCCACGTTTGAGCTAAAGTTTGAGGTCAAACTTTTGCTCAAACGTGGATCCCTTGTGTACATGTGTGGCGCCAACGTTTGCCAAAAAGCTTGAGGCAAACGTTGGCGCAAGCTTTTCTCCTCCAGGGTGTGCAAGTGTGGCGCCAACGTTTGCCAAAAAGCTTGAGGCAAACGTTGGCGCAAGCTTTTCTCCTCCAGGGTGTTGTTTTTGTGATGCCAACGTTTGCCAAAAAGTTTGAGGAAAACGTTGGCTCAAGCTTTTTCCTCCAGGGTGTTTTCAATTCTTCCAAAAGTTTGAGCTAAAGTTTGAGGCAAACTTTGGCTCAAACTTTTTTCCTCTAGGATGTTTTCAACTCTTCCAAAAGTTTGAGCTAAAGTTTGAGGCAAACTTTGGCTCAAACTTTTTGTTCTATCTTGCTCCTAGCCATTCCTTCTTCCTTCAACCTTCTTCAAAACTCTTTTCACCTATCATCAATCAACCAAACACATCAAAGCTATGCTCAAAATCATGAGTTTGTTATTCTTTCATAATATATGACAATTATAGCATAAAATCTCATGAAATTGCATTAATTCATCCATGGTTAATTGAATCAAAGGAAATATGAAATTCTGCCCAATTGGCTTACTTAAGGCTCAAGAAAGTGCATAAATCAATTGAAAATAAGTAAAAAAAGACTAGTGAAACTAGGCTAAGATGACTTGTCATCAAGTACAAATAATTTATAAATATTTCGTGACTAGTTTTGTTGTTGTGAGTGGTTAATTGATGAAATTGAATTGCAACTAATTGAATTGAGGCTGTGACTGATGTTGGTTTTCTGATTTTGATAGAATTATTTAAAATTCTGATTTATGAGATTATGTTGAATTGGTTGGTTGTGCTGAAAATTCTGATTATTGAGTTGAAAAGTCAGTTTGATTGAATACTATATAAAATGATTTTCTTTTCCTGATTTGGGGTTAATTTGAATTGAAAATAAATCCGCATTTGAAACGATTTGAGATAATGGGAGTGAGTTTTATTGATTTATCAAAAATGATACTTTTAGTCTTTTGAAAGAGGTTTATATCAGAAATAGTTTTGATGTTGGTTTGGGAAAATCATGGTTAAGTAAGAACTGGTTTTTTGTATGAAAGAAGAACTTCTTGTAAATAAAATAGTTTCGGAGGTTTGAAAAAGGTTATAAAGAGTGATGTTGGTTTTAAATAAAAAAAAAAGATTTGAGTTCGATTTATTAAGAAAAGGAATCTCTGCCACAGGAGAGTAGAGAACAAAGATCAAAAGAATGTATTAATTGAAGAGATTGTCTGCCACAGGAGAGCAGATGTGATATTGTTTGGGCCTTAGTACCAAATGTAAAGTGAGAATGCCCACACACTGAGAACTATTTTCCAGATGTACGCTTATTGATTTGGAAAGTCACATTGTATGCGGCCTAACCGTACAACTTAAAGTCACACTGTATGCGGCCTAGCCGTACGACTTATAAGCACACTGTATGCATCTGGAAAGTCATACCTGGGACTTGTGCTCGGGTAATGTCGGGAGTGGGTAGGCAACCGACACATGAGCTCATGGCCTGCACTAGGTATAGACATGCATCATGTTGTTTGCGCATTTACATTTGGTTGTGTTTTCTTGTATTACTTCTCTGTGATTGTGCTGTTTGACTTGTTTGTATGTTGGTGTGGACCTCTTACTTGTGCTATTAGTTTGCGAATGTATTAAGGTGTTTAAGAATTGATGTTGTGATTGTTGAGGATTAATTATGTGACTGAAAGATGGGTAATGTGACTAGTTTCATATTTAAAATTTGATTTGAGTTTAGAGATTTCAAAAGAGGTAATTAGTTAGCTAAAGTAAAACCAAAAGTATTTTCAAAAAGGTTTGATAGAAATATAGTTTTTTTTAGTAAAGTTAATTATTTGTATTTTATTTCACTACTTTTACGGTATTTTCATTCCCTACTAAGAACGTGTGGTTTGTTCTCACCCCAAAGTCTTCCCCCTTTCAGTGACACGGGTTCGAAGACTCAGTTTGAAGTTACGGGCGATTATTAGTCTTATTTGAGTTAAGTTTATGCGTTGAGTTGCTTTCATAGAATTCCCTCGCCTTTGTTATTAAGCTTTTATTTTATACAGAGGAATAGGAATTGTATCTAAGTTTCATTTGAATCCTTTTGTATAATATTTATTATTATTAATAATTATGTGATTATTATTATTTGAAGGTCTTTGAAATGTGGTTTTAATTAATAGAAACAAAATTTTTTTGGCTTTTCTTAAAAATTGAAACGCGAGATCGAACTAAAGGCTCAATATTAAATAGTAAATAAGAAAAACAGGTTAGTAACGCCTCACTTTTAGTACGATCATGACGTGCTAAAAGTTAGGGTGTTACATTATGGTATCAGATCAGTTCGTTCCTGTTAGAGCCTTAGGAATGGGCTGACTATGCTTCACTGCATACTCTGAGTGTCTGTCATGTAGTAAGACTTGTCCTAGTTACAAGAGTTTGAGTTTCAGATGCATGACTGTCTATTGATTAATGCTGTTAGTCGACTGTTGCATTTCTCATAGTATTAGGTCTGGCCAATTTAATACTGATGATTTATATATATGGGAACACTAATCGGTTATCATGGACGAAATAGAAGTAATAGATAATACGAATTACGAGGTTTGGGTACGTTAGAGGTTACAAAGATAGCTCAGTTCCGAAGTATAATCTTTATTCGTGCTACACGAACTCATGCCATCACTTCCTTCATTATCTTCATTGGAATTCTCTTCCTTGGATTTTTTCAGAATGTAATCAGATTATTTCTCATCCATACCTTATTGTTTCTGTGTACCTTTGATTGCCGTTAAATCTAATTGTCTATCTGACTTCTTTCGAATGCCATCTTCGACACTGTGTATTTTTCTTCATGGATTCTATTTTCTTTTATTTAGGTTCGAACTTATTTTAATATAACAATTTTCGAAGACGAAAATTTTTGTAAGGTGGGTAGGACATAACATTCCGAATTTTTAAAAATTAAATAATAAGTTAATTATAATTTATTATTTTATTTAAAGAAAATTATTTTTTCTAAAAGTAACTAAATTAAATTTTATGATATTTTAAATTTAAAATCTATCAGTATTTTTAAATAATTTTTATTATAATAAAATAGTTAAAAAAGATAAAAAAAATTATTATTATTATTATTATTATTATTATTATTATTATTATTATTATTATTATTATTATTATTATTATTATTATTATTATTATTATTATTATTATTATTATTATTATTATTATTATTATTATTTCTCTGTACCTGCCAATGGAGCTAACAATTTTGAGCTTAAGCCTTAGTTAGTCTCTCTTCTGCAGCAGAACTGCAAGTTTCATGTACTTCCAATGGAAGATCCACATCAGTTTTTAGCTGAGTTCTTACAGATCTGTGATACTGTAAAGACTAATGGAGTTAATCCTGAAGTCTACAAGCTTATGCTCTTTTCTTTTGCTGTAAGAAACAAAGCTAAGTTATGGTTGGATACCTAACCTAGAGAGAGTCTTGACTCTTGGAAAAAGCTGGTTAATGCTTTTCTGGCTAAATTCTTTCATCATCAAAGGATGAGCAAGATTAGAGTGGAAGTTCAAACCTTCAAACAAAGAAAAGGTGAATCCCTCTATGAAACTTGGAAAAGATACAAGCAACTGATCAGGAGATGTCCTCCTGACATGCTTTCAGAATGGTCCATCATAGGCGTGTTTTATGATGGTCTGTCTGAGATATCCAAAATATCATTGGACAGCTCTGCAGGTGGATCACTCCACTTGAAGAAAACACCTTCAGAAGCAAGAAAACTCATTGAAATGGTTGCAAATAACCAATTCATGTACACTTCTGAGAGAAATCCTGTAAACCCTGGGATCTCTTAGAAGAAAAAAGTTCATGAAGTTGAAACTCTGAATGCCATCTTGGCTCAGAATAAGATCTTAACCCAACAGGTCAATATGATCTCTTAAAATCTGACTGGACTGCCAACTGCAGCTAGCAGTACCCAAGAAGTATCTCCTGATGTAGATACTTATCATCCTGATCAACCTACCATGGAGGAGGTGAATTACATGGGAGAACCCTATGGAAACACCTACAATCCTTCATGGAGGAACCATCCTAACCTTTTGATAAACCACTATTTTATGGTTTATTTTGTGCTCAATTAAGTGGTTTTCATTAAGTCTCTGCACATTTATTCATACTAATTGCATGGTTTTATATTTTCCTTCCTGATTTTGTGCTATGAGTAAAAACATGTTTCTTTGGTCTTAACTTAGCTATGTTTAATCCCCTCTTATTACCATTCGATGCCGTGATATGTGTGTTAAGTGTTTTCAGAGATTACAGGGCAGGAATGGCTTAGAGGATGGAAAGGAAACATGCAAAAGTGGAAGGAATACAAGAAACTGAAGGAACTGCTAAAGCTGTCCAGCCTGACCTCTTGGTACTTAACTGACCATAACTTGAGTTACAAAGATCCAAATAAGGCAGTTTCAGTTGCGTTGGAAAGCTAACATCCGGGGCATCGAAATTATATATAATTTTTCATAGTTTCCCTAAAGAAAAGTGACGCGCATGCGTGAATCCATGCGCACGCATGGATCTGCACAAAACCAGCGACCTGCACGTGTTTGAATTCGCTCCCAGCGATTTCTGGGCTATTTCTGACCCAGTTTTCAGCCCAGAAAACTCAGATTAGAGGCTATAAAGTGGGAAAATCCATTCATTCCTAGAGACAACATTCATAACACACAAGTTTAGGTTTTAGATGTAGGTTCTAGAGAGAGAGGCTCTCTCCTCTCTCTTAGGTTTTAGGATTTAGGATTTCTCTTAGGTTAGGTTTACTTCTTCTTCACTCCAGGTTCAATGTTCCTTTAATTTAGTTTCTCTTCTACTTTTATTTATTCTAGTATTTTGGTTTCTCTATTTCACTTGCTAATTACTTATGTTGCCAAATTGACTTATGAACTCTTCATGTTAGATTTGAATTTTTATTTAATGTAATTTGAGGTATTTCAGATTTATGATTTTAATTTAGATTTTCAAATTCTTAGCTTGAATTGATTAATTGGTGACACTTGAGTTATCAAATTCTTTGTTGATTTATAATTAGAATTTGCTGGTAAATTTGGATCCCTCTAAAGCTAGTCTTTTCTTAGGAGTTGACTAGGACTTAAGGAATCAAATTAATTAGTCCACTTGACTTTTCTTTATTTAGTGAGGGTTAACTAAGTGAGAGTAATGAACAATTTTCATCACAATTGATAAGGATAACTTGGATAGGAATTTCAGTTTTCATACTTTGCTAAGAGCTTTATTAGTTATTAATTTAATTTCTTGCAATTTTATTTTCTTGTTCCTTATTTCAAAAACCCGAAAATACACTTTTCCATAACCAATAATAAATCATACCTCCCTGTAATTCCTTGAGAGATGACCCAAGGTTTAAATACTTCGGTTATAAATTTTATTGGGTTTTGTTTCTTGTGACAACCAAACTTTTATACGAAAGGATTCTTTGCTGGTTTAGAAACTATACCTACAACGTGATTATTTTTATAAAATTCTTTGCTAGCAGAAAATCCGTTCGTCAAAAATGGCGTCGTTGCCGGAGAATTGCAAACGTGTGTCTTATTATTGGTTATTGTAAATATTTTATTTTGCTTGTTTATTTATTTTTATTTTTGTTTTTAATTTTTATTAGCTACTATGAGATCTCACCCCCGTCGCTTTGAGTTTGGTTCTAATGTTGTTGTAAGGAATGGAAGCTATAATGGAAACATGCATCAAGGTCAAAACAATCACAGATGGAAAGAGCCACGAGGATCTGATCAACTCTTTCAGCAATAACACCTTCCAAGATACCATGGACAACGACCATCCTACAATGCATGCCAAGACAATAGTTATGGTGGACCCTTTCGTGACAAACCATCTCCACCAAATTACTATGGTCAAGAGCCATTCCAGGGAGTGTACAAAGATGATGAATATGGTGGACCCCCTGGTAGTTACGAACAAGCCCCACCATATGCCTATGAGCCCCCTCCTCAACATAACTTGGAACCACCATACTCACAAGCTCCTTTTCCACCATTCACCTCCATATGACACTAATCCTTATCCACCACACCAACCACCACATGAACCATACCTAGAACCACCACCTCAATATTCACCATCTCCATATCCTTATCAAGAAGAACCATCTCCGTATTATGAGCCCTTTCTCCCAACAAATGAACCCTCCTATCCACCCCCAACCTCCATTGGATAACAACATACTCATCTCTAACATCATTGGTCTCACCTCTACACTCCAAAATCTTATATCCCACATGAACCAACCCTCTACCTCCAATATTCAACCCTCAAACTCTAGTGCACTTCCTTCTCAACCACATAATGATCTTCCTATCTCATCACCACCCTCCATGGAAGAGCATTCACATCCATCAATCCAAGAGCAAGATGATCCCAGCTATACTATTGACAAGGAACAAGAGAAAAGGGATCATCTTTGCGAATTCATACTTCATAAGAAGCTAGAGGAGGCCCTACAGGTGAAGGTAGTAGAGACCCTTGAAGTCGAAGGAGTGGTAGAAAAATTAGTGAAGGAAGACATCAAGGAGGAGTCTGATTTTGTCTTAGAGCAAGAGAAGGCCCAACATGTGGAGGTAGGAGAGACCCTTGAAGATGAAGGAATAGTTGAAAGGATCTGTCATGGAAAGGAAATCATCAAGGATGAGTACAATTTTATACTAAAACAACTGGACAAAGCAGTAATTATTGAAGAGGAAGAAGTGGTTGAAGACTTGGGAGATGCAGAACCTCCATGGGAAAGTCCAGTCATAGAACCTCCTTCCAAGACGTTTGAATTTGATGTTGAAGAGGGTGTACAACCTCCAAGGCATAGCCTGGTTGAAGACTTTGAAGAGGTTGATCAAGAGATGGACTCAATCATTGATGAATCCATATCTACAATTGAATCCTCTCCCATTGGACTTGACGTGGAGATTAAATAAGAAGAAGCACAACCTCCCATGCCCTTGGAAAGCAATGAAGAAGAGCTTGAATTGGAAGAAAGCTACCAAGAGGAAGAGGTTGAAATTAAAGAAGCTTACAAGGAGGTGGAAGAATTCAAAGGAGAGCACAAGGGAGTGGAGCTTGCAAGATCATTAGAAACACCTCTCCCAAAGCCATTACCATCCAATACAACATTCAAGTGGGTAAAATTCTTATCCTTGACCTTTACTTTCCCACTTGAATATGGTTTACTTGAAACAGATGGTCAACTTAGAGCTCTTTGTGGCATTAAGAATAAAATGGAGATGGGTAGTGGTTGGCAACACCATCCTAGGTTCGTTATGGTTGGAAGCTCAAGGCCTGATTACAAGGGTTGGCATAATTCTCAATTAATTGGTTCTAGGAGGATGTTTGGGTGCCTAAATGAGAATTCTAAGGCTGAACCACGCGGATGGAATCATCATAATCCACTTGAAGACGGGTGTAGAAACAAGATTTAGGATTCGGAAATATATGAGGATAAAATTTGGGAGCTCAAAGCTTGTGAAGAACTCCATCAAGGCTTGGGAAATTTACATGGAATAGACAGAGTTTATTGGAAGTCCAAGCATTGGTGGCAGTTTCAAGACGAGTTCAAGCACAAGCCACCATGACAAGGAGCTCACCAAATGTCCAACTTAGGGACTTTAACTAAAAGTGCTAGGTGGGAGACAACGCACCATGGTATAGTCTTTTCTTTTTGTTCTTAGTTTTATTTTATTTTATTTTATTTTATTTATTCGTGTTCATTCATAATTTCTGCATATTCACCTGCATTCTGCATTTTGCATTCTACATACTACATGAAAAAAAAAGAGAATGCGTCCCACGCGTGCGCGTGAACCACGCGCACGCGTCACATGCGACGCTAAACCTTACAGAGAGTTGCGCGAGAGACGCGTGGGAGGGGTGCGTGAAGCACAAACCACCCCACGCGTACGCGTACCTCACGCGTACGCGTCCCCTGCAGAAAGTGCAACCCACACATAAGCGTCAGCGACGCGTACGCGTGGGAATAAAAATCGGCGTAAAGAGCACCTGGACAGAGAGTTGTGCTGCCCCCACGCTGGAACTGTACTAGAGGCACAAGGTCATCCCCGCGTACACGTGGGCGACGCTTACGCGTCGAATAGCCAACTCAGTTTTCACGCGTACGCGTGATGCACGCGTACGCGTCGCACCCCGTTTTTAAATTCTTACTTCTTTCTCCTCTCCTTTCTACTTCTTTCTTCCTCCTTTCTTACTTTCTTCTTCTTCATCCCTTTAATCTCTCATCCCTCTTCACTTCCATTCTATTTTATTTAATTTATTTGCATACTTTCATCCATTGCATTTTAATTTTGTGCATATTTTCATTTTCTTTTCTAAAGTTATTCTTTTTACATTGGTGTCACATGTTCTTATTCAACTATTGTATCTTTCCTGGAAATATTTTGGTACTTCGTGACTTGTTTTAAAACTGTAGGGTGTTATTAATTATAAGTCAATGCTAATTTTTATAATACTGGTATTCCTTTTGCATTGACATGAGCTTATACTATCTTGCATTACCCACACTCTCTTCCTCTTTGTTGCAATTTTGCACTATTGATATGTCGTTTGCTTCTACTGTCTTCTCTCTTGCATGTTGTAGCTACCATGTAATTGAAACCCTCATTATTTGGCATTGACCCAACCATATTTTATTTGTTTTCTATCTTTATTTCTGGGTTACTTTTCTTCTTTTTTCTCTTCTTTCAGGATGGCCACCAAGAGGGAAAAGGAAAAGGAAAAGGAAAAGTTTCTAACTGGGGCAACAGACAAATCTATTTGCACAATCTTTAGAGAAAAGTATCAGTGTAGCACCCATCCACTTGTACATCTCAGCATGCACCGAGGACGGTGCAATCTTTAAGTGTGGGGAGGTCGATACCGATCTCCATGGATTAGTTATTTCCTTCTCAACACCAATGTTTAAATTTTCTTTGTTAAATGAGTTGTTACATTTGCATGTTTATTTAATTTTTGTGCATATTTTACCACTACTTGGTTGAAGTAATATTTTCTTTTTCAAGAAACTTTTTATAGCATTTCACTAATTTGAATTAAAATTTTTATTTAACTTGCTTGAAGAATTTTATTTTGGAACATGGTTTAGAGCTCGAACATACAAAACTAGTGAGATTTTTTAGCCTATTTGATTGGTTGCATTTTACCAACCAATATTTTATTTTTGGTGTGTGTTGTTCTCTCTAAAATTGTGATCTTTGTCTTGCTTAATTCTATATTTCCTTTGTTTGATGTATGCATGCACTTATATGATTGAGACATTTGTTTCACTGAGCTTACATACCCATATGGCCTTACCCTTTCATTATCCTTTGCAAACCAATGCTGAGCCTATTATACCCCCTTTGTTATTTACTTTAGCACATCCTTAACTCTAAGCGGAAAACAATAATGTCCTTAATTTGAATCCTTGGTTAGCTTAGACTAGTGAGAGTGCTCATGAATTAAGTGGGAAAATTTGGGTTTGGAAACTGTTGGTTTAAGAATTGGGTGTTGTATATCTTTATGAAAATGTGAAAGAAATATTTAGGACATGTTCATGCATTCAATAATTTAATCATATGCATTGAGAAAAATAAAAGAAAAAAATATAGGCATATATATATAAAAAAATAAATAAAAAAATAAAGGAGAAAAAGAAAAGAAAAAGAGCAAATAATAAAAGGGGACAAAATACCCCAAAGTAAATGGTGATAGCAATGCATATGTACTGTACTTGAATCAGGATGCATGAATATGTGGAAAACATGGTTAATGGATAGTTAGATTTTGCATTGTAATTACATGGATTGTCTTAAGTTAGGTGGGAAAAGTTTAAGTTAATTAAGGATTCAGATTTTAGTCCACTTGGCCAAATACATTCCTACCTTGACCCTAACCCCATTACAACCCTTAAAAGACCTCTTGATATGTGTATTTGTGCATCAAATTTGTGTTGATTGGTAGAAGAAGAGCAAGCCTTAGAAAGCAGGATTAGTAGAGAATTGAGAGATCGAACCTTAAACACCTGAGCGATTAGAGTGCATACACTTCCAGTGAGGGTTCGATGCTCGATTCTTTGTTCCCGGCTTTCATGAGCTATTTTCTTCTGCAAGTTTACTTATACTTTATTTTGTGATTTGAATTAGTGAAATTTAGTTCATATTTGTTCTTAAAAGATTTGTTTACTTTTAACCAAGTAGATAAAATAATTTTGCATTTAGTTGCATTCAAATAGATAGGTTGCATTTCATGCTTTCTACCATTCCTCTTCACTCTCTTATAGCTTCTCTTGAGCTTAGCATGAGGACATGCTAATGTTTAAGTGTGGGGAGGTTGATAAACCACTATTTCATGGTTTATCTTGTGCTCAATTGAGTGGTTTTTATCAAGTCTCTGCACATTTATTCATACTAATTGCATGGTTTTACATTTTCCTTCCTGATTTTGTGCTATGAGTGAAAACATGTTTCTTTGGTCTTAACTTAGCTATGTTTAATCCCCTCTTATTACCATTCGATGCCGTGATATGTGTGTTAAGTGTTTTCAGAGATTACAGGGCAGAAATGGCTTAGAGGATGGAAAGGAAGCATGCAAAAGTGGAAGGAATACAAGAAACTGAAGGAACTGCTAAAGCTGTCCAGCCTGACCTCTTGGTACTTAACTGACCATAACTTGAGTTACAAAGATCCAAATAAAGCAGTTTCAGTTGCGTTGGAAAGCTAACATCCGGGCTTCGAAATGATATATAATTTTCCATATTTTCCCTGAAGAAAAGTGACGCGCACACGTGAATCCACGCGCACGCGTGGATCTACGCAAAACCAGTGACCTGCACGTCTTTGAATTCGCTCCCAGCGATTTCTGGGCTATTTCTGACCCAGTTTTCGGCCCAGAAAACTCAGATTAGAGGCTAAAAGTGGGAGAATCCATTCATTCCTAGAGACAACATTCATAACACACAATTTTAGGTTTTAGATGTAGGTTCTAGAGAGAGAGGCTCTCTCCTCTCTCTTAGGTTTTAGAATTTAGGATTTTTCTTAGGTTATGTTTACTTCTTCTTCACTCCAGGTTCAATGTTCCTTTAATTTAGTTTCTCTTCTACTTTTATTTATTCTAGTATTTTGGTTTCTCTATTTCACTTGCTAATTACTTATGTTGCCAAATTGGCTTATGAACTCTTCATGTTAGATTTGAATTTCTATTTAATGCAATTTGAGGTATTTCATATTTATGATTTTAATTTAGCTTTTCACATTCTTAGCTTGAATTGATTAATTGGTGACACTTGAGTTATCAAACTCTTTGTTGATTGATACTTGGAATTTGCTGGTTAATTTGGATCCCTCTAAAGCTAGTCTTTCCTTAGGAGTTGACTAGGACTTAAGGAATCAAATTAATTAGTCCACTTGACTTTCTTTTATTTAGTAAGGGTTAACTAGGTGGGAGTAATGAAAAATTTTCATCACAATTGATAAGGATAACTAGGATAGGATTTCCAGTTTTCATACCTTGCTAAGAGCTTCATTAGTTATTAATTTAATTTCTTGCAATTTTATTTTCTTGTTCCTTATTTCAAAAACCCAAAAATACACTTTTCCACAACCAATAATAAATCATACCTCCCTGCAATTCCTTGAGAGACGACCCGAGGTTTAAATACTTCGGTTATAAATTTTATTAGGTTTTGTTACTTGTGACAACCAAACTTTTGTACGAAAGGATTCTTTGATGGTTTAGAAACTATACCTACAACGTGATTATTTTTATAAAATTCTTTACTAGCAGAAAATTCGTTCGTCACCTTTCATGGAAGGATCAGCAGAAACCTCAGTAAGGTTTCAATAACAATCAAGGTGGAAGGAACCAGAACAGGTTCAATAACAAACCACCATTCCCATCTTCTCAAGGGAACATGGAAACCTCTAAGCAGAGCCTTTCTGACTTAGTCACTCTGGTTTCCAACCTTTCTAGTACCACTCTTAGTTTCATGAATGAAACAAGGTCCTCCATTAGAAACTTGGAGGTACAAGTTGGTCAACTGAGCAAGAGGATCCCTGAGACTCCTCCTGAAACTCTTCTGAGTAACACTGAGGTGAATCCAAGAGAAGAGTTCAAGGCCATAATCATGGAGGTAGAGGCCGAATCTGAGAAGATTGGGAAGGCATTGAACGCCAGTGAAGAAGCCTTCACTGGGGGTTCAACGCCCACAATGACAGCAAGCCTGGCGCACTAGGTGTTCAACGCCCATCCTGGCAGCAAAGCTGGCGTTGAACGCCAGTTAGGGAGCACTGGCTGGGCGTTCAATGCCCAAATACACAGGCTTTCTGGCGCTGAACGCCAGTGAGGAACCCCTCACTGGGCGTTCAACGCCCAACTAGGCAGGCTTTCTGGCGCTGAACGCCATTGAGGAACCCCTCACTGGGCGTTCAACGGCCAACTAGGCAGCCATTCTGGCGCTAAACGCCAGTGAGGAACCCCGATAAACCACTATTTCATGGTTTATCTTGTGCTCAATTGAGTGATTTTTATCAACTCTTTACCCACTTATTCATACTATTTGCATGGTTTTACATTTGCCTTCCTAATTATGTGCTTTGATTGAAAACATGCTTCTTTGGCCTTAAGTTCCCTATGTTTAATCCTCTCTTATTACCATTAGATGCCTTGATATGTATGTTAAGTGATTTCAGAGATTACAGGGCAGGAATGGCTCAGAGGATGGAAAGGAAGCATGCAAAAGTGGAAGGAATACAAGAAGTTGGAGAAATTGGTAAGCTGTCCAGCCTGACCTCTTTGCACTCAAACGGCTATAACTTTAGCTACAGAGATCCAAATGACGCAGTTCTAGTTGCGTTGGAAAGCTAACGTCTGGGGCTTAGATTTGATATAAAATTTGCCATAGCTTCCCTGAAGTTAGGCAACGCGAACGCTTGAATGACGCGCCCACGTCGCATCTGCGAACTTCAATCCGCGCAGACACGTGGACGACGCCTCCGCGTCACTTTCCCGCGGCCTGAACGTAACAGAAATTGCAGGGGGCGATTTCTGGGCTGTTTTTGACCCAGTTTTCAGCCCAGAACACACAGATTAGAGGTTATAAAGTGGGGGAATGCATCCATTCAGAGGAGAGTCTCCAATTAGTTAGTATTCATGAATTAGATGTAGTTTTGAGGGAGAGGTTCTCTCCTCTTTCTTTTAGGATTTAGAATTAGAATTTCTTTTGCTTTTAGGATGATCTCTTTTTATCAGGTTCAATATTCCTTTTTATTTAGTTTATGAATTCTTCTATGTTACAGATTATTCTTTTGAATTAATGTTATTTGAGGTATTTCAGTTTATTATTGCTTTATTTTATTTATATTACTATTGCTTCCAATCTGAAGACATTTTTATTCCAGTAGATTTATTTTTCCCCTTTTGGTCTTGGTTAAGAAATCAGTAACTCGGGAGTTATCAAACTCAACGTGATCGATAATCGTTATCTTTGCTAATTGAATTGAACTTCAGTAATCCCAATATTTCCTTAGGGATTAACTATGATTTGAGGATCAAACTAATTAGTCACTTGACCTTCCCTTGCTCTAGCAAAGGTTAACTGAGTGGAATTAAGATTCAATTTTCATCATCATTGATAAGGGTAACTAGGATAGGACTTCCAATTTCTCATACCTTGCCAAAAGTTTATCTTACAGTTATTTATTTACTTTACAGTCTTTTACTTATTTCAATTGCAATTTAAATTACTTGTTCCTCATCTTAAAAACCCCAATTTACAATCTTCATAACCAATAATAATAACATACTTCCCTGTAGTTCCTTGAGAAGACGACCCGAGGTTTAAATACTCGGTTATCAATTTATTTAGGGGTTTGTTACTTGTGACAACCAAAACGTTTGTAAGAGAGGACTTTTGTTGGTTTAGAAGCTATACTTGCAACGGGAATTTATTCTGAATTCTAGACCACGCAAAGGTTCTCTCTTCAAAATGGCGCCGTTGCAGGGAAATTGCGAACGTGTGCCTTATTATTGGTTATTGTAAATATTTTTCTTTTACTTGTTTATTTGTCTTTATTTTCCTCTTTTTATTTCCATTAGCTACTATGAATTCTCACCCCCTCGCTTTGAGTTTGGTTCTAATATTGTTGAAAGGAGTAAAAGTTATAACAGGAACATGCATCAAGGTCAAAGCAATGAAAGATGGATGGAGCCAAGAGGATCTGATCAACCCTTTAGGCAACAACACCCTCCAAGATATCCTGGCCAAAGACCATTCTACAATGCATACCAAGCCAATAGATATGGTGGACAACCTTGTAGCTACCAACAAGCCCCACCCTGTGCTTATAGACCATCCTCTCAACATAACTTCGAACCACCACACTCACAAGCTCCTTTTCACCATTCACCACCATATGATCCTTATTTACCCCAATTCTAATCCAATTACTCCCAAACACCACCAATTCCCCATGCACCACGTCCAAATCCATCACCCTGAGAATCAAAGGTTCGCCTCAAGGAAACAGTAGATCAACTTCAAACAACCTTTCATCAACTGGAGCAAGCAGTAAGTCAATTATCTTCTAGACGTTTGAACATCCAAGGACCTCCCACAACCCCATGTGGACAATCTAATAAAGAGTGTAGTATGAAGGAGATACTAGAAACTACAGTGGACAGAACAGGGCATGACTTTGTACTGGAACAAGTAGAGGAAGCTATCATTGTAAAAGAAGAAGAGTTGGTTGAAGACTTAGGAGATGCTGAACTTCCATGGGAATCCAGAGTTATGGAGAATTCTGTCAAAAACGTTACAATTGATGCTAAGGAGGATAGTGCACAACTCCCAAAGCAAGTCTTTTATGAAGAACTAGACGGAATAATCCAAGAAGCAAGTTTCCTTGATGATGATAATCTCAAGTCAAGTTCTCCTAATAATGAACTTGCATCAGCAAGTGAATTCTCTGAGATCGAAGAATCTTCCCCAAGTGAATACGAAGATGATGTGGAGGTAGATTTCTCTCAACCTCCCATTTATGACTTAAGTGACGAAGAAGACATAGAAGGCTTTGATCAAGACATGGATGCATTTGAAGAAGTCTGTAAGGAAGTGAAGAAATTCACGGAAGATCACAAGGGAGTAGAGCTTACAGAACCACTGGAAACACCTATCCCAAGGCCATTACCACCCAATACAAGCTTCAAGTGGGTACAATCCTTAACCTTTAGCTTTATTTTTCTACTTGAATATGGTTTGCTTGAAACAGATGGCCAGCTTAGAGCTCTCTGCGGCTTTAAGAGTAAGAGGGAAATGGCTCGTACTCAAAGCTGGTGCACAAGGTTCAGTAAGGTTCCACGCTTCAACTCGAAGTGCACGGATTGGCATCTTGATCAATTGAATGGATCTCGGAAAACGTTTGGTCATCTTGGTAAAAATCTACTTTCTAAACCGCCCAGATGAAAAAACATAGATCAAGACGAAGGCGGATTTAAAAGCAAGGTTTGAAATCCTGGAATCTATTCCGACATTCGTCACCCCGGGAGCCTGAGAATATGTTTGAAGTTGCTCAGAAGCTTTACATGCCTAGTTTGGGACCCCGGAGGCTATTGGCATTCCAAGCATTGGTGGAGACTTCTGGATGAATTTAAACATAAGCCGCCATAACAGGAAGCTCGTCTAATGTCCAACTTAAGGACTTTAACCAAAAGTGCTAGGTGGGAGACAACTCACCATGGTATGATCGTTCCTGTTTCCATCTTATTTCGTTTTGTTTATTTTTATATTGTTTTATTTTCAATTGAACCTGAATAATATTCATTCGCATTGCATACTGCATAATTGCATACATGCATAAAAAAAACACACGCACGCGACGCGGCAGCGTCGCTGATGCGTCCGCGTCGCCAGTGCATTGGGAAGAAAAGAAAGTGAACAGAAAGTCACGCGAGATCGTGGCTGGAGGCGTGCCTTTGGCACAAATCAACCCACGCGGCCGCGTCGCTGACACGTCCGCGTCACATGGGAAGCATGCCTCCCACACGTCCGCGTCACCCACGTGGACGCGTGACCTGAAAATCGACATAAGAAGGGTGCACGACCAAAAGTTGTGCTGGAGTGGTGCTGAATTGGTGCTGAACGCACAAGCCTTACCACGCGGACGCATGGCTCACGCGTCCGCGTCACATCCCTATCATGACCACTCACGCGATCGCGTCGACCACGCGACCGCGTCACCCTGATATTTGGCAATAATGCATTTTGAACAGAGAGTTGTGCGAGCGCGAGGCTGCCCTCGCGCCAGTAGCACAAACGCGTCACGCGTCCGCGTCGCTTGCGCCGCACAGCTTATCCAGATCAGCCAATTATCTTATCTTTTCTTCCCCAATCCTAATTTCTTCTATCTTTTCTTCTTTCTTCTTTCTTTCTTACTTTATTTCTTTCCCTTCTCATTCTTCTTATCTTTTATTTTATTTATTTGCGTACTTTCATTCATTGCAATTTAATTTTGTGCATATTTTTATTTTCTTTTCTAAATTTATTATTTTACCATTGGTGTTCAAATGTTCTTATTCAACTGTTATATCTTTTCTGGTATTATCTTGGTGCTCATGACTTGTTTTATTCTGATTAGGTAACATTATTTAAATTAATGCTAATCTTTTATGATACTTGTACTTCTCTTGCATTGATATGAACTTATACTATCTTGCATTACCCACATTTTCCTCTCCTTTGTTGCAAATTTTGCACCACTAGTATGCCATGTGCTTATATTGTTTTCTCACGTACATGTTGAAGCTTCCATGTAAATGAGACCCTTATCATTTGGCATTAACCCAACCATACTTCATTTATTTTCTTATCTTTATTATTGGGTTACCTTTCTTCCCTTTTTCTTTCAGGATGGCTACCAGGAAGAGAACCGGAAGACGTTTACATGGGGAGACAGACAAGTCCATCTGCAAAATCTTCGGAGAAAAGCGCCAGTTGGAATAGCCCGTCCACCTGCACATCTTAGCATGCACCGAGGACGGTGCAATCTTTAAGTGTGGGGAGGTCGATACTGACTTCCATGGGTTAGTTACTTCATATTTTAGCACCAATATTTAATTTTCTTTGTTAAATTAGTTATTGCATTTGCACATTTGTTTGATTTTATGTATTTAGTTACTACTTGTTTAAAGTAATAAGTTTCTTCTAAAGACCCTATTTTTGAAAAATAGTCACTAATTTAAATTGATAAATTTTTATGTTAAAACTTGTTTGAAGTTGTATTTGGAACATGGTTTTTGAGCCAAAGAACACACAACCTGTGAGATTTTGAGCTTATTTATATGGTTACATTATTTAACCATAAATTTTTATTCTTGTGTGTTTTTCTCACTATGATTGCAATCTTTGCTTTGTTCCATTCTATATGTCAATTATTTAGTGTATTTACATGCTTACATATGATTGAGGCCATTAATTGTTTTAACTCACTTATCCCAAATAAGCCTACCCTTAAAATCACCCTTGTCAGCCACTTTGAGCCTTGAAAACCCCATTTATTCTATATTTTATCACATCACTAGCCTTAAGCAGAAAAATAAATTAAAAACCCCAATTGAATCTTTGGTTAGCTTAAGATAGAGATTGTGCATCAACTAAGTGTGGGGAAATTGTGGGAACATGGGTTAATAAGGGAATGTATCATGTTTCTAATTTATTTAAATATTGAAAATTTGGAAACCTACCAAAAACCAAAATAGAAAAATAATGGAAAATACATGTGCATTGATAAGTTATGTTTATTTCTCTACGGAAAAAAAAAAGAAAAGGAAAAAAAAGAGAGAAAAATCCAAAAATATTCAATAAATAAGTAAATAAATAAGGGGACAAAATTACCTCAATGCTAAGTTAATAAAAAGATCAATGCACATGTGATATAAGTAAAGAAATATCAAAATTTCGGTACATGAGTATGGGAATCATACAAAAGTGGGAATTATGGGTAGTTAGGCATGAATTTAACAGTATATAGAGTATATGTATATTAGGTGAGAGCTTAGGTTAGTCAAAGATTCATATTATAGCTCACTTGGCCATACATGTACCCTTACCTTTACCTCAGCCCCATTACAACCGTGAAAAAATCTCATGATGTTTGCATTAGTATGCTAAATATTTGTTGATTGGTTAGATGAATAACAAGGTTTAGAAGGCATGATTAGAGAAGAATAGAGTGATTAACCCTAGACACTTGAGAGATTAGAGTGATATACACTACCAGTGAGGGTTCAATGCTTGATTCTATGTTTCCTGCTTTCATGAGCTATCTTCTTACAAGTTTACTTATCTTTCATTGTATAAATTTGAATTAGTGGAATTTGATTCATATTTGTCTTGGAGAAATTATTCACTTTTAACTAAGTAGGTAGAATCATTCTGCATTTAGTTGCATCATATAGATAGGTTGCATTTCATACATTCTATCATTGCTCTCCACCCTTTATAGCTTCTCTTGAGCTTAGCATGAGGACATGCTAATGTTTAAGTGTGGAGAGGTTGATAAACCACTATTTCATGGTTTATCTTGTACTCAATTGAGTGGTTTTTATCAACTCTTTACCCACTTATTCATACTATTTGCATGATTTTACATTTGCCTTCCTAATTATGTCCTTTGATTGAAAACATGCTTCTTTGGCCTTAAGTTCCCTATGTTTAATCCTCTCTTATTACCATTAGATGCCTTGATATGTGTGTTAAGTGATTTCAGAGATTACAGGGCAGGAATGGCTCAGAGGATGGAAAGGAAGCATGCAAAAGTGGAAGGAATACAAGAAGTTGGAGAAATCGCTAAACTGTCCAGCCTGACCTCTTCTCACTCAAACGGCTATAACTTTAGCTACAGAGATCCAAACGACGCGGTTCCAGTTGCGTTGGAAAGCTAACGTCGGGGCTTCGATTTGATATATAATTTGCCATAGCTGCCCCAAAGTTAGGCGATGCGAACGCATGAATGACGCGCCCGCGTCGCATCTGCGAACTTCAATCTGCGCGGACGCGTGGACGACGCCTCCGCATCACTTTTCCGCGGCCTGAACGTAACAGAAATTGCAGGCGGTGATTTCTGGGCTGTTTTTGACCCAGTTTTCAGCCCAGAACACACAGATTAGAGGCTATAAAGTGGGGGAATGCATCCATTCAGAGGAGAGTCTCCAATTAGTTAGTATTCATGAATTAGATGTTATTTTGAGGGAGATATTCTCTCCTCTCTCTTTTAGGATTTAGAATTAGGATTTCTTTTGCTTTCAGGATTATCTCTTTTTATCAGGTTCAATATTCCTTTTTATTTATCTTCTCGATTTAGTTTATGAATTCTTCTATGTTACAGATTATTCTTTTGAATTAATGTTATTTGAGGTATTTCACTTTATTATTACTTTCTTTTATTTATATTACTGTTGCTTCCAATCTGAAGATATTTTTATTCCAGTAGATTTATTTTTCCCCTTTTGGTCTTGGTTAAGAAATCAGTAACTCAGGAGTTATCAAACTCAACGTGATCGATAATCGTTATCTTTGCTAATTGAATTGAACTTCAATAATCCCAATCTTTCCTTAGGGATTAACTAGGATTTGAGGATCAAACTAATTAGTCACTTGACCTTCCCTTGCTCTAGCAAAGGTTAACTGAGTGGAATTAAGATTCAATTTTCATCATCATTGATAAGGGTAACTAGGATAGGACTTCCAATTTCTCATACCTTGCCAAAAGTTTATCTTACAGTTATTTATTTACTTTACAGTCTTTTACTTATTTCAATTGCAATTTAAATTACTTGTTCCTCATCTTAAAAACCCCAATTTACAATCTTCATAACCAATAATAATAACATACTTCCCTGCAGTTCCTTGAGAAGACGACCCGAGGTTTAAATACTCGGTTATCAATTTATTTAGGGGTTTGTTACTTGTGACAACCAAAACATTTGTAAGAAAGGAATTTTGTTGGTTTAGAAGCTATACTTGCAACGGGAATTTATTCTGAATTCTAGACCACGCAAAGGTTCTCTCTTCAAATCCCTCACTGGGTGTTCAACGCCCACACACCCAGGGAAGCTGGCGTTGAACACCACCAAAGATATCTCTGCTGGGTGTTCAACGCCTAAGATACTAGAGGGATTGGCGTTTAACGCCAGTAAGGGTGGACAGCAAGGACGTTCAACACCCAAAGAGCTATCAGAGATGGCGTTGAACGCCAGTGAAAGCACACCCTTTAAGTGCTTAAGTCCCACTCAAGAAATCTCTAGCCCAGAACCAAAGTAAACCATAAAGACCATTGAGGTTCCTTTGCATGCACTTCTGCAGTACATGAGTTCTGATGACTACTCATCCTCTAATGAGGATGAAGACACTAGGGAAGAGCAAGTTGCTCGGTACCTAGGAGCTCTTATGAAGCTGAATGCCAAGTTATTCTGTACAAGGCCATTGGAGGAAGAACCTTCGCTGCTTACCAAAGAACTCCATGCTTTGGTTTAGTAGAGGCTACCTCAGAAGCTTCCAGATCCTAGGCGCTTTCTGATTCCTTACACCATAGGCACCATGACCTTTGAAAAGGCTCTGTGTGACCTAGGGTCAAGCATCAACCTCATGCCACTCTCTGTAATAGAAAAGCTGGGAATCCTTGAGGTACAAGCTGTAAACATCTCATTAGAGATAGCAGACAAGACAATGAAGAAGCCATATGGCTTAGTAGAGGATGTCTTAGTAAAAGTTGAAGGCCACTACATCTCTGCAAACTTCATAGTCTTGGACATTGGAGAGGATGAGAATGACTCTGTCATCCTTGGAAGACCTTTCCTAGCCACAGCCAATGCTATCATTGATGTAGCTAAGGGAGATATGGTTTTCCAACTAGGAGAGGACTATATCTTATTCAAGATGTCCAATCCCAATTCTCCCTCTGAGAAGAAAGAGATAACTGTGCAACACCTAGTGTTCCAACCCTCTCTTTTTGTGCAGAGCTTTATAGAGCCCCCAGACATCAATTCTAAGTTTGGTGTTGGGCAATCATCAACAAGCTCTAAGCACAAAGGTACTAAAAAGAAAGTACCTAAAGGCTGGAGGGACAAGAAAGTCCCAATTGAAGGCCTCTCACCTGGCATGAGAGTTGTTTTCACTAAGAAACTAGTCTTACCACATACAGTGAGTCGTATCCTATCTCTAGAGCATGTGGAGCTCATTCATGAGAGCACAGAAAGAAAGTTCACTGTAAAGGGTAAAAATCTAAGCCCATACTCACCTCCGTAAGGAGCTAACCGTCAAGCTAATGACGTTAAAGAAGCACTTGTTGGGAGGTAACTCAACCTTAGCTAATTATTATTATCTTATTTCATCTTGAGTCATGATCATATGCAGCAGTCAGAACAGAGATAGAATTTCATAGCAGTAAAAACAGAATACTCTAGTTGGAGTGTTAAAGTTGAACGCCAGCCGGGGTATCCCTGCTGGGCATTCAACGCCCCTCATGGGCAGTGTTGTTGGTGTTGAACGACAACCAGGGAGCAGCCCCTGGGCGTTCAAATGCCAATGCAGAGAACTATAGCTTGCTTCAAACCACAATCCTTGTAGGATCAACCCTGACTCGCTCAGGTATTATTTGGACGACCCAACGCACTTGCTAGTACAAAAGTACGAAGGTGTGGGTATTCGTGCTACCACATACCTTGGCTGATTCCTCCCTAAGCTCGAAACACCTCAAAAACCTCTCCTTTCACAAGCTCCAAGCCTCCAAATGTTAATTCCTCAAGCCTAATTACCCGGATTTCGTTCCAAAGTGCCCAATTGAACTCCAAGTCAACCATAACACAATCTATTTCACACAATATCACTATAATCATCATAGAGTTCACTGATTTAATGATTCACAAGGGTTTAACAGTTTCTTACCTTACCCATGGATGAAATAGACAAAGCCCAATACTACCCATGAGATAATTTGACCCAAATTGATCCGTGGATTTTGTAGAGAATTCTGAGACAAATACATGGCCACTGACGGCTCGTCAATTGGAACTTCGGATTGAAAGTTATGGACTGAAAATCAGAAGGGAGGGTTACGGTTTTTCGACGTCATTTCTCTCTTCTGCATGTTTCCAACAAGGATAATGGGGAAGAAGGGTTGGGTTCGAGTATATATAAGTGGGCCTTGGGCTCGGTTCGGGCCTGGTTCGACCGGTTCTATCCGTTGGTCCGATTTTGGGCTAAAATCTCTAAAATTAGTGTTAAAATTTATATTTTAATTATTTCTACTTCATGAAACTATAAAATTCAATTTTATAATTTTTTAAATAATAATTAATTTATTGATTAATTATTTACTAATTACTCGAGGTTTACAGTTGTGGTAGATGATGGTTGAAGGATAGAAAGTAACGAAGAGAAGAGATAAGAAGAAAAGAAATGGAGAGAAGAGAAAAAAATAAGAGTGTGTGAAGCAGGGGGTCACGCGTACGCGTGGGACATGCGTACGCATGACATGGGAAAAATGGGAGGCGACACGTATGCGTGGGTGACGTGTACGCGTGGGTGATGCGTACACGTGACTGGTAGTCGTGCTCATTGCACAGTACCCGCATGGTTCTGGCACAACTTTCTGTCCAGGCCATGCAGTGGCACAGTCTACGCACTGTTGACGCATGGCCAAATTTTTTGGTGTCAAGCGTATGCATGGGTCAAGCGTACACGTGACTGGTGCTCTTTTTTTTTTAAAAAACCTTCTTAAGCACCTAACAAGCTACCAAAGCAATACCAACATTATCAAACAAGCTAAACTACAACTTAAAACTAAATAAACCTAACTAAAAATGAAAATTCAACTTATTTGCCAATATATACAAAAGATAAAATGGAAAGAGTTTACCATGATGAGATGTCTCCCACCTAGCACTTTTATTTAATGTTCTAAAGTTGGACATTTGAGGATGCCCTTGCTATGACGGCTTATGCTTGTATTCTTCTTTGAATCCCACCAATGTTTGCATATCCAATGTCCACCAGGATCCCAAATTATGCGCACAAAGCTTCCAAGCAAATTTAAACAAGTGACAAGACCCCAAAGTTGTTGATTATTGAAGTGAATTTTGGGGTCCCAAACCTTATTTTTGCACCCGTCTTCTTATTGATTATCATAGTTCAATCCGGGTGACAAGACTTGTGAATCCTCATTTAAGTACCAAACTCTCCTAGATCCTCTCAATTGAGTACCACACTAACCCTTGCACTTAAACTTTGATGACTCAACCATAATGAACCTTGAATTGTGTTGTCAATCACTAACCAACTCTTTCTTGCTTTCCACTCCACAATGAGCTCTAAGTTGATCATCCGTTTCAAGCAAACCATATTCAAGCATAATAAGAAAGCTTATAGATATGAATTTTACCCACTTGAATGATGTAATGGATGATGGTGACTTAGGAAGGGATGTTTCCAATGGTCTTGCAAGTTCCACTCTCTTGTGTTCTTCTTTGATTACCTCCACCTCTTGACAAGCATCTTCCATTTCCACTTCTTGACAAGGTTATTCATATTCAATCACTTTCTTATCAACCTCTTCTAACTCTTCTCCATCCTTCATGTCACAACTCGAAGGTAATGTAGAACCTATCTCAACATCGACCTCAATTTTAATGGAAGAAAACTCCTCAATCTCAAAAGGATCATGCGTTGGTGTGGAATCATCATCAAGAGGAGAATTTGTTGCTTGCTCAACTTCTTCCAATTCTTCATCATTCACCATATGCTTTGGAGGTTGCGCACTCCTCCTTAACATCACTTTTAAGCTCAACGGAAGAAGGTTCGACAAAATCATCCAGGTGATTAGTTAGTGTGGACAAAAACTCATCAATGATTGAATCCAATTCTTGATCAACCTCTCCTAATTTTTTAACGCTTCTTCCGGCTCAATTATCTCAACTTCTTCCTTTTGTTGTGATTCTTGCTTCAACTCCTCTTCTTCACGTAGAAGCTCCAAGTTCTTCTCCTCACTACGCTCTTTGGTTGATCCTTTACATTCATCAATGGGAGTGTCTTAATTGCATGAGCATATATGGGAGGCTATGCGGTTAACAGCTTCAGTCATGGTAACCACCATGGTTTCTAGTCCCTTTTGCTCCTCTTCTTACTTTTGGAAAAGAGAGTAAAGATCTCTTTGTTCTTGCATGAAGGGCTGGAGAACTTCATTCAATAAAGGCGATGGTGAGAAAGAGGGTTCATTGTTTGGGAGAAAGGGTTCATAATTGGAAGGTGGTTCATATTGGTGAGTACATTGAGGTGGTGTATATGGTATTGGTGGTTCTTGAGAATACTGGTGTTAGAATGGTGGTAGTTCTAAGTATGGCTCATATTGTTGTTGATATGGTGGATATGGATTAGGATCATATGGAGGTGAATGGTGGTAAGGGCTTGTGAGTAAGGTTAATGAGGACTATATTGAGGAGGAGGTTCATATGCATATCGTGGTTGTGCTTGACAACCACAAGGAGGTCCACCACATCCATTGGATTGGTATGCATTAGGAGTCGCAGTGTAATCATAAGGAACCGGAGGAGGTTGTTACCAAGAAGATTGTCTATATGATTGAGGCTCCTCCCACCTTTGATTTCCGAATCCTTGATGTAGACCCTCATTGGAACTTTCATTTTCTACAACATAGTTTGAACCAAACTCATAGCCAATAGGGTGAGAATTCATAGTGAAAAGAGAAAGTAAAAACAAAAGCTAATAAGAACAAGGAAGACAAACTCCTAAACCAAAACTAACAAACAAATAAAAAGCAAACTATTCACAATATTCACATATAAACAATAACCAATAACAAGCACACATTGCAATTCCCCAGCAATGGCGCCAAAAGCTTGATGTCGGGAGAATCGTCGGTTCGAAATTTCTTCTCAATAAAAGAGTCGCTTCGTTGCAAGTATAGTTCCAAACCAACAATTGACCCGCACTAAAGTTTAATTTTGTTTGTCACAATGTAAACCAATAAAAACTGAGAGTATTTAAATCTCGGGTCGTCTTTCAAAAGAATTGCAGCGAGGTATGCATGTTATTGGTTATGAGATTCATGGGGTGGTTTCCGGAGAAGAAGACAATAATCTAAATGACAAGAAAGTAAATCAAACAACTAAGATAACAAATACTAAAGAGGCATTCATGGCAAGGATTGAGAATCAAGGTTTTCTATCCTAGTCATTAATCATAACACCATAATTACCAAGAGTTAAGCCTATTATGTTATCTTCAATATCGGAAGAAGATCAAGTAAACCTAGTTAATCCCAATCCATAAGTACCATCAATAGAAACAAGATTAACTAACAACTCTAGATCACCAACATAAGTTGGGTATTAATAACTCAAGACTACCAAACTTCTCTTTTCAAGCCAAGAATCCTCAAAAATCGACTCTGAAACTAAGCCAAGCATTTTATCAAACACTTGGTGTGCATAAAAATAAAAGCATAATAAATTGCATGAATAACAAAATCTAAAGCTACCAAATGCAAGAAAATAACAATAATAACTCAAACAAGCACTAAGAGAATATAAAACATCAAATTACATTAAAGAAAATTGAAATTAACAATAGTGTTCATAAACTAAAAAAAATGGCACAAGTGAGAAATTAACAAAAAGAACCAAGAAAATTAAAGTAATAGAACAAGAAAAAGTAAAAGAAATTAGATCAAAATAAGAATTAAAACTTAAATCTAAGAGGAAATTAACCTAAATCTATCCTAATTCTAGAGAGAATTCCTAAACTACACTAATTGCTCCCCCCTTATTCCTTCTTGAATTTTGCCTCAAATACTTCAAAAATGAGTTGGATTTGGGTTTGAATGAGCTCAGAAATCGCCAGCCACGTTTTCTTTAAGTGAGTCACATATCGAGTGTCACGCGTACGCACCATGTCACGCGTATGCGTGGCCTGACGAATCTCCACTCACGCGTACGCGTGAGGCATGCGTAAGTATGGCCATGAATTCCATCAAATCATTATTTCTTTATGAATTCTCCACTTTGTCTGCTTTTTCTTTATTTCTTCAATCCAATCTTTGCCTTCTAAGCCTGAAATCTCTTAACAAACATATCAAGGTATCGAATGGAATTAAAGTAAATTAAATTTAGCAATTTAAGAGTTTAAAAAGGATGTTTTTAATCTTAAACACAATTTAAGATAAATTCACAAAACTATGCTATTCATTGAATAAATGTGAGATAAGTTAATAAAATTTTTTAAATTCAATACAAGATAAACCTAAAATTAAGGTTTATTAAGGTAGTAATGCGAATGAGAAATTGAAATTGATGGCTTACCTAACTTGGACTTTGTGGAAATCACATAACTCACTAGTCTTTGAAGTTAAAAGCTCTCCTCGGACTTAGTGGTGGAAGAAGTCTATCGTTGTGTTTGTGCAAGAAATTTTTTTCTCTAACTTTCTTTCTTAGTAAATGTATCTAATTAGCTAGCTTTTAGTTTTGGGTGGAACCTTTCTTTATTTATCTTTATTTGTTATCCATATTTGACCAATCATTTTACTTATTGAATGAATAAAAGATACATACCTTTGATAAAATTTTTTTTATGTTTTGTAGTTAAAATTAATAATTTAATATACATTTTTTAATATTATAAAATTTTATTGTACAATAATTAATCTTACAAAATAAAAAGCATTTTATATTTATTTATATTTTTTATTTAAAAACAAAAGACTACATTTGTTATTTTTAAAAATTTAAATTAATTTTGTTTTTGAATTTTAGTGTGAAATATTATTTTAAAAAATATAATTTAAAAAATAAAAAACCAAAATCAATTTAAAAATTTAAAAAAATAGCAGAGTAGTCTTTTTCTTTTAAATAAAAAAACATATAAATGCATTCAAAATATTTTTTATTTTGTAAAATTAATTATTTAAAAATTTATATTAAAATATTAACTTTAGTTACAAAATATTATTACACACTTCTCTATCATTTAATAGAACAATAAAATAAATGATAGTTCTCAAACAGTACACCAATCAAATTTTTATTATACCAAAAACATAATTTTTACTTTTAATAATAACCGTTTCTTTCATTTATTCACTTTATTGACATTCCGTATCTCTATAATTTAAGTCCAAATACATTAAATTGCGAATAAATTTTCAAAGTATAAAAAAATATTGAGAATGAATTCTTAATATATATTTATCTTATTATATATAATCCACTATTAAAATAAATTTAATCTAAAGTTAATATTTAAATTGATTCTTAATATTAATTTTGAATTTTAAATTGACTATTAAATTTTTAATTATGTTGATTTAAAATTTAAATTTTTATTCTAGTTTATCAAAAAATTATTGTTAATATTGTATTAACGTGATATGTTAATGTAAACAATCAATGTCACATACATCACATCACATGTAAATTAAATAAAATTTGATAATACTATATATTATAATATTATTTATTTACGTGTTAATTTATCATCAAGTGTTATAAGTTAGGTAATATTTTAAGTGCATTTAGGAGTACTGGTGTACCAATTATTTTAACTGTGGATCTAAATTATAAAAAATATATATAATATATATTAATTAAAATCAACGATTAAAACAACTGGTACTCGGTATTCTTGATGCACTTGAAATATTTCCTATAAGTTATAACACGATTGCTAACAAATATAACTTAAATAATATAATTTTGTTATACTCACTTAAAAATTGTAAGTTCAAGTTTTAATCTTAATTTTAAAAAAATAAAATGTTACAACACAATCCACTTATCATTGTTATGTTGTTATTGTTAGTGATTCAAATTTACAGATTATTTTCGCCGTCGTGCTTTTCAACTTTTGTTTGCATTGCACGATTGCCGCTCAGCTGGCCGACGCACTATCAGTATCACCACCGTCGCGTCGACGACGATATAATTTTTTAAATTAAAGAAAAAGCAAAACTCCTTCTTGTTACTGGTGAGATTCAATTTTAAAATTTTTAAAATATCTAAAAAATTCTTCTCACTCTAAACAAGTTGCGTTTCAATTAGTTTTAAAAAAAAAAAATGTATCTCGTTTACTACGAGAAGATGATCTCACCATCCTAAAGTTCAACGCTATATATTCTCATCTTTAAAAATAACACACAAAAAAAATTCCATATCAAATTTTTTTATCCCCAAATTCACACTTGAATTTTCACTATATCACTTTCATGCGAAATTGGTTAAAGCTTGACTCTTTTTTTTTTTTTTAAATTTATTTACATGTTAACACTAACACTTTTTTGTAGAAAAATGTGCGCGGATGCATACAGTCTATACAGAAAATGTTAGTCATCGTGCGAATATTCCTGCGAGCTGAGGCTATAAACAAAACCAGCAGACAGTGGTTAGGTTGTAGAAGTAGGTAATACGGCTAAATGGGAAGCAGGTAATACGGGTAAATGGGAAGAAAGCTCCTGTGTTTGGATGATTCGTAGGATGGAGTTAAACAAAATTTTTAGGAGCCACCATTTGTTAGTTAATTTTAATTTATAAAATATTAAAATATTAATAGTCTAACTGTAAAAAAAATATTATACTGTTTTAATAATTAATGTATTAATTAATAGATTAATTTATAAAAGAGTAATTTATTAATAAATTAATTAGTATACTATTATTAAATTTTTAGTAAAACCTATTAAAGATAACAAATTTAAATATTAAAGTACTATAGACTATTAAATGTTTTATTTTGAAGTAACCAGTTGTCAATATTTTGGTTGCTTAATGAGCAAATAAAATATAATACATAAAAATAAATAAATATTTTACAATTAAAAATTTCAAAATATACTGATTATGTACATTACATTATTTGTTATAAAGAAATTAAAGTCTTACTAAATATAAATCTTTTAAATTAATTACATAAAATAATAGCTGCTATTATATATCAAAATTTATTATGAGCACATTTATTATTCTCAATTGACAAAATTAGATATTTTGAGATTAAAATTTAGGCATCTAACAATTTAGAATAATATTTAATTATAATAAAAATAATTTAAAAAACAAAATGTACAAAAATATTAATACTCACAAATAAAATTAAAATTTTAGCGGAGAACGATCCCTGTACCGCTGCATCCCACTACTCTTTGCCTTGAAAATTTTTTTTGAAGTTAGTAGTAATTTTTTATATTTGTTCATAAAATTGATTTGCATGTTAAAACTTAGTTACTAAATTAATTATGGCATATAATATATTTACATATATTATTTTATATAATTTTTTATTAAAATCAATAACCATCAAAATTCAAATTCTTTACAATAGAATAATTGAAATTTTTTAATAAAATAATTAATCATTTTTATAGTAATATTATCAATTTTTTAATCAACTTTAAAAATAAAACAATGATGTATGATTAATAAAATTTATCATTTTGAACTAACATTTGGCCTAAAAACATAGTTTTATATGTAATATTTAAAAGATATAGTGCTAGTTAAACTCGAAACCTTAAACTCTAAATTTAAATACTAAATTCTAAACTCAAATAATATAAAAGTAAAGTATTTGACCAAAATATTGGCTAATAATATTAATAAAAAAATACTAATTTCCTAACATTTCTCTTAAAAGTATTCACCATGGTAGTTTTTATATGTTTATTTGATTTATAAATATAAAATTGAATTGATTGTATCATTTATAAAAATATAATTATTAGTATAAATATATAATTAATTTGTATTATATATAAATAGTTGATTGGTGGATGATTATTAACATAGATACATGGCTATAGGATTTTTTTCTATTATAAATAAAAAATTATTATTTAAAAAAAATAAAAATAAAAGAGCATTATTTATCAAGATATAATTTTTTTTGACATTGCATGTATTCGTCTAATGAGTAAGTGAATTGTGCTAGTTAGCCAAGTAATTAGGCAAACTTGCTTCTCAACCATGCAGTTTGTCATTAGACGAACTGTGTATTATGAGCCCAATTTAATATAATTTGATAGTTTTAGATGGTATTGATATATTTTTATTTTTGAATTAATCTAATTTTATTCACATAATTTAAAATTTTAAAATTAATAATTTAATTTAATTTAAAAAATAAATATATTCATATTATTGTTCTCATATGATTAAATATATTTATTTGATTTTAAAAAAAATAAATATTTGAAACAATTAATTTTAAATTAAAAAATTAATGCTCTCGTATTGTTTTTAAATTAAAAAATTTAATTTAAAAATACGAGTTTGTTAATTTGTTTATTTAAAATAATACCAGAACATCTATTTAAACTAAAAAATTTTAAAATAATACAAATATATTTATTTAAAATTATTAATTTCAAAATAATACTAGTATATTTATTTTTAATTTAAAATTAATAGTTTCAAACATTTAATTTTTTTAAAATTAAATAAACATAATTAATCTTACGAGAATAATAATACAAATATGTCTATTATCAAATTAAATTAAATCATTAATTATAAATTATAATTTTAAAATTTTAAAATATTTAAATAAAATTAGATTGAGTGGAAAAATAAAAATATACTAATATAATTTAAATTATACAAAATTATATTAAATTAGACTACAAAGCAGATCGTTCACCTAGTTACTGGACAAACTACATATTTCAAAAACAATTTACCTAATCACCTGGCGAACTATAGTTTGCTTACTCATTCATCTAATGTCAAAGAAAAAAAAATATTTTAGTAAATAATATTTTTTTTTTGAAAAAATAAAGATATACTAATATAATTTAAATTATACAAAATTATATTAAATTAGACTACATAACAGATCGTTCACCTAATTACTGGGCAAACTATATGTTTGGGAAACAATTTACCTAATCACCTGACGAGCTATAGTTTGCTTACTCATGCATCTAATGTCAAAGAAAAAAAATTCTCTTAGTAAATAATATTTTATTTTGAAAATAATGATTTTTTTTATTATAATATAAAAAATATAAAAAAATAATCAGAATTTATTTTTTTATTATTATTTAATTATTAACTTAATTTTTTTAATTTAATTTTTTTAATCTAATAATTTAATAATATATTTTATCTCATAATATTTAAATATTGATAACGATAAAAACAATAAATTTTAATGTTTTTAATATTTTTTTATAAAAAAAAAAAAAATCCTAAAGCTATAGATCACGTGAGTCACAAAATGAATGTGACAAATGGTAGGTCGGTGTGTGTTACTGTTCAATCTTCAATCTATCACTGCTTTAACAGTTTAACCTTTACCTCTCTCCTCAATCTCTGCTTCCTGCCATCTGAATCGAGGGATCTCCCAACGTATCTTTGCTCTTTAGTCTTTACGTACTTTCTACTCAATCCTCTTCCCTTCACTTTCATCATATTCCTGCATCACGAAATTGGGGCAAAAGGAAAACTTTCCAGTGGGTCCATCTCTTCTCAAACCACAATTCTTTTAGAAAAACCGTACAAATTATACTAAATAATTTTATAGTTTTGCTTGATTTTATTGTCATGTGAGATTGGCAGATGGCAAAGGCAAAAACACTGGGGAAAAAAGGGTAAAAAAAAGAAAAGAAAAACCTAGAAAGTACGGTAACAAGGTAGTGTTGATCTTCACGGGTGTCGATCTTTTTCAGGTTTCAACATTGTTAACTGTTAATCCCCATATTTTCTGCTTTAGCCCATGCTAACCCTAAACAAACCAACAATATAATTTCGGCTACATTCTACTTCTAGGCTTCTAGCTATGCATGGTAAATAACCAAACACCAAGTTGGTATAGATATGCAGTGTCTTTCCAAATATACTAATTTTTTAGTATTTTTTTTTCTTTTTCAGAAGTGATGTTCAAACTCAAACATCACTCCCTCCCAAATCAGACTATATATTCTGTGCATTAGTGACAACTCTTAAGATTTCCCTTTCCTGCCTGGGGATTAGACATATCACATTCGTTTCATTTCACCATACACAAGTGATATTTTAACTTTATGTTTAACTCAGTCCTCATTAGTCATTCCTAGTTGTACTCAAGAACAATATTGGGAGATATGCTCGAGTAGTTTGATGCCACTTATTGCCACTGTATTACATTCCAATAAAGTGCTGTTAGGTGATGCGATTATACGTTAATGCTAACATGAAAATAAAACAAGAATAATTCTATTATGCACCAAGCAAAGTTATTAAAACCTATAGTTCAACTATGGTGCATCATAGATAAGCTTAGTGCACAATTCAAATATATGTCATTGGATTAAATTAGTGATGATACATCATACATATAGTATTAATTAATCCGTTGGGACGAAGAAATGCCATAAAAAAGCCATCAAAGGAAATACGTATGGGCTAAATCTTACTATTCAATAGAAAGGCCATCAAAACTTTATGGTAAATCAATTTCTTTTTTCACACCAAAGAAAAACGGTTCTCAGTTCTCACTTCTCAGCACTCCAAAAAGACACGGTGATTCTTCTTTATATCCTTGTAATATATCCTATCATTAATTCCAAAATGCCTTTGGTTCAAATTCTAACTAAGGTTACAAACGCTTGCATCCATGCAAATACATAGTTTGACAAGAGCTGAAGAACAGAGCACAATCTTGCACCATGGAAATAGTCTACCAGGGACATCCCATTGAAGCTTAGTGGACACAGAATCATACTGCTTCATTATCAAGATTTGGCATCTTTAAGCTTCGTAGTAGTTAGCTTTGTAACCATTCTATCATGATTAAGCATGCAATTAACACACTCAATCACCAAAGCAACCTGCACATAGCAACCATATTTATGACCGCAAGATTATAATGTTCCTAATCAATCGGTTTTCATACAATTTGTCAATACTGAATCATTTGGCAAAGGGCCACACTTAAAGGGTGTATCTAAGTGGCCTAATTTAATACTTTTATGAGTGGCCGATCTATGGCTTAAACCCATGACCTTAAAGTCACACGGAGACAACTCAACAGTGGTTTCAAGGCTCCCCTTCAATTAAATAAGAAACAACTACACAAGAATATGCAATTTAATCTGATCTATCTTGACAGTGACTTGATATCGTCTCAAATTAAATATGATTAACCAGTAAAAAGCAATACTGATCAGTATCACTATATTAAGTTTAGTGTATGGAATATATAGTTTGGCAAGGGCCTTGATTATAGTTTAATGGCTATTGTTAGACTATTCCACATGTTATTTGACACACATCTGGGCGCAAAGAGGAAGAAAAAAAGGAATAAGGAAAATTTGAAGCCTTAAATTTGCACAAGTGAATATCAAGGAGCAGTGCTTTTTTTTTTTTTTTTGAGAGAGGGGTGGGGGAAGATAAACTCGATGAGTAGAGATAATGCACCTGGAAGAGGGCATAAGCAATTGCAGTTGCATAGTAAAAGTTTGCATTCCCAGTACCCTGCAAATTCCAATTACAAAGGTGATTAACTGAAGATAACAAGATGATTTACCTATTTGAAAATGTACATTAAACCAAAAATCCATACCCTCCATATCCATAAGTTGTGCATCACAGGGCTGAGAAGTGAAACCCCAACATAACCAGCAAACAGCAAGAAAGAAAATCGTATGTCTGAAAATGAAGGTGTTGGTTATTGCAGAAGAAACTATGATATAAAAGGAGAGTCGGAAAGAGAAGTAACCTTTGAGTTCATAAGAAAATAACCCAAGTAAACCCAAGTATAGAGCTGAATCACCAACCTAGAAAAAGAAGGGAACTTAAGTAGATCAATTAAATTACAAAGGAAAACAAGTTCACATCCAATGAACATATAATGGAAAAACACTGATGAGCCTCTTTATTTATTTATTTTTCCAATACTGAATAGTAGAGTTACTAATTTCAGCAATTACTAATATTCTAAAAAACTGCATGTTCAAACTAAATGGTAGCCCCCCACCCCCCTTTCTTCCCTTTTCTTCTAAACATGTTTTAGCAATTCAAATGTTGTATAGCTTTTTTATGGTTTGATTGACTCCCTATCAGAATTGCTTGTAGATGTCATAGAATTATGTTAGAAAATATAGTAGTTAGATTGGATTGATCAATGAAACTATTATATATTATCTTCTATAGTCAATATAAATAAGGCTATCGAAATTCCTGTGCTAGATCTTTAAAATTTGCGGTCAACATTTTTCCAACTAACTTTTAGGTTCCCTCTTCTAAATGCGTTGTGCAGATGCAAGTGTATAGCTCTTATTGAGCATTTTTAATTTGAGACAATACAAATTTTACTCTATCAAGGATTAAGACAATAGCATTTCTTTCCTTCTAAATAGGAAATTCTTTTCATAACACCAAATGAAGGCTAGCCTTCATATACATAGATATATTACATGCCTAAATTCTTTGCACTAGTTTTTGATCCAGTAAGAATTGAATATAAAGGAAAGACAAATAAAAACTTGGTCAGAATTGAAACTAAAGGAAAAATTAGAACTTACTGAAGGATAAGACTTCAACAAGGAAGAAATCACAATATATACAAAAGCAAGAAAGCATGGCCGGTGATTAAGCCGTAAGGCTAATGGCATTATCATCAACAGAATATTCCCATGAAATACCATCAAGAAGAAACTTCTGAAGAAGTCGAAAACTTCGGCAAAAAAGTACCTGCATTAAAAACTATGTAAGTGCCAGAGTTCATGGTAGGTATGCAACATTCAAACATTCAAGATTACTTCCTCTCCTATAAAACATACCACAAAACTCCAATATTTGGAGACAGGTCTGGTATGGTAAGGATGAAACCGTAGGTTCTGCGTAAACAAGTAGAAAGACCCATTAACAATGATGAAACTAAAAATTAAGATACAAAATTGTAAACAAGTCCTTCTAACTAAGTAACAAGTCTTGTGTCACGTATAGACACGAATAAGAGATAACAGAAAAACAACAGCAGAACTCTTATAATCAAATCAACGTTCTTCAACTATGCATAATATAGTAAAGTCTACCACCTCCAAGAACCGAAAAAAATTGTCACTGGACAAAATTCATCCAAAATCACAATTTACTTCTTAAACACTGACCTTAAATACCAGGTATCACAATTTACTTCTACATGTAAACGGTCTCTCTATAGACATGAGACATGACAGAGCTCAATGGTGTCGTTTGATTCATGTAGCCGACCCCACCTAGTGGGACAAGGCTTTGTTGTTTGTTTGTTGTTGTTAGTTGAAAATCATGCATACTGCATTGACATGCAAAAAAGCTATGCAAATGCTGGAACCAGGAAACGAGTGATTTAATGACCCAAATTACAAATTATTGTTTTACTTTACAATATTGGTAGTTTCAAGCATTACATGAACAAATAACAATAATAAAGACTTCAAGATTTTCAACTTTTAAGAGGCAAAACGGCAGAAGATTTTTTTTTTGGAACTTCTAGGTCATCACATTTATATAAACTGACAAGAACTCAGTACTTATGCAATTGCTTTGGAGTGGTTTTAAAGGTCTATAACTATATTGAAATGATAACGAATGGAATCTTCACTAATTCTTCAAACGACTGCTCCATAAGCAATGATAACCAATGGTGTAAATAATAAAAGTCTGAATAAAATTGAAGGTATAAACTAATTTGGATTCGTAATTAGACACTATACAAACAAATATGCCGCTATGTTTTGGTATAAAAATTGTGAAATATTTAGACAAAACCTTCTGTACAACTCCTGTAGACCACCATGCTTTTGGAGATATATGCCACATAAGACTAAGACATAGGATGACCACAGCAGTATCCAGATAAAAAAATGAACAACTAGCCTCCATGCAAAGACCTTTAGCACGCTACTTTGATCCTTCAACTCTTCTTTTAAATTATTGCTACCAATTGAGGAGGAATTGCCAACCTCAAGTTTTATCCTCTGTTGGAATAACTTTCTAGGAGGAGCATCAGGACCATACCCCAACAACAATATCACCTGGTAAATAAGATTATAAATGTATTTATAGATAATTAGTAATTGTAAAAGATTACAAAGATTTCATAGTATGTTGCAGATGCAATTCAATGAGTTCAAGTAAGAGCATACTGGAATAATAAGGATTGATGGGTACAAAGACAAGTGTGTAGCCAAAACCCATCCAAAAGCTGCCAGTGAAGCTAATCCTATTGTCAAAACAGTATCAACATTTGACAAAATGTTAAAAGGAAGATCATTATCCAGTTAATATAACATGATAATGGTATTTGATTGATCCTGTTTTAATCATTCATAATCCCCTAATGATGTAATTTCTTGTGAATTCTAGCAACATTTCCAAAATAAATTCAATAGCATTTAGATGATCCCATAGGCAATCATTACCAATATATTTTGTCCATGCAAGCATGCTCCATAAATTAAAAACTAGAGGTTGTTAGCTATAGCTGCTTACGTTTACAAGCTCCATAAAGTGATAACACAACAACTAAGTTCTCAATTGCAGATGTGGATAGACCAACACATGCAATTATCGTGAAAGGATTCCATAAATATACAAGAGCGGCAAAATCTCCTGAAGGAAGAACCTCTGTAAAAAGTGAATACACTATCAATAGGGATGATCAAGAATTTACAATAATTTTCAAAATGATCCACTGCTCAACAAGAGAACCTTTAAATATACGATATGATCAGAACTTAATGCATAACGATAATTGTTAAGTGATGTTTCCTAATGAAACACTTTTGAGAATGAGTGGTATGCACAAATTTAGTGTTTTTTCTTTTTTATTTTTTTTACAGGTCACCAAACCACAAAATCTTCAGCATCCATTTGTTAACAGAAACACACAATACTTTGATAAAACTAGGGAATACTCCTGTCATTCAATGGATATATTCAAAAACCTTATGTTCAAACCACCTCTATTACTACCTTTTTTTTTCCCATTTTAAACAAGAACAAATGCAGAAGGGGAGCCTTGGAATAACGGTTGAGTTTTCTCTATGTGACCTCAAGGTCACGGGTTCAAGCCGGGGAAACAGCCATTGATGTAATTATCAGGTTACATTTCACACATATAACCAACTGAAATAACTATAATAAACACGTCATTAACATCCGTTAGCAGTGAACTTATATATCAAAATTTAACTCTAGCAATTTCGATGGATATAACTTCTAGATTTTCAATAAAGATATAATAATAGTAGATTACTAAAATTAACATCTACATAAAATTAACATCTTAAATTTGACCAGGAGGATAACATATACAGCACACACAATAACAACCTGAAGTTTCCGATAACTGATGAAGGCCAATAACTTTTAAACTAGAACTGTATGCTGCCTGAAGACTTCTACCGGCAGCACGGATGAGAGTTGCACTGATCACATCTGCAATCACAAAAACCAAACTGTATCCAGAAATGAGCTGGATAATTCACTGCTTAACTATGTGTGCAACATACATAAAGTGAATAATGCGGATGAAGAACTCAATATGCAACATACAAAAGAAGAAGAAGGATGGAGAAACATGTTATTTTAGATTTAAAAGCATCAAGAAATATGATGATCAAATGTAACTATAATTCAATCCTAAAGATGCACAAACTATAAGCATGTCTTCTTTTCTATTTAAAAAAGTCAGAACCAATTTTAGAGCAATGGCCTTTCTCTGGTAGTAGCAAAATGCCAAAATCACAGTTTTATTGTATAAAGAGAGGACATTTGTATCTAGATTCACTCGAGGTAAACACCAACAAGGTGGAAAAGATGTTTGACCCATAAAGAAAAACTGAGCAACCACAATTAATGAGGATTAGGACATAAACAAACAACTGATTAAAAACCAAATACAAGTAAAAGGCAAAGGAAGTTACCTGCAGAGAAGTTGATCAGGTTGCCCTTCAATTCTGCAAAACAATATCTTCAAGGTCATTACTCAATTCAATCCAAGCAACAAAGAATAAATAAAGCTGGTCCGATACAATAGATATACCTTGTAACTGTTAGAGGACCGAGGAAGGTCAACAACAAAGGAGAACCATGGTACATGGATCCAGCATATGGCGACATCGATGATCGCTTCAGCCAATAACCCTCAGCAACTGTGGAAACAAAAGTTGAGCTCAGAAAATTACAGATTTTGGAATAAACAAGGAACATAGAATGTGGAAAAAGAGAGTGTACGGCGGCGAAGACTGGTTAGAGGGGTGGAGACTTCGGGGCGAGAAGAGAGGTTGAGGTTTCTAGGGAAGTACACCAGAATCAGCCTCAATGTGACAGAGCCAATCACCCACATCCAGAACCATTGTACCTTCTTCTTCTTTGTCATCTTTTCCCTCTCTTTTAATCTTCCTTGATTTTGATGCACTGCAAATATAAGCTTCTTCAGCTCAAAATTCACTCACTGCTAGGGCAATCCCCCTTTTTTTTCCCACTAAAACAAAAAAATTATATATACATCTCCAAATTTAGCTATCTCCTCTCGAATACCAATATCCTATTGATCCCTTTTTTTTCAACATAATGTACACTACATTTGCCACTATGATAAGGAACTTAAAACATAATTTGCAAATGGTTATAAAAAATTTTCAGTACCTTAGATAAATATTAGCTATTTATTCAAACAATAAGTAGACACTGGAGCAAACAGAAACTAATAGCTTCCGGTAATGCTAGCAAATCTACAAACCAAAAACAAGCTCATAATTTCAGATCAGAACGAGCCATTTTTTTAAGACCTTGTACCTAACATAATCTTCTTCATAAAAATAAAACAAAACTTTGACACATCACAGATTAGGAAAACGGCACCAGTTTTCACCTAAACTTATAAAATAATAAAGAAATCACTCACAGTGAGAGGAGTGGGACGAGTCTGAGAGTAAGACAACAGCAACAGAACCGATAATTCAGGCTCGAATGAACCGAGACTGAGACACGATGCCTCGGCAAATCGATGAAGAAGAAGAAGAAGAGAATAAAAGGAAGAGGGCTTATGGAAACCCCGGAGAGGCTAGCGGCGTTCAGATTATGGTTCAGAACTTGCAGGAACCCGACTTGAAGAAGATGAAGATGCAATGAATCAAAGGAGATCGGAAACGGAAACTGAAACCTCTGGTGGAAGCGCCGCTGGAGAAGACGACAGAAAGAGGAGAACGTTGGGGAATAGGGCTGCACGGCGCTGATTCAACGAGGCTAAGCAGATGCATTTCGGGCCAAATGCAATGAGGGTCGGGTCTCTCCATATGGTATGGTCCGGGTCGGTCCTGGACCATGGCCGAAAAAGAATAAGCCTTTGGTTGATTTTTTTACTTCTTACAGCTTTTTAGTTCATGGATCTTTTAATCTTATTGTTTGGTCAGGATCCGCTAAAACAGCCGAGTCCAAAGGCCACAACTCCTAAACCACCCTTTAACAGAAATAAAACCCCAAGACAAAGAAAAAAAAAACAGAAATAAAAACCCATAACAAGAAAAAACAATCGGAAACGGGAACCTTGTAAAGACCAAAAAAAAAAAAAAGAACAATAGAAACCCAAACAGCAACCCTCGCCTCGAATCCTTACCTCACAAAAGCTAAACCAACTCATATGTCAAAAAACAAAAAACAATTTGAGTTGGTTTAGTGGTTCACTAATTCACTTAAATAAGTATCGTAAATTGTGTATATAATAACTCATTGACTAGCAGCAAATGCTTAAATAAAGCTGCAACGAATTAGTGTATGTTTGTATTAAAGTTTGCAGAGAGTTTATATCATATTAAATTTTTAAACTTGATTTTGATGAAAAGTAAGTTAGTGTTAATGTGATTTATGTTTGACTGTTATTTAGATTATATTATTCAAAATCACTTTAAATAAAAATTACCAAAAAAAAATGGATTTATATGATTTAAAACCACATTTTTTTTTCAACACTCTTATCGCTATAATTTTTTTTGAAAAAAATTTAAATTTATATGTTAAAATTTAATATTCTTTAATGAGAATTTTTTAGTATTCTTTTTTTAGTACTTTTTTTATATTTAATTTGAACTTTCTAATGTGATCAATAATTCATATTATAAAAAATTAACAACAGTAAATAAAATACACTTTAATTCAAGAATTTATGATAAAAATTATACAAAATTAAATAAAAAATAACAAAAAAAGTTCCATAAAAAAATTTATATTAGAAAAAACAAAAGTTATCATTGTAATTATTAAAAGCAAAAATTACAATTTGTTATTTCAAGTAAATAGAAGTTAAAACATAGAATTACATTTGCATTTAGAAAGGAAAAAAAAAACAAAAAATTAAGACTTTTCGGATAATTGAACGTAAAAAAATTTAAAGGTAAGTTTTTTTTTTTTGGTGACTTTTAAAGGTAAGTTTGGTTGAAGTCTTGAAGAGTAGGCATGGAGTTAAACTTTTTTTACAAAAAAAAAAAACCTTATAGTCAATAAAACCAAATCAATTACTCACCTTACATTTTTTTTATATTTTTTTTACATGCCATTCAATTGCACACTATTCAATTGCTCTCCAAAATTCAGTTTCAAATAATTAAAACTAAATCAATTTCGTACCATTCGACTGGATACTAATCATTCAAAACGAATTTAAGAAATGTTTGAAAAAGAGATTGAGACTCAGAAATAAAAACTGAAAGATAAGAATTGAGAAATAAAGACTAAGTTAAGTTTCTATATTGTGTTAGGTATAAAGTGTACAAGATTGAGTTATGTCTCAATATCTTATTTAGTTTAAAATAAAAATAGAGACTTAAAAAAAATAAAATTACTAAAATACTCTTAATTATTTAAAAAGAATAAACCTTAAACCCTACCAGTCACCTCCCTTCCCTTTCTTCTTCTTCTTCTTCTTCCTCTCCCTCTCCCTCTCCCTCTCCCTCTCCCTCTCCCTCTCCCTCTCCCTCTCTCTCTCTCTCTCTCTCTCTCTCTCTCTCTCTCTCTCTCTCTCTCTCTCTCTCTCTCTCTCTCTCTCTCCGACAAACCAGCAGTAGCAATTTTTGTCTCTGTGCATCGTCACCCCTCACTGTGTGGTCATCTCATAGCATTGTCACCCTTCATCGCGTCATTCTCGCCGCTCCACTGCGTCATTCACTTTTTGAAATACTATTCCTAGTTAAATAAAAAAGTAGTGAGGAAGAGTTTTCAAGCTAATTCCAATATTACTTTTTTCAAAATAATATTTAGAATCCAAAATGGAGTTAGAATGTTTTTCAACCATTCTAAATCTTTAGGGAGGAAGAACGAAAACTCAATCATAAAATAGATCAAAGTATAAACCTTAAATAAAGTAAAACACTTAGATTAATAATCCATAAAAAGGTGAACAGAGCTCCTAACCTTAACAGAGAAAATCAGTGACTCATGGTGGAATGAAAACAAAACCGTAAAGTGTTGTGTGTAGTATGAGATGATGGATCCATGGAAACAATCTTTCCACTTATTTAAAACCTAAACCTAAAACTAAAATTGAAATTCAAAACTAAATCAAAACAGAATCAAATCTAGAGGCTCAGATGGACCTGCTGAGAGATATTTTTGGACTAGCCAAGTCGATGAGAGATGGCTACCTCTCTACTACTTCTTTGGAGGAGGACCCAGACTAGAGATCCGATGATGCCGTGGAGCCAGCTATAGAGGCTGGGAGTAGTGGTGGTGCTACGAGTGATGCTTGAGACTAGTCTTAAAATGATGTTTGCATATTTGTACCTCAATGGTGTTGTGTCTAAATGGTCCTTGTTAACTTAAACTCTATCTCCCTCGCTCTAGTTGAGCCTGTTTGAGGGATTAGGACTTGATTTTCTTTTGTATAGGCTAGAAGCCAACTTAGGAGTTTTCTACACGAACAAATTGTTTCTGTTCTAACTGCTGTACATGATCACAAACTTAAACAAATATGAAAATTAAATTGAAATTACTTAAATAAACTTGAAGAAAAATAAGAAAATATTAATTATTAATGGGTTGCCTCCCAACAAGTGCTTCTTTAACATCACTAGCTTGACGGTTAGCTCCTTACAGTGAACTTCTTGCTTGTGCTCTCATGGATGAGCTCCACATGCTCTAGAGACAAGATCTTGTTCACAGTGTGTGGAATGACTCGGTTATCAGTAAAGACCACTCTCATGCCAGGTGAGAGGCCTTCAGTAAGGATTTTCTTATCCCTCCAGCCTTTAGGTACTTTCTTCTTAGTACCTTTATTCTCAGTGCTTGATAATGGCTGCCCAATGCCAAACTTAGAGTTGGTGTCTGGGGGTTCTGTATAACTTTGTACTAAGAGAGAGGGTTGGAATACTAGGTGTTGCACAACTGTCTCTCTTTTATCAGAGGGAGAGTTAGGGTTAGACATCTTGAACAAGATGTGGTCCTTCTATAACTGTAGAATTAGCTCTCCCTTTACTACATCAATGATGGCATTGGCAGTGGCTAGGAAGGGTCTTTCAAAGATGATGGATTCATTCTCTTCCTCCCCAGTATCCAAGATTATAAAATCTGTAGGGATGTAAAGGTTTTCAACCTTTACTAAGACATCCTCTACTAGACTATAAGCCTTTTTCATTGACTTGTCTGCCATCTCTAGTGAGATTCTTGTAGCTTATACCTCAAAGATTCCCAGCCTCTCCATTACAGAGAGTGGCATAAGATTTATGCTTGACCCTACATCACACAAAGCCTTTTAAAAGGTGATGGTGCCTATAGTGCAAGGAATCAGAAAGCGTCTGGGATCTAGCAGCTTCTGAGATAGTTTCTACTGAACCAAGGCATTAAGTTCCTTGGTAAGCACTGGAGGTTCTTCCTCTAATGGCTCTGTGCCAAAAAACTTGGCATTCAGCTTCATGAGAAGTCTTAGGTACCGAGCAACTTGCTCTTCTCTAGTTTCCTCTTCCTCATCAGAGGAGGGGTGATCCTTATAATCTATGAATTACAACAAGGCATTTAAGGGAACTTCAATAGTTTCCTCATGAGCCTTAGTTGCCTTCTGATCTTCAATAGGGAAGCCTTGAGTGGGCGTTGAACACGCAGCTACCCCATTACTGGCGTTCAACACCAGGTTTTGTACCTCTTTGGGCATTGAACGCCCAGTAAAGACCTCCTTACTGGTGTTCAATGCTAGTGATGGTGGTTCTTTGGGCATTGAACGCCTAGTAATGTCTTCCTTACTGGCGTTCAACGCCAAGAATGCTCCTCTTTGGGCATTGAACGCCTAATAAGGACTTCCTTACTGGCATTCAATGCTAGATCATCCCCTTCAGGTTCGGCCTCAATGTCCACTGTGATGGCCTTGCACTCTTCTCTTGGGTTCACTTCGGTGTTACTAGGAAGAGTGTTAGAAGGGGTCTCAGGGATTCTCTTCCTCAGTTGACCAACTTGTACCTCCAGATATTTGATAGAGGACCTAGTTTCTGTTATGAAACTGTGAGTGGTCTTAGAGAGTTCAGATACTATAGTTGCTAAGTCAGAAAGGCTCTGCTTAGAAGTCTCCATATGTTGCTAAGAAGATGGGAATATTGGTCTATTGTTGAACCTATTCTGGGTTCTTCCACCTTGATTGTTGTTGAAGCCTTGCTGAGGATTCTGTTGATCCTTCCATGAAAGGTTAGGATGATTCCTCCAAGAGGAGTTGTAAGTGTTTCTATAGGTTTCCCATATAATTCACCTCTTCCAGCATGGATTGATCTGGATCATAGGCATCTCCATCATAGGAGGTCTCTTGAGTGCTGCTAGCTACAGCTTGCACTCCAGTCAAGTACTGAGAGATCATATTGACATGTTGAGCCAGGATCTTGTTCTGAGCCAATATAGCATTCAGAATGTCAACTTCCAGGGCTCCTTTCTTTTGAGCTACCCCATTGTTCACAGGGTTTCTCTCAAAAGTATACATGAATTGGTTGTTTGCAACCATTTCAATGAGTTCCTGTGCCTCTTCAAGCGTCTTCTTCAAGTGGAGTGATCCACCAGCAAAATAATCCAAGGACATCTTGGATATCTCAGATAGACCATCATATAAAATTCCTAGGATAGACCATTTTGAGAGCATGTCAGGAAGATATCTCATGATCAGTTGCTTGTATCTTTCTCAAGCTTCATAGAGAGATTCACCCTCTTTTTGTCTGAAGGTTTGAACTTCCACCCTGAGCTTACTTATCTTTTGAGGTGGAAAGAACTTGGCCAAGAAAGTATTGACCAACTTTTTCCAAGAGTCTAGGCTTTCTTTGGGTTGAGAATCCAACCATATCCTAGCTCTGTCTCTGACAGCAAAGGGGAAAAGTATAAGTCTGTAGACCTCAGGATCCACTCCATTGGTCTTAACAGTATCACACATTTGCAAGAATTCAAATAAGAACTGATGTGGATCTTCCAGTGGAAGTCCATGGAATTTGCAAGTCTGTTGCATTAGAGAGACTAACTGAGGCTTTAGCTCAAAGTTATTTGCTCTAATGGCAGGTATGAAGATACTTCTTCCATAGAAGTCAGAATTGGTTGCAGTGAAGTCACCAAGAACCTTCCTTGCATCTCCTCCATTATTCTGTTCGGCTGCCATGTTTGTATTTTCTGTTTTTTATTTGAAAAGTTATGTGAGATCTCTTCCGGAGTGTTATGCTTTAACTTGTTGTAAACGCCTCCTTAGAATCCTCTCAAGTTCAGGATCAGGATCAAAGAGAGGTTCTTTATCTCTTTTTCTGCTCATAAACAAGAAAAAGAAGACAAGAAAGAAAAAGAACGAGAGCTCTATGTCAAAGGATAGAGAACTCCCAGTGAGATGTGAAGAAGAAAGAAGAATGAAGATAGAGAGAAGAGAAGAATAATTCGAATAAAGGGGGTAAAGAATTCAAAAATTAGAAGTAAGAAGGAAAACTAGAAAAATATTTTTGTTTTTATTTTTATTTATTTATTTAATTTTGAAAACAAGAAGGAAATTAAAAGCTAATTAACTAAAAAGATTTGAAAATTCGAAGGTAATTTTTGAAAAAGAAGAGAGAGAAAGAAGTGAGAAGTTTTTGAAAATAGAAGAGAGAGGAATTAGTTAGGAAGTTTTGAAAAAGAAGAAAGAGAAAATAAGTAACTAATTAAGAAAGATTTGAAATTAATATAAGATAGAAGATTAGAAAAAGATTTGAATTTAAAATTTAAAATTAGAAAAGATAAGATAAGAATTTGAAAAGATTTGAAAAAAGATTTGATTTTGAATTTTGAAATTGAAACAAGATAAGATAAAGATTTGAAAATAAGTTTGAGAAGATAAGATATGGTGAAGATTTGAAAATGATTTGAAAAAGATAAGATTTGAAATTTGATTTTTGAAAAAGATTTAAATTTGAATTTGAAATAAGATAAGATAAGATTTTTCTGAAATTTAAAGATAAAAAGATAAGATGAAGATTTGAAAAAGATATGAAAAGGTAAGAATTAAAATTTGAAATTTGACTTTACTAACAAGAAAACACCATTTTTAAGAATTTTTAAATCAAAATAAGAAAAGAAAGTGGGATTTTCGGAAAATTGATTAAAGATAGAAAGGATATTTTTTTGAATTAATGAAGAAAGAGAAAAACAACCAAAAGACTCTAAACTTAAAATTTTTAGATTAAAAGATACTCGTTTTCGAAAATTAAAAAGAAAAACACCAAAAGACACCAAACTTAAAAATTTTAAGATCAAAAAAAGAAAAGAAACAAGAACAACTTGAATACCAAGAAAGAACACTTAAAGATAATTCGAAAATTTAAAGAAAGAAAGAACATACAAATGACACCAAACTTAAGAACTGATACTAGACTCAAACAAAAGACACTATTTTTGAAATTTTTTTTGAAAAGGAAACAAGAAATTCGAAACTTTAACAAGAATAAGAACAAAAGACTCAAACAAAAGATAAAGATTAATAAAGAAAACAAAAAGTTTTGAATTTTTTTTGAAAAGAAAACAAAAGACTCAAACAAAATTAAAAAGTACCTAATCTAAGCAACAAGATAATCCGATAGTTTGTCAAATCTGAACAATCCCCGGCAATGGCGCCAAAAACTTGGTGCACGAAACTGGCTCTGCACGTTTCACACAGATAGACCGGCAAGCATACCGGGTCATCCAAGTAATACCTCAGGTGAGTGAGGGTCGATCCCAATGAGATTGTTGGTTTGAGCAAGTAGTGATTATCTTGCAGATCTTAGTTAGGTGGATAGAAATTATAGTTTGTCACGGAAAATGCATAAAACAGAATAAATAAATAAAATGTTACTAGATAGGTGGAAAATCAATGGTATGAGAACGGTTGAGGCTTCAGAGATGCTTTGTCTTTCCAGATTAACTTTTCTTATTGTGCACTTCAATAACTTTCTGATTCCTTTAATGGCAGCCATAAGTGATTAACTCATGTCCTCTTATCAAGTTAACCTCCTCCACTGTAGCAATCCACCATGTTGTAAGTGACTCATGTTCTCTCATTAAGCCACCTCTAGGTTTCTCGCTATAGCAGAAGATAAAGCTCTAAGCAATCCACTCCCCTTCATGATCCTACTCAAGGTGCCACAGACAAGGCAGATCTTCCAGATTAGGGAACGCTGCTTTTCAGACTCTAGCCTTAGCACCACAGAGACCTCACTTACCCACGTTCAACGGAATTTCATGTCACGTATCCAAAGTTGTCCAGGTACTCTATTGGAATCCGCAATGCAATTTCTAGCTTTGGTTCAACGCTATCCAGGTCAGGACTCGCACGGAACCCATGTAGGACAAGGATGATTGTCACAGGTCACCCTCAATTCATAAGATGAAGAACGAGAATGCATAAGAGAATAGAATCAGACATATTGAACTAGAAAAGTAATATTATTGATCCATGAAACTCAGTAGAGCTCCTAACCTTAACCTTAGGAGGTTAGTGACTCATAATATTCAAAAATACAAAATTGGGGGGGGGGGAGATGATCAAAATTTAGAGTGATCTCCTCCTATATATACTAATCTGCTAACTAAGAATTAAAGAAATAAGATAAACTAAGTTGATAGTGCAAGAATCCACTTCTGGAGCCCACTTGGTGAGTGTTTGGGCTAAGCTTGAGTGAAATCCACGAGCTAGTACCCCTTAGGGGCATTGAATGCTGGCTTGCGACTCCCTTTTGGGCATTGGACGCCAGCTGCTCCCCTGTGGGCGCTAGACGCCAGGAATGGGGCTGGTGGCTAGCATTGAACGCCAGTTTTGGGCCTTTATTTCCAAAGAAATATATGAACTATTATATATTTCTGGAAAGCCCTAGATGTTAGCTTTCCATATCCATTGAAAGCGCACCATTTGGACCTCTGTAGCTCCAGAAAAGCTCCTTCGAGTGCATGGTGGTCAAATCCTGATAGCATCTGCAGTCCTTTCTCTGTTTCTGAATCAGACTTTTTCTCAAACTCCTCAATTTTAGCCAGAAAATACCTGAAATCACCATAAAACACACAAACTCAAAGTAGAATCCAAAAATGTGAATTTTGTACTAAAACCTATGAAATTATAATAAAACTTAAACAAAACATAATAAAAACTATATGAAACAATGCCAAAAAGTGTATAAAATATCCACTCATCAGTGATCCTACTCAAAACACCACAGACAAGGTCAGATCTTCCGGATCGAAGAATGAAGCTCAATATTCTAGCCTTAGCGCCATAGAAACCTTGTCACCCATAACTAACCGGATTATTTGTCACTGATAAACCCCAATTTGTGGTTTATCTTGTGTAATTTAGGGAATTTTATCAACTTATCTCATATTTATTCAATGAAATAGCATGTTTTGTGAAATTCTCCTAATTTATGCTTAAGAGTGAAAACGTGCTTTTTAAACCTTTAAAATTGATAAATTTAATTCACTTTAATTCCATTCGATGCCTTGATATGTTGGTTGAGTAATTTCAGGTTCATAATGCAAGGATTGGATGGAAGAAGTGAAGAGAAAAGCATGCTAAGTGGAGAATTCATGAAGAAATGAGGATTTGCTGAATTCAAGGCCACGTGCACACGTCACCTATGCATACTTGTGAGAGAGAATTTTGCCAAGCGACGCGCACGCGTCACCCACGCACACGCGTGGCTCTAGTCATGTGATCTCATTAAAGTGAATACGCTGGGGGTGATTTCTAAGCCATCTAGGCCAAAATCCAACTCATTTATGAAGCTATTTGAGGCTAGAATCAAGAAGAAAGAAGGGGGGAGCAATTAGGTAGTGTAGGAATCATGCGTTAGGTTAGTTCTAGAGAGAGAAGCTCCCTCTTCTTTCTAGAAATTAGGGTTCTTAGTTTAGTTCTCTTAGATTTAGGTTTTATTTCTTGCTTTAATTTAGTTTTCTTTGTAATTTCTTGTTCCTACATCTTTATTCTCTTAATTTTACTTGTTAATTTCTCTTTTATGCCACTTTAGTTTTATGAACACTCTTGTTAATTTTAATTTCCTTTAATGCAATTTCACGTTTCATGTCCTTTTAATGCTTGCTTGAGTTATTGTTGTTATTTCCTTGCATTTAGTAGTAGTAGATTTTATTATTATTGTAATTTTACCATGCTTTTCTTTTATGCCTTCCAAGTGTTTGACAAAATACTTGGTTGGGCTTTAGAGTAGATTTTGAGCATTCTTGGCTTGGAAAGAGAAATTAGGTGCTCGAGTCATTAATACCCAACTTATGTTGGTGATCTAAAGTGATTAGTTAATCTTGTTTCCATTAACATTATTTATGGATTAGGATTAACTAGGCTTATTTGACTTTCTTCCGATGTTGGAGATAGCGAAATAGGATTAGCTCTTGATAATTCTTGTATTATGATTAATGACTAGGATAGAAAGCCTTGATTCTCAATCCTTGCCATTGATGCCTCTTTTTATTAGTTGTTATATTTAGTTGTTTGATTTTACATTTCTTGCCATTTAATTTCTTGCCTTTTTATCAACCCAACCCCATGAAACTCATAACCAATAATTGAGCACTCGATTGTAATTTCTAGGAAAAACGACCCGGGAGCAATACTCTTGGTTATTTTTATTGGGGTTTGTACTTGTGACAAACAAGTTAAACTTTGATCGAGGGGTTATTTGTCGGTTTGAAACTATACTTGCAACTGATGCCAGGACATCTTGGCTAGTTTTACTAGCCATTTTTTGTATGCTTTAGGTTGGCTTCATGCATTTTCTTAGGAAATAAGTAACTATTTAGTTGAAAATTCATTCATACCATGATTCAAGCAAACATTGTAAATTTTGAATGATTTCATGAGAATTATGCATGAATTGAATGATAAAATGGATGATACATGATCTCATGATTAAGACCAAGACTTTGATGTACTTTGTTTGATTGATTTCAGGTAACAAGAAGCAGAGAAGAGCCACGTTAGTGGCTACGTTAGTGACACTAACGTGGCCATTAAAGTGGAAGGAAGGAAAGCTTGGAAATTTAGTGAGAACGTTAACGCCACTAACGTTAGCGAAGGGCAAAAAGACCCATGTTAGCAACCCCGTTAGCTCCACTAACGTGGGCACTAACGTGGAAGAAAAGAGAAGCCCCAACGTTAGTGAAAAAGTTAATGGCATTAACTTTGAAGAAGGAGCAGCGTTATTGGCAAAAGTGAGTGCCAATAACGCTAGCGAGGCAAAAGAAGACCCACGTTAGCTTCCACGTTAGTTACATTAACGTGGGAACTAACGTGGAAGGAAAGGGAAGCGCCAATGTTAGTGGAAAAAGTGAGTGCCACTAACGTTTGCGAAGCAAAGAAAGACCCACGTTAATGGCTACATTAGTTACACTAACGTGGACATTAACGTGGGCAAAAGTCTCATCTGGCAGCCTGACCATGCCTTCTTCAAACAAGAATAACTTGAGCCACAAAGCTCCAAATAAGGTGATTCCAATGGCATTGGAAAGTAGGATTCCAGATCTTTCCAAGCATATATGGAACTACATGATGGACACTGAATTTGAGGGAGAAAACCCGCCCCGAAAGTGCAAAGATGAACATGGTATCAACCTGTAGTAAGGCCAGCTGACCTCTTCACCTTCCAAGAAGTGTAACTCGAGCTGTAGAGCTCCAAATGATGCGCTTTCAAAATCGTTAGAAAGTAGACATCCAGGGCTTTCCAACAATATATAATAGTATGGGGTGGACATTAAGTTTGAGCTCCAGAACCTGGCAATATAAAGCCCCTGATCGTTAACGTTATTGTGACTCGCTTTTTCCAGTAACGCTAGCGACTATGCCAGCGACCTTGTCCACTTCAAAGGAGCATAACTTGAGTTACAGAGATCCAATTGAGGTGATTCTAGTTGCTTTAGAAAGCTGACATTCAGAGCTTTCCAACAATATATAATACTTTATAGTGGGCATGAAATTGGAGTAGAAATCAGAGGCATCTTTTAAGCCCTAAAACACCAACTAGGTAGCAAGTGTGACGTTAGCCACACTAACTTCAGCACTAACGCCACACTTGTAGCGTTAGTGTGGCTAACTTTAGCACTGACATTAGCACCTGGACCTCAACTTGATTCACTTACAAGGATAACCCAACCTCAAGGAAGCAAGCCCACAAGTGTTAACCAATCAAGGCCACAAGAAGCATCTAGAATAGAAATTTTTTATTTAATTGTAATTTGCTTTTAATTCCATTTCATTTTGTAATTTAGGAGAGCCTATATAAAGGCCTTAGTTTTTACATTCAAGACATTCTGGAATGGGGGATTGAAGAGGGGTCTTCGGACTCCCTCCCCTCACACACTTTTCCTTCTCTTTCGTTTTCTTTGTACTTTTCATTTATGAATTTTGAAGTTTCAATTTTAGTTTCAATATTCATCTTTACTTTTCTGCACTTTCTTTCTTTTCTATTTTGGTAGAGCAATGATCAACTAACTCTTTTCATTGGGTTAGAGAGCTCTATTATCATTCAATGGATCAATTGTAGTTCTTATTCTTCTTCTTCTTTCTTTTCTCTTGATTTTACTAGAGAGCTTTCGATCTTCATCCAATTGGGTAATTGTCTCGGAAGAGAAATTGCTCATACTTGAATTTTCTCTGAACCTTGGAAGAGGAATGAGGAGATCATGCTAGAAATGCTCTCTCACATTGGATTAGGTTGGGGGTTGGATGGATATTGTTACATTTAATCCTACCAATACTTTGATCTATGAATGTGTGTGGTATAATCAGTGACCAAACTTCATCTCTTCCCATGAGCAATTAAATCAAGGAATTGGGAAATTGTTCAAGCTTAGAGAGATTGGATTGCCAAGGAATTGGGATCCAATCACTTAAGATTGCCAAGGAGATCAATGAATGCATTGATTGAGGAAGAGATGAAAGCAATTGATCTGGAGATTGCAATATCTTTCTATCCCAATGCTTTCTTTTCTTTTTACTTTTAGTTATTTACTTTCTTGTATTTTACATTCCAGTCATTTACTTTCCTGCACTTTACATTTTTTGCACTTTAATTTCTTATAATTTACTTTTCTTGCCATTTTACTTTTCTGCACTTTATTGCTTTTCCTTTCTTTTCTGTCAATTTACAATTCCTGCTGCTTATCACTCCAATCTGATTCGTTTGACTAGGATAATCAATTAACTATTGATTGCTTAATCCGTTAATCTCTGTGGGATTCGACCTCACTCTTTTGTGAGTTATTACTTGACGACAATTCGGTATACTTGCCGAGGGAGATTTGTTAAGAGACAAGTCTCCGTGCATCAAGTTTATGGCGCCGTTGTCGGGGATTAATTGTGATTAACAAACTATCGGTTGATTGATTTACTAGATTAGACATTTTTCTTTTGTCTTTGTTTTCTGTTGCTTCTTATTTTCTTTTGCTAACTAACTGTTTGTGATATTGCCTCACTAAGAATCCCTCATTTATTACAATGGAGATTCCAATTTCTTTTGGTGATTATTGTCTGAGACAGAGCTTTTTGCAGGAAAGAAAGGAGCATCCATCATATTTTAGTCAATCAAATTTCATGGAAAACTCTCCACCACTACAGAATGATTCACTTTACTATGCTCATGGTGGGTGAGAGTATCAAGAACATGAAATGGGGTACTTTCCAGAGCCACAAAATGGTCCATATTTTGGTGAAATTGATTACTACTCAGGTTGTGGCTTGGAAGATCAAAATCAAAGAGATTCCACTGATTCATACCCCATTCATCAAGAGCCATCACCTCTCAATTATCCAACCTCACTTCCAAGTTTTATATGCCTAAATTCTTCATCATTTGAGTATGCCTCAGCACAAAAGTCTATCCCAAATCCATACCATTCATTTCACCATCCACAAAACTCAATCTACTACCCACAAGAGTCATACCACTTTCAAAACACACAGCCACAAAACAACCAATTTCATTCACAAGCCAACCTCGACCAACCATTACAACCTACCCAAGCTCCTTTAGATAGACTTGCTAGGATGGAACTCATCATTGAAGAACTCAAAAAAAGTAGAGAAGAAGAGAGACTCGCTAGGATAGAACTCCTCCTTGAAGAAATAATAAAGACAAATGAAGAGGAGAAAATAGCAAAAAGAGACCATGAAGAAAAATTGAGACAGAATGCACAACTCTATTCTGAAGAACAATTCATTGAAGAGCTGAGATTACAAAGAGAGACCACTTCACTCTCTCCAGAAATAGAGGAGTTCATTCAAAGGTCAAGAACAAGGGAGGAATCAGAAGAACAAGAAAAAGAGGCAGCCATACCAAGTGAGATTCATATGAAGAAGGAGGAGGCTGTGAGAGTATATAAGCCCAAAGTTCCAGACCCATAGAGGTTACTAGGGGTGACAAAGGAACATGCAAACTCACTCCCAAAAGACTCAATGCAACATCATGTAGAAGAAAGGGAGAAAGTCAATCAAGGGAGTTCACATTACTCCAACGAAATAGAGAGTTGCACAAAGGGTGAGTTCATTGAACCACCAATTCAAGAAACTCTTGATGAAAAGGATGTTCCAACCATCATACAACACCCAAGTACTGAAATCAAGGTGGTGAAGGAAATCAACATGAGCACTAAAAAGAGGATGGTGACCAAGAAAAGAAGGACAATATCCATGAATAAGAAAAGGACAACCAAAAGCCATCCCACCCCTACCCCAACAAGCAAGTTTACTCAAGCTAACAACAGAAGAAGGCTTGCTGGGGAGAGGCACTCAAAACAAGGGGCATTAACTGGCTCCTCTTTCCTCTTGAGGTCATTCCTCTTAACAAACTGGAAGAAGAGGAAGAAAGTCATGAACAACATGTCAAGCTAATGACATTAAAAGAGCGCTTGTTGGGAGGCAACCCAACCGTAGGTAACATTTCCTTGCTTTGCTTAGTTTACTTTCAATAATTTGGCATATGATTGTATTCTAAGTTTGGTGTTACCATGCAACAATTTAATTTTTAATCTTCACTGGGTACTTGCAACATTCTAAATTGAGAGTGTCACACTAAGTTTGGTGTTGCCACTTATCTTTCATGCAAGGTACCAAGCATACCACTTATTAATGCAATTAAAATGTCTCTGTTTGTATCTCTTGTGCCTTTATTGTACCCTTAATCTTGCTTGCTGAAACACATGCATACTCACACTTCTTTCTAAGACATTCATGATCCATCATAGACCTCATCACCACTGTTTTAAAGGTTGCTTGAGTATAAGCAATCATTCTAAGTTTAGTGTGGGAAGGGGAAGAATAGGAGGAAAAGGGCAACAACAATGAAGATGAACTACAAGGTGGTAAAGTTCCTTTTTCCTCTTACTTATTTTCAGCACTTTAAATTGCACGATTGTCTTCTATTTTCTTTGTATGCATGTGTGATTACTCCTTGTGAATAAGCATAATTTGATATTTGATTTGTAACATGTTGCTATGATATCATGATTATCATCTTGAATTTTACTTGCACCCAATATCTCTAAGAATGCAACAAAGAAATCATTCTTTTGAATTGAAAATGTTGAAGAATTTTATAAATCTTGGGGCAAGCAAAAAATTAAGAGGAGTGGAGGTTCTGATTGTATGATTGTGTATTGAGGTTGCATGTTTGTGAAAACTTGCATGGGAGCTCATAGACAGGAAATGAAGTTTAGAGAAGTATTATGGAATTTCTCAAACATCTATTGATCCAAGAAGCAGCAACAAAAGAAAATAAAAGAAAAAGAAAAACAAAGAACAAGCCCAAGGCTCTGAGCATCAATTACTAGGAAGAAAAAGAAAGAAACAAGAACTCAAAGAGTTATTGTCCTAGTTAAATACTTGTGGTGGATTTGTGTCAAAGAGAGAGGCTTGAGCAAGTATATCCTAAGGGGTGCTTCAACACCTAATACCTTAGACCAACTGGTTTGGGAGTATTGATTGAAAGCTTATCTTAAAAAGCCACTTTGAGACATGATACCTAGAGTCGTGGCCAAGATACAAAAAGAAAAGAAAAATGCTAGAAAATAAGTGCTGCTTCAAAGGTGACAATCTATAAAGAGGATTCCATAATATCATTTGAATGAAAGTCCTAAGATCTAAGACCTCCAAAATGTAAGGACTAATGAGCACTGGAATCCTTGCATAAGCATACAAATTAGAGTTAACCCCACTGTCACTTATTCACTTCACCCACTAAGGCATCATAAGCAATTCTTCAATGTATTCCAATTAAGAGAATTCTTTGTGCATAGTTCTTTTCTTGCTTGGGGACAAGCAAGATTTAAGTTTGGTGTTGTGATGCCAGGGCATCTTGGCTAGTTTTACTAGCAATTTTTTGTATGCTTTAGGTTGGTTTCATGCATTTTCTTAGGAAATAAGCAACTATTTGGTTGAAAATGCATTCATACCATGATTCAAGCAAACATTATGAATTTTGAATGATTTCATGAGAATTATGCATGAATTGAATGATAAAATGGATGATACATGATCTCATGATTAAGAGCAAGACTTTGATGTACTTTGTTTGATTGATTTCAGGTAACAAGAAGCAGAGAAGAGCCATGTTAGTGGTTACGTTATTGCCACTAACGTGGCTATTAAAGTGGAAGGAAGGAAAGCTTGGAAAGTTAGTGAGAACGTTAACGCCACTAACGTTAGCGAAGGGCAAGAAGGCCCATGTTAGCGACCCCGTTAGCTCCACTAACGTGGGCACTAACGTGGAAGAAAAGAGAAGCCCCAATATTAATGAGAAAGTTAATGGCATTAACTTTGAAGAAGGAGCAGCGTTATTGGCAAAAGTGAGTGCCAATAATGCTAGCGAAGCAAAAGAAGACCCACGTTAGCTTCCATGTTAGTTACATTAACGTGGGAACTAACGTGGAGGGAAAGGGAAGTGCCAACGTTAGTGGAAAAAGTGAGTGTCACTAACGTTTGTGAAGCAAAGGAAGACCCACATTAATGGCTACATTAGTTACACTAACATGGACATTAACGTGGGCAAAAGTCTCACCTGGCAGCCTGACCATGCCTTCTTCAAACAAGAATAACTTGAGCCACAAAGCTCCAAATGAGGTGATTCCAATGGCATTAGAAAGTAGGATTCCAGATCTTTCCAAGAATATATGGCACTACATGGTGGACACTGAATTTAAGGGAGAAAACCTGGCCCGAAAGTGCAAAGATGAATATGGTATCAACCTGTAGTAAGGCCAGCTGACCTCTTCACCTTCCAAGAAGTGTAACTCGAGCTGTAGAGCTCCAAATGATGCGCTTTCAAAATCGTTAGAAAGTAGACATCCAGGGCTTTCCAACAATATATAATAGTATGGGGTGGACATTAAGTTTGAGCTCCAGAACCTGGCAATATAAAGCCCCTGATCGCTAACGTTATTGTGACTCGCTTTTTCCAGTAACGCTAGCGACTATGCCAGCGACCTTGTCCACTTCAAAGGAGCATAACTTGAGTTACAGAGATCCAATTGAGGTGATTCTAGTTACTTTAGAAAGCTGACATTCAGAGCTTTCCAACAATATATAATACTTTATAGTGGGCATGAAATTGAAGTAGAAATCAGAGGCATCTTTTAAGCCCCAAAAACACCAACTAGGTAGCAAGTGTGACGTTAGCCACACTAACTTCAGCACTAACGCCACACTTGTAGCGTTAGTGTGGCTAACTTTAGCACTGACATTAGCACCTGGACCTCAACTTGATTCACTTACAAGGACAACCCAACCTCAAGGAAGCAAGCCCACAAGTGTTAACCAATCAAGGCCACAAGAAGCATCTAGAATAGAAATTTTTCATTTAATTGTAATTTGCTTTTAATTCCATTTCATTTTGTAATTTAGGAGAGCCTAATAAAGGCCTTAGTTTTTACATTCAAGACATTCTGGAATGGGGGGATTGAAGAGGGGTCTTCGGACTCCCTCCCCTCACACACTTTTCCTTCTCTTTCGTTTTCTTTGTACTTTTCATTTATGAATTTTGAAGTTTCAATTTTAGTTTCAATATTCATCTTTACTTTTCTGCACTTTCTTTCTTTTCTATTTTGGTAGAGCAATGATCAACTAACTCTTTTCATTGGGTTAGAGAGCTCTATTATCATTCAATGGATCAATTGTAGTTCTTATTCTTCTTCTTCTTTCTTTTTTCTTGATTTTACTAGAGAGCTTTCGATCTTCATCCAATTGGGTAATTTTCTCGGAAGAGAAATTGCTCATACTTGAATTTTCTCTGAACCTTGGAAGAGGAATGAGGAGATCATGCTAGAAATGCTCTCTCACATTGGATTAGGTTGGGGGTTGGATGGATATTGTTACATTTAATCCTACCAATACTTTGATCTATGAATGTGTGTGGTATAATCAGTGACCAAACTTCATCTCTTCCCATGAGCAATTAAATCAAGGAATTGGGAAATTGTTCAAGCTTAGAGAGATTGGATTGCCAAGGAATTGGGATCCAATCACTTAAGATTGCCAAGGAGATCAATGAATGCATTGATTGAGGAAGAGATGAAAGCAATTGATCTGGAGATTGCAATATCTTTCTATCCCAATGCTTTCTTTTCTTTTTACTTTTAGTTATTTACTTTCTTGTATTTTACATTCCAGTCATTTACTTTCCTGCACTTTACATTTTTTGCACTTTAATTTCTTATAATTTACTTTTCTTGCCATTTTACTTTTCTGCACTTTATTGCTTTTCCTTTCTTTTCTGTCAATTTACAATTCCTGCTGCTTATCACTCCAATCTGATTCGTTTGACTAGGATAATCAATTAACTATTGATTTCTTAATCCGTTAATCTCTGTGGGATTCAACATCACTCTTTTGTGAGTTATTACTTTACGACGATCCGGTATACTTGCCGAGGGAGATTTGTTAAGAGACAAGTCTCCGTGCATCAGCAACAAAGTGAATTCTCTTACCGAGAAGAAATTCTAAACCGACGGTTACTTCTCCATCAATCACGTATCCTCAATTAGCCCAGATGAATTATTGGTTCAGTTGATGTATTCTCAAGCTTTAGCTCAATACTATCCGGGTCAGGACTCTTAAAGAACGCATGTAGAAAAAGGGACATACCCAGTCTCATTTGGATGAAGAACGACAATACATCATAGAATGGAATCAAATATATATTAAAATAGAAACAGTAATATTATTAATCCATAGGAATCAGCAAAGCTCCTAACCTTAACCTAGGAGGTTTAGTTGCTCATGATTGACAGAGAAAACTTATATCTGAAAGTAGTATGATACCAGTTCCTTCTTAAACCTAAGTGATCTCCTCTTTATATAGGAGATGCTAACCCTAAAAGATGTTAATTTAAAATTAAAAAGTACAAGGATAAATGAAACTAGACGAAAGAGTACTAAAATCCACTTTGGGCCCACTTTGGTTGAGTGATGGGCACGGATACCGACGGTAAGGAAATTCACAAGATTTTCGCGTTGTAAGTATAGCCCTCAACCGACAAATAATCCGCAAATCAAATTTTGAAGGAATTGGTTGTCACAAGTTCAACCCCAATAAAAGTAACCGAAGTATTCAAACCTCGGGTCGTCTCACAAGGAATGGGCAAACATGTGCATCAACATTGGTTAGAATTCTGGGGTTGCAAGTCATGAGCAAGAAATTAAACTAGGAATCTTAACAAGCAAGTAATCTTGAAGTGAAAGAAACTAATTCAAATCACTAAAGCAAGATGTGAGCAATTCTAAACTAATAAGATAACATTCAATATAATTCTATTCTAAAACTAGACAAATGACTATAACTAAGACAAAGCAATTAGGATTTTTGGGTTTTCAAGTATGAATAGTAAAAGCAACTCTTGGCTAGACATGGGAATTGGGGTCACTATCCTTGTCTAATAACCATATCTTGACAATTATGAAGAACCAAACTCATTAAGTCTACTTCTATACTTGAAGTATGTTAAATGGTTTAGTCAACATCAACCCATAAGGTCCAACCTAGCTATTAATTGACTTAGTAGTAGGCTAGTGTCAATGGCTATCAAATTGCCCACTAAGGGTTCCCAAATCATCAAATCCATTAGACCCAATGACTCAAGTTTACCCAATTCCCTTAACTTAGGCTAAGAGTAAAAAGAACTACTCCATAATCAAAGGAAACATTTTATCAAACACATGGTAAGAATTACTAAAAGACATATTCAAATTATAATTAAATTGAAATTAACAAGTACCTACTAACAATTATCAACATACAATAACTCAAACAACACAATTAATCATAAAAATCATCAATGTAACATTAGCAATTCAAGATTCACAAGATTCATGAAATGGATATAAAATGACAATTGACAAGAAAACATAAATCTAACACAAGATCTAAACAAAATTATACTAAGGAATTCAAATTAAGCAATTAAAACTAGTAGTTAACAAGATCCAATTCAGAATTCGACAAGGGAAAATCAAACCAAAGCTAGATCTAGAGAGGAACAAGGGTTTTTCTCTCTAGAAAAACAAAAACAAAAAACTAGCTAGAAATTATGTCTAAGTGTGAATGAATGATCCCCCGTTTCCCCCTAGCATCCTTGGGTATTTTCCATGTAGAACCAGCTTGAATTTGGGCCTCTTGAGCTTCAGAAATCGCCAGGCACGATTTCCTTTAATGAGGTCACATGCAGCTTGTCGCGCATACGCGCCATGTACGCGTGCGCGCCGCTGTGGATTTCTCTAATCCGTGCGGATGCGCCGATTTACGCGCGCCGCTTCCAGCTGTCCATATCCACGCGTGCGCGCGAGGTGTGCGTGCGCGCTGATAAACCCATATTTTATGATGTATTTTGTGTTCAATTTAAGTGATTTATTCAATCCTTCACCCACTTATTCATGTAAATTGCATGGTTTTACTTTCCCTTCCTTATTATGTGATATACGTGAAAAACATGTTTCCTATGCTTTAGAAATATTAAAATTAATCATCCTTTATTACCATTCAATGCCGTGATTTGTGTGTCAAGTGTTTTCAGATCTCCCAAGGCAGGAATGACTTAGAGGATAGAAAGGAAACATAAAAAAATAGAAGGAAAGCACAAAAATGGAGTTTTGAAGAAAAGGGCAGCGACGCGAACGCGTGGACGACGCGGCTGCGTGCCCAGCGCGAAAAGGCAGCAATGCGAACGCGTGCCTTGAGCAGAATGCAAATGATGTGTACGCGTGACCGAAGCGAACGCGTGACAAGAAAAACTCCCAGATGACGCGACCGCGTGACCCACGCGGACGCGTGACAGACGCCACGCACCAGAATCTGCAGAAAACGCCCTCAGCGATTTTTGGACCCTTTTTCGGCCCAATTCTGAATCCAGAAACACAGAATATAAGCTAGAGAATGGAGGAATCAAAGGGGGATATATCATACATTCACTTCTCATAATTTAGATGTAGTTTTTAGAGAGAGAGGTTCTCTCCTCTCTCTTAGGTTTTAAGATTAGGATTCCTATTAAAGGATTTAGGATTACAACTTCCTCTCAGGTTCAATATTCCTTTTACTTTATATTTCTCTTTTACTTTCAGATACTTTAATGCTTTTATTTAATTACTTATGTTGCCAAATTGGCTTATGAACCATTCATGTTAGGATTTTCTTTATTTAATATAAATTGAGATATTTCAGATTTATGATTCTTATTTAGCTTTTTATATTCTTGGCTTTAATTGATTAACTGGAGACTCTTGAGTTATCAAACTTATCGTGGTTGTTAATTGTTATTTTTGCTAATTGAATTGAATTCCCCTAATTCTAGTCCTTTCTTAGGAGTTGGCTAGGACTTGAGGATCTAACTAATTAGTCCACTTGACTTTCCCTTGCTTTAGTAAAGGTTAACTAAGTGGGATTAAAACTCAATTCTCATCACCATCGATAAGGATAACTAGGATAGGGCTTCCGAATTTTCATACCTTGCCAAGAGTTTTATTAGATATTAATTTATTAATTCCTGCAATTTATTTTCCTTGTTCAAACCTTTTAAAACCCAAAAACACTGTTTTCCATAACTAATAATAAGAACACCTCCCTGCAGTTCCTTGAGAAGACGACCCGAGGTTTAAATACTTCGGTTATCAATTTTAAAGGGGTTTGTTACTTGTGACAACCAAACGTTTGTACGAAAGGATTTTCTGTTGGTTTAGAAGCTATACTTGCAACGCGATTATATTTGTGAATTTCTTTACCGATAGAAAAACCGATCGTCAAAATGGCACCGTTGCCAGGGAATTGCAAACGTGTGCCTTATTATTGGTTATTGTAAATATTTTTTCTTTTACTTGTTTATTTGTTTTTGTCTTTCCCTTTTATTTCTATTAGCTACTATGAATTCTCACCCCTCTCGCTTTGAGTTTGGTTCTAAATTTGTTGAAAGGAGTGGAAGCTATAACAGGAATATGCATCAAGGTCTAAGCAATCAAAGAAGGATGGAACCAAGAGGATCTGATCAACCCTTTTGGCAACAACAGCCTCCAAGATATCATGGGCAAGGACCACTCTACAATGCATACCAAGCTGATAGATATGGTGGACCACCTTGTAATTACCAACTCGCCCCACCCTGTGCTTATAGATCATCCTCTCAACATAGCTTTGAACCACCACACTCACAAGTTCCTTTTCACCATTCACCGCCATATAACCCTTATCCACCACAATTCCAATCCAATTACTCCCAAGAACCACCACATTCTTATTATGAACCCTCTCCCCCAACCAATGAACCCTCATATCCACTCCAACCTCTAATGAATGACAAGCTTCATGTTCTTCTTCAAGGACAAGTGAAGATGCAAAGGGACGTACTGAAACTCACTATTGCCTTAACCAAGGTAGTAAATAAATTAGCTTCCCAACATCTGAGCACTCAAAGTACTCCCATGGCTACATGTGGAGAATCAAAAGAAGAGCGTAGCATGAAGGAGACCTTAGAAACTTCGGTGGACAATGAGGAGCATGGCTTTGTATTAGAACAAGTGGAGGAAGCCATAATCGTTATAGAGGAAGAAGTGGTTGAAGATTTAGGAGATGCTGAAACTCCAAGGGAATCGAGAACTGTAAAGGATTCTGCCGAGAAGTTCGAATTTGATGCCAAGGAGGATAGTGCACAACCTCTAAAGCATATACCTTGTGAAAAATTGGATGGAACAGACCAAGAAATTGATTCCTTAGGCAGTGATGATCATGACTCAAGTTCTCCTAGTCACGAACTTACATCCGCAACTGAACTCCTTGAGCCTGAAGAACCTTATCCAAGTGAATACGAAGATGATGTCGAAGTAGATTTCTCTCAACCTCCAGCTTATGACTTCAGTGACGAGGAAGACGTAGAAGACTTTGATCAGGATGCAGTTGCAGTTGAAGACTTTTGCAAGGAAGTGGAGGAATTCACAGAAGAATAAAGGGAGTAAAGCTTACAGAACCACTGGAAACACCTATCTCAAGGCCATTACCACCTAATACAAGCTTCAAGTGGGTACAATCCTTAACCTTTATCTTTACTTTTCCACTTGAATATGGTTTGCTTGAAACAAATGGTCAGCTTAGAGCTCTCTGCGGCTTTAAGAGTAAAAAGGAAATGGCTCGTACTCAGAGCTGGTGTGCAAGATTCAATAAGGTTCCACGCTTCAATTCGAAGTGCACGAATTGGTATCAAGTTCAATTGAATGGGTCTGGAAGACGTTTGGTCATCTTGGTGAGTATACAATTTCTAAACCGCCTGGATGGAAGAATATAGATCAAGACAAAGGCGGATTTAAAAGCAAAGTTTGGGATCCTGGAATCTATTCTGACATTCGTCACCCCGGAAGCCTGAGAATCTGTTTGAAGCTGCTCAAAAGCTTAACATACCTAGTTTGGGACCTCGGAGGCTATTGGCATTCCAAACATTGGTGGAGATTTCTGGATGAATTTAAGCACAAGCCACCATAACAGGAAGTTCTTCAATTGTCCAACTTAAGGACTTTAACTAAAAGTGCTAGGTGGGAGACAACCCACCATGGTATGATCGTTCCTGTTTCAATTTTATTTCGTTTTGTTCATTTTTATATTGTTTTATTTTCATTTGAACCTAGATATTATTCGTAGCATTTGCATTAGCATTGCATATTGCATATTGCATAATTGCATATTTGCAAAAAAAAAAAAGAGACACGCGTGGGCGTGAGAAGGAAATCGGCATAAATATCCAACGCCCAGAAAGTTGGGCTGGAATCGTGCGGCTGGTGTGCGTTTAGCACAAAACGGCCCACACGTTCGCGTCCCTGACGTGACCGCGTCACTTGCGAAACACTCATCCCACGCGAAAGCGTGAGTGACGCGTCTGCGTCGCATGGATATAATGGCCCCCTATATGGAAACAGAGAGTGGCGCTGAAACGACGCTGGAAGTGTGCGTTTAGCACAATTTACAGTGATGCGTTTGCATGCCTCACGCATCCGCGTCACCCATCTTTTACCCAACCCACGCGACTGTGTCAATCATGCGACCGCGTCAAACCCATTTCACCCTAGTCACGCGATCGCGTGCTCCACGCGTTCACGTGGATTCAAAAATAATAACCCCTTTCACGCGAAACCCTACCCGTCGCACCCCATACCCCCCTTCTTCTTCCCTTCTCTGCAACTCCCTCCATCCTCTGCAACCACCACCACCGACAGCACTGCACCAGCCTCGACCATCGCACCACGCCGCCGACACCCCCTCTCTTCTTTCTTCCCTTCTTCTCTCCCCTCCCCTCCTTTCCTTCTCCTCCACCCCTATCCGCCACTGCCCCCCCCCCCCCCCCGCCGCCCCACCGCGGCCAGCCCCGACCACCCCGCCACCAACGCCGCCTCCCACCACCACAACCCTCACCTACCTCCCTTCTAACCCACCCCTTCCACCATTAACCCCCAACCCGAAGCCCCCTGCCACCGCCCCTGCTCCACCACCACGCCGCTGTGCTACCTCCCAGAGCCGCCGCGTCACCACCACCATCTCTCTGCCCTCATCTCTGTTCCATACATTTGTACTTCTACACACCAAGTTCCGCCATACTGCGATTCCTCTTTTCGATTCCTTAGTTAGTTTTTCAATTTTTGTTCAGAATAGGATAGTTAGAGATGCATGTTTGTAGTGGATTTCAGGTGGTTAGGTAGCTAGGATGTGGTTAGTGGATTTAGGCCTGATAATTGCGCCGTTCTTGTTACTTGTTTTATCTATTTCGCAATTCTGATTTTGCTGTGATGTTCATATTGTTCATACATTGTTCTTCCATGTTTCTTGCTGCTGTTACACTGCTATTTCATGTTCATGTTATTTGTGTCTATTTGCAGCTTTATTTAAATTTTTATGAACTGATTTTTCCTGCTGTTTATTACCCGGGAACACCCAATTTTAGCCAGAATGCTGCCCAATTTTCTGAAAATTATTTTCATGTATTGAGTTTGGAAATTTCATATTTTGCCTTCCTGGCTACAACCAAACTAATTCATGACTGCCCGGGCTAGCATTCTTATTCCTTTTGATCCCCTAGTTAATAACTTGCACTATTGATGATTTCATGTTAGTTTTGTAACTTTTCTATCCTTCTGAATTATCATCAATAACCTGATATTTTTGCTTGATTATGAGTTGATTATTCTTTGAATTTGTGAATTTAGTGTTACTTAGGAAACATTTATCATGCCACTTACTTTAACTTCCTTTTTACTAACTCAATGCTTGCACTTTCTAACTTCCTTTTCACCTATTACCCACTTTTAACTCTCTAACTTCTCTTTTTGCCTTTTAACTAACTACTTTAACTTTCTAACTCAAGGCATGATTATTATTTTTCCTAATTAACATGAATTCTACCTATATTATATTTTGGATTGTGATTTTTCATCTCCGATTTTTTAACTCACATACAGTCCAAAATGTACATATATTTAACTCATTTAATAATTCTACTGCTCGTTTGCCTTTATGCTTACATTGATAAATCCTATTTGCCTACTTGTTTTCCTGCTTTTATTCTTCAATTATATCCTGGAATCTCCGTTTTTCAGGATGTCTGACCTTCAGCGCAAAGGAAAAGGCAAAGCAACCACCGGCAAAAGGAAAAGAGGTGAATCCTCTATGTCCATCCTGGACATTTTGCATGATGACTCCTGGCGGAAAAAGCACTTTACCCCGTAAGAGAAAGCTGACCAGCTCCTCACTGCCAATGATCTAGTTAAATTTGCAAACAGATATTGTGAGCTAAAGTATCCAGTGTTTGCCACTTCCAGGAACCTGTACCTGGAGAGAACTCTAAAAATTCCAGAAGAACTACAGCAGTACACCTCCGAATAGATAAAACAGAGAGGCTGGTTCTTCTTGGAGAGAAACTTGATAGAGGTTAATGCTTCCTGGGTCAGAGAGTTTTACTGCAACTATTTCAAGACTTTCCTAGATGTAGTGCACCTCAGAGGGAAACAGATTTTGGTCCCTGAGGAAGCTATTGAGGACATCCTCCACCTTCAGCCTAAATCTGATCAGCCTGACGGTTACCAAAAGGCTGAAGAGGATATGCACTTTATGAGATTTGACTGGGATGCTGTCAAGCAGAGAATAGCCCTTGATCCTACTGTCCCATGGGTCATGGGAAAGAACACAGTGATGCCTAAGGGAATCAAGCTGATTTATCTGAATGATGAGGCTCAGCTCTGGCACCAGATTCTGAGCAACTATGTGATGCCGAGCACTCATGAAACAGAGTTGCCCGTTGCTATGATCACCCTCATCTGGTGTGTGATGGAGGGTAAGGACCTGTATCTGCCACATTTCATCCGGTATTATATGGCCAGGGTCCATGTCAGAAGCACTTTCCCTTTCCCTTATCTGGTTACCCAGCTAGGCCGTCGAGCCGATATGCCTTGGGAGCTTGCTGATGAAAAGCCACCTGCTGCAGACTGCAAGAAGATTATCCCTCACAGCAGGAAGTTTCAGGCTTTAGGTTACAGACCCCCATTCCTCACCGCTTCTGATGAGACAGCCACACCTTTAGCTGCCCCTTCTTCATCCACTACTGCATCAGCTACCACCACTGCACCCCCGCCTGCCTCAGAGCCCATCTACCACTTCGTGCACCACCTATTTCAGCAGCTAGACCAGATGGAGCGCCGTAACCAGTAGCGATATGAGAGATCTGAGCGTCGCAACAAGCAACGCTATAAGCACCTCAAGTTGATGATCCGATCTGGCAGCGACATCCCCTCCGAGCCTGACATGCCATCAGAGCCATCTGAGGAGGAGGCGGACGAGCATGAGGAGGAGACACATGCACAGAGAGAGGCTGAGCAGGCAGGACCAGAGCAGACTGCGCCACAGCATGTGGATCCACACCAGATCTAGGCCGCAGACCCGGAGATTCCCTTACAGTCAGCGCCTCCACTGCAGCAGACAGATCCTCCTACACTTATCCAGTCTGCAGACCTTCAGGCCACCATAGAGACTCTAGCAGCCCATCCGTCCGGTGATGACACTTCTTCACACCCAGCTTAAATGAGCATCGAGGACGATGCTATATTTTAAGTGTGGAGAGGTCACCATTTCTGGCCTATCTTTTTGGTGAACCACTACAGACTCTTTTTTTTTTTATCTTATTTTGTTTATTTTTCTGTATTTTTATCTTTATTTTTATTTTTCAGTACTTACACATTGTTCTTTTGTTGTATTTCTACTTTATTTCCGCATTTTGCACTTTAGTTTATATCTTAGACATTTAGTTTAGTTGCAATTCTAACTTATTAGTTATAGAATATGTGGATTAATTAGTATGGTTTACCCTTCTAGCATATGATAGTTGGTTTAATTAAAAATAAAAGGAAGTAAACTAGAAAGTTTAACAGAATCAAACATCCACACACCTTGTGTATATAGCATTACATGTTAGTTAGTTAACAACATTTCATCAAGGAGGAACACTAAGATTTTAAAAGCCACCCTAATATTTATATTGAGAATAATGGGAACTCTTAATTTCTACTTGCATGACATACATAACTGATATATGATGTTTGAGCTAGAGAACACACAGCCTGTGAGTTTTGAGCTTAATTATTTCATTCCTGTGTGTTTTGCCCTTCTTTTTCATTCTGATGTTCTTTACTTTGTTTTAATCTATATGTCCAGTATAGAATATAGATACATACCTGGTGCGCAGAAATTATGACGGTTCCATTCCTTGGTAATGGCGCTGAAAACTTTATACGCACGTTCATAATCTTAATTCTTTGTCACAACTTTGCACAGCTGACCAGCAAGTGCACTGGGTCGTCCAAGTAATAAACCTTGTGTGAGTAAGGGTCGATCCCACGGAGATTGTCGGCTTGAAGCAAACTATGGTCACCTTGTAAGTCTCAGTCAGGCGGATTTAAATGGTTTTATGAATTGATGAATAAAAGATAAATAAAATATAAAATAGGATAGTGGTACTTATGTAATTCATTGGTGAGAATTTTAGATAAGCGTATGGAGATGCTTTCGTCCCTCTGAACCTCTGCTTTCATGCTGTCTTTATCCAATCCTTCCTACTCCTTTCCATGGTAAGCTGTATGTTAGGCATCACCGTTGTCAATGGCCACCTGTCCTCTCAGTGAAAATGGTCCAATGCGCTATCACTGCATGGCTAATCATCTGTCGGTTCTCGATCATACTGGAATAGGATCCATTGATTCTTTTGCGTCTGTCACTACGCCCAGCACTCGCAAGTTTGAAGCTCGTCACAGTCATTCAATCCTTGAATCCTACTCAGAATACCACAGACAAGGTTTAGACTTTCTGGATTCTCAAGAATGGCCATCCATGGGTTCTAACTTATACCACGAAGACGCTAATAACTCGGACTCGGTCCCCTGTATTAGATATCCAAGAGATACACATTCAATCTAAGGTAGAACGGAAGTGGTTGTCAGGCACGCGTTCATAAGTTGAGAATGATGATGACTGTCACGATCATCACATCCATCATGTTAAAGTGCGAATGAATATCTTAGAAGTGGAATAAGTTGAATTGAATAGAAAAATAGGAGTACTTTGCATTAATCTTTGAGGAACAGCAGAGCTCCACACCTTAATCTATGGTGTGTAGAAACTCCACCGTTGAAAATACATAAGTGATAAAGTTCAGGCATGGTCGAATGGCCAGCCCCCAAAATGTGATCTAAAGATGAAACTAAAGATGTTCCAAAGATGATCCTAAAATAATAGTAAAAAGTCCTATTTATACTAGACTAGCTACTAGGGTTTACAGAAGTAAGTAATTGATGTAGAAATCCACTTCCGGGGCCCACTTGGTGTGTGCTTGGGCTGAGCATGAAGCTTTCACGTGGAGAGGTCATTCTTGGAGTTGAACGCCAGTTTGTAACGTGTTTCTGGCGTTGAACTCCACTTTGCAACTTGTTTCTGGCGCTGAACGCCAGACTACAACATAGAACTGGCGTTCAACACCAATTTGCGTCGTCTAAACTCGAGCAAAGTATGAACTATTATATATTGCTGGAAAGCCCCGGATGTCTACTTTCCAACGCAATTAGAAGCGCGCCATTTGAAGTTTTGTAGCTCCAGAAAATCTACTTTGAGTGTAGGGAGGTCAGACTCCAACAGCATCTGCAGTCCTTCTTCAACCTCTGAATCTGATTTTTGCTCAGGTCCCTCAATTTTAGCCAGAAAATACCTGAAATCATAGAAAAATACACAAACTCATAGTAAAGTCCAGAAATGTGTATTTTAATTAAAAACTAATAAAAATATAATGAAAACTAATTAAATCATACTAAAAATATACTAAAAACAATGCCAAAAAGCGTATAAATTATCCGCTCATCACAACACCAAACTTAAATTGTTGCTTGTCCCCAAGAAACTGAAAATCAAATAGGATAAAAAGAAGAGAATATACTATAAATTCCAAAATATCAATGAAACTTAGCTCCAATCAGATGAGCGGGACTTGTAGTTTTTTGCCTCTTGAATAGTTTTGGCATCTCGCTTTATCCATTGAAGTTCAGAATGATTGGCATCTATAGGAACTTAGAATTCAGATAGTGTTATTGATTCTGCTAGTTCAGTATGTTGATTCTTGAACACAGCTACTTTATGAGTCTTGGCCGTGGCCCTAAGCACTTTGTTTTCCAGTATTACCACCGGATACATAAATGCCACAGACACATAACTGGGTGAACCTTTTCAGATTGTGACTCAGCTTTGCTAAAGTCCCCAATTAGAGGTGTCCAGGGTTCTTAAGCACACTCTTCTTTTGCTTTGGACCTTGACTTTAACTGCTTAGTCTCAAGTTTTCACTTGACACCTTCACGCCACAAGCACATGGTTAGGGACAACTTGGTTTAGCCGCTTAGGCCAGGATTTTATTCCTTTAGGCCCTCCTATCCACTGATGCTCAAAGCCTTGGATCCTTTTTATTACCCTTGCCTTTTGGTTTTAAGGGTTACTGGCTTTTTGCTATTGCCTCTTGGTTTTAAGAGCTTTTGGCTTTTTCTGCTTGCTTTTTTTTCTTTTTTTTTTCTATTTTTTTCGCAAGCTTTCTGTATTCATTGCTTTTTCTTGCTTCAAGAATCATTTTTATGATTTTTTAGATTATCAAATAACATTTCTCCTGTTCATCATTCTTTCAAGAGCCAACATATTTAACATTCTTAAACAACAACTTCAAAGGATATATGCACTGTTCAAGCATTCATTCAGAAAACAAAAAGTATTGTCACCACATCAAAATAATTAAACTAGTTTCAAGGATGAATTCGAAACCATGTACTTGTTCTTTTGTAATTAAATAATTTTCATTCAAGAGAGGTGATGGATTCATAGGACATTCATAACTTTAAGTCATAGACACTTAAATGCTAGTGATCATGAAGACGAAAACATAAACAAACATAAAGCATAAAATTCGAAAAACAGGAAAATAAATAAACAAGGAGATTAAGGAATGAGTCCACCTTAGTGAGGGTAGCGTCTTCCTCTTCTTGAAGAACCAATGGTGCTTTTGAGCTCCTCTATGTCTCTTCCTTGTCTTTCTTGCTCCTCCCTCATAGCTCTTTGATCTTCTCTAATTTCATGGAGGATGATGGAGTGCTCTTGATGTTCCACCCTTAATTGTCCCATGTTGGAACTTAATTCACCTAGGGAAGTGTTGATTTGTTCCCAATAGTTTTGTGGAGGGAAGTGCATCCCTTGAGGCATCTCAAGGATTTCATGGTGAGGAATTTCCTCATGCTCATGTTGAGGTCCATGCTCTCTTGTTTGCTCCATCTTTTTCTTAGTGATGAGCTTATCCTCTTCAATGAGGATGTCTCCCTCTATGTCAATTCCATCCGAATTGCAGAGGTGGCAAATGAGGTGAGGAAAGGCTAACCTTGCCAAAGTGGAGGTCTTGTCAGCCACCTTGTAGAGTTCTTGAGGTATAATCTCATGAACTTCCACTTTCTCCCCAATCATGATACTATGGATCATGATGGCCCGGTCTATAGTAACTTCAGACCGGTTGCTAGTAGGAATGATTGAGCGTTGAATAAACTCCAACCATCCTCTAGCTACAGGCTTAAGGTCCAATCTTCTTAGTTGAACCGGTTTGCCTTTTGAGTCAATCTTCCATTGAGCTCCTTCCACACATATGTCCATGAGGACTTGGTCCAACCTTTTATCAAAGTTGACTCTTCTAGTGTAGGGGCGTGCGTTCTCTTCCATCATTGGTAGGTTGAACGCCAACCTTACATTCTCCGGACTGAAATCTAAGTATTTTCCCCGAACCATGGTGTGCCAATTCTTTGGGTTCGGGTTCACACTTTGATCATGGTTCCTAGTAACCCATGCGTTTGCATAGAACTCTTGAACCATTAAGATCCCGACTTGTTGAATGGGGTTGGTTAGAACTTCCCAACCTCTTCTTTGGATTTCAAGTCGGATCTCCAGATACTCATTCTTTTTGAGTTTGAAAGGAACCTCAGGGATCACTTTCTTCTTGGCCACAACTTCATAGAAGTGGTCTTGATGAACCTTAGAGATGAATCTCTCCATCTCCCATGACTCAGAGGTGGAAGCGATTGCCTTCCCTTTCCTCTTTCTAGAGGTTTCTCTGGCCTTAGGTGCCATGAGTGGTTATGGAAAAACAAAAAGCTATGCTTTTACCACACCAAACTTAAAATGTTTGCTCGTCCTCGAGCAAAAGAAAAATGGAGGAGATGGAGGGAGAAGGTGGATTCGGCCAAGGGGAAGAAGAGAGGGTTGTGTTGTGTGAAAATGAAGAAGGAATGAGGGGTTTATATAGGAGTGGGGAGGGGTTAGGGTTCGGCCATTTAGGGTTGGGTTTGGGAGGGAAATTATTTTGAATTTAAAGGTAGGTGGGGTTTTTGGGGAAGAGAGGATGGATGTGAGTGGTGAAGAGGTGATGGAAAAGAGTGATTGAGTTGATTGGTGACGGGTATTTGGGGAAGAGTGATATGAAAAGGTGTGAAGAGGAGAGAAGAAAGGTAAGTGGGGATCCTGTGGGATCCACAGATCCTAAGGTGTTTGAGGATTTCTCATCCCTTCACCTTTGAGGCGTGTAAAACGCCCTATATATGCAATCCTGGCGTTTAACGCCAGACTGCAGCATGTTTCTGGCGTTAAACGCCACTTCCATGCTTGTTTTGGGCGTTCAACGCCAGTCTGCAGCATGTTTCTGGCGTTGAACGCCAGTATGGTGCATGTTTCTGGCGTTAAACGCCAGTCTGATGCTTGTGTCTGGCGTTTAACGCCAGCTTTCCTCTGGGTGCGATCCTGGCATTTAAACGCCAGACTGCTGCTTGTTTCTGGCGTTTAACGCCAGTTTCATGCTCTGTTCTGGTGTTAAACGCCAGCCAGATGCTCCTTACTGGCGTTTAAATGCCAGTAAGCCCTTCCTCCAGGGTGTGCTGTTTTCAATGCTATTTTTTATTCTGTTTTCGATTTTTTAGTAGTTTTTGTGACTCCACATGATCATCAACCTAATAAAACATGAAATAACAAAAAGAAAATAAAATAAAAATGATTAAATAACATTGGGTTGCCTCCCAACAAGCGCTTCTTTAATGTCAATAGCTTGACAGTGAGCTCTCATGGAGCCTCACAGATAATCAGAGCAAGGTTGGGACCTCCCAACACCAAACTTAGAGTTTGACTGTGGGGGATTTGGTTGACTCTGCAGTGAGAGAAGCTTTTCATGCTTCCTCTCCATGGTTACAGAAGGAGATCCTTGAGTTTTAAACACAAGGTAGTCCTCATTCAGTTGAAGGACCAACTCTCCTCTGTCCACATCAATCACAGTTCTTGCTGTGGCTAGGAAGGGTCTTCCAAGGGTGATGGATTCATCCTCATCCTTCCTAGTGTCTAGGATTATGAAATCAGCAGGAATGTAAAGGCCTTCAACCTTTACTAGCACGTCCTCTGCTTGTCCATAAGCCTGCTTTCTTGAGTTGTCTGCCATCTCTAATGAGATTCTGGCAGCTTGCACCTCAAAGATTCCCAGTTTCTCTATTACAGAGAGTGGCATGAGGTTTATCCCTGATCCAAGGTCACATAGAGCCTTCTCAAAGGTCATGGTGCCTATGGTACAAGGTATTAGGAACTTTCCAGGATCCTGTTTCGTCTGAGGCAATCTCAGTTGATCCAGATCACTTAGTTCATTGATGAGCAAGGGAGGTTCATCTTCCCAAGTCTCATTACCAAATAACTTGGCATTTAGCTTCATGATTGCACCAAAGTACTTGGCAACTTGCTCTTTAGTAACATCTTCATTCTTTTCAGAAGAAGAATACTCATCAGAGCTCATGAATGGCATAAGGAGGTTCAATGGAATCTCTATGGTCTCTAGATGAGTCTCAGATTCCTTTGGTTCCTCAGAGGGAAATTCCTTATTAATCTCTGGACGTCCCAGGAGGTCTTCCTCACTGGGGTTCACGTCCTCTCCCTCCCTTGTAGGTTCGGCCATGATGATCAATTCAATGGCCTTGCACTCTCCTTTTGGATTTTCTTCTGTATTGCTTGGGAGAGTACTAGGAGGGATTTCAGTGATCCTTTTACTTAGCTGGCCCACTTGTGCTTCCAGATTTCTAATGGAAGACCTTGTTTCATTCATGAAACTTAAAGTGGCCTTAGATAGATCAGAGACTATATTTGCTAAACTAGATGGATCCTGCTCAAAACTCTCTGTCTTTTGCTGAGTGGATGATGGAAAAGGTTTACTATTGTTAAACCTGTTTCTTCCACCATTATTAAAGCCTTGTTGAGGCTTTTGTTGATCCTTCCATGAGAGATTTGGATGATTTCTCCATGAGGGATTATAGGTGTTTCTATAGGGTTCCCCCATGTATTCACCTCTGCTATTGCAGGGTTCTCAGGATCATAAGCTTCTTCCTTAGAAGATGCCTCTTGAGTACTGTTGGATGCAGCTTGCATTCTATTCAGACTCTGAGAAATCATATTGACTTGCTGAGTCAATATTTTATTCTGAGCCAATATGGCATTCAGAGTATCAATTTTAAGAACTCCCTTCTTCTGAGGCGTCCCATTACTCACAGGATTCCTCTCAGAAGTGTACATAAACTGGTTATTAGCAACCATGTTAATGAGTTCTTGAGCTTCTGCAGGCGTTTTCTTTAGGTGAATGGATCCACCTGCAGAAGTATCCAATGACATCTTAGCTAATTCAGACAGACCATCATAGAATATATCCAGGATGGTCCATTCTGAAAGCATGTCAGAAGGACACTTTTTAGTTAGTTGCTTATATCTCTCCCAAGCTTCATAGAGGGATTCTCCTTTTTTCTGTCTGAAGGTTTGAACATCCACTCTAAGCTTACTAAGCTTTTGAGAAGGAAAGAACTAGGCTAAGAAAGTCGTGACCAACTTATCCCAAGAGTTCAGGATATCTTTGGGTTGAGAGTCCAACCATACTCTAGCTCTGTCTCTTACAACAAATGGGAAAAGCATAAGCTTGTAGACCTCGGGATCAACCCCATTGGTCTTAACAGTATCACAGAACTGCAAGAATTCAGTTAAGAACTGAAAAGGATCTTCAGATGGAAGTCCATGAAACTTGCAGTTCTGCTGCATCAGAGAAACTAATTGAGGTTTCAGCTCAAAGTTGTTTGCTCCAATGGCAGGAATTGAGATGCTTTTTCCATGTAAATTGGAATTAGGTGCAGTGAAGTCACCAAGCATCCTCCTTGCATTATTATTATTTTTGGCTGCCATCTCCTCTTCCTGTTCGAAAATTCCTGTAAGGTTGTCTCTGGATTGTTGTATTTTAGCTTCTTTTAGTTTCCTTTTTAAAGTCCTTTCAGGTTCAGGATCTGCTTCAACAAGAATGTTCTTGTCCTTGCTCTTGCTCATATGACAAAGAAGGGAATAACAAAGAAAATATGGAATCCTCTATGTCACAGTATAGAGATTCCTTTGTGTGATTAGAAGAAGAAAAGAATGTAATGTAAAGAAGAGAAGAGGAAAAACTCGAACACAGAGAGGGAGGTGGTGTTCAAAATTTTTTTTTGAATGGAAGAGAAGTGTTAGTAGATGAATAAATAAATAGAAGGAGATGAGAGAGAGAATTTCAAAATTTAATTAAAAATAAAAATTTAAAATTGAAAGTTAGATTTCGAAAATTGAAGTTGAAATTAAATTAAAATTAAAACAATTAGTTAACTAAAAAGGAATTTTGAAAAAGGAGAGAGGGAATTTTCGAAAATAAGAGAGAGAGGATTAGTTAGGTAGTTTTGAAAAAGATATGATTGAAACAAAAAGATAAGATTGATTGAAAAAGATTTGAAAATCAATTTAAAAAAAAAAAGATAAGAGGTTAGGAAAGAAGTTAGAAAAGGTTTTGAAATTGAATTTGAAAAAGATATAATTGAAATAAAAAAGGGATATGATTGAAACAAAAAGATATGATTGATTGAAACTTATTTTGAAAAAGATTTGAAAACGAAATTTAAAAAGATTTGATTTTGAAAATTAAAGTTGATTACTTGACTAACAAGAAACAAAAAGATAAGATTTTAAAATTTAAAGATTGAACCTTTCTTAATAGGCAAGTAACAACTTGAAATTTTTGAATCAATCACATTAAATGCTAATTAAGAAATAAAATAAGAGAAAGATTTTGAAAATCAAATTTAAAAAGTTTTCGAAAATATGAAGGAAAAATGAAAAAGATTTGATTTTGAAAAATATTTGAAAAAGATAAGATTTTTAAATTGAAAATTTGATTTAACTCATAAGAAATAACTAAATTTTAAAAATTTTTGACTAAATCAAATCAAATTTTCGAAAATTATGAGTGAGATAAGCGAAAGATTTTTTTTTTGAATTTTGAATTTTAATAAAGAAAGAGAAAAAACACAAAATTGACTCAATGCATGAAAATTTTGGATCAAAACATGTGATGCATGCAAGAACACTTTGAATGTCAAGATGAACACCAAGAACACTTTAAAGATCAAGATGAACATCAAGACTTATTTTTGAAAATTTTTAAGAAAAGAAAAACATGCAAGATACCAAACTTAAAAAAATTTTTATTCTTTAGACATTAATAATTCAAGAATGCATATGAAAAACAAGGAAAGACACAAAACAAGAAAATATGAAGATCAAACAAGAAGACTGGCCAAGAACAACTTGAAGATCATGAAGGATGCAATGCATGAAATTTTTGAAAATAATTTTTAGAAAATTAAAAAGATGCAATTGACACCAAACTTAAACCTTGACTCTAGACTCAAACAAGAAACATCAAAAATTATTTTTTTGATTTTATGATTTTATAAATTTTTTTTGTATTTTTTTTGTATTTTTCGAAAATAAGAAATAAAAGGCTTAAAAATAAAATAAAATTACCTAATCTGAGCCACAAGATGAACCGTCAGTTGTCCAAACTCGAACAATCCCCAACAACGACGCCAAAAACTTGGTGCGCAGAAATCGTGGCGGTTCCATTCCTTGGTAACGGCGCTGAAAACTTTATACGCACGTTCATAATCTTAATTCTTTGTCACAACTTTGCACATCTAACCAGCAAGTGCACTGGGTCGTGCAAGTAATAAACCTTATGTGAGTAAGGGTCAATCCCACGGAGATTGTCGGCTTGAAGCAAGCTATGGTCACCTTGTAAGTCTCAGTCAGGCGGATTTAAATGGTTTTATGAATTGATGAATAAAAGATAAATAAAATATAAAATAGGATAGTGGTACTTATGTAATTCATTGGTGAGAATTTCAGATAAGTGTATGGAGATGCTTTCGTCCCTCTGAACCTCTGCTTTCATGCTGTCTTCATCCAATCCTTCCTACTCCTTTCCATGGCAAGCTGTATGTTAGGCATCACCGTTGTCAATGGCCATCTGTCCTCTCAGTGAAAATGGTCCAATGCGCTGTCACTGCATGGCTAATCATCTGTCGGTTCTCGATCATACTAGAATAGGATCCATTGATCCTTTTGCGTCTGTCACTACGCCCAGCACTCGCGAGTTTGAAGCTCGTCACAGTCATTCAATCCTTGAATCCTACTCGGAATACCACAGAAAAGGTTTAGACTTTCCAGATTCTCAAGAATGGCCATCCATGGGTTCTAACTTATACCACGAAGATGCTAATAACTCGGACTCGGTCCCCTGTATTAGATATCCAAGAGATACCCATTCAATCTAAGGTAGAACGGAAGTGGTTGTCAGGCACGCGTTCATAAGTTGAGAATGATGATGACTGTCACGATCATCACATCCATCATGTTGAAGTGCGAATGAATATCTTAGAAGCGGAATAAGTTGAATTGAATAGAAAAAGCAGTAGTACTTTGCATTAATCTTTGAGGAACAGCAGAGCTCCACACCTTAATCTATGGTGTGTAGAAACTCCACCGTTGAAAATACATAAGTGATAAAGTTTAGGCATGGCCGAATGGCCAGCCCCCAAAACGTGATCTAAAGATGAAACTAAAGATGTTCCAAAGATGATCCTAAAATAATAGTAAAAAGTCCTATTTATACTAGACTAGCTACTAGGGTTTACAGAAGTAAGTAATTGATGTAGAAATCCACTTCCGGGGCCTACTTGGTGTGTGCTTGGGCTGAGCATGAAGCTTTCACGTGGAGAGGTCATTCTTGGAGTTGAACACCAGTTTGTAACGTGTTTCTGGCGTTGAACTCCACTTTGCAACTTGTTTCTGGCGTTGAACGCCAGATTGCAACATGGAACTGGCGTTCAATGCCAGTTTGCGTCGTCTAAACTCGGGCAAAGTATGGACTATTATATATTGCTGGAAAGCCCTGGATGTCTACTTTCCAACGCAATTGGAAGCGCGCCATTTGGAGCTCTGTAGCTCCATAAAATCTACTTTGAGTGCAGGGAGGTCAGAATCGAACAGCATCTGCAGTCCTTCTTCAACCTCTGAATCTGATTTTTGCTCTGGTCCCTCAATTTCAGCCAGAAAATACCTGAAATCACAAAAAAATACACAAACTCATAGTAAAGTCCAGAAATGTGAATTTTAATTAAAAACTAATAAAAATATAATGAAAACTAATTAAATCATACTAAAAACATACTAAAAACAATTCCAAAAAGCGTATAAATTATCCGCTCATCAATACCAAGAGATGATTGAGGCCATCATTTGAATTTTTACTCACTTATTCCAAATTAGCCTACCTTTTACATCACCCTTGTTAGCCCCCTTGAGCTTTTTAACCCCCTATTGTTCTATAACCACATTACTAGCCTTAAGCAGAAATACAAAATAAAAATTCCAAGTTGAATTCTTGGTTAGCTTTTTGCGTCTGTCACTACGCCCAGCACTCGCGAGTTTGAAGCTCGTCACAGTCATTCAATCCCTAAATCCTACTCGGAATACCACAGACAAGGTTTAGACTTTCCGGATTCTCATGAATGCCGCCATCAATCTAGCTTACACTACGAAGATTCTGATTAAGAGATCTAAGAGATACTCATTCAATCTAAGGTAGAACGGAAGTGGTTGTCAGGCACGCGTTCATAAGGAATGATGATGATTGTCACGTTCATCACATTTAGGTTGAAATGCGAATGAATATCTTAGAAGCGGAATAAGTTGAATTGAATAGAAAAACAATAGTACTTTGCATTAATCTTTGAGGAACAGCAGAGCTCCACACCTTAATCTATGGAGTGCAGAAACTCTACCGTATGAAAAATACATAAGTGAATAGAGGGTAAGCATAACCGAGTGGCCAGCCTCCCATGGAGGTCTAGAGATCTAAAAATGATCAAAAGATGTTCAAAGATCTCTAATACAATAGTAAGAAGTCCTATTTATAATAAACTAGCTACTAGGGTTTACAGAAGTAAGTAATTGATGCATAAATCCACTTCCGGGACCCACTTGGTGTGTGCTTGGGCTGAGCTTGAAGTCTACATGTGGAGAGGTCATTCTTGGAGTTGAACGCCAGCTTTTGTGCCATTTTGGGTGTTGAACTCCACTTTGCAACTTGTTTCTGGCGCTGGACGCCAGAATTGGGCAGAGAGCTGGCGTTGAACGCCAGTTTGCGTCATCTAAACTTGGGCAAAGTATGGACTATTATATATTGCTGAAAAGCCCTGGATTTCTACTTTCAAAGGCAATTGGAAGCGCGCCATTTTGAGTTCTGTAGCTCCAGAAAATACACTTTGAGTGCAGGGAGGTCAGAATCCAACAGCATCAGCAGTCCTTCTTCAACCTCTGAATCTGATTTTTGCTCAAGTCCCTCAATTTCAGCCAGAAAATACCTGAAATCACAGAAAAACACACAAACTCATAGTTAAGTCCAGAAATGTGAATTTAGCATAAAAAATAATGAAAACATCCCTAAAAGTAACTAGATTCTACTAAAAACATACTAAAAACAGTGCCAAAAAGCGTATAAATTATCCGCTCATCACAACACCAAACTTAAATTGTTGCTTGTCCCCAAGCAACTGAAAATCAAATAGGATAAAAAGAAGAGAATATACTATAAATTCCAAACTATCAATGAAACATAGCTCCAATCAGATGAGCGGGACTTGTAGCTTTTTGCCTCTTGAATAGTTTTGGCATCTCACTTTATCCATTGAAGTTCAGAATGATTGGCTTCTATAGGAACTCAGAGTTCAGATAGTGTTATCAATTCTCCTAGTTCAGTATGATGATTCTTGAACACAGCTATTTTATGAGTCTTGGCCGTAGCCCTAAGCACTTTATTTTCCAGTATTACCACCGGATACATAAATGCCACAGACACATAATTGGGTGAACCTTTTCAGATTGTGACTCAGCTTTGCTAAAGTCCCCAATTAGAGGTGTCCAGGGTTCTTAAGCACACTCTTTTTTTGCTTTGGACCTTGACTTTAACCGCTCAGTCTCAAGTTTTCACTTGACACCTTCACGCCACAAGCACATGGTTAGGGACAGCTTGGTTTAGCCGCTTATACCAGGATTTTATTCCTTTAGGCCCTCCTATCCACTGATGCTCAAAGCCTTGGGATCCTTTTTATTTACCCTTGCCTTTTGGTTTTAAGGGTTATTGGCTTTTTTCTCTTGCCTCTTGGTTTTAAGAGCTTTTGGCTTTTTCCGCTTGCTTTTTCTCTTTTTTTATTTTTTTCTTTTTTTTCTTTTTTCTTGCCTATATTTTTTTTCTTTTTTTTTCTGCAAGCTTCGTTCTTTGCTGCTTTTTCTTGCTTCAAGAATCATTTTTATGATTTTTCAGATTATCAAATAACATGTCTCCTTATCATCATTCTTTCAAGAGCCAACATATTTAACATTCTTAAACAACAACTTCAAAAGACATATGCACTGTTCAAGCATTCATTCAGAAAACAAAAAGTATTGTCACCACATCAATATAATTAAACTAAGTTCAAGGATAAATTCGAAACTCATGTACTTCTTATTCTTTTGAATTAAAACAGTTTTCATTTAAGAGAGGTGATGGGTTCATAGAACATTCATAACTTTTAAGACAAAGTTACTAACTACTAATGATCATGTAATGAAGATACAAACATGGATAAGCACTTAACATAGAGAAAATGAAAAATAGAGAATGTAAGAACAAGGAATGAGTCCACCTTAGTGATGGTGGCGTTTCCTTCTTGAGGAACCAATGATGTCCTTGAGCTCTTCTATGTCTCTTCCTTGTCTTTGTTGCTCCTCCCTCATTGCTTTTTGATCTTCTCTTATTTCATGAAGGATGATGGAGTGCTCTTGATGTTCCACCCTTAGTTGTCCCATGTTGGAACTTAATTCTCCTAGGGAGGTGTTGATTTGCTCCCAATACTTTTGTGGAGGAAAATGCATTTGAGGCATCTCCGAGATCTCATGGTGATGAGCTTCATGCGTCTCTTGAGATCCATGAATGGGCTCTCTTGCTTGCTCCATCCTTTTCTTAGTGATGGGCTTCTCTTCCTCAATGGAAATGTCTCCTTCTATGAAAGCTCCAGCTGAGTAACATAGATGGCAAATAAGATGAGGAAAAGCTAGCCTTGCCCCAGGAGAGGGCTTTTCGGCTATTTTGTAGAATTCAAGGGAGATGACTTCATGAACTTCTACTTCCTCTCCAATCATGATGCTATGAATCATGATGGCCCGATCCACAGTAACTTCGGATTGGTTGCTAGTGGGGATGATGGAGTGTTGTATGAATTCTAACCATCCTCTAGCTACAGGCTTGAGGTCCAGTCTTCTTAGTTGAACCGGCTTGCCTTTGGAGTCAATCTTCCATTGAGCTCCTTCCACACATATGTCCATGAGGACTTGGTCCAACTTTTGATTAAAGTTGATCCTTCTAGTGTAGGGGCGTGCATCTTCTTGCATCATAGGCAAGTTAAATGCCAACCTCACATTTTCCGGACTAAAATCTAAGTATTTCCCCCGAACCATGGTGAGATAATTCTTTGGGTCCGGGTTCTTACTTTGATCATGGTTCCTAGTGATCCATGCATTGGCATAGAACTCTTGAACCATTAGGATGCCGACTTGTTGGATGGGTTTTGTTAGAACTTCCCAACCTCTTCTTTGGATTTCATGTCGGATCTCCGGATACTCATTCTTCTTGAGCTTGAAAGGGACCTCAGGGATCACCTTCTTCTTGGCCACAACATCATAGAAGTGGTCTTGATGAGCTTTGGAGATGAATCTTTCCATCTCCCATGACCCGGAGGTGGAAGCTTTTGTCTTCCCTTTCCCTTTTCTAGAGGATTCTCCGGTATTAGATGCCATCAATGGTAATGGAAAAACAAAAAGCTTATGCTTTTACCACACCAAACTTAGAATTTTGTTCGCCCTCGAGCAAGAGAAGAAAGAATAGATGAAGAAGAAGAAAATATGGAGGTGAGGGGGGAGGGGTTGTGTTTCGGCCATTTAGGGTGGGGTTGGGTGGGAAATTGATTTTGAATTTGAAGGTAGGTGGAGTTTATGAGGTAGGTTTATGGGGAAGAGTGGATGGATGTGAGTGGTGAAGTGGTGATAGGGAAGAGAGATTGAGGTGATTGGTGAGGAGTTTTGGGGAAGAGTGTTTATGGGATTGTGCAAAAGAGGGGTGAGAAGAAGTGAGTGGAGGTAGGTAGGGATCCTGTGGGGTCCACAGATCCTGAGGTGATCCTGTGGAGTCCACAGATCTGAGGTGTTCAAGGATTTACAACCTTGCACCAAATTGGGCATGCAAAATGCCCTTGCACACAACTCTGGGCGTTCAGCGCCAGATTGGTGCTTGTTCTGGGCATTGAACGCCCATTTGTTGCCCATTTCTGGCGTTGAACGCCAGAACCATGCTTGTTCTGGGCGTTCAGCGCCAGCTCTTCTCCAGGGTGCATTTCTGGCATTCAAACGCCCAGATGTTGCCAATTTCTGGCGTTCAGCGCCAGAACCATGCTCTGTTCTGGCGTTGAACGCCCAAAACATGCTTCTTACTGGCGTTTAAACGCCAGTAATGTCTTCCTCCAAGGTGTGATTTTTCTTCTGCTATTTTTGATTCCGTTTTCAATTTTTATATTTATTTTGTGACTCCACATGATCATGAACCTAATAAAACATGAAAAACAATGAAAATTAGATAAATAAACATTGGGTTGCCTCCCAACAAGCGCTTCTTTAATGTCAATAGCTTGACAGTGGGCTCTCATGGAGCCTCACAGATGTGCAGAGCTTTGTTGAGACCTCCCAACACCAAACTTAGAGTTTGGATATGGGGGTTTGACACCAAACTTAGAGTTTGGTTGTGGCCTCCCAACACCAAACTTAGAGTTTGACTGTGGGGGCTTTGTTTGACTCTGCTTTGAGAGAAGCTTTTTATGCTTCCTCTCCATGGATGCAGAGAGAGATCCTTGAGTTGTAAACACAAAGTTGTCCTCATTTATTTGAAGGATCAATTCTCCTCTGTCCACATCAATCACAGCTCTAGCTATGGCTAGAAAGGGTCTTCCAAGGATGATGAATTCATCCTCATCCTTTCCAGTATCTAGGACTATGAAATCAGTAGGGATGTAAAGGCCTTCAACCTTTACTAACAAGTCCTCTACTTGTCCATAAGCCTATTTTCTTGAATTGTCTGCCATCTCTAATGAGATTTTAGCAGCTTGCACCCATAGATTCCCAGTTTCTCTATTACAGAGAGGGGCATGAGGTTTATCCCTGAACCAAGGTCACACAGAGCCTTTTCAAAGATCATGTTGCCTATGGTACAAGGTATTACGAACTTTCCAAGATCCTGTTTCTTCTGAGGCAATGTCAGTTGATCCAGATCACTTAGTTCATTGGTGAACAAGGGAGGTTCATCTTCCCAAGTCTCAATACCTAATAATTTGGCATGCAGCTTCATGATTGCACCAAGAAACTTGGCAGCTTGCTCTTCAGTAACATCCTCATTCTCTTCAGAAGATGAATACTCATCAGAGCTCATGAATGGCATAAGGAGGTTTAATGGAATCTCTATGGTCTCTAGATGAGTCTCAGATTCCTTTGGTTCCTCAGAGGGAAACTCCTTATTGATTACTGGACGTCCCAAGAGGTCTTCCTCCTTGGGATTCACGTCCTCTCCTTCCCTTACAGGTTCGGCCATGGTGCTTATGTCAATGGCCTTGCACTTTCCTTTTGGATTTTCTTCTGTATTGCTTGGGAGAGTACTAGGAGGGATTTCAGTGATCTTTTTACTCAGTTGGCCCACTTGTGCTTCCAAATTTCTAACGGAAGACCTTGTTTCATTCATAAAACTTATAGTGGCCTTGGACAGATCAGAGACTAAGTTTGCTAAATTAGAGGTATTTTGTTCAGAGTTCTCTGTCTGTTGCTGAGTGGATGATGGAAAAGGTTTACTATTGTTAAACCTATTTCTTCCACCATTATTAAAGCCTTGTTAAGGCTTTTGTTGATCCTTCCATGAGAGATTTGGGTAATTTCTCCATGATGGATTATAGGTGTTTCCATAAGGTTCACCTATATAATTTACCTCTGCTATTGCAGGGTTTTCAGGATCATAAGCTTCTTCTTCAGAAGATGCCTCTTGAGTACTGTTGGATGCATCTTGCATTCCATTCAGACTCTGAGAAATCATATTGACTTGCTGAGTCAATATTTTGTTCTGAGCCAATATGGCATTCAGAGTATCAATTTCAAGAACTCCCTTCTTCATAGGCGTCCCATTATTCACAGGATTCCTTTCAGAAGTGTACATGAACTGGTTATTAGCAACCATGTCAATGAGTTCTTGAGCTTCTGCAGGCGTTTTCTTTAGGTGAATGGATCCACCTGCAGAAGTATCCAATGACATCTTAGCTAATTCAGACAGACCATCATAGAATATGTCTAGGATGGTCCATTCTGAAAGCATGTCAGAAGGACACTTTTTGGTCAGTTCTTTGTATCTCTCCCGAGCTTCATAGAGGGATTCACCTTCTTTCTGTCTGAAGGTCTGAACATCCACTCTAAGCTTACTCAGCTTTTGAGGAGGAAAGAACTTGGCTAAGAAAGCCTTGACCAGCTTATCCCAAGAGTTCAGGCTATCCTTCGGTTGAGAGTCCAACCATATTCTAGCTCTGTCTCTCACAGCAAAAGGGAAAAGCATGAGCCTGTAGACTTCAAGATCTACTCCATTAGTCTTAACAGTATCATATATCTGCAAGAATTCAGTTAAGAACTGAAAAGGATCTTCAGATGGAAGTCCATGAAACTTGCAGTTCTGCTGCATCAGAGAAACTAATTGAGGTTTCAGCTCAAAGTTGTTTGCTCCAATGGCAGGAATGGAGATGCTTCTTCCATGTAAATTGGAATTTGGTGCAGTAAAGTCACCAAGCATTCTCCTTGCATTATTGTTGTTGGGTTCGGCTGCCATCTCCTTTACTTGTTCGAAATTTTCACTAAGGTTGTCTCTGGATTGTTGTAATTTAGCTTCTCTTAGTTTCCTCTTCAGAGTCCTTTCAGGTTCTGAATCAGCTTCAACAAGAATGCCTTTTTCCTTGTTACTGCTCATAAGAAAGAGAAGAGAACAAGAAAAGAAGAGGAATCCTCTATGTCATAGTAAAGAGGTTCCTTATTGTTAGTAGAAGAAGAAAAAGAATAGGGGTGAAAAAGAATGAAGAATCCAAACACAAGGGTAAGGATAGGAGCAGTGATGTGAGATAAAGAGAAGTGTTAGTAGATGAATAAATAATTAGAAGGAGATGAAGGAGAAGGATTTTCGAAAATTATTTTTGAAAAAGGGTTAGTGATTTTCGAAAATAGTTTTTGAAAAAGGTTAGTAATTTTTGAAAATTAAAATCAAAAATTAAAATAATTAATTAATTAAAAAGAAATTTTGAAAAAGAGGGAAGATATTTTCGAAAATTAGAGAGAGAGAGTTAGTTAGGTAGTTTTGAAAAAGATAAGAAACAAACAAAAAGTTAGTTAGTTAGTTGAAACAAATTTGAAAATCAATTTTGAAAAGATAAGAAGATAGGAAGTTAGAAAAGATATTTTAAAATCAATTTTTGAAAAAGATAAGATAAGAAGATATTTTTGAAAAGATATGCTTGAAATTAGTTTTGAAAAAGATTTGATTTTTAAAATCACAATTGATGACTTGATTCACAAGAAGTCACAAGATATGATTCTAGAACTCAAAGTTTGAATCTTTCTTAACAAGCAAGTAACAAACTTGAAATTTTTGAATCAAAACATTAATTGATGATGTTATTTTTGAAAATATGATGTAAAATTAAGAAAATTTTTTTTGGAATTTTCGAAAATAGATAAGAAAAATGAAAAAGATTTGATTTTTGAAAAAGATTCTGAAAAAAAGATAAAATTTGAAAATTTGATTTGACTCATAGAAAACAACTAGATTTTAAAAATTTTTTAAAAAAATCAACTCAAATTTTCGAATTTTATGAGAGAAAAAGGGAAATATATTTTTTTGATTTTTGAATTTTTATGATGAGAGAGAAAAACATGAAAATGATGCAATGCATGAAAATTTTTAGATCAAAACAATGAATGCATGCAAGAATACTATGAATGTCAAGATGAACACCAAGAACACTTTGAAGATCATGATGAACATCAAGAACATATTTTTGAAAAATTTTTAATGCAAAGAAAACATGCAAGACACCAAACTTAGAAATCTTTCATGTTTAGACTCTATGGATGCAAGAATGCATATGAAAAACAAGAAAAGATGCAAAACAAGAAAACATCAAGATCAAACAAGAAGACTTACCAAGAACAACTTAAAGATCATGAAGAACACTATGAATGCATGAATTTTCGAAAAATGCAAGATGAATATGCAATTGACACCAAACTTATAACATGACACATGACTCAAACAAGAAACACAAAATTTTTTTTTTTGATTTTTATGATTTTCTAATTTTTTTTGTATTTTTTGAAAATTGATTGAAAAAGAAAAATAAGGATTCCAAAATTTTTAATATGAATTCTAGGAATCTTATGCTCTTTAGTCTAAAGCTCTAATCAAAGAGTCAGGCATGACTTAATAGCCAGCCAAGCTTTAGCATGAATATGAGTGTAATTCATTCAATTTTAGGCCAAAACCTCAGTCCAAAAGAATTTAGACATGGCTTTATAGCCAGCCATGCTTCATGAAACACTAGAATTCATTCTTAAAAATTCTGAAGAAAAATATATTTTTGAAAACATTTTTTTTTGAAAACAAAGGAGAAATTTTTTGAAATATTTTTAAAAAATTTTTGAAAATAAAACAAAAAGAAAATTACCTAATCTGAGCAACAAGATGAACCGTCAATTGTCCAAACTCGAACAATCCCCGGCAACAGCGCCAAAAACTTGGTGCACGAAATTGTAATCTCAGGCAACGGCGCCAGAAACTCCGTACGCACGTCTTAATAAATCGTTTTTCATTCACAACTTCGATACAACTAACTAGCAAGTGCACTGGGTCGTCCAAGTAATAAACCTTACGTGAGTAAGGGTCGATCCCACGGAGATTGTTGGTATGAAGCAAGCTATGGTCACCTTGTAAATCTCAGTAAGGTGGATATAAAATAGTTATGGAGTTTTCGAAACTATATAATAAATAGACAGAAAATAAGGATAAAAATACTTATGTAAATCATTGGTGAGAATTTCAGATAAGCGCATAGAGATGCTTTCGTTCCTCTGAACCTCTGCTTTCCTGCTGTCTTCATCCAATCAATCCTACTCATTTCCATGGCTGGCTTTATGTAAGGGCATCACCATTGTCAATGGCTACATCCCATCCTCTTGTGAAAATGGTCCAAATGCTCTGTCACAGCACGGCTAATCATCTGAGGTTCTCGATCATACTGGAATAGGATTCACCCTCCTTTTGCGTCTGTCACTACGCCCAGCACTCGCGAGTTTGAAGCTCGTCACAGTCATTCAATCCCTGAATCCTACTCGAAATACCACAGACAAGGTTTAGACTTTCCGGATTCTCATGAATGCCGCCATCAATCTAGCTTACACTACGAAGATTCTGATTAAGAGATCTAAGAGATACTCATTCAATCTAAGGTAGAACGGAAGTGGTTGTCAGGCACGCGTTCATAGGGAATGATGATGATTGTCACGTTAATCACATTCAGGTTGAAATGCGAATGAATATCTTAGAAGCGGAATAAGTTGAATTGAATAGAAAAACAGTAGTACTTTGCATTAATCTTTGAGGAACAGCAGAGCTCCACACCTTAATCTATGGAGTGCAGAAACTCTACCGTATGAAAAATACATAAGTGAATAGAGGGTAAGCATGGCCAAGTGGCCAGCCTCCCATGGAGGTCTAGAGATCTAAAAATGGTCAAAAGATGTTCAAAGATCTCTAATACAATAGTAAGAAGTCCTATTTATAATAAACTAGCTACTAGGGTTTACAAAAGTAAGTAATTGATGCATAAATCCACTTCCGGGGCCCACTTGGTGTGTGCTTGGGCTGAGCTTGAAGTCTATACGTGGAGAGGTCATTCTTGGAGTTGAACACCAGCTTTTGTGCCATTTTGGGCGTTGAACTCCACTTTGCAACTTGTTTCTGGCGCTGGACGCCAGAATTGGGCAGAGAGCTGGCGTTGAACGCCAGTTTGCGTCATCTAAACTTGGGCAAAGTATGGACTATTATATATTGCTGGAAAGCCCTGGATGTCTACTTTCTAACGCAATTAAAAGCGCGCCATTTTGAGTTCTGTAGCTCCAGAAAATCTACTTTGAGTGAAGGGAGGTCAGAATCCAACAGCATCAGCAGTCCTTCTTCAACCTCTGAATCTGATTTTTGCTCAAGTCCCTCAATTTCAGCCAGAAAATACCTAAAATCACAGAAAAACACACAAAATCATAGTAAAGTCCAGAAATGTGAATTTAGCATAAAAACTAATGAAAACATCCCTAAAAGTAACTAGATTCTACTAAAAACATACTAAAAACAGTGCCAAAAAGCGTATAAATTATCCGCTCATCAGCTATGCATACACGATTCCTTGAGGATATGAATTAATTTAACTACATGTAAGCTTTATATACAAGTGAATAATAACTATAATTTCATGACTCATTTAGGTAGTTGCATTTAGAATAGAATGCATTGCATGAGATTCCACCATTCTAACTTTACCCTTTCTCTTGGATTTAGCATGAGGACATGCTATTGTTTAAGTGTGGGGAGGTTGATAAATCCATATTTTATGATGTATTTTGTGCTCAATTTAAGTGATTTATTCAATCCTTCACCCACTTATTCATGTAAATTGCATGGTTTTACTTTCCCTTCCTTATTATGTGATATATGTGAAAAACATGTTTCCTATGCTTTAGAAATATTAAAATTAATCATTCTTTATTACCATTCGATGCCGTGATTTGTGTGTCAATTGTTTTCAGATCTCCCAAGGCAGGAATGGCTTAGAGGACAGAAAGAAAACATACAAAAATGGAAGGAAAGCACAAAAATGGAGTTTTGAAGAAAAGGGCAGCGACACGAACGCGTGACTGACGCGGACGCGTGCCTTGAGCAGAACGCAAATGACGTGTACGCGTGACCGAAGCGAATGCGTGACAAGAAAAACTCTCAGATGACGCGACTGCGTGACCCACGCGGATGCGTGACAGACGCCACGCACCAGAATATGCAGAAAATGCCCTCAGCGATTTCTGGACCCTTTTTCGGCCCAATTCTGAATCCAGAAACACAGAATATAAGCCAGAGATTGGAGGAATCAAAGGGGGATATATCATACATTCACTTCTCATAATTTAGATGTAGTTTTTAGAGAGAGAGGTTCTCTCCTCTCTCTTAGGTTTTAGGATTAGGATTCCTCTTAAAGGATTTAGGATTACAACTTCCTCTCAGGTTCAATATTCCTTTTACTTTATATTTTTCTTTTACTTTCAGATACTTTAATGCTTTTATTTAATTACTTATGTTGCCAAATTGGCTTATGAACCATTCATGTTAGGATTTTCTTTATTTAATATAAATTGAGGTATTTCAGATTTATGATTCTTATTTAGCTTTTTATATTCTTGGCTTTAATTGATTAACTAGATACTCTTGAGTTATCAAACTTATCGTGGTTGTTAATTGTTATTTTTCCTAATTGAATTGAATTTCCCTAACTCTAGTCCTTTCTTAGGAGTTGACTAGGACTTGAGGATCTGACTAATTAGTCCACTTGACTTTCCCTTGCTTTAGTAAAAGTTAACTAAGTGGGATTAGAACTCAATTCTCATCACCATCGATAAGGATAACTAGGATAGGGCTTCCGAATTTTCATACCTTGCCAAGAGTTTTATTAGATATTAATTTTTTAATTCATGCAATTTATTTTCCTTGTTCAAACCTTTTAAAACCCAAAAACACTGTTTTCTATAACTAATAATAAGAACATCTCCCTGTAGTTCCTTGAGAAGACGACCCGAGGTTTAAATACTTCGGTTATCAATTTTAAAGGGGTTTGTTACTTGTGACAACCAAATGTTTGTACGAAAGGATTTTCTGTTAGTTTAGAAGCTATACTTGCAACGCGATTATATTTGTGAATTTCTTTACCGATAGAAAAACCTATCGTCACGCGCCCATGCTGAAATTCCCAAAATCCAAATCTTCATGTTCCTTCCTCTTGTGCATGCTTTCTTTCTCTCTTCTAGGCCATTCTTGCCCTATAAATTCTAAAATCACTTAGCAAACACGTCACGACACTGAATGGTAATAAAAGAGGATCAAAATATATCAATTCTAAGGCAAAAGAAGCATGTTTTCCATCATGAAGCCATATTAGGAAGAGAACACAAAACCATGCAATTCTTGTGAATAAGTGTGAAAAATATTGACAAAATCTCCCAAATTTTACACAATATAAACCACAAAATTGGAGTTTATCAAATCTCTCCACACTTAAACCAAGCATATCCTCATGCTTAAAATAAAAAGACCAAAGATCATGGTAAGAAAGGGTTCATGAAGTGCAAATTTCCTAAATGATTGCATACAACTAATGTAAAATCATCTATCTACTTGGTCAAGAGTAAATTTATCCTCCAAGAACACATATGAGCATACGGGGTAAAAATGCTATGTAATTCATAAATCCTACTAATTTGAACATTACTATGAAGTGCATACAACTTGCTAGATGAACGCTTGTGAAAGCCGGGAACAAAGAGTTGAGCATCGAATTCTCACCGGAAGTGTATTCGCTCTATTCGCTCGAGTGTATAGGGTTCGTTACTCCATCCTCTCCTAATCATGCTTTCCAAGATTTGTCCTTCATCTAACAATCAAGAATTACTTAATGCATGCATACAAGTATCATGAGGTCTTATTCATGGGTTGTAATGGGGCTAGGGTGAAGGTAAGGATGTATATGGTCAAGTGAGTTTAAAATTTGAATCCTTGATTAACCTAAGATCCCATTAGACACATAGAACAACCTATACAACTATAATACAATACCTAGCTACCCATGGGTTTCACTTTTTGCATACTCATGCATTCTTTTCAATTCACATCCCATATGCATTGTTATTATTACTTTGTCCTGGGGAATTTTTGTCCCCTTTCATTGCTTTCTTTTCTTTTTTTTTTATTTATTTATTTCTTTTTCTTACATTCTCATATATACACATATAATTTTTTCTTTTTGGTCCCCTTTTTCTTGGGGTTTCATGTACAAAAGTTTCAATGCATATGGTTCAATCATTTAATACATGAGTATGTTCCCAAATCCTAGAATTTTCAATTAAAATTACAAATATACCTCTTTACATCTACCCAAGTTACCAAGTACACCCTCCCATTTGAATGATATACACCTTTACTTACCTAAGCTAATCAAGGATCCAAATATAGAGACATTCATTGTTTTTCACTTAGGGTTGTTGATGTGCTCTATTTAAGATCAAGAAAGGTTTAACATGGGCTCAAAATTAGTTAGCAATGGTAGATAAAAGGGTTAAGGCCGTTTGGGAAAAGTAACTATTGAAATGATGGCCTCAATCATGTAAATGCATTCATATACCAGGCAATGGACATATAGAATCAGACAAAGCAAGGATTACAATCATAGAGAGAGAATAATGCACACAAGAATGGGAATTAATGGTTAGAAGATATAACCACACAATAGGCTCAAAACTCACATGCTTGTGTTCTTAGCTCAATCACTATGTTCCAAAATACATTCTTAAAGCAAGTTTACCGCAAAATTTTTTTTTTCAAAATTGGTAGGGTACCCCAAAGCACAGTTTCTTAGGGAAGAAGTCATTATTTTGACCAAGTAACTCTATAGAGACTAACTATCATACAAGGAGTATTTACAAGCAAGACTAACTACACATGCAATGTACTAACTACTAAGCAAAAGATAAATCTATGGGTGTTGAAAGGAAGAGATTGTTACCCATGGAGATCGGTCGAACGACCTCTCCACACTTAGAATTTAGCACGGTCTTCTGTGCTACCAACAATACGCAAAGGGCGGTTGGGACCGGAACCCTCACTATCCCCTTCATCAGAGCTCCCATCACTTGGGTTTGAGGTGGATGTGAATATTTAAGTGTATCGGCGTTGGTTGCGCTGCTTATATCTATCAATCTTTCGGTGCAGATATTCTATCCTTTGATGGGTGGATCTTTGCCGTGGTGGTGACGATGAGGTGGAAGAAATAGTAGATGGAAGGGCTATGTCAAGGCTAGGGTTGTTTATAGGAAGCTGTAAGTATTTTCCGCTTGGGACAACATCGCCCTTAGCCGGAATGATAGCCTTCATGTCCATGGCTTCCCAAGGAACACCCGCAGCAGCAACTAAATTAGATACCAATGCTGGAAATGGCAAATTATCCCGAGCGTGGACTTGACCCATTGCTTGCTTGATAAGAAGCAGAATGTTCACCGGTCTCTCCATGAGAACACACCAAACAAGCAAGGCGAGATCCGCCGTGAAGGACGACTTGTGGGTGCTAGGTAGCACATAGTGGGATAGGATCTGGGCCCAAGCTCTAGCTTCTACAGTAAGGAAATGTGCGCCAATGCACTTGGGCCGCATCCGGAGTCGACCATGGGTCCAAAATGTCTCTGGTTCAGCAATGACTCGGAGGATCGAGTCCCAATCAAATCCAAACTCTTATCGCTGACGTAAGACCTCTTGGTAGCCATCCATGTCACTTGGTACTGGTAAGATATTAAACACTTGCTGAATAGCCTCTTCTGAAACTGAGACTTGCTTCCGGCGCATGTATACCAATTGAAGAGAGGGAAGATGGTAGTTAGTGTAGAATTCTACCACCCATGAGAGGTTGACCTCCTGTGGTTTTCTCAGAAGAAACTCTCATCCTTGCCGTTCAATGCGGGGTAGAATACAAGGAGCAACTTTGTCCGGCAGAGCGAGTAGATGCTCAGCATGATAGTTCCTCTCAACCATGGTGGAGAACACAAGTTCACAGAAGCGGTTGGGGAACCTTGAAGAATCCTTTGCCGGTTTGCTCTTCTCTTTTTCATCAATAAGAGCGGGTGCCTTCGCCTTCTTAGATAGGGGTTTGGCTCCTAATGAAGAGTGCATCTTAGAGTTTAACTTTTGGGGTGCTCTCTTTACGGCTGGTTTCCTTGAAGCTTTCTCCTTGCCTTTCTTGGTGGCCATCTTGAAAAAAGAAGGGAAAGAGAAAAAGCATTAAACCCAAAGAATTATCTCAACAAAAACATACAAGTGAAAGATAGTTCCCAAAAGAAATAGTGCAACAAAGTGATCATAGAGGCATGGGTCACAACACTTGGCATGGGATGCAAGAGGGAGTAAAGCATGTAATATGGCATGAGAAGAATAATCTCAAGCATCCATAACAAAGAGCAAGTCATGTTCAATGAGTATCTAATTAGTAAGCATACACTCTAAGCAAGCAAAGTGGACTCAATGCACTTAGAATAGAGCAAGTGAATGAGGAGGAGCACCAATTTGAAGGTATATGACTAAAATAAACCAAAATGGTATTCGTGCATTTCCTCGAACACTTGGCGTGCAATTATCAAGCAATGAGCAATTATAAGATACTCAATCAATTAGAAGCTCAAAATGAAATATCAATCATCACACAACATCACCTACTGACAAAGATAATGAAAGACAACAAGAAGATCTATTAAAGAAAATTAGAACTTCAAATTCAACATTCATGGAAAAGCAAGAAAAAGAAAAAGTAAACAAACAAAAGTAAGTAGTATAATCATACAACTAAAAGAGAAAATAAGTGAATCAACAAGAAACATCTAAAAAAAGAGATTATGCAAAGAAAGTAAGAGATGAGATATAGAAGAAGTAGAACCTTGAGAAGTATAAAAGAACAAGGTAGAATTTTCTTTTTGTGAAAATGAGGAAGAGATATACTTCAGGTGGGTGGTTACCAACGAGCAGCTCCTTGAGGTATGTAAATCGGCGCTTGTTATGGCGCTCCCTTTGCTTTCCTTTCTGGTTAAGCCGGTCTAGCCTCTCAATTATCTGATGGAGCAGTTGGTTTGTTAAAGGTGCTTGTGATGTGAAAGGAGTAGGAATATTTTCGGCCGGGTCTACAGGCCGGTTAGTAGTGGTTGCTGGAGGTCTGATATACTTCCCGTTAGGGACGTATTGATCATCCCGTGGAATCATGGCCTTGGTGTCCCCAGCTCTGTAGGAGACTCCGAATGCTGAGACTAGATCTGAAACCAAGGCGGAAAAAGGTAGGTTACCCACAATCTGTACCTGTCCCATAGCATGCCGAATATGTCTTGGTATATTGAGGTGCTGGTCTATAAGGATACACCAGAGTAGAACAGCCATGTCTGCGGTGAAGGAGGACTCGTGAGTGCTCGAAAAGATGTAATAGGACATAATCTGTGTCCATACTAGAGCCTCCAAGGTGAGTGCTGAAGCCAATATGCTCTTAGGTCGAGATCGATGGTATGCATAGATCCATCTGCTGCCAGGTTGTGCTATAACTCTGAGAACGGCGTCCCAGTCAAATTGGTATGTTTGGCATTTGAATAAGGCTTCTTGGAATGCGTCCAATCCTTCTGGAGCAGGGGGAAGATCTAAAGCTCGTTGAATAGCCTCTTCTGTTATGGGAACTTGCTTCTGATGGACATAGACAGACTGCATGGTTGGCATGTGAAAATTGGAGTAGAATTCAACTACCCATGATAGGTTAACCTACCGTGGCTGTTTCCGTAGGAATCCCAATTGTCTTCATTCAATTCGGGGCTCAACAAAATCAATAATGTTGGTCGGGAGGATGAGAATGTATTCGTTATTATAATTTCTCTCAGCCAGGATGGGGAACATCTGCTCACAGTAGCGGTTAGGGAACCGCGCAGTGTCCTTTGCTAGAAAAGCTTTCTCTTTTTCATCGAACTTAATGATCCTCTTGATTCGCTTTGTTGAGGGCCTTACTGTTGTTGGAGATGGCTCTGCCACTAGTGCTCCTTTTGTTCCTTTCTTCGCTGGTGGTTTGGGAGTAGCATTCTCTTTACCCTTCTTGGTGGCCACCTAAAAAAGGAAAAAGAAAGTAATATATAAAGCTGAGGGTTTGAGCAAGGAAGAGGATGGTATAGGTGATAATCAATGCACGGTAAAGAAGGATATCATTAACACATGGTCATGACTACATGTGAAAATTTCATCAATGGAAATATAGCAAGTGCATGTGATGGCAATTAAATGCAAGATGTTTATTGGCATGCCGGCAAAGGCATGAGTAGCATAGATCAATCATTAAATGTCCAAGTTTGATTATCAACCCTTTCAAACTAACAATCTATTTGTATTGACAATTATATTTAATCAATAAAATATAAAAGAGATTTTGTGAAAAACAGGCATTAGAGTAGTAGAATAGAATAATATGAAAAAAATAATGCACAATGCCATACGGACTTTTTCACAAACACATAGCATGCATGGTGAATATGTTATTGAAAGTATTAAATTGAACATGCAAGCAACCCTTTAAGAAGTAATATTAATTGTCAAACAATTCCACAATAACTCACAAGCAAAATGTCAAAGAAAATAATCACCCAATTAAATTTTCAACACCAATTAAAGGAATAAAAAGGAAAGAAAAAGAAAGAAAAAAGAAAATATAGATAATGAAAGTGAAAAAAAAAGAAGAAGAAAACATTAATAAAAATAATAAAGGAAAAGTAAAAAGTAAGGAAAGAAAGAAAAGAACCTTGATAATGTATATAAAAAATAAGGGAGGAGAAAGTAAAAAGTGAGAAAGAATAAAGAAGGAAGAAGAGAGAAGAAAGAAATAAGAAGGGAAAGAAAACATTTGGATATGGGGAAGAAAAGATAAGATATCTGGGCTGATCTGGATAAGCTGTGCGTCACATGTGACGCGAACGCGTGGAGCACGCGATCGCGTGGTGGGTGATAAGTTCAGGTGACGCGGACGCGTGGGTCACGCGCACGCGTGACCTGATTTGTGCTATTGGCGCAAGTGCAGCCTCGCGTACGCACAACTCTTTGTTCTATACGCACATTGCCAAAAATTTGGGTGACGCGTGCGCGTAGGTGACGTGCACGCGTGAATGGCCATATTTTGAAAAACGACGCGGCCGTGTGGGGTACGCGTTCGCGTGATAGGGCTTGTGCTTCCAGCACCATTCCAGCCCCACTCCATCATAACTTGCTGCCATATACCTCTTTACGTCAATTTTGCAGGGTCACGCGTGCGCGTGGGTGACGCGCACGCATGGGGAGGCTATTTTTTCAAAATGACGCGGGCGCGTCGGCGACGCGGTCGCGTGGGCATGTTTGTGCCTAAGGCACGTGATAAACCACTATTTTATGGTTTATCTTGTGCTCAATTGAGTGGATTTTATCAACTTTTTACCCACTTATTCATACTATTTGCATGGTTTTACTTTTTCCTTCCTGATTTTGTACTATGATTGAAAACATGCTTCCTTGGCCTTATATTTGCTAATATTAATCCTCTCTTATTACCATTAGATGCCTTGATATGTGTGTTAAGTGTTTTCAGAGATTACAGGGTAGGAATGGCTTGGAGGATGGAAAGGAAGCATGCAAAAGTGGAAGGAATACAAGAAGTTGAAGGAACTGCAAAGCTATTAGCCTGACCCTCTCGCACTAAAACGGTCATAACTTGAGCTACAAAGGTCCAAACGACGCGGTTTTAGTTGCGTTGGAAAGCTAACGTCCGGGGCTTCGATTTGATATATAATATGCCATAGTTTCCCTGATGCTAAGTGACGCGAACGCGTGCTCCACGCGGACACATCGCAGTGACGAAAATCAGCGTGGCAGATTTCTTCTCCAGCGATTTCTGAGCTATTTTCGACCGAGTTTTCGGTCCAGAAAACACAGATTAGAGGCTATAAAGTGGGGGAATCCATTCATTCATAATCATCAGCTCATAATTCATAATTTTTAGTTTTAGATGTAGTTTTTAGAGAGAGAGGTTCTCTCCTCTCTCTTAGGATTTAGTTTTAGGATTTAGGATTATTTCTTCTTCATTCCAGGTTCTATGTTCCTTCAATATTTATTTTCTACCTTTATTTACTCTAATACTTTTATTTGTATTTGATTTATGTTGCCCAATTGACTTATGAACCTTTCCATGTTAGAGTTGAATTTATGTTTAGACGTAATTTGATGTGTTTCAGATTTATGAATGCTTTTAATTTAATTTAGAATATTCCCTTTTGGCTTTGGTTGAATTATTGGAGACACTTGAGTTATCAAACTCATTGTTGATTGAAAATTGGAATTCTTCAAGAATTAATTCGAGTTCCAATAACTCTAGCCTTTCCCAAGGAAAGACTAGGACCTGAGGAATCAAAATCAATTCATCCACTGAACTTACCTTCATAGTTAGAGGTTAACAAAGTGGGAGAAAAATCCAATTCTCATCACAATTGATAAGGATAACTAGGATAGGACTTTCAGTTCTTATACCTTGCCAAGAGATTTTATTATTGTTAATTTATTTTACTTGTCATTTAAATTACCTGTTCCTTACTTTCAAAACCCCCAATTTACAAGACTCATAACCAATAATAAGAACACCTCCCTGCAATTTCTTGAGAAGATGACCCGAGGTTAAATACTTCGGTTATCAATTTCAAATGGGTTTGTTACTTGTGACAACCAAAACGTTTGTAAGAAAGGAATTCTTGTCGCTCTAGAAGCTATACTTGCAACGAGGATTTATCTGTGAATTTCTAGACCACGCAAAAATTCCTCTCTTCAGCACGCCTCCAGCCACGCTTTCGCATGACTCTCTGCTTCTTTTTTTCTTGTTACGAAGGCACCAATGACGCGGACGCGTCAGCGACGCTTGCGCGTTGCGTGCCTCTCTCTCTCTCTCTCTTTTTTTATATATGCAGTATGCAAATGCTGCCTATATGCAGAGATTATGAGAAGAGTCATTAACAAAAACAAAAATAGAATAAAGTAAAATAAAACTAAGATTGAAACTGAACGATCATACTATGGTAGGTTGTCTCCCACCTAGCACTGTGCTTTTACGTCCTTAAGTTGGACGTCTTCAGGCTCATTCTGCTTCTGTTGGTGGGTCTTCCAAAAGGAAAACCTCTAGTTCTTTGTGATCCTTCATCTTCTCACCATGATAAAGCCTCAGGCGATGTCCATTGACCTTCATGAATTTGGAGCTAGAAGGGTGACGCAGGTGAAAAACTCTGTATGGCTTTGCCTTCTCTACTCTATAGGGACCTTCCATCTTGATCTTAGTTTGCCTGGCATAAGCCTCAGTCTGGAGTTATAAAGAAGAACTAACTCCCTTGGTCTGAATTCTCTCCTTTCGATGTGCTTGTCATGGACAGCCTTCATCTTCTCTTTATATCGTCTAGAGTTGTCATATGCTTCTAGGCGAAGATTCTCCAATTCTGCTAGTTGCAGCTTTCTTTCAGCACCAGATTCTTCAAAATTCATTTTGCATTCCCTTACAGCCCAGAAAGCCTTGTGTTCCACCTCTACTGAAAGGTGGCAAGCCTTTCCGTATACCAAGCAAAAGGGGCTTATCCCAATGGGTGTCTTATACGCTGTTCTATATGCCCAGAGTGCATCTTGTAGCCTGGCACTCCAGTCTTTCCTATGGGGCTTTACTATCTTCTCCAAAATACATTTTATTTCTCTGTTAGACACTTCTGCTTGTCCATTGGTCTGTGGATGATAAGCTGTTGCTACCTTGTGAACTATCCCATGCTTTTTCAGTAATCCTGTTAGTCTTCTGTTACAAAAGTGATTGCCTTGATCGCTCACGATTGCTCATGGTGATCCAAAGCGACAGATAATATGGTTTCTAACAAAGGAAACAACAGTGTTAGCATCATTAGTACGGGTAGGAATTGCTTCCACCCATTTAGAAACATAATCTACGGCTAACAGTATGTAAAGGTAACCATTAGAGTTTGGAAATGGACCCATGAAGTCAATACCCCAAACATAAAAAATTTCACAGAAAAGCATAATCTGTTGAGGCATCTCATCCCTCTTAGATATATTACCAAATCTTTGGCATGAGGAACAAGATTTGCAAAATTTAGCAGCATCTTTAAAAAGAGTAGGTCACCAGAATCCGCAGTCTAAGATTTTTCTAGCTGTTCTTTGAGGGCCAAAATGTCCTCCACTCTCAGAAGAGTGGCAGACCTCTAAAATGGACTGGAATTCTGCTTGAGGCACACACTTTCTAATTACCAGGTTAGCACCATACCTCTATAAATATGGGTTATCCCATATATAAAATTTAGACTCACTTTTCAGCTTGTCCCTTTGATGTTTAGTAAAATTGGGAGGGAAAGTATGGCTAACTAGATAATTAGCTACAGGTGCATACTAAGGAACTACTTCAGATACTGCATGCAAGTTATCAAATGGAAAAGCATCATTTATAGGAGCGGAGTCATCCTTAATGTGCTCAAGGCGACTCAAGTGGTCTGCCACTAAATTCTGGTTACCACTCCTATCCTTAATTTCTAAATCAAATTCTTGTAGCAGCAGTATCCAACGTATCAACCTTGGTTTGGACTCCTTTTTAGCTAATAAATATTTTAGAGCTGCATGGTCTGAGTACACTACTACCTTAGTACCAAGTAAATATGCTCAGAATTTATCCAGAGCAAAAACAATAGCAAGAAGCTCTTTTTCAGTAGTAGTGTAATTAGACTGAGCAGCATCTAAGGTCTTAGATGCATAAGCAATTACGAAAGGATCCTTACCTTTGCGCTGAGCCAGCACCACTCCTACTGCATGGTTGGAGGCATCACACATAATTTCAAATTGCTGGCTCCAGTCTGGTCCTCTCACAATCGGAGCTTGAGTCAGGGCGATCTTTAGCTTATCAAACGCTTTCATACAATCCTCACTGAACTTGAACTCAATATCTTTCTGTAGCAGTCTGGATAAAGGTAATGCTACCTTACTGAAGTCCTTAATGAATCTCCTGTAAAAACCTACATGGCCAAGGAATGAACGGACTTCCCTCACGGAGGAGGGGTAAGGTAAACTAGAAATGACATCCACCTTTCCTGGATCTACTGAAATACCAGTTTTAGAGACAACATGTCCTAGAACAATCCCTTGTTTTACCATAAAATGACATTTTTCAAAATTCAATACAAGGTTTGAACTAACGCATCTGTCTAATACACTAGCTAAACTATCCAAGCAAAGGTCAAATGAATCACCATATACACTAAAATCATCCATAAATACTTCCATATAGTTCTCAATAAGATCTGAAAAGATACTCATCATGCATCTTTGGAAAGTAGCAGGTGCATTACATAAGCCAAAAGGCATTCTTTTATATGCATACGTTCCAAAGGGACATGTAAAAGTGGTCTTCTTCTGATCTTTAGGAACTATATGAATTTAAAAGTAGTCTGTATAACCATCTAAAAAGCAATAATGGGATTTACCTGACAGGCGATCAAGCATTTGATCAATAAAAGGCAAGGGGTAATGATCCTTGCGAGTAGCTTGGTTGAGACGCCTATAGTCAATGCAAACCCTCCATGAATTCTACACTCTAGTTGTCAGGAGCTCTCCATGCTCATTCTTTATTGTTGTGACTCCATACTTCTTGGGCACCACTTGTACTGGACTGACCATTCACTATCTGAGATGGGGAAAATGATATCTGCTTCAAGTAGCCTGGTTACTTCTTTCTTGACAACTTCTAAGATGGTGGGATTCAATCTTCTTTGGGGTTGACAGACGGGTTTTGATTCCTCTTCTAAATATATTTTGTGCTAAAAAACTTGAGGATTGATGCCTACTATATCCGCCAAGCTCCACCCAATTGCTCTCTTGTACTTTCTCAGCACGCTAAGCAGTTGTTCTTCCTGTTGAGAAGTGAGTTCCCTTGCAATGATAATTGGGAATTTCTGGTTATCCTCAAGGTAAGAATACTTGAGGTATGGAGGAAGGGGCTTCAATTCCAATTTCTGATCATGGTTAGGCTCTGGATCATCCGGGGCTAGTGGTAATGGTAAGGTGTCTTCATTATGTTTAGAGGGTGTCCCTACACTTGGACCTTGCTCCATGTGCTTCTCTTCTAATTCTTCTTGGTGAACTTCAGCTATAGTTTCATCAATGATGTCGCACTGGAAGATAGAATGATCTTTTGGAGGGTGCTTCATAGCTTCATTGAAACTAAAACTTACTATTCTGCCATCTATCTCAAAGGAGTAAGTTCCTGAGAATGCATCCAACTTGAACTTTGAGGTCTTCAGGAATGGTCTTCCAAGCAAGATTGATGATGGTCTTCTTGAGTCATTAGGGGGCATTTCCAGGATGTAGAAGTCAATGGGAAATGTGAGCCCCTTAATGCTCACTAATACATTTTCAGCAATTCCAACTACTGTAATAATTTTTTTATCTGCTAACACAAAACGAGCTGCCGACCTTTTTAAGGGAGGAAGCCTTAGAGTATCATATATAGACAATGGCATTATACTAACACACGCTCCTAAGTCACACATGCAATCAGAAAATATTACACCTCTAGTGGTACAGTTTACCATGCATGGACCTGGATCACTACATTTTTCAGGTATACCTCCCATTAAAGCAGATATAGAACTACCTAAAGGAATAGTTTCTAATTCATTAATTTTATCTTTATGTATGCATAAATCTTTCAGAAACTTTACATATTTAGGTACTTGCTGAATAACATAAAAAAGGGGAACAGTTACCTCAACCTTTTTGAAAATTTCTACCATTTTGGGATCAAGTTTCATCTGCTTTCTGGACTTCCTTGTATGGTGTGGAAATGGGATAGGAATGGCGCCACTTGTTTCTTCTGTATCCTTTGGTGCTCCATTCCTTTGCTGAGCTACTTCTTCTTCAACAATGTCTTGCACCTCCTCTTCTAATTCAGTATCTTCCACTTCTATCAAATCCTCAGCTGGGGCGTGTACTTGTGGGCTTGGCTCTTCTTGGTTCCTCTCTTGCAGTGTGGTTCCAGACCTCAAAGTGATGGCATTGATGCCACCCTTGGGGTTAGGTAAAGGTTGAGAAGGAATTCCACTGGAGTTTAAAGGTTGGTTAGTGGAAGTAGGTAATGAATCTATCCAGGCAGCAAGAGCTTGTAAAGTGGCATTCAGACCATTTAGAGTAGAGTTTAGTGTAGTCTGCATGTCTTGTTGTCCTTGTGTAAGAGAACGAAGCATCTCGTCATTTGATGAGGAAGTGGGATAAGTGATCTGAGGTACTTGTTATTGATTTGCTGGGGTCCTTGTGATTGCCTTAAATAAGGAGCTCTATAAGGTTGGTTCTGATTCTCCTATCTGTTGTTGTTATTCCACCTCTGGTTTCCTTGGTTGTCTCTGCCTCCTCTGTTATAGTTGTCCCTCCAGCCATGGTTGGAATTATCCCTCCAACCTTGGTTGGAGTTGTCCTGCCATCCTTGGTTATAGTTCCCACCTTGGTTGTAGTTACCGCCTTGTTGGTTGCATCCTTGATTCGGGCGGTCATAGAAGTTATGAGTAGCTGCCACAATATTGTCTTCTTGTTGGACCTGCGGGCATTCATCAGTATAATGACTATAATCAGCACATATGCCGCATACTCTTTGGGGGACTAACTGTTGGCTTTGTTATGGTGGGGAAGGCTGAGCTTGTTATTGTTGATTCAACTGTAATTGCTTCAGTAGGTTGGTCATTTCACATATACTCTGTGTAAGAGCAGAAGTCTCAGTACTAGAGGAAATTTCTGCAACAGCTTTTGAGTGGGTTCTCCTGTGCCTGTGATTCCTAGTAAACTCAGCTAAGTCGCTGATTAGTTGCCATGCTTCATCTGCGGTCTTGTATTTCTTCAGAGAACCATTACTAGCACCATCTAGTATAGTTTTATCCCGAGGCTTCATGCCTTGAGTGAAATAGCTGATCAACACTAGCCTGTCAATCATGTGATGGGGGCATGCGTCCAGAAGGTTCTTAAAACGCTCCCAGTACTCATAGAGAGTTTCTGATTCACCTTGAACAATGCATGAGATCTCTTTCCTTAGTCTGTCTGTAACTTCAGCTGGAAAGTATTTTTCCAAAAATTTTCTCCTGAGCTATCCCAGTTAGTAACAGTTGCTTCAGGTTGGGAATAGTACCACTCCCTCACCTTTCCCTCAAGAGAAAACGGGAAGGCAGTCAATAAAATAGAAGTTTCATTTGCACCCTGACGCCTTACAGTGGAACAGGCTGTCTGAAAATCCCTGAGGTGCTTGATGGGCTCCTGAGCAGGTAAGCCATGAAACTTGGGCATCAAGTTGATTAGTGCAGTCTTCAGTTCAAAATCTGCAACCAGAGTTGGATGATGCACTTGATACAGCTGCATTGTAAAATCTGGGGCTCCAGCTTCCTGGAGAGTAATCCTCCTAGGTGCTGCCATTCTATCTGCACGTGAATTAAATGAATTAGTAGTAAAGAAGCTTGTTTCGCTCTCAGATGGCGGTTCAGATTCGCCCTCAGATGAGACTGGTGAATCAATAACAATCACTTCACCACCCTCAGAGTCTAGCCGACGTCGAGCTCGCCTAATACATGAAATAGTTCTTTCAATTTCAGGATCAAATGCGGCTAAGCTCGGATCAGGCAGTGAACGCGTCATTCAATGAAAGAAACATATAGCTCATGGTAATAAAATAAAAATAAAATATGCAAATAAAAATAAAAATAAGTACACTAATTAATAATTTAGCACACAATTGCAACTCCCCGGCAACGGCGCCAAAAACTGGTGCGTGGTAGAAGTTAGGCCAATTAAGAGATTTTAATAAGAGAACAACATTGCAAGTATAGCTCTTAACCAGTTAAAATCTGCCTCACCAATTTAAAAAGGGTGTCACAAAAATTTAGAATAAAAATACTGGAAGTATGAGTCCCAGGTCGTCTCCCAACGAGTTGCAAGAGAGGATGCTATTTTATTAATTAGGAATTTTCCGAGAGAGTTTGAGTTTGGTTGATAAGCAATTAAATAATTGTAAATTAAAGCAATAAAAACTAAGAATGATTATTAATATTCTAGATAAAAAGCCTTGACTGGGGGAATGATTAATTGGAAGTTCTATCCTTGTTGGGGTCTCTTAAGTGTAGTATCAAAAAGGTTGTTGTTTTCACTTAGTTAACCCTTACTAAATAAAGGAAAGTCAAGTGATTGAGCTAACTCTTATTCACAAATCCTAGTCCTCTCCCTTGGGAAGGTCTACCGTTAGTAAATACAGAACTAGCCAACAACTTCCAATTTAACCTGCACTTAAGCCTTCCAACTCAAGTGTCTCCTTTTAATCAACCCCCATGTCAAGTATGGAGTCTACTCCATTGACATGAATATAACGCTCATAAAAAAAATAAGAAGACATGATAAATTAAATTAAATTAATTAAAAGTAAAAGTAATCCTTTGCATTAACAATCCATGAAAATAATCCAATTACTACTTTAAACAAGAATTAAGAATATGGAATAAGTAAAAGAGTAAGTAAGGAAACAAACTAGAATAATGTCTTCAATGGAGGTAATGACTCTTCAATATCCAAAAGCATAAAACTAATTAACTATGAATGTAAAGAGAACCTAGATGGGAAGTAATCATCTCTAGATTCATATCTAAAACCTAGAAACTATCCTAATGAGAATATGTGAATGTATAAAATTGTGTCTAAGATGTGTGTTGAGTCTCTACATGTTCCCTGGCTTTATTCTGTGTTTCTGGGCCGAAAAATGGGTCAAAACACGGCCTGAAATCGCCCCTAATATTTTCTGTTAATTCTGCAGATCGCGCAGGTCACGCGTACGCATCAGTCACGTGTGCGCATCATTTGGCTGATTTTCTTTCCACGCGTACGCGTCGTCTACACGTTCGCATCATTCGTGCAGACTCCAATCCACGCGTACGCGTCAGGCACACGCACGCGTCACTGCAATTTTCTCCATTCCGCGTGCTAGCGTCACCCATGCGCGCGCGTCAGTGTTCGCTGGTCATCTCCTTAGTTTCTTGTGTTCCTTCCATTTTTGCAAGCATCAACTCCATTATTTAAGCCATTCCTGCCCTATGAAGCCTGAAACACTTAACACACAGATCACGGCATCGAATGGTATAAAGGAGAATTAAAATACACAAATTAAAGATCTATAGGAAGCAAGTTTTCAATCATAAAATAAAACTAGGAAGGAAAATGTAAAGTCATGCAATTAATATGAATAAGTAGGTGAAGACTTGATGAAACCACTCAATTAAACACAAGATAAACCAATAAATAGTGGTTTATCAGTCCTTAAGTTGGACGGTCAGTCGCTCAAGCTTCTCCTCCTCTAGGTGCATCCGTTAATAGGAACACCTCTAGCTCTTTTGGAAAATTGTAGCCATGGTACTTCTTCACTCTATGTCCATTTACCTTGAAAGTTACTTCACTTTTAGGATCAAACAATTCCACCACTCCATAGGGCTTTATCTCTTTCACCTTGAAGGGTCCTTCCCATCTAGAGCGGAGCTTGCCAGGCATGAATTTAAGCCTCGAGTTGTAAAGGAGAACCTCATCACCTTCTTGAAAATCCTTCTTTCGGATGTGATGGTCATGAAATGCCTTAGTCTTTTCCTTGTAAATCCGGGCATTCTCATATGCTTCGTTCCTTAAACACTCGAGCTCCTCTAGCTGTAATTTCTTGGCCACACCTGCCTTGGTTAAATCCATGTTGCACTGGTTTACCGCCCAATAGGCTTTATGCTCAATCTCCATCGGAAGGTGGCATACCTTACCATAGACGATCCGGAAGGGGCTCATCCCTAACGGAGTCTTGTAGGCCGTTCTATACGCCCATAGTGCATCTCCTAGCCAGAGGCTCTAATCCTTCCTTTGTGGATTTACCACTTTCTCGAAGATTCTCTTAATCTCCCGGTTGGACACTTCCGCTTGTCCGTTGATCTGTGGGTGATAAGTAGTGGCAACCTTATGTAATACCCCATAGTGCTTGAGCAGTGCCTCTACTTTTCTGTTACAAAAGTGGGATCCTTGGTCGCTCACGATTGCTCGTGGCGACCATAACGGCATACAATGTTATTTCTAATAAAAGAAATGATGGTATTGGTGTCGTCAAGGCGGGTAGGTATTGTTTCTACCCAATTAGACATGTAGTGAACCGCTAACAGAATATACAGATATCCACTTGAGTTGGAAAACGGTCCCATAAGTCAATGCCCATACATCAAATATCTCACAGAACAACATAAGTTGCTGAGGCATCTCATCCCTTTGGGACGTGTTTCCCGACTTCTGACACTGATGGCAAGACACACAGAACCGGTTAGCATCTTTGAATAAGGTTGGCCACCAGAATTCACAATCCAACACCTTTTTAGCTGTCCTTTGTGGGCCAAAGTGGCCACCACATTCGGACGAATGGCAAGCTTCAAGAATGGGTTGAATTTCAGATTCCGGGACACATCTTCGAATTACTTGGTCCACTCCCCTCTTCCACAAGTGAGGGTCATCCCAAATGTAGTATTTGGAATCACTCCTCAACTTGTCTCTTTGGTGTTTAGAAAAGTTAGGAGGGAAGATTTTTGCAACCAAGTAGTTCGCCATTGGTGCAAACCAAGGAAAGATAGCCGACACAGCAGGCAAACTATCTAATGGGAATGAGTCATTGATTGGAAATGGGTCAAATTTTAAATTCTCAAGACGGCTTAAATGATCCGCAACTAAGTTTTGAGACCCACTCCGGTCCCTAATCTAAATGTCGAATTCTTGCAAAAGCAAGATCCAACGTATGAGTCTAGGTTTTGACTCATTCTTTGTTAATAAGTACTTTAAAGCTGCATGATCCGTGTATACCACTATCTTGGACCCTAGTAAATAAGATCTGAATTTATCTAAAGCATGAACAATAGCTAGGAGTTCCTTTTATGTAGTGGTATAGTTGAATTGTGCTGCATCCAAGGTTATGGAAGAGTAAGCAATGACATAATGGAGTTTAACATCGCGCTGTGCAAGCGTGACACCTACAGCATGGTTTGACGCATCGCACATTATCTCGAATGGTAGCATCCAGTTGGGGCCTCACACAATCGGCGCTGTGGTAAGAACTCTCCTTAGCTCTTCAAACGCATTCACACATGCACTGTCAAACTCAAAGTCCACATCTTTTTGGAGTAGGCGCGATAATGGCAAAGCAATCCTGCTGAAATCTTTAATAAAGCGCCTATAAAATCCTGCATGTCCCAAAAATGAGCGGACCTCCCTCACAGATGAGGGGTGAGGTAAAGTGCTGATAACATCGACCTTGGCCGGGTCTACAGAAATGCCTTCACTAGATACTACATGTCCTAACACTATACCTTGTCGTACCATGAAGTGACATTTTTCAAAATTCAAGACAAGGTTAGTGTCAACACATCTAGCTAAGTGATGAGCGGATAATTTATACGCTTTTTGGCATTGTTTTTAGTATGTTTTTAGTAGGATCTAGTTACTTTTAGGGATGTTTTTATTAGTTTTTATGTTAAATTCACATTTCTAGACTTTACTATGAGTTTGTGTGTTTTTCTGTGATTTCAGGCATTTTCTGGCTGAAATTGAGGGACTTGAGCAAAAATCAGATTCAGAGGTAGAAGAAGGACTGCTGATGCTGTTGGATTCTGACCTCCCTACACTCAAAGTGGATTTTCTGGAGATACAGAACTCAAAATGGCACGCTTCCAATTGCGTTGGAAAGTAGACATCCAGGGCTTTCCAGCAATATATAATAGTCCATACTTTGGCCGAGTTTAGACGACACAAAAGGGCGTTGAACGCCAGTTCTACGCTGCAGTCTGGAGTTAAACGCCAGAAACACGTCACGAACCAGAGTTGAATGCCAAAAATACGTTAGAACTTGGCGTTCAACTCCAGAAGAAGCCTCTGCACGTGTAAACTTCAAGCTCAGCCCAAGCACACACCAAGTGGGCCCTGGAAGTGGATTTATGCATCAATTACTTACTTCTGTAAACCCTAGTAGCTAGTTTAGTATAAATAGGACTTTTTACTATTGTATTTGAGATCTTTGGAACGTTTAGTCCTTAGACATTGGAGGCTGGCCATTCGGCCATGCCTTAACCTTTCACTTATATATTTTTCAACGGTAGAGTTTCTACACTCCATAGATCAAGGTGTGGAGCTCTACTGTTCCTCATGATTTAATGCAAAGTACTACTATTTTCTATTCAATTCAACTTATTCCGCTTCTAAGATATCCATTCACACCCAAGAACATGATGAATGTGATGATTATGTGACGCTCATCATCATTCTCACTTATGAACGCGTGCCTGACAACCACTTCCGTTCTACATGCAAATAAGCTAGAATGAATATCTCTTGGACATCTAATACAGGGGACCGAGTCCGAGTTATTAGAATCCTCGTGGTATAAGTTAGAACCCATGGATGGCCATTCTTGAGATCCGGAAAGTCTAAACCTTGTCTGTGGTATTCCGAGTAGGATCTGGGAGGGATGGCTGTGACGAACTTCAAACTCGCGAGTGCTGGGCGTAGTGACAGACGCAAAAGGAGGGTGAATACTATTCCAGTATGATTGAGAACCTCAGATGATTAGCCGTGCTGTGACAGAGCATTTGGACCTTTTTCACAAGAGGATGGGATGTAGCCATTGACAACGGTGATGCCCTTACAGAAAGCTTGCCATGGAAAGGAGTAGGACTGATTGGATGAAGACAGCAGGAAAGCAGAAGTTCAGAAGAACGAAGGCATCTCTATATGCTTATCTGAAATTCTCACCAATGAATTACATAAGTATTTCTATCTTTATTTTCTATTTATTTATTTTTCGAAAACTCCATAACCATTTGATATCCGCCTGACTGAGATTTACAAGGTGACCATAGCTTCCTTCATACCAACAATCTCCGTGGGATCGACCCTTACTCACGTAAGGTTTTATTACTTGGACGACCCAGTGCACTTGCTGGTTAGTTGTGCGAAGTTGTGAAGTTATGTTTAGACCATGGTATTGTGCACCAGTTATTGGCGCCATGCCAGGAAGAGAACGAACAATAAATTTTACAACTCAGAGTAACAATTTCGCATACCAAGTTTTTGGCGCCATTGCCGGGGAGAGAACGAACAACAAATTTTACAACCTCAGAGTAACAATTTCGCATACCAAGTTTTTGGTGCCGTTGCCGGGGATTGTTCGAGTTTGGACAACTAACGGTCCATCTTGTTGCTCAGATTAGGTAATTTTCTTTTTGTTTTATTTTCAAAAATTTTTCAAAAATCTTCAAAAAATTTCTCCTTTATTTTCGAAAAAAAAAATTAAAAAGTCTTTTCAAAAAATTTTTATTATGTTCTTCAGAATTTTTAAGAATGAATTCTAGAGTTTCATGAAGCATGTGAAGCCTGGCCGGCTGTAAAGCCATGTCTAAATTTATTTGGACTGGGGCTTCCAACCCAACATTATCAAGAGCAAGCTAGTTGTTGCTAATCCACCTGCTGCTGTTCCTGATCCACCTGATTTACATGCTAAAGCTTGACTCGCTATTAAGCCATGTCTAACCCTCAGATTGGAGCTTTAGACTAAAGAGCACAAGATTCCTGGAATTCATATTAAAAATTTTGGAATCCTTATTTTTTCTTTTTCATATAATTTTCGAAAAATCCAAAAAAATTTAGAAAATCATAAAAAAAAATCAAAAATATTTTGTGTTTCTTATTTGAGTCTTGAGTCAGATTTTAAGTTTGGTGTCAATTGCATGTTCATCTTTCTTTTTTCGAAAAAATCATGCATTCATAGTGTTCTTCATGATCTTCAAGTTATTCTTGGTAAGTCTTCTTGTTTGATCTTGATGTTTTCTTGTTTTGCATCTTTTCTTATTTTTCATGTGCATTTTTGCGTTCATAGTGTCTGAACATGAAAGATTTCTAAGTTTGGTGTCTTGCATGTTTTCTTTGCATTAAAAATTTTTAAAAAATATGTTCTTGATGTTCATCATGATCTTCAAAGTGTTCTTGGTGTTCATCTTGACATTCATAGCATTCTTGCATGCATTCATTGTTTTGATCCAAAATTTTCATGCATTGCATCATTTTTCATGTTTTTCTCTCTCATCATTAAAAATTCAAAAATCAAAAAAATATCTTTCCTTTTTTCCCTCATAAATTTTGAAAATTTGAGTTGACTTTTTCAAAAATTTTTAAAATTCAATTGTTTCTTATGAGTCAAATCAAATTTTCAATTTAAAAATCTTATCTTTTTCAAAAATAAAATCTCTTTCATTTTTCTTATCTATTTTCGAAAATTTTAAAATTATTTTTCAAAAAAATCTTTTTCTTAACTTTATCTCATAATTTTCGAAAATATCATCAACAATTAATGTTTTGATTCAAAAATTTCAAGTTTGTTACTTGCTTGTTAAGAAAGATTCAAACTTTAAGTTCTAGAATCATATCTTGTGATTTCTTGTGAATCAAGTCATTAATTGTGATTTTAAAAATAAAATCTTTTTCAAAACTAATTTCAATCATATCTTTTCAAAAATATCTTCTTATCTTATCTTTTTCAAATATCTTTTCTAACTTCTTAACTTCTTATCTTTTCAAAATTGATTTTCAAAATTTGTTTCAACTAACTAATTGACTTTTTGGTTGTTTCTCATCTTGTTTAAAACTACCTAACTAACTCTCTCTCTCTAATTTTCGAAAATATCTTCCCTCTTTTTTTCAAAATTTCTTCTTAATTAACTAATTATTTTAATTTTTTATTTTAATTTTCGAAAATTACTAACCTTTTTCAAAAACTATTTTCGAAAATCACTAACTCTTTTTCAAAAAAATTATTTTCGAAAATTCTCTTTCTCTCCCATCTCCTTCTATTTATTTATTCATCTACTAACATCTCTCCCCCACTCACCAAAAATCCGAACCCTCTCTCTCTCTGAGTTCAGATTTTCTCTTCTTCTTTTCTTCTACTCAAATAAGGGAACCTCTATACTTGGGCAAAAAGGATCTCTATTATTATTATTTATCTGCTCCCTCTCTTTCATATGAGCAGGAGCAAGGAAAAGAACATTCTTGTTGAAGCAGACCCTGAACCTGAAAGGACTCTGAAGAGGAAACTAAGAGAAGCTAAAATACAACAACCCAGAGATAACCTTACAGAAATTTTCGAACAGGAAGAGGAGATGGCAGCCGAAAATAATAATGCAAGGAGGATGCTTGGTGACTTTACTGCACCTAATTCCAATTTACATGGAAGAAGCATCTCCATCCTTACCATTGGAGCAAACAATTTTCAGCTGAAACCTCAATTAGTTTCTCTGATGCAACAAAACTGCAAGTTTCATGGACTTCCATCTGAAGATCCTTTTCAGTTCTTAACTGAATTCTTGTAGATCTGTGATACTGTTAAGACTAATGGAGTAGATCCTGAAGTCTACAGGCTCATGCTTTTCCCTTTTGCTATAAGAGACAGAGCTAGAGTGTGGTTGGACTCTCAACCCAAAGATAGCCTGAACTCTTGGGATAAGCTGGTCACGGCTTTCTTAGCCAAGTTCTTTCCTCCTCAAAAGCTGAGTAAGCTTAGAGTGGATGTTCAAACCTTCAGACAGAAAGAAGGTGAATCCCTCTATGAAGCTTGAGAGAGATACAAGCAACTGATCAAAAAGTGTCCTTCTGACATGCTTTCAGAATGGACCATCCTGGATATATTCTATGATGGTCTGTCTGAATTAGCTAAGATGTCATTGGATACTTCTGTAGGTGGATCCATTCACCTAAAGAAAATGCCTGCAGAAGCTCAAGAACTCATTGACATGGTTGCTAATAACCAGTTCATGTACACTTCTGAGAGGAATCCTGTGAGTAATGGGACACCTCAGAAGAAGGGAGTTCTTGAAATTGATACTCTGAATGCCATATTGGCCCAGAATAAAATATTGACACAACAAGTCAATATGATTTCTCAGAGTCTGAATGGAATGCAAGCTGCATCCAACAGTACTCAAGAGGCATCTTCTGAAGAATAAGCTTATGATCCTGAGAACCCTGCAATAGCAGAGGTAAATTACATGGGTGAACCTTATAGAAACACCTATAATTCATCATGGAGAAATCACCCAAATCTCTCATGGAAGGATCAACAAAAGCCTCAACAAGGCTTTAATAATGGTGGAAGAAACAGGTTTAGCAATAGCAAGCCTTTTCCATCATCCACTCAGCAACAGACAGAGAACTCTGAACAAAATACTTCTAATCTAGCAAACTTAGTCTCTGATCTATCTAAGGCCACTGTGAGTTTCATGAATGAAACAAGGTCCTCCATTAGAAATTTAGAAGCACAAGTGGGCCAGCTGAGTAAAAGAATCACTGAAATCCCTCCTAGTACTCTCCCAAGCAATACAGAAGAAAATCCAAAAGGAGAGTGCAAGGCCATTGAAATAACCATCATGGCCGAATCCAAGGAGAAAGAAGAGGACGTGAATCCCAAGGAGGAAGACCTCCTGGGACGTCCAGTGATCAATAAGGAGTTTTCCTCTGAGGAACCAAAGGAATCTGAGACTCATCTAGAGACCATAGAGATTCCATTGAACCTCCTTATGCCATTCATTAGTTCTGATGAGTCTTCTTCTTCTAAAGAGAATGAGGATGTCACTGACGAACAAGTTGCCAAGTTCTTTGGTGCAATCATGAAGCTGAATGCCAATTTATTTGGTAATGAGACTTGGGGAGATGAACATCCCCTGTTCACCAATGAACTAAATGCATTGGATCAACTGAGATTGCCTAAGAAGAAACAGGATCCTGGAAAGTTTCTGATACCTTGTACCATAGGCACCATGACCTTTGAGAAGGCTCTATGTGACCTGGGGTCAGGAATAAATCTCATGCCACTCTCTGTAATGGAGAAACTGGGAATCTTTGAGGTACAAGCTGCTAAAATCTCATTAGAGATGGCAGACAATTCCAGAAAATAGGCTTATGGACAAGTAGAGGACGTGTTAGTAAAGGTTGAAGGCCTTTACATCCCTGCTGATTTCATAATCCTAGATACTGGGAAGGATGAGGATGAATCCATCATCCTTGGAAGACCCTTCCTAGCCACAGCAAGAGCTGTGATTGATGTTGACAGAGGTGAATTAGTCCTTCAATTGAATAAGGACTCGCTTGTGTTTACAACTCAAGGTTATCCTTCTGTAAACATGGAAAAGAGGCACAGTAAGCTTCTCTCAAAACAGAGTCAACCAGAGCCCCCACAGTCAAACTCTAAGTTTGGTGTTGGGAGCCCACAACCAAACTCTAAGTTTGGTGTTGAACTCCCATATCCAAACTCTAAGTTTGGTGTTGGGAGGTCTCAATAATGCTCTGAACATCTGTGAGGCTCTATGAGAGCCCACTGTCAAGCTATTGACATTAAAGAAGCGCTTGTTGGGAGGCAACCCAATTTTTATTTATCTAATTTTATTTTTATTTTTGTTGTTCTTTCATGTTTTATTAGGTTCATGATCATGTAGAGTCACAAAATAAATAGAAAAATTAAAAACAGAATAAAAAATAGTAGAAGAAAAATCACACCCTGGAGGAAGGGCTTACTGGCGTTTAAACGCCAGTAAGGAGCATCTGGCATTAAACGCCAGAAACAAGCAGCATCTTGGCGTTCAGACGCCAGAAATGCACAGTGAGGAAAGCTGGCGCTGAATGCCAGAAACAAGCATGGAACTGGCGTTCAACGCCAGAAATATGCTGCATCTGGGCGCTGAACGCCCAGAACAAGCATCAATTCGGCGTTTAAACGCCAGAATTGCCTGCAAAGGCATTTTACATGCCTAATGGGTGCAGGGATGCAAATTCTTGACACCTCAGGATCTGTGGACTCCACAGGATCAACTCAGCATCTGTGGACCCCACAGGATCCCCACCTACCACCACTCACTCTCTTCCCTTTTCTCAATGTTCATCCTCTCTTCCCAATAAACACTCTTCCCCAAAACTCTTCACCAATCACCTCAATCTCTCTTCCCTATCACCACTTCACTACTCACATCCATCCACTCTTTCCCATAAACCTACCTCATAAACTCCACCTACCTTCAAAATTCAAAATCAATTTCCCACCCAAACCTACCCTATATGGCCGAAACAAACCCCCTCCCCTCCCTATATAAAGCCTTCCATTCTTCCTCATTTTCACACAACACAACCCTCTCTTCCCCTTCTTGGCCGGATACACTTCTCCCTCCTCTCCTCCATATTTTCTTCTTCTTCTTCATCTATTCTTTCTTCTCTTGCTCGAGGGCGAGCAATATTCTAAGTTTGGTGTGGTAAAAGCATAAGCTTTTTGTTTTTCCATTACCATTGATGGCACCTAAGACCGGAGAATCCTCTAGAAAAGGGAAATGGAAGACAAAAGCTTCCACCTCCGAGTCATGGGAGATGGAAAGATTCATCTCCAAAGCCCATCAAGACCACTTCTATGATGTTGTGGCCAAGAAGAAGGTGACCCCCGAGGTCCCTTTCAAACTCAAGAGAAATGAGTATCCGGAGATCCAACATGAAATCCAAAGAAGAGGTTGGGAAGTTCTAACAAACCCCATCCAACAAGTCGGCATCCTAATAGTTCAAGAGTTCTATGCTAATGCATGGATCACTAGGAACCATGATCAAAGTAAGAACCCGAACCCAAAGAATTATCTCACCATGGTTCGGGGAAAATACTTAGATTTTAGTCCGGAAAATGTGAGGTTGGCGTTTGACTTGCCTATGATGCAAGGAGATGCACGCCTCTACACTAGAAGGGTCAACTTTGATCAAAGGTTGGACCAAGTCCTCATGGACATATGTGTGGAAGGATATCAATGGAAGATTGACTCAAAAGGCAAACCGGTTCAACTTAGAAGACTGGACCTTAAGCCTGTGGCTAGAGGATGGTTGGAGTTCATCCAACGCTCCATCATCCCCACTAGCAACCGATCTGAAGTTACTGTGGATCGGGCCATCATGATTCATAGCATCATGATTGGAGAGGAAGTAGAAGTTCATGAAGTCATCTCCCTTGAACTCTACAAAATAGCCGAAAAGCCCTCTCCCTGGGCAAGGCTAGCTTTTCCTCATCTTATTTGCCATCTGTGTTACTCAGTTGGAGCTTTCATAAAAGGAGACATTCCCATTGAGGAAGAGAAGCCCATCACTAAGAAAAGGATGGAGCAAGCAAGAGAGCCCATTCATGGAGCTCAAGAGACGCATGAAGCTCATCACTATGAGATCCCGGAGATGCCTCAAATGCATTTTCCTCCACAAAACTATTGGGAGCAAATCAACACCTCCCTAGGAGAATTAAGTTCCAACATGGGACAATTAAGGGTGGAACATCAAGAGTACTCCATCATCCTTCATGAAATTAGAGAAGATCAAAAAGCAATGAGGGAGGAGCAACAAAGACAAGGAAGAGACATAGAAGAGCTCAAGGACATCATTGGTTCCTCAAGAAGGAAACACCATCATCACTAAGGTGGACTCATTCCTTGTTCTTAAATTCTCTGTTTTTCGTTTTCTTTATGTTAAGTGCTTATCCACGTTTGTGTCTTATTACATGATCATTAGTATTTAGTAACTTTGTCTTAAAGTTATGAATGTCCTATGAATCCATCACCTCTCTTAAATGAAAAATGTTTTAATTCAAAAGAACAAGAAGTACATGAGTTTTGAATTTATCCTTGAACTTAGTTTAATTATATTGATGTGGTGACAATGCTTCTTGTTTTCTGAATGAATGCTTGAACAGTGCATATGTCTTTTGAAGTTGTTGTTTAAGAATGTTAAATGTGTTGGCTCTTGAAAGAATGATGACAAGGAGACATGTTATTTGATAATCTGAAAAATCATAAAATTGATTCTTGAAGCAAGAAAAAGCAGCAAAGAACAAAGCTTGCAGAAAAAAAATAGCGAAAAAAAAGAGAAAAAGCAAGTAGAAAAAGCCAAAAGCTCTTAAAACCAAGAGGCAAGAACAAAAAGCCAATAGCCCTTAAAACCAAAAGGCAAGGGTAATAAAAAGGATCCCAAGGCTTTGAGCATCAGTGGATAGGAGGGCCTAAAGGAATAAAATCCTGGCCTAAGCGGCTAAACCAAGCTGTCCCTAACCATGTGCTTGTGGCGTGAAGGTGTCAAGTGAAAACTTGAGACTGAGCGGTTAAAGTCAAGGTCAAAAGCAAAAAAAGAGTGTGCTTAAGAACCCTGGACACCTCTAATTGGGGACTTTAGCAAAGCTGAGTCACAATCTGAAAAGGTTCACCCAGTTATGTGTTTGTGGCATTTATGTATCCGGTGGTAATACTGGAAAACAAAGTGCTTAGGGCCACGGCCAAGACTCATAAAGTAGCTATGTTCAAGAATCAACATACTGAACTAGAAGAATCAATAACACTATCTGAACTCTGAGTTCCTATAGATGCCAATCATTCTGAACTTCAATGGATAAAGTGAGATGCCAAAACTATTCAACAGGCAAAAAGCTACAAGTCCCGCTCACCTGATTGGAGCTATGTTTCATTGATAGTTTGGAATTTATAGTATATTCTCTTCTTTTTATCCTATTTGATTTTCAGTTGCTTGGGGACAAGCAACAATTTAAGTTTGGTGTTGTGATGAGCGGATAATTTATACGCTTTTTGGCATTGTTTTTAGTATGTTTTTAGTAGAATCTAGTTACTTTTAGGGATGTTTTTATTAGTTTTTATGTTAAATTCATATTTCTGGACTTTACTATGAGTTTGTGTGTTTTTCTGTGATTTCAGGTATTTTCTGGCTGAAATTGAGGGACTTGAGCAAAAATCAGATTCAGAGGTAGAAGAAGGACTGCTGATGTTTTTGGATTCTGACCTCCCTGCACTCAAAGTGAATTTTCTGAAGCTACAGAACTTGAAATGGCGTGCTTCTAATTGCGTTGGAAAGTAGACATCCAGGGCTTTCCAGCAATATATAATAGTTCATACTTTGGCCGATTTTAGATGACGAAAAAGGGCGTTGAACGCCAGTTCTACGCTGCAGTCTGGAGTTAAACGCCAGAAACACGTCACGAACCAGAGTTGAACGCCAAAAACACGTTACAACTTGGCGTTCAACTCCAAAAGAAGCCTCTGCACGTGTAAACTTCAAGCTCAGCCCAAGCACACACCAAGTGGGCCCTGGAAGTGGATTTATGCATCAATTACTTACTTCTGTAAACCCTAGTAGCTAGTTTAGTATAAATAGGACTTTTTACTATTGTATTTGAGATCTTTGGAACGTTTAGTCCTTAGACATTGGAGGCTGGCCATTCGGCCATGCCTGAACCTTTCACTTATGTATTTTTCAATGGTAGAGTTTCTACACTCCATAGATCAAGGTGTGGAGCTCTGCTGTTCCTCATGATTTAATGCAAAGTACTACTGTTTTCTATTCAATTCAACTTATTCCGCTTCTAAGATATCCATTCGCACCTAAGAACATGATGAATGTGATGATTATATGATGCTCATCATCATTCTCACTTATGAACGCGTGCCTGACAACTACTTCCGTTCTACATGCAAACAAGCTAGAATGAATATCTCTTGGACATCTAATACAGGGGACTAAGTCCGAGTTATTAGAATCCTCGTGGTATAAGTTAGAACCCATGGATGGCCATTCCTGAGATCCGGAAAGTCTAAACCTTGTCTGTGGTATTCCGAGTAGGATCTGGGAAGGGATGGCTGTGACGAACTTCAAACTCGCGAGTGCCGGGCATAGTGACAGACACAAAAGGATAGTAAATCCTATTCTAGTATGATCGAGAACCTCCAGATGATTAGCCATGCCGTGACAGAGCATTTGGACCATTTTCACAGAGAGGATGGGATGTAGCCATTGACAACGGTGATGCCCTTACAGAAAGCTTGCCATGGAAAGGAGTAGGATTGATTGGATGAAGACAGCAGGAAAGCAGAGATTCAGAGGAACGAAAGCATCTCTATACGCTTATCTGAAATTCTCACCAATGAATTACATAAGTATTTCTATCTTTATTTTCTGTTTATTTATTAGTATTATTCGAAAACTCCATAACCATTTGATATCCGCCTGACTGAGATTTACAAGATGACCATAGCTTGCTTCATACCAACAATCTCTGTGGGATCGACCCATACTCACGTAAGGTTTTATTACTTGGATGACCCAGTGCACTTGCTGGTTAGTTGTGCGAAGTTGTGAAGTTATGTCTAGACCATGGTATTGTGCACCAGTTATTGGCACCATGCCAGGGAGAGAACGAACAACAAATTTTACAACCTCAGAGTAACAATTTCGCATACCACTAAGACCTTGGCCAAGTTCTCTAAGCAACAATCAAATAAAGTTCCATAAACACTGAAGTCATCCATAAAGACTTCCAGACAATTCTCCATCAGATCAGAAAAGACATTCATCATACAGCGCTGGAAAGTAGCAGGTGCATTACATAGTCCAAATGGCATCCTTTTGTAGATAAAGGTGCCAAAAAGGCAAGTGAATGTGGTCTTTTCCTGATCTTCAGGAGCAATGTGAATCTAGAAGTAACCAGTGAATCCATCAAAGAAATAATGGGATTTACCCGCCAAACGGTCCAACATCTGATCGATAAATGGCAAAGGGTAGTGGTCCTTCCTTGTTGCGGCGTTCCATCATCCTTTTTAACCACAGTGATGCCCGATTTCTTGGGAATAACCTGGACCGAGCTCACCCACTCACTATCAGAAATTGGGTATATGATACTCGCATCAAGTAGCCTAGTGACCTCCTTCTTTACCACATCAAGGATGGTTGGGTTGAGCCTCCTTTGCGGTTGCCTAACCGGCCTAGCTCCCTCTTGGAGAAATATACGATGCATGCACTTGCGAGGGTCAATCCCCACAATATCGGCTAGGCTCCAACCAATTGCCTTCTTGTACTTTCTTAGAACATCTAGGAGCTTCCCTTCTTCTTCATTAGAAAGCTCACTAGCAATAATGACTGGAAACTTTTGGTTGTCCTCTAAGAAAGCATACTTTAAATGAGATGGAAGAGGCTTCAGTTCATTCTTTTCCTCAAGCTGAGGTTCCTTTTCATCAAGCTCACGGAGTTCATTCTCAACAACTTTCTCTTGTTCATCCTCTTGGTCATCCGTCTCTTCAACAATAGGGTAGCATAACTTGTTGTAGTCTTCTTTTCGCACTTTTGCTACCACTTCATCGATTACATCACATCGGAGAATGGAATTCTCTTCGGAAGGATGCTTCATAGCTTCTTCCAAATTGAACTTGATAGTCTTGTCTCCAACTTCAAAGGAATATGTGCCGGTGAAGGCATCTAACTTGAATTTAGAGGTCTTAAGGAAGGGTCTACCAAGTAGAACGGAGGATGAGCTTCTATTTTCTGTTGGAGGCATTTCAAGGATGTAAAAGTCAATCGGAAAGACCAAGTCCTTGATCGCCACAAGTACATCTTCTGCTATCCCCATCACAGTGATCACACTTTTATCGGCTAAGGCAAACTTCGCCGCCGACTTCTTTAACGGAGCTAAATTCAACCGCACAAAGGTAGAAAGCGGCATGATGCTTACGCAAGCTCTTAGATCATACACAGTCATGAAAAGTGCGTCCACCAATACAACAAGACACCAAACAAGGTCCAGGGTCAAACTACCCAAGGATAATGTCTCCAACTCTCCTATCCTATCTTTGTGTGTACACAAGTCTTTCAAAAATTTTGCATACTTCAGAATTTGTTGGATAGAATCAAGAAGTGGTATGGTTACCTCAACCTTCTTGAACACTTGAAGCATGCTCAAATCAAATTCCGAGGTCTTCTTTGCTTTCTTCACCATGGAAGAGAATGGGATAGGAATGGACTCATCCACTATAGCTTTTCTCTTGGGTTCCTTAAGGCTTACTCCTTCTTCCTCATGCCTTTTGTCTACCTCCTCTTCTTCATGCGGAGCTTCAACAACCACTTCTTTCTCATAAATGTCTTCCATGACCCTAGGAGGTATCTCTTCCAGTGTAGTCCCCAACCGTAGAGTGATGGCATTGAGACTGCCTTTGGGGTTTGGTTGGGGTTGGGATGGAAGGTTAGAAGAGCTTGAGGTTTGGTTGGTGTTGTTGTTGGAGGAGGGCATGGTCATCTTTGAAAGCTTGTCGGCGAGATTGGCCAGTTGAGCGCCCAAGGCATCAAATTGAGCCTTGTTGCTCTCGTCCTGTTTCTCCATAGCGGCTCTAAGCTCATCAACTTAATTGGTGGAAGATGAAGAGGTTTGGTTGGATTGTTGTCTATGGTGTGGTGCTTGATATTGGTGTAGTTGTTTTGGTTTTGGTTGTGGTGATTTTGGTTGGCTTGGTGGTTGTTATTGTTATGGTGGTATTGAGATGAAGATTGGTTGTTGTTGTAATGAGAAGAAGAGTTGTTCCATCTTTGGTTTTGATTGCTCCCTTGTGCACTAATCCCTCCACCCTTGATTTTGATTACTACCATGAGAGTAGTTGTTTTGGCCATGAGAAGGATAGGGCGGACGGTTGTTGTAATTCACATTGGCCACGACAAGGGCATGCTCCTCTTGAATTTGATGACATTGATCAGTGTAATGTGTGGTGCTAGAGCACAAACCCCAAATTCTAAGAGGGCCTTCAAGTTGAGCAACTGGGGGTGGGGCTTGGATTGCTTGGATGGAGTAGTATTCCTTTTGATCTTTTTGTATTTGCGTGAGGATAGTGGTCATGTCCCCAAGCGCTTTGGTTAAGATTTCTTCGGAAGGGGATGGTTCTACCACACCCTTGAGAGGATTACTTCTCACCCTTACATTTTGTGTAGCCTTGGCAACATCATTTATCAATTTCCAAGCTTCTCCATCCGTCTTGTTTTTCGAAAGGGAACCACCACTAGAAGCGGTGAGCAATCTTCTATCTTCCACACAAAGACCTCCGGTGAAGTAACTAATGAGCAAGTGAGTGTTCAATCCATGGTGGGGACAAGATTCTAATAGCCTCTTGAACCGAGTCCAATACTCATACAAACTCTCTTGGTCCCTTTGCATTATACCCGAGATCTCCTTCCGGACATAATCGGTCTTCTCCGGTGGGAAGAATTTATCTAGAAACTCTCTTCTCAAGAAATCCAAATTGGTCACAATCTCATCTGGTAGCGAATAAAACCATGTCTTTGCTTTCCCTTCAAGAGAGAAAGGAAAGGCAAAAACCATAATAGCCAACTCATCGGCTCCATGCCTTTGAGCCGTAGAATAAGCAACTTGAAAATCTCTTAGATGTCGGATGGGGTCTTGACCCGGCAACCCATGATATTTAGGAAGTAGATGTATCAAGCTACTTTTCAACTCAAAGTTTGGATCAAGGTTAGAATACCTTGCTTGCAAAGGTTGAAGTATGATATCCGGAGCTCCTTGCTCATGCAAAGTGATCCGTCGTGGCTCTGCCATGTATGGTTCACCTGTAGGATGCAAAGATGTATTAGTAGTGCCAACAGAAGAATAGGAAGTAGCGGACTCCAAGTCACTCTCGGTACCGTCTAGTGATTCGGTATGTTCCTCAAAAGAGGCCGAAGTACTAGCCGTATAGTCCAACCGCCGTCTAGCTTGCCAAGTCTGTAACAAGGTTCTTTCAATCTCAGGGTCAAACTCGGCTAAGCTAGAATTCGGTTGAGACCGAGTCATCAAACTTGGGAGTCATAGCACACGTACAAAAAAAATCTAAACTATAGATAAATATTGAAAGTAAGTAAACTATCTACAATATTCACATAACCAATATCAAGGCATATGTTGCAACCATTCCCCGGCAACGGCGCCAAAAATTTGATGGACACAGATACCGACGGTAAGGAATTCACAAGATTTTCGCCCTCAATAGACAAATAATCCGCGAATCAAATTTTGAAGGAATTGGTTGTCACAAGTTCAACCCCAATAAAAGTAACCGAAGTATTCAAACCTCGGGTCGTCTCACAAGGAATGGGCAAACATGTGCATCAACATTGGTTAAAATTCCGGGGTTGCAAGTCATGAGCAAGAAATTAAACTAGGAATCTTAACAAGCAAGTAATCTTGAAGTGCAAGAAACTAATTCAAATCACTAAAGCAAGATGTGAGCAATTCTAAACTAATAAGATAACATTCAATATAATTCTATTCTAAAACTAGACAAATGACTATAACTAAGACAAAGCAATCAAGATTTTTGGATTTTCAAGTATGAATAGTAAAAGCAACTCTTGGCTAGACATGGGAATTGGAGTCACTATCCTTGTCTAATAACCATATCTTGACAATTATGAGGAACCAAACTCATTAAGTCTACTTCTATACTTGAAGTATGTTAAATGGTTTAGTCAACATCAACCCATAAGGTCCAACCTAGCTACTAATTGACTTAGTAGTAGGCTAGTGTCAATGGCTATCAAATTGACCACTAACGGTTCCCAAATCATCAAATCCATTAGACCCAATGACTCAAGTTTACCCAATTTCCTTAGCCTAGGCCAAGAGTAAAAAGAACTACTCCATAATCAAAAGAAACATTTCATCAAGCTCATGATAAGCATTACCAAAAGACATATTCAAATTGTAATTAAATTGAAATTAACAAGTACCCACTAACAATTATCAACATACAATTACTCAAACAACACAATTAATCATAAAAATCATCAATGTAACATTAGCAATTCAAGATTCACAAGATTCATGAAATGAATATAAAATGACAATTGACAAGAAAACATAAATCTAACACAAGATCTAAAAAAATTATACTAAGGAATTCAAATTAAGCAATTAAAACTAGTAGTTAACAAGATCCAATTCAGAATTCGACAAGGAGAGATCAAATCAAAGCTAGATCTAGAGAGGAATAAGGGTTTTTCTCTCTAGAAAAACAAAAACCAAAAACTAGCTAGAAATTATGTCTAAGTGTGAATGAATGATCCTCCCATTTCCCCCTAGCATCCTTGGGTCTTTTCCATGTAGAACTAACTTAAATTTGGGCCTCTTAAACCTCAGAAATCACCAGGCACGATTTCCTTTAATGAGGTCACGTGCAGCTTGTCGCGCGTACGCGCCATGCGTACGTGCACGCCGATTGATTTTGCGATCCACGCGTGCGCGCCATGTACACGTGCGCGTCGCTGTGGATTTCTCTAATCCGCACGGATGCGCCGATCTACGCGCACCGCTTCCAGCTGTCCACATCCACGCGTGCACGCGAGGTGCACGTGCACGCCCATGCTAAAATTCCCAAAATCCAAATCTTCATGTTCCTTCCTCTTGTGCATGCTTGCTTTCTCTCTTCTAGGCCATTCTTGCCCTATAAATTCTGAAATCACTCAACAAACACGTCACGGCACCGAATGGTAATAAAAGAGGATCAAAATATATCAATTCTAAGGCAAAAGAAGCATGTTTTCCATCATGAAGCAATATTAGGAAGAGAACACAAAACCATGCAATTCTTGTGAATAAGTGTGAAAAATATTGACAAAACTCCCCAAATTCTACACAATATAAACCACAAAATTGGGGTTTATCATTGAGCACTTCGTCCAAGCCTGGCATTTAACTTGGAGTATGGGCATTGAACGCCAGTTAAGGGGTGAATGCATGCTCCCTTGGTCCCTTGGTGGCGTTGAACGCCAGTCTTGGGCATTCAACGCTGGGCTTTGGTCCTTCTTGGTCGTTGAACACCAGATGTGGCCGTTCAACGCCAGTTATGGGAAGTGATCTGAAAGAGAAGTATAGATCATTATATATTGCGGGAAAGCTCTAGACGTTAGCTTTCCAACGCCATTGAGAGAATATCAATTGGACCTCTGTAGCTCAAAAATATGCGCATTGGAATGCACAGAGGTCAGGATTTAACAACATCTGCTATCCTTTCTAAACAAGACTTTGCTAATTCTGCCATTTTTGCCCAAAAATCACCCAAAATCATAAAAAAAAAAAAAAAAACTCAAAGTAGCATCCAAAAAGTGAATTTTTCACTAAAAAATGTATTAAAACATGATAAAAATTAATGAAATCTAACTAAAAACATTATGAAAATGCTATGAAAAAGCGTAGAAGATATCCACTTATCACAACACCAAACTTAAATTGTTGCTTGTCCTCAAGCAACCAAAAACAAGATAGGACTAAAGAAGAAAAAAATACATAAGGTCTTCAGAGTTGTCAATGAAGCTCAGTTCAAATTTATTGAATGGGTCTATGAGTTCTTCATTTCTGAATAGCTTTGGCATCTTAATTTTCTTTTGAAGCTAAGAGATATTGGCATCCCTTGGAACTTAAAATCCAGATGATATTATTGATTCTCTTCTTTTAGCTTTTCTTGATTCTTGAACACGGCTTCTTTTTGGTGCTTTGCACCTTTGAGCCTAGTCGTGACTCGCATTTTGTTTTCAAGTATTACTGATAATGAAAGAATTATTTCTCGTTGATAACTACCGACAAGTGCACCAGGTCGTATCAAGTAATAAAACTCACTAGAGAGTGAGGTCGATCCCATGAGGATTAAGAATTAAGCAAACAATGGTTAATTGATTATCCTAGTTAGATTATTCATATTGGAGTGATAAGCAACAGGAAATGTAAATTGCAAAAAAGTAAAGGAAAGCAATAAAGTGCAAGAAAGAAAAGAAAGTGTAGAAAATGTAAATAACATAAAGTAAGTAAAAGAAAGAAAAGATAAAATAAGCATTGGGATCAAGAGATATTGCATTCTCCAGATTAGTTGATTTCATCCCATCTTCAATCATGCAACTCATTGACCTCTTGGAAATCATGATTGATTGAGCCCCAATTCCTTGGTGACTCAGTCTCTCAAATCTTGATTAATAGCCAATTTCTTGGTCTAATTACTCATGAGTAGAGATGAATTATGGTCCCTGATTATACCACACACTTTCCTAGAACCAAATAATGGAGAGATTAAATGTCACCGTATCCCAACCAAAACCCAAATCTATTCAAGTGTGAGAAGGATTTTCAAGCATAGTTTTATGTTTCCTCTTCCAAGGTTCCCATAAAACCCAAATACATTCAATCTCTTTTCCAAGATAATTAAATGCTAACATGAAGAACGAAAATCCTTCAAGTAAATCAAAGAGAGATGAATAGAAGAAGAAGAAGAATAAAAACAATCAATCCATCAAATAGCAATAGAGCTCTCTTTTCCAATGGAAAGAGTTAGTAATTCATAACAAAATATTTACAAAAGTAAGAAAGAAAAGAGAAGAAGATGATGGTGAACAGAGAGAGTCTGAAGACTCCTTCCAGAATAGCCTGCCTAATTCTATGAAACTAAGGCCTTTATATAGGCTTCCCTAAATTACAAATTGAAATAAAATTGAAAACAAATTACAATCAAATGAAAATTAACTATTCTAGATGATTCTTATGGCCTTGATTTGTTGACAATTGTGGGCTTGCTTGCTTGCATTTAGAGTGGACTTTGATGGAAAAATAATTTAGAATGAGGTTCCAGGAGAGCATAGCACTATTTTGGAGAGCGGAGCGCTCATGCACCCATGCGTACGCATCACCCACGCGTGTGCGTCATTTAGCATTTCGGCACTCATGACGCGTACGCGTCGCCTTCAGCGCTTTCCAGGAGAGCGTAGCGCTCGCGCTAATAACGCTCTCCCACGGGTACGCGTCAGCCACGCGTACGTGTGGCCTTTCAAATTTGTCAGTTTCACGCGTACGCGTCATCCATACGTACGCATGGTCTTCCAAAAGTATCACTTCGACGCGTACGCGTCACTGGCGAATTTTCCAGCTTCACTATCGCAAGTGCTCTTGAATAATAACGTAGCGCTCGCGCCAAGGGCACTCTTCCTTTCTTTTGTTCTCTGTTTCACAGTCTTTAAGCTCCTTTCTTATTTCATGCTTGTTTTGTACTTTTTACTTCCTTTTCCACCAATTTCTACAAATTCAAACCAAATCAAAGAATTGAAAGTAATCTATGATTTAAGCACAAAAGTATTCAATAATTAAGCATGATTAGTGAAAATTAAAGGTGAAAAAGTATAGAAAAATATAACATGATGCGTAGTCATCACAACACCAATCTTAAACTTTGCTTGTCCTCAAGCAAATAAAGAATCATGCAATAAAGTATGACAAACCCAGGTGAGAAGAGTAGCAATTTTTATGTTCATGGTTGGCTAGTTTCTTATGCATGCTACAATCACAAAAGGGATTCAAATAATTGATGCTTGTATCTAGCTCATTTTATGAAATCTTTTCCTTTATGTTCCTTCCTTGAAACAAGCTTTTCATTCTTTTCTTAGCTTAACTTTTGGGTGCTTTGCACCATGTATTGAAAGCTACGACTCTAAATGCTTTATTTTCAAGTATTACCACTTGATACATAAACACCACAAGCATTTAATTAGAGGATTCTTTAAGCTCATTTGTTTCTTTTCTTTACTCTCTAATCATTGATGCTCAGAGCCTTGAGCTTTGAGGGAGTGCTTTTGCACTTGAGCCTAGTCTTAACTCTAAGTGTTTTGTTTTCAAACTTTTTGCTTGATACATAAACACCACAAGTACTTAACAATTGAATTGTCATTGGTACTCAGAGCCTTCAGCTTTCTCATTCTTTCCCTTTTCTTTTCTTGCCTTATTTGCATTTGCTTCTTCAAGGTTTTCATGATTTAAAAATTTTCATAAAATATCCTAGATGAAAACTTCAATTAAACAAATTCAAATGCAATTGAGCAACAATAATCAAGCTAGCTTCCCAATACTTATAAGCTCATACTAACTTCTATAGTTACCTTGTTTGTTTATGATCATGATGCTTAATTGCTTTTAAACTCACAAAACTCAAGATGGTAGTCATAATATCACAACAACATGTTACAATTCTGCAATCAAGCTATGCTTATTCACAATACACATGCATACAGAGAAAATAGAAGACAATCATGCAATTTAAAGTGTACTGGAAACAAATAAGAGAAAAAGAAACTTTACCACCTTGTAGTTCATCTTCACAATTGTTGTCATTTTCCTCCTATTCTTCCCCTTCCCACACCAAACTTAGAATGATTGCTTGTCCTCAAGCAACAAATAAAACAGTGGTGATGGGGTTTATGATAGTTCATGAGTGTCTTACACAATGAAATGTGAGTAATACATGTGGTTAGGCAAGCAAAATTAAGGATACAATAAAGGCACAAGAGATAAAAACAGAGACAATGTGATTGTATTAATAAGTGGTGTGTGCATGGTACTTTGCATGAAAGGTAAGTGGCAACACCAAACTTAGAATGACACTTTCATTTTAGCATGATGCAAGTACCTAGTGAAGATTGGAAATCAAATTGTTGCATGGCAACACCAAACTTATACACTACAAGAAAAAGCGTGTTTATCGACGCCAAAAATCGACGGCTATTTTTGCTGTCGATAATTTTCGACGGCCTGCTGTTGATATCACTAAAAAAATAATTAAAAATAAAAATATTAAAATCGACGGCCTAGTCGTCGATATTTTTTATAATTCATTAATTTATTTCCCTATTATCGTCATATTATAGGCGAACCAGAAGTCGAAAATAAAATCGACAAATATGGCGTCGATTTTATTATTTTAAATATCGACAATTTTGCTGTCGATAAATTTGAACGGTCTAGATTACTTTCTAAAATGGAATGAACGGTCTAACTTTAGTCTATATAATAGATGCTATATGTGTCATTTTTTTTATATTAAAATCGACGAATATGGCGTCTATTTTATTATTTAAAATATCAACACCTTTGCCGTCGATAAATTTGAACGGTCTTGATTGCTTTCTAAAATGGAATGGACGATATAAATTTAATCTATAAAATAGACGCTATATGTGATGTTTTTTTTAAATAAAATCGACAAATATGCCGTCGATTTTTATCACTAAAAACACATGTTCTCGCGTCAACTCCCGCTTTCAAAGTTCAGAAACGCAAACTTCCCCAAATTCAAGCTAGGTATTCTTTGGTTGACTTTGCTAGGTATTCTTCAAGATAGGTATCCTTTGGTTGACTTCGCTTTCTCTTCACCACCGCCTCCGTCTGACACCACCACCGGCGACCACCATCGCCTACCCTCTATCTCTTCCTTCTTCTCTTTCTTCCCCATTTCTCCATTTCTTCGTTCCTGCGTGCGACACCCCTGTTCGTGGAGTCACCCTCTGTCCGCGTTTTCAAGCACCGATAAGCAACCACCAGCGGCGGCGACCTTCTGTGCCACCGTGACATCACCACCACCCCACCGCCTCTCCGTTCTTCTTCCTCCTTTCATGAATGCAGGTTCCCTTCCCCTGTTCCCTGTCTTTCTTTTCTTTATTTTCACTGCTTTTTAATTCTGTTTTTAGAAATTTTGGTTAGGCTTAGGTTTGTTAAAACTTGTGTTTCTGGACTGAAATTGTTGTTGGCTATATCTTTCTAAAATTATTGGGTTGAATGCTGCTTAGATTGAACTGAAATTTACTGTTTTGAACTCTGCACACCACATGTTTAGAGAAATGCCTGAATGGAATTTTTTATTTAATTTCTATGTCTGATCAGCATAGGCTTTATATTATGGAACACTTAGCTTAATTAAAGTGTCAAGATAATTATTATTTTGACATTAACTAATATGCTACACAATCTCTTACGAAAGCTTATTTTGCCACACAGCACACTACACTACAACTACTACTTTCGGCAGAACAGAAAAGTACATAATATAAAAGCCTCTTGCTAGCTACTACTTTCAGGTTGATTTCTCTCCCTTTAAGTCTTCAAGTTTAATTAGCTGATGATGTCTTGCTTGAGTTGTAAGAATTAAAGTTTAATTTGCCAAAGTTTCTTTGATATGCATGTTAGCAATATTTTAATGACTTAAAAGGAATGGGAACCGACAAACAGTGCTACTGCTGCTTTGTAAAAACAAAAAGTGATACTACTAATGCTAACTTCACAACTTCCTCGTGACTGGATCAGTATTACTCAACGTCACAACATTACTATTTATGTGCTAAGTAGTAGTGAGTGTGGTAGCTAATAGGATAGCTAGCAATAATGAAGTAAAGACAAAAAGAGGTTTCACTACTTATATTCACTACTAATAGGATAGCTAGCAATATACTTATGTGATTTCTGATTCTCTCTTTTTTTTCCTAAACAAAAATAGTATTCATATTGTTATAATAATAAAATAAATATTTTAGTGCATGCCCATTGCTATTGCCATTGCCATATTTTATAAAAAAGTAGTACTTGTCTTAGTCTCAGGCATTCCTTTTTGGTTTTGCTTCTATTCTTTGCACTTCATTTGCTTTACCCTTCCTTTCTTTTCCAATTGCTTCCCCTTTATTTTATTTCTGACATGCTTTCTATTGTGTGCTCATATAGGCCAACACCATGCATTCACAAGGTAAGAGAGATTATTTGACAGGGGACCTTGACACAATTTCACTTATATTACCTCTTCCCACATTAGATTCACCCTATCCACCTCTTCATATCCATCTCTAGATTTAATTTTATTTGAATCAAGATAACATACTTTAAGACACATTAAAATGGCAATACCTTATATATTTTTCATGGTATTATTGAAACTAACTATGCCCTATTTCAAATGGCAATACCTTATAGTTTATATAGTATTTAATACACATTAAAATTAAAATGAGCTATTGTACCTTATCAGATTTTGGAATTAGTTTCCTTAGACTTGTAAGCTGTGCATTGATCCGGTTACTACGCCGCTTCTCGGCCTGGCTGTGGCTCTTGGAAGCACTAGCAGTTCTGTCTCTGGCCACCATTTCGACCGGTGCTGGCCATGAATGAAAACTATTATTGTTATCATTATGATCATGACATTGTGGTTAGAATTGTGATGATGAACCATTTTTCAGCTTCAAGTTCATGCCGTCTTTTATTTTGTTGTTGACTCTTCCTTTATTTATTTGGATTAACTTCCTCAACACCGTTTATAGTTATCAAAACAACTTTTAATTTTCTCATAAATTATTGTTATTTTCTTTTAACTGAATGCTTTATAATTATAAAATTTATTTTAATGTGACTTCTATTTCTTCTCAAACATGACATTAGAAAGTATTAATATGGATAACTATTTCAGAAAAATCAGATAATAATGAGGTAGCTAATTATATGATGTATAATTTTTATATTTTTGGATTTGAGAGTTTTGTTCGGCTGACTAAGTTTCATTGTCCGTCCAAATTAATCTTTGGCCAGTTTATTCCAATGGAAATACTAGTGTTCAGTTGACTAAGTTTTTAGAAGACTATTATGTATTGTTTTTAGTGTTGATGTGCCTATATATATTTTTTTGGCAAGGTTGACATAGTCACAAGTATTATCAAAGTTCCAGTGACATCCGTTTACACTATCACAAGTATTGATAGAGTTTAAGACTCCCAGAAAAGCTATTCAAGGTTTAACCTTCTACTTTTTTGTTTATTTATTATCTCTGTTAAACTATTGAGTTTTATTTTATCTTTATCTTTATTATCTCTATTAAATTATTATGCATGCTTATCTATACTTATTTATGTATGCTTGTTTGTGTAAACCATTCATGGTGAAAGTATAAATTATATTGATGATAAGATTTTTATTTGTTGTGGTTTTTCGTTGAATAAAAAAAATAAAAAGTGAATATTATCCCTTTGATATGTAGGAAATTAAATTCATTAATAATGAAAAACCAGAACCGAAGTTGGATGTATGATAGAACGTATGATCAGAGACGGGGTCTTAAACCCAGTTTTATTAAAGGGGTAAATGAATTTGTGGATGTGTGTATTAGAACTCATGAATTTCTCAGAGGAGGTTTAGTTAGGTGTCCATGTGCCAGATGTCAATGTGGGACGTTTAAACAGTTGATCGACATTAAGATTGATCTATATACTCATGGGTTTAAACCTAATTATTGGGTTTGGACAGAGCATGGAGAAGAGATACCCACAGAGAATCAGATTAGGATAGAAGAAGATATTGAAAGTAGCTCTGAATTAGGTGGTGTTACATGGGAAGAAAATTTTGATCGTTATCATGAGATGGTTGTTGATGCTTTGCAACCTGAGTTTCACATGTACATGCAACCAATAGTGGAGGAACCAAATCGAGATGCTAAGAGATTTTATGACCTCTTAGATTCAGTTAGTAAACCCTTGTGGGAAAATTATTTCCATTCACGATTGTCACTTGCTAGTAGATGCTGAGTATAAAATCAGAAGGAAACCAATCCCAGGGATTTTTTGACCAGTGGGCAACTTTGTTTAGAGAAATGCGAACAACTCCAAATAAAATTCCTGCTAATTACTATGAAGCTAAGAAAATTGTTTCCCAACTTGGGTTTAAGGAGGTTAAGATAGATTGTTATGTCAATGGTTGTATGATATATTACAAAGAGGACAAAGATCTTAGACAATGTAAATTTTGTAGGGAGCAGAGATTTAAGCCTAGGAAAGGAAAAAATAAAGAGGTGCCATATAAAAAAATGCATTATTTGCCATTGATTCCAAGGCTACAAAGGTTGTATGCATCAATGAGTACTACCCCTCATATGTTGTGGCATCACCAAAATCGCAAAAATGACGACGTGATGACACATCCTTCCCATGGTGAAGCATGGAAACATTTTGATACCAAGCATGCTCATTTTGCAAGCGAACCGCGTAATGTTAGACTTGGACTTTGTTCTGATGGGTTTTCTCCTAATGTTCATTTTAGCACACCGTACTCTTGTTGGCCTGTTATAGTTACCCCTTATAACCTTCCACCTCATATGTGTATGAAAGACCCTTTTTTGTTCCTAACGTATATCATACCCGGAAAAGAAAATCCCAAAACAAAAATTGATGTTTATCTTCAACCATTGATAGATGAACTTAAAGAGTTATGGGATGAAGGCGTCCTAACATACAACATTCATAGCAAGAGGAATTTTCAGTTAAAGGCTGCGTTAATGTGGACAATTAACGATTTTTCTGCTTATGGAATGTTGTCTGGTTGGAGTACGGGGGAAGATTAGCGTGTCTAGTATGCATGGAGGATACCAAGGCCTTTTGGTTAGATTATGGCAGAAAGAATTCGTGGTTTGACTATCACAGGAGATATTTACCTGAAGGTCATCCTTATAGGCATAATAAAGTTGGTTTTAAGAAGAATGTTGAGGAGGATGAAGAACCTCCTATTAGGCTTAGTGGCGAACAGGTCTGGGAAAGAGTTAGACACTATCCTAAAATAGTTGACACAGGAGGACAAGTGAGATTGAGCAGATATAGGGTGGAACACAATTGGACCAAAAGGAGTATATTTTGAGATCTCCCATATTGGAAAGATCATTTGGTTCGTCATTGTTTGGATCTAATACATATTGAGAAGAATGTTTTTAATAACATAATGAATATCGTTATGGATACTGAAAGAACAAAAGACAATAAAAAGGCAAGGTTAGACATGGTTGTGCTTTGTAACCGACCAGATTTGAATTTGGTGCAAGTACGCGAAGGTCATTGGGCAAAGCCTAAGGGCAACTATGTCTTGACACTCCAACAACGAAAAAATATTTGTAAATGGGTACAAGAGTTGAAAATGCGAGATGGATATATTTCAATTTTACAAAGGTGTGTCGATGTCATGGGAGGAAAATTATTTGGGATGAAAACTCATGATTGTCATGTATTTATGGAGTGTTTGCTTCCGTTAGCCTTCAAAGAGTTGCCAGACCACGTCTGGAAACCGTTGACCGAAATAAGTCAATATTTTAGGGACCTTTGTTCATCTACTCTTCGGGTTAGCGATCTTGTACAAATGGAAGCTAATATTCCTGTTATTTGTGCAAGTTAGAAATAATTTTTCCACCTGCCTTTTTCGACGTAATGGAGCATCTACCAGTTCACTTGGCATATGAGGCACGTATTTGTGGACCAGCTCAGTATAGGTGGATGTATCCATTTGAGCGTGAAATAGGCACGTATAAGAGATCAGTGAAGAATCGGGCTAGAGTAGAGGGTTCAATTTGTCAAGCATACCTAGCTAGAGAGACATCAAGTTATTGTTCTTATTACTTTGAGCCACATGTCATGTCTAAGAGAACAAGGCCGAATCGGAATGATGATGGTGGTGTAAGTTCATCTGAGCCTACCCTTTCTATTTTTGATCAACCGGGTATTGTTGGGGGAGACAACAAAGACAGATGCTTAACTAGTATGGAAATGAAAGCCGCTCACTTACATATCTTGTTGAATTGTCCTGAAGTCGATACATTTAGAAGTCAATACGAGCAGATCCATGGGAGCAATAATTTTTTATCCAAGTTTCCATCATGGTTCCATGAGCATGTAAGTTTTTACATTTTGTTGATTGTATCAAAATATGTCAAAGTAAATCTTATTTTTCTAAATACTATATTTTGTTTGACAAAATCAGGTAAAAAATCCCAGTAATGGCATAACTTGTCTTCATTTATTGAGTTTAGCATTCGGCCAAAAACTAGGGCCACGAGTGTTGGTATGTTCAAGGTTAACAGGTATAGATTTCATATTCTTGAGCATGCATCTGGAAAGAAGACAGATAATACAGGCATATATGTTAAAGGTGATTGAGGGAATGATGCATTTGATTGGTACAACACTCTTAAAGAGATTTTGATTGTTGAATATCCAAGTCTTGTTAGTTTAAGAGTCACCTTATTTTACTGTGAGTGGTATGAACCTACCAGGCCTCGGGGAACACGTAGACACAAAGACTACAAAATAATTGAAGTATTACCCACTAGGAGATATGGGAGTTACGATCCATTCATCCTTGCGCAAAAAGCTAGACAAGTGTATTACATGCCATATCCACAAGGCTGTAAGTCTAATTGGAAGGTTGTGATTACATGTAAATCACGAAAAATAATGGAGGAGGCACAAAATAAATCTGAAACCGAGGTGTATCAGAATGATGAGCCTCCACATGCTAGGATTATTTCAGAAACCGAGTTTCCACCATCATTAGCATCTACGTCAGGAGATGTTGATATGATACAACTTCAAGTAGCTGACCTCCAGGTTCCTAATATAAATAATGATGAGGACGATGACATTGAGAACTATGATGACGATGATGCTTACACTGATGATGATGGAAGTTCAGAATTTTCGGATTGAGGTTTTAGTTGTAAATTCTTAGTTTGCAAATTTGTTAATTTAATTTTAAATAAATTATATTTTGTATATGTGTTGCTGCTTCATAGAAGATTAGAATCAAGTAGGAGTTGGTAAATTCTTCTCTTTATGTTGATTTTTCTGTAACTTGATTTCATACTACTTTCCTATTGCCATTTACACTTTGATTTTGGTCCAAAGTGACGAGTGTTTATGTACAGGAGGAACAAATTTCTCTTTGCTATTGCCTTATATTTATTTTCACTTATGTATGAAAAATAGCCTTAATTAAAACTCAAAAAAGGATTTAAATGGAAAATTTCAATAGCTAATACTCTTCTTGCTGCTACTGCTTCAGTTATTTTATTTCTTTCAATAGCTAATACTCCTTTTGCTGCTGCTGCTTCAATGAGCTGGCAGTGCAGGGTTAGTATATGATGTAAAAAATTCTGCAGCCATTGATTCCTTTAAACTTTGAAGCATGCATTTTCCTCTCATCTTCCTACTCTTCCTTCCCATGCATTTTCCTTCCTACTCTTCCTACTCTTCCTACTCTTTACGGAATTCAAATCTGCAAAAGCATTTTACTACTAGCTGATGACACTACTAGCTGATTTTACTTTAATTACATATTTCTAATAAATTTGTTAATTTGTTAATTCATATATCTTGTATCGGTTATGTTATGGATAATAACTTGCTTATTTTAATGTGTACAGGATATGGTTGGTAGAGACAGAGATTGCGGTCGAGGCCAAAAGGGGAGCCTAGGCTTTCTACTGGTTAGCCCCTTGACTTGCATGCGGATCCATACTCTCTTGTTGGGTCATCATCCGACACGACTGCTCCGACCAATAGGAGACCGCCACCTATTGCTACTACTATCCCCTCCCGTCAGGAGCCTCAGATACACATGATGCCTACTCCGGGTGTGCCAAGATCATGCACTCAACAAGCCAATGAACCTTCCAACACTGCCTCACATGGTGTGCAGAGTGATCCAGCTATTGTAGCTCCCAGTCGAGCAGGATCTTGTGGAAAAATACAAACCACATCTAATAGTACCCAAGATGCTCAGGGTCAAGGAACATCTACTGCCACTGGTCACTCCAGTACAAGTGCTCCGAAGCTCAGATATGATGGTGCCAAATGGTTTGTTATTTGCTTTAAATTTTATGAACTAAGCGTGCACTTTAAATGGTGTGCTTTTATTTGTTTAGTTGGATATTTGTTAATGAAAATATTTGCTTAACTATTTGCTTTGATTCGATATGCCTATCTTCTTAGTTCCTTTTTTCGTGGTTTGTAATAAAAATCTCATGCTTTAGTTCTTTGAGATTTTAGTTACACTTTAGCTTTTGGTAGTTTGGACATAGATTTCATATATTAAGATATTTTGAGCCCACAAAATAGAGCATGTTTGCTTCTTTCATGTCAGTTTTAAATTTTATAAATGGTGTCATTTGGTTTTTGATGTAGTTGTCACCCACCTAAGCCTAGATTGAAGCGTATTTCTCAGGTTTTTAGGAAAAACTACAACAAGTCTTGGCTGAGTTTTGATGAGGCAGATGATGATACTCGAAAAATATGGTGGACTGAGTGGATAGTAAATTCTATCTCCTTATGCTCCTTATGAATAGCATTCATTGCTTATTATGTTCTATATATTCTGCCTTCTTGTTATTCTCTTTTTCTTTTTTAATCAAATAAAGTGTTGTTATTCCCAATGATAAACTGTTACGAGCTTGACTCTACAGGATTCTCATTTTGTTTAATTACTATAGCTGTTTAATTAAACAGAAATTAATAATTAAAAACTATCCTACATAACTAGTTAACGTTTTCTTTATTAGAAAGAAAGAGAGGAAAACATTATCATTGTGCATAATATTCTTTATGATATCTACCAAAAAAATCTCTATAAAAAACTGTAGTCAGTAAGAAGCTTCCAATTGGCAAATATTTTAGTAGATTTTGGTGATTTAAAGCTTGCATATAGTAGATTTTGGCAAATATTTTAGTAGATTTTGGTGATTTAAAAAACTGTTTAATACTGCATATTCTGCACCCCTTGAGCTAGTCTTTCTTGACATTTTGGGACCCTCTAGATCAGGATTTAAATATTATCTTAGTATAATTGATGCTGACACAAGGTATACTTGTCCTTATTTACTTTACTCTAAATCTCAGTTCTTGCAAATCTTAATGCAATATAAGAATCTCATGGAAACTGAAACTGGTTGTAAACTCAAGCGTATACAAATAGATAATGGTAAAGAATTTACTTCTACTGCTATTAAAGAATTTTTGCATCTCCATAGCATTAGTCACATGCTTTGACATTATTGATACGGAGGAGGATGATATCTATCAAGCTTGGAGGTTTAGGGCTGCCAAGCGCTTGCGAGGTATGCTCCATGCCATTCACAAAAAAGGTGCCCGTCCATATTGGATCCCACCAGAAGTTCTTGGTGAATTGATGAGACGTTGGAACACTGATGCCTATAGACAATTACAGGCGAGAAATACAATTGCCAGGAAATCGACTCGAGGTACTTTTCTTCACACTGCAGGAGGCACTACCTTTCCAGAAGCGAGATTACGCTTGGTAAGTTGCTTATAGAATCCTCTTTTTTACTTAAAGACAATCTTTACTATGATATTTGCTGTTCTGAAAATTTCTTAAGGCCAAACAAGTAAGAAAAATCTCACAGCAATTCTAATATGTTTGTTTACCTTATTTATTTCATTTATAATTTTTTTTATTGGAATATCTAAGTTTTGAAGGTCATGGTTCATCAATTATAATCCCTTGTCCACACCCTACATGCTGTTATTTGTGCTTGTGTTATGATTTATTGAAACAAAATGAGCTTGATGGATTATTAAGTTGCAACTAAATGTGAGTTTTGACCACTGATTGTGACCTTGAAGTCCATTAAACCGTGTCTAGCTTCTTATTGTCATGTCTCCCATTGAGGTTCTAAATAAAATGAGCTTGTTCTATTCTGCTTTTGCTTTTATTCTGCTTTTTAATTATTTTTAGTGATTTTTTTAATTACTAAAATCTTATTACTAAAATATAGACACAATAGAACTAATCATATCTCAATAGTACTATATGCAATTTTTTTCCTCAATCAGTGATAGTGTGTCATATTGTTTCTCTCATTATGTAAAATCATTCGCTTGGAAGACCATCACGTATGGATGAGTTTTTTGAGCACACTCATACTCGTAAAGAGGATAGGACTCAATGGGTTGATGAACACTCCCGAAAGACAAAGGTAACTTACCTTTATTAATTGTAACTATTTTGTTATCTAATTGTTATGCCTTATTAATACTTATAGTAGTTTATCAATCATTTTTCCTCATTGTAGGATATATTTCAAGAGCGTATGTTTCAGGCTAAGCAAGAGCGGTAGGCTGCTATAGAGGCTGGTGTAACTGGTCCACCGCCTGTCTCTAAGGAAAGCATATGGATTGAGACAGTGGGTGGAAAATGAAGAGGTAGGGTATATGGTATGGGTGAGGTAAGGGACTCTTCCATGGTGCGGCCTTGAGTTGATGGGCCAACCACGACCACCAGCACTAATGTTTTGGATCTTAGAGAACGAATCATAATACTCAATAGGAAAGTTGAACAACATGCCGCTAAATATAGAGAGCTTGAAGACCGCTACCAAAGGGAGAAAAGAGAGTGGCAATAGACAGTTGAATCCTTGCGTGAGGATCTCAACACCAGTAACTCACAGATGGATCAGTTTAGTCATCAATTGAGCAGCTTGACTGAGTATGTGAGGGCCATGGGTCCTAGTAGTTCTGGATCACGTGTTCCCCCACCTCCTCCTTTTACTTTTCCAAGCTCTCAGAAAAGCACAGCTCCAGCCCTAGTCCCAACCCCAGCCTCAGGTAGAAAATTTCCACCTATTTTGTAGCGACTAGGACAACCACAGAGTTCTCAAAGGGAGGATGATTCTGACGGTTTTGATGACTCAGATGATTATTTAGACGAGTATGAGTAGGTTATTTAATTACTTTACTTGGAATATTTTGTATTATTAGTAGATTGCAATTTAAACGAATATAAGTCTAAGTTTAGTTATTTATCTTGTCTTGAGTCTTTATGTTAAAGGATTATTTATTATTTTGATAAGTTTGTAAACTTATTATCTAATATTTAGTATAAATTTTATTTTTATATTTAAAAGTTTATTTGTCTTGTTATCTATATTCTGTATAAATTTTATTTTTATATTTATTTGCATTGATTGTTTATTATTATTCAAATAAAAAAAATAAAATATATCTATTAAAATCGACGGAATAGTTGTCGCTTTTTAATTTTAAAATAGACAAGCAAACCCAAATACAGACATAAAATTTGTCGGTATATGAATAATAAAATCGACGGCAACTGCGTCGATTTTATTGGATCCAATGTCGACAGCAAAATTGTCGATTTTAGTAAACATATTATAGACAAAGGTACCGTCGATTTTATTTGTATCAAATATCGACAGTAGAGGCATTGATTTTATATAATAATATCGACGCCCTTGTTGTCGATTTTATTAAGAATATAAAATTATCAAACTCATAATATCGACAGTCTTGTTTTCGATTTTTTTAAATTATTATCGACGGCCAGGCAAGCCGTCAATTTTATTAGCATTTTGAAAAATCGACAAGCTTTATAGCGACCAACTCCGCCGTCTATTTTGCTGTCGAATTTCAATATTATCGACGGCTAAGCCGTCGATTTAGCCATCGATTTTAACGACGTTTCTTGTAGTGTTAGAATGCAATCATATGCAAAATTATTGAAAATAAATAAAGCAAAGAACGGAAATGTTACCTACGGCTGGATTGCCTCCCAACAAGCGGCCTTTTAATGTCATTAGCTTGACATGTTGTTCTCAACTTTCTTCCTCTTCTTCCAGTTTGTTAAGAGGAATGGCCTCAAGGGTGGAGAAGAGAAAGTTGATGTCCCCTGTTTTGGCCTCTTTCCAACAAGCTTCCTTTTGTTATTTTCTTGATTTGCTTTGCTTGTTGGGGCAGGGGTTGGATTGTTTGTAGTTGACCTTTTCTTCTTCATGAATGTTGTCCTTCGTATCTTAGTCACAATCGTCTTTTTGGTGCTTTTGTTGGTTGCCTTCACTTCTTTGTCTTTAAAACTTGGTTGTTGTGTGCTGGTTGGAGTGTCTTCTTCATCAAGAGCTTCTTGAATTGGTGGTTCAACGAACTCACCCTTTATGCAACTCTCTGTTTCATTGGAGTGTGGACTCCCTTGATTGACTTCCTCCCTTTCTTCTGCATGATTTTGTATTGCTTCCTTTGGGAGTGAGGTTTGCTTGTTTGTTTGTCACTTTCAGTAGCTTCTGTGGGTATGGAGCCCTAGGCTTATATACTCTCACAACCTCCTCCTTCTTCACTGGAATCTCACTTGGTACAAGGGCCTCTTTTTCTTATTTTTCACTTCCTCCTTTTTACCCACCATTTGATCTTCATCCTCCTTGCTTAGCACTACTCCTCTTGTGGTATTGTATTCTTCCTTTAGCCAAGGAAAGAGAGCGGTTGGATTTTCAGCGTAGGATTGTGTTAATTGTCTCATTTTTTCTTCATGGTCCCTTTTTGCTATTTCCTCCTTTTCTCTAAATTTCTTTTCCCTCTCATTTGATTATTTATTAGATCTTTCGATGTTCTTTATGCACTCTTCAAGGAAAAATTCTAGCCTAGAAAGTGTATCTAAGGGAGCTTGTGGTGGTTGGTTAGAGTTGGCTTGTGAATATCTCTCTGCCCCTACTAACTGTGCCATTGCAGCTTCTAATCTTGCAAAATTGCCATCAAGTGATGAAAAATTTAGACATGTAAAACTAAGAGTTAAGGTTGGATAATTAAGAGGTAATGGCTCTTGATGAATGGGGTATGGATGAGTGAAATATCTTTGATTTTGATCTTTCCAGCCACAACATGAGTAGTGATTACACTCATCAAAATATGGACCATTTTGTGGCCCTGGAAAGCACCCCATTTCATGTTCTTGATACTCCCACCCACCATGAGTATAATAATGTGAATCATTTTGTGGTGGTGGAAAGTTTTCCATGAAATTTTCTTGACCATTTTCTCTCATTCCTTGGTGATATTCCCAGCCACCATTAAGATAATGACTTGAATCATTTTGTGGTGATGGGAAATATCCCATATGATATGATTGATCAGAATGTGAAGTAAACTGTAACACCCTAATTACCCTATGCCTTACTTCTAGCCGTAAAACAAAGGTTAATCAGAGGTTACGACAGTACTAAGGCTTATACATATTTATATATAGAAGGAAATAATATATTCTAGAAGCTCGATGAAGGATTAAGCTCAAAGACAGATTTACAAAAGTGCAAAACGTTCACACGAAGCTAACGCATAAGACACAAAGTATAGATGCAAGAGAAAAGAACATATATAAATATAAGAATATAATACTCATTGGGAACTAGCCGCAGCTTGCGGAGTTTAAGCTGACTAGTTATATACAGACATACAGAATTTTAGAGTTAAAACAACTTATACAACTTATCTCTCAAGTAAGCCTCTAAGGCCATAAAGATAAATATACAAAGAGATGCGAGAGTAACTATAACAAAGTAAAATAGAAATAAACCAAGGAGGAACCATACTCTGCTCTGTCACCATATCTGCAATCTCACCGCGGTGGATTTGTAACCTGCGTCTAAAAAACAACAACATATGGTATGAGAATCGGAAGTTCTCAGTATGGTAACAGTGCCCAATAGTCTTAAAACGGTGTCACAGAAGCTTACAAACTTGTTAGGAAGGTGAAATAGTTGAAAACAAAGTTTAAGCTTGAGAAACAGGGTGTGTGCGTGCGCACAAGGCTATGTGTGCGCACGCCCAGGAGAAGTTTTAAAACGTGTGCGTACGCATAGAGGTGTGCGTACGCATAAGTACCAAAATTTGCAATTCTGTTCGCTCGCACAAGGCGTGTTTGTGCCCTCTACAGATTGCCCTTCCCAACGTGTGCGTGCGCACAGGTTGTAAAACTCCATTGATCATGTGCGCGCACAGGTTGTGCTAGCACTCTACACATAATGCCTTCCCTTGCATGTGCGTACGCACAGGTCTGTGCATGCGCACAAGTTTAAAATTTTGCAGGGGTGTGCGTGTGCACATACCAGAAATCACAAAATTCTGCAACTTTGCAGAATTTTAAATTTTGACACCAATCTTTGAATGATCATAACTTCCTCTAAAAAATACAAATTTTACAAACTTTATATCAATTTGAAGAATTTTCAATGAACTTTAATTACAAGCAAAATTTCAACAAATTTGGAAAACTGAGGCACAAGTTATGACCCGTCAAAGTTCACTAAAAACCAGTTTTTACAAAAAACCTCAAAACCTCAATTTCACCAAAACTCACAATTCGAAACCAATCTAATCTTAACCCAAACAATACCAAAACAACATCAAAGTCCATACCATTTCTCTCCCAATTCGACCATCCATAATATCCCAATTACATCATTCAACACCATCAAAACCCTTAGTCATCAACATCCAAAACCATTATAATCATTCATAATCATCAGCAATCAACAACAACATCAACCACTACAATTCCTCATATTAATCTCATAAAACTCACATCTTCAAACAATAGTCATCAAAAATCAATATTCATATTACCAATATTAACATACACACTCACCCACATCAATCAACATCATAATACATCATTAACACCAATACTTCTCAACAATCACCATCACCCACAAAAATCAATTATTCATCATTACTCATCAACCATATCAACAACACTTATCAAAAATAATAGTCCACAACATTTATCATTCACTTTCTCAACACCAACAACCATCAACATATAATATTACTCCTCAACCATATCCACTCCATACACTATTATATCAATCGCTAAATCACAATTCACTTTCAATTAACATATACATTCAATTCAATCCTATCTTAAGGTCAACTAGCCTAAGTTTCTAGAAATATTACATATTAAATAAAGGAAACCGAAACCATACCTTGGCCGATTCCCAAACGCACCAAACACCAAAACGAAGCCACCCAACTTGATCCAAAGCCTCAACCAACTCCAACAAACACCAAAACTCAATCTAACATCATATATATATATCAAAAATAAAACCTAAGATACATAAAATAACTAAACACAAGGGTTTAATAAAACCTTACCTTACCCAATGAGATTAGGGGTAAAATCCAACAATTACCCGCTACTAGAGATCACCTAAACAAGCAAAACCACAAAATCTACTCAAAAACTAAACCCCCAAAAATGCAGAAGTTACGGCAGGAAACTGGTAGGTGAGTTTCAATATCTTACTAGCAAAACCTAAATAGAAAGGAAGAGCTCGTTGAGAGCTTTGCGTGGCCGCAAACGGCTCGTCAATCGGAGTTTCGTAGCTCAAGTTATGGCTCCCAGAAGGTGGATGTAAATAGTGCACTCTCTTCTTCCTCTCTTCTCTGTTCTCACCGCCCCTCTCTCTTTCTTTTCTAAAAAATGAGGCTAAATGCCTCATATTTAGGGCACTTATATGTTGGACTTGGGCCCACTTGGACTCGGTCCAACCCGCTAAGTGCTTTTGGTACGTTTGGCCCACTTTGGGCCAAAACCTTTAAGATTAGTGTCCGGTTTTTTATTCTAAATTATTTTTATCCTTTCAAAACAATAAATCAATTTTCCAAAATCTTATTTTCCAAAATACGCAGTACTGGACAGACTAGAGCCGGTATTGCCAGCTTAACCGCCAGTACGCATTTTCACAGAAAATTTTCGAAAAAGATACATTTTCCAACTCAGAAAAATTTACTGAAATCAAATTTCACATTTATATTTTCAAATTAAAACTTCTAAATTTTGAATCTATTCCGGGCACTAAAATTATTATTTTTATTAAAACAGTTTTACGAAAAAACTCCGGCTCTTACATAAACTCCATTTGAATTTTGTAAAAACAATCACCAAGAAAAATTGAAATTCCTTATATCAGAGATAAGGAGTTCTTAGCGAGGCAATAACACAAACACCTTAGTAGCAGGATAAAATTAAAAGAAAATAAATGAAAAAGACAAAAAGAAAGAAAAAAAATTTCTAATCTAGTTAATCAATCAACCGGTAGTTTGTTAATCACAATTAATCCCCAGCAACGGTGCCAAAAACTTGATAACGAAAAAATTATTTCTCATTAATAACTACCGGCAAGTGCACCGGGTCGTATCAAGTAATAAAACTCACTAGAGAGTGAGGTCGATCCCACGAGGATTAACGGATTAAGCAAACAATGGTTAATTGATTATCCTAGTTAGACTATTCATATTGGAGTGTTAAGCAACAGAAAATGTAAATTGCAAGAAAGTAAAGGAAAGCAATAAAGTGCAAGAAAAGTAAATGACATAAAAGTAAAGTACAAGAAAGTAAAGTGCTGGAAATGTAAAGTGTAGAAAATGTAAATAACATAAAGTAAGTAAAAGAAAGAAAAGATAAAATAAGCATTGGGATCAAGAGATATTGCATTCTCCAGATTAATTGATTTCATCCCATCTTCAATCATGCAACTCATTGACCTCTTGGCAATCATGATTGATTGAGCCCTAATTCCTTGGTGACTTAATCTCTCAAATCTTGATCAATAGCCAATTTCTTGGTCTAATTGCTCATGAGAAGAGATGAAGAATGGTCCCTGATTATACCACACACTTTCCTAGAACCAAATAATGGAGAGATTAAATGTCATCGTATCCCAACCAAAACCCAAATCTATTCAAGTGTGAGAAGGCTTTTCAAGCATGGTTTTATGTTTCCTCTTCCAAGGTTCCCATAAAACCCAAATACATTCAATCTCTTTTCCCCGATAATTGAATGTTAACATGAAGAACAAAAATCCTTCAAGTAAATCAAAGAGAGATGAATAGAAGAAGAAGAATAAAAACAATTAATCCATCAAATAACAATAGAGCTCTCTTTCCCAATGGAAAGAGTTAGTAATTCATAACAAAATATTTACAAAAGTAAGAAAGAAAAGAGAAGAAGATGATGGTGAACAGAGAGAGTCCGAAGACTCCTCCCAGAATAGCCTGCCTAATTCTATCAAACTAAGGCCTTTATATAGGCTTCCCTAAATTATAAATTGAAATGAAATTGAAAATAAATTACAATCAAATGAAAATTAACTATTCTAGATGATTCTTATGGCCTTGATTGGTTGACAATTGTGGGCTTGCTTGCTTGCATTTAGAGTGGACTTTGATGTAAAAATGATTCAGAATGAGGTTCCAGGAGAGTGTAGCACTGTTCTGGAGAGCGGAGCGCTCATGCACCCATGCGTACGCGTCTCCCACGCGTTTGCATCATTAAGCATTTTGGCACTCGTGACGCGTACGCGTTGCCTTCAGCGCTTTCCAGGAGAGCATAGTGCTCGCGCCAAGAATGCTCTCCTACGCGTACACGTCATCCACGCGTATGCGTGGCCCTTCAAATTTGTCAGTTTCACGCGTACGCATCATCCACGCGTACGCGTCACCAGCTGAGAATAACATTATAACGCGTATGCGTCATCTATGCGTACGTGTAGTCTTCCAAAAGTATCACTTCGACGCGTAAGCGTCACCCACGCGTATGCGTCACTGGCGAATTTTCCAGCTTGACTATCACAAGCGCTCTTGAATAATAACGTAGCGCTCGCGCCAAGGGAGCTCTTCCTTTCTTCTCTTCTCTATTTGACAGTCTTTAAGCTGCTTTCTTGTTTCATGCTTGTTTTGTGATTTTTACTTCCTTTTCCACCAATTTCTACAAATTCAAATCAAATCAAAGAATTGAAAGTAATCTATGATTTAAGAACAAAAGTATTCAATAATTAAGCATGATTAGTGAAAATTAAAGGTGAAAAAGTATAGAAAACCATAACATGATGCGCAGTCATCAATTACCACCTGATACATAAACGCCACAAGCATTTAACTCAGGAAACCCTTTGGATTCGAATTTCGCTTTGCATAAATTCTCAGACAGTGGTGCTCAGAGTTCTTAACCGTACTCTTTAGCTTTGGATCACGTTTTAAATGCTCAGTCTCGAGCTTTTTACTTGATACCTTCACATCACAAGCATATAGTTAGGGATAGTAACTCTTTTGAGCTTTTTAGGTTAATTTTTCAACCCTCCTAACCATTGATGCTCAAAGCCTTGGATCCTTTTTCTTTTGATTTTTCTTTTTCTTTTTGCTTTTTCTTTTGTTTCAAGAATCAATCTTTTTTATTTTTCAGAGAGTCAATAATATTTCTTTAAATTCACTATTCTTCAAGAGCCAACATTCTCAACTTCAATATCAATTATGCACAGTTGATTTATACATGCAGAAAATAAAGATAAGACCACCACTTTGACATAAGTAGAACGGTTGGCAATAATTTTATATTTTAATGCTTCTTAAGTAAAATTTTATTTAAGTTCAATGGAGGATATGCGAAACACCTTAAAATATAATCAACAAGAATTGAAATTAAGTACTAAACTAAAAAGTGGGAAATTCTAATGGTGATCATGTAGCCTAGAGATAAAAAAAGAAGGTAATGTACTAAAATAATAGGGATAGAATAGGAGAGATGGAACTTAACCACCTCACTCATGATGAACATCGCCCTCTTCTAAGAATTTCTGGAATTTCAACTCCCTTAAGTCTTGACCTTGGCCCTTTTGTAATTCGGTCAGCTTGTGAAGCATCCGGGACTGATCTTTTTGCTCCTCTTTTAGTTGATCCAATGTGGTTTACAACTGTTCAATGGAAGCTGCCAGTTGAGTCCAATATTCAATTGGACGAGTGCTCTATTCTTGAGGCTGCTCGGGCATCTTCCTCTTAGAGGGAGAAACCGCCCTCTGAACCCTAGCTTGCACCGATTCCCTAGTGTTTTCCATGCTCTTCTTGGTGATTAGGGCATCTCTTGTAATGAATGTATCTCTGTCAATGAAGATTCTTGCCTCGTCACACAAGTGAGAGATGAGGTGTGGAAAAGCCAACCTTGACTGAGTTGAGGTTTTGGCTGCAATTTTGTACATCTCAGAAGGGATTATTTGATGAACTTCCACCTTATTGCCAAGCATGATACAGTGGATCATCACATCCCGCCTTACTATGACCTCTGAGCAGTTGCTAGTGGGGAGGATAGAGCTCCTAATAAAATCCAGCCATCCCATAGCAACTGGCTTGAAATCCATCCTCTTTAGTTGGATTGGTTGACCCTTTTTATCATTTATCCACTGTGTTCCAGGGAGACATATGTCTTGTAGGACTTAGTCTAGCCTTGGATCAGCGTGCACTCTCCTATTAAAGGAGTTAGGGTCGTCCTTTAAAGGGGGTAACTAGAAAGCTTCCCTCACGTTATCCAAACCATAATGCAAGATCTTCCCTCAGACCATGGTGCGCCATAGGTTGAATTCCTGTCCCTCTTCCTTTTGTTTGTTTGACCTCCATAAGTTCGCATAGATTTCTCAGACTTTCAGAATTCCAACCTTAGTTTCAGGGTTGGCTAGAATTTTCTAACTCCTTGTTCAGATATGCTCTTGAATCTCAGGATATTCATTATCCTTCTAGTCGAACCTAACTTCCGAAATTACAGCCTTCTTACACACTACATCATAGTAGTGTTCCACATGAAGCTTGGAGTAAAATCTGTAGGGCTTATAGGCAACAGTTGAGGGATCCTTTTCTTTCTTATTTCTTGAAATAGATCTTCCACCCTTTGGTGCCATGGAGTGTGAGAAAGTGAAAGAGTAGAGTGAAAAGCAACACCAAGCTTAGGAGGTTGCTCGTCCCGAGCAAAAGGAGAAGAAAATAGAGGGAGGAGAAGCAGAGAGTGCGTAAGCTAGATGAGGAGGGGCGTGATAGATGGAGAGGGAGCCAAAGGGTTATAAATAGGGAGTGGGGTGTTAAATTCGAAATTGAATTTCAAAAAGAGAGGGGATATGATGACAAATGTTGAAATTTTGGGTAAAAGGATAAGATAAAAGATAAGGGAGATATGGGTTGTTAAGATATAAAAGAATTAAAAAATATTTGAAAAAGATGTGAAAAATATTTGAAGAAGTTATAAAAGATATGGTTTGCCAAGATTTGAAAAGATGTTATTGAAAAGATTTGACATGAGGGGATATGGTTTTGAAAACATAAGATTTAGAAAAGATATTGTTCAAAAAGATTTGAATTGAAAAGTTTAAAATTAAAAATGTAGTTTGAAAGAGTATGGAATGGAAAGATATGGTTAGAAAAGATAAGGTTGGAAAAGATTTGGTTTTGAAAAGTCAACTCCCTCTCTTTTTCTTTGAATTTTGAATTCTTGCCCTCCCTTTCTAGGCGTTCAACGCCCAGATCTAGCATTGACCGCCAGTTGGGAATCAAATTGTGTTTTATTTTTTTATAGTGGGGCATTCAACGCCAAGAATGGGCGTTGAACGCCCTATAGGGAACAAAAACTTGGCCCCAAATGCCCCTCTATGGGCGTTCAACACCCATCCCTCCTCCTCTTCCAGCGTTGGGTGCCAGTTTTGGCATTCAACGCCAGTAAAGGGTGTCTCCAGGGTGTTCTATTTTCCATCTTATGCGTACTTTTTCTTATTTTAAGTGCTACACATGATCACAACCGTTAAAAAGCAAGGCAAAAATATGAAATTAATGAAAACTTAGAAAAAAGAAAAAAAATGAACTCAAACTAAAAACGAATAAAGGAAATGAAGAACACTATACATGTGGTTGGGTTGCCTCCCAGCAAGCACTTCTTTATTGTCAGTAGCTAGAAAATGCTATTGTCATGTAAGCAGGAGGGTGAAAACCTCTTGCTCAATTGGGTCCCCTAGATAGTATTTGATACGTTGGCCATTGACGGTGAATCTTTTATCAGAATACTGGCTCTAAAGTTCTACATGACCATAGGGCAACACTCTAGTCACCATAAAAGGTCCTGTCCATTGTAACTTGAGTTTTCCAAGAAATAACTTGAGCCTGGAGTTAAAGAGCAGAACCTATTGACCAGGCTGGAAGTCTCTGGAAGATGTTCTCTGATCATGCCATTTCTTGGATCTTTCCTTGTAAATCTTGGCATTCTCGAAAGTAGTATGTCAGAATTCATCCAACTCGTTCAATAGGAGCAACCTCTTTTCTTCTGCAGCCTTGGAGTCAAAGTTGAGGAATCTTGTTACCCAGTATGCTCTGTGCTCCAACTTTACGGGTAGGTGGCACGCTTTATCATAGACCATCTGATAGGGGGATATCCCGATGGGAGTCTTGAATGTAGTTTGGTATGCTCAGAGAGCATCATCAAGTTTTCTTGCCCAATCCCTTCTGGAGGTGCTCACTGTCCTCTCTAGAATTCGTTTGAGCTTGCTGTTGGAGACTTCAGCTTGTCCATTGGTTTGTCGGTCGTAGGGGGTCGTCACTCTGTGACGGACACCATATCTTTGTAAGATGGAGTCAAGCTGTCTTTTGCAGAAGTGAGTGCCTCCGTCACTGATCAGTGTCCTTGGGACACCAAATCTGCTGAAGATGTACTTTTAGAGGAATTTTAACACCAGTCGGGTGTCATTAGTGGGTGATGCGATTGCCTTAACCTACTTAGACACATATTCCACCGCCATCAGGATGTGTGTGTTTGAATATGGGGGTGGAAAGGGTCCCTTGAAGTCTATACCCCATATATCAAACAGCTCAATTTTCAGAATTCCTTGTTGTGGCTTTTCATGATTATGAGGGAGATTTCTAGCTCGTTGGCACTTGTCACAATTGTGGACAAACTCTCGAGAGTCCTTAAAGAGTGTTGGCCAGTAGAATCCGCTCTGAAGGACCTTGGTAACTCTTCGCTCTCCTCCAAAATGTCCTCCATATTCGGAGCCATGACAATGTCAACAAATCTGCTAGGTTTCTTCCTCGGAGACACAACATTAGATTATACCATCCAAGCACCTCTTAAAGAGGTAGGGTTCATCCCATAGGTAGTATTTAGCATCATGCAGAAGTTTGCATAGTTGCTGTCTGCTATACTCTTTCGGAATGAACTTCATGGCTTTATAGTTTGCAATGTCTACAAACCATGGTGCTTTCTAAATTGCAAAAAGATGCTTATCAGGGAAAGTCTTGGATACCTCAGTGATGGGCATGGCCGTCCCTGCTTCAGGCTCAATTCGGGATAAATGATCTGCCATTTATTTTTCTGATTTTTTCTGTCCCTGATCTCAATATCGAATTCTCGGAGAAGAAACACCCATCTGATTAACCTTGGTTTAGAGTCCTGCTTGGTCAGGAGGTACTTGAGAGCCGCATGGTCAGTGTAAACAATGACCTTTGAACCGATCAAATAAGATCTAAACTTCTCTATTGCGTAGACAATTGCTAGCAGTTCCTTCTCGGTGGTGGTATAGTTCCTCTGAGCATCATTTAAAATGTGACTAGCATAATTGATAAACCATTATTTTATGGTTTATATTGTGTTTAATTGTGTGGTTTTATCAAATCTTTACCAACTTATTCATTAAATTAGCATGTATTTACAATTCCATTCCAAAATTACTCTATGGTTGAAAACTTGCTTCCTAGAGACTTTTAATTATGTATTTTAATTCTCCTTTATTCCATTCGATGCCGTGATCCATGTATTAAGTGTTTCAGGCTTTATAGGGAATGAATGACTTGGGGATTGGAAATGAGGCTTGCAAAAATGGAAGGAACACAAGAAATTAAGGATATGACCAGTGAGAAGTGACGCGGGTGCATGGCTCACACGACCGCGCGAAATAGAGGAAATTACAGTGACGCGATCGCGTGCCTGACGCGAACGCATGGATTGGAAATTGCACAAGTGACGCGAATGCGTGGACGACGCGCACGCGTGGCAAGGCAAAACGCTGGATGATGCGAACGCATGGATGACGCGATCGCGTGACGTGCGTGATCTGCAGAATCTGCAGAATTCGCTGGGGGCAATTTTGGGCTCTGTTTTGACCCAGTTTTTGGCCCAGAAAAGCAGATTAGAGCCAGGGAACATGCAAAGACCAGAGGGACATTCATTCCGCATAATTTTTTAGTTTTTGAGATCTGATTTTTCTCCTCCTCTAGGTTTTCTCTCTACACATTCATAGTTCTTAGGATTTTGTTTTTATTGCTTTTTGGATTGGGATATTGAGAAGAGTTATTACCTCTGCCAAGACTTCATCATTCTAGTTTGTTTCCTTACTTGTCACTTACTCTTTCATATCCTTAATTTGTTCAGAATTACTATTGGATTATTTTTAGAATTTATTAATACAAGAACTATTTTTATTTTTAATTGGTCTCTTTGATTATTATTATTTATCATGTCTTTCTTTATTTCCCTTTCTCATTTTGTGAAGTTTACAATCATAATGAGCGAGTAGTTCCATAACTTGATTGGGAGTTGATTGAAAGGAGGACCTTGAGTTGGAATTCTCAAGAGTAAAATTATAATTGGGTTTATCGTTGGGTCGCCCTCTAGTCACTGACACTAGTCCTTCCCAAGGGAGAGGATTAGAACTTGTGAATAGAAACTGACTTCCAACTTGCTTAACTTTCCTTTATCTGGTAAGGGATAACTGAGCAGAACAACCTTGAATTATCAATTGATCTTGGGAGAACTCCAACAAGGATAGGACTTCCGACTAATCTACTCCCGGTCAAGGTTTTTTTTTAAATTACATAAATTTTCTGATTTAATTTCCTGTTTATCAACTCAAACCATTTTAGAAAACATCTGATTAATAAAATAGCACATCTTTCTGCAACTCATTGGGAGACGACCTGGGATTCATACTCCCAGTATTTTAATTCTAATTTTGTGACAACCCTTCTAAATTGATAAGCGGATTTTTGTTGGTTAAGGACTGTACTTGCAACGTTCCTCTTACATCAATTTCTTAATCCGCCAATTTCCGCCACGTCAATTTTTGGCACCGTTGCCGGGGAGTTGCGATAGAGTGCTAAGTTATTGATTGGAATTTATTTATTTGCATTTTATTTTATTTTTGCTACAATGAGCTGCATGTTTCTTTCATTAAATGACGCGTTCACTTCCTGATCCAAGCTTGCCAGTATTTGATCCTGAGATTGAAAGAACTATTTCACGTATAAGGCAAGCTCGACGTCGGTTAGTCCTCCCCGAGGGCAAATCTGAAATGTCACGTAAGGAAGAAACAAGCTCCCTTTCTACTGATTCAGTTGATTTACGTGCAGGTGACATGGCAGCACCTAGGTGAGTTACTATCCAGGAGGCTGGAGCCCCTGATTTTACAATGCAACCGTTTCAAGCGCATCACCCAGCGGTGGCTATAGATTTTGAAATAAAGACTGCACTACTTAACTTGATGCCTAAGTTTCATGGCTTACCTGCTCAAGAGCCTATCAAGCACCTTAGGGATTTCCAAGCAGCCTGTTCTACTGTCAGGTGTGATGATGCAGATGAAACTTCTATTCTGTTAAAAGCCTTCCCATTCTCTCTTGAGGGAATGGCGAGAGAGTGGTACTACACTCAACCCGCAGCAACTGTTTCTGACTGGGATACGCTTCGAAGAGAATTTTTGGAAAAATTCTTTCCAGCTGAAGTTACTGATAAACTAAGGAAAGACATTTCCATGATTGTTCAGGACGAATCCGAGACTCTCTACGAATACTGGGAGTGCTTCAACAATCTTCTGGAAGCATGGCCCCACCATATGATTGACAAGATAGTGTTGCTCGGTTACGTCACACAGGGCATGACGCCCCAAGATAAGACCACGTTGGAAAGTGCTAGCAATGGGTCTATGAAAAAGTATAAGACCACTAATGAGGCATGGCAATTGATCAGCGACTTAGCCGAATCTACTCGGAATCACAGGCAGAAACAAAGCCGGTCAAAAGCTGTTGCAGAGGTATCTTCTAGCAGAGAGACTACTGCTCTAACTCAGAGTATATGTGAAATGACCAACTTACTGAAGCAGATGCAGTTGAATCAACAACAAGCGCAGCAAAGCCAACAGTTAGTCCCACAAAGAGTGTGCAGAATCTGTGCTGATTATAGCCATTATACTGATGAATATCCGCAGCTCCAGTAGGAAGACAACACTGTGGCAACCACTCATAACTTCTATGACCGCTCCAATCAAGGATACAATCAAGGTGGCAGCTACAACCATGGATGGTAGGACAATTCCAACCAAGGTTGGAGAGATAATTCTAACCAGAGTTGGAGGGACAACAATAACAGAGGAGGCAGAGACAATCAAGGAAATTAGAGGTGGAATAATAACAACAACAAGCAGCAGAACCAAAACCAGCCTTACAGAGCACCTCACCTGAGGCAATCCCAAGGAGCACAGCACAACCAACAACAAGTTCCGCAGATCACTCAATCTAATTTCTCTCTGAGTGACGAGGCGATTCAATCCATTGCGCAAGGACAAAGGAACATGGAAAGTTCACTTAACGGTCTAACATCCGCTATACAAGCTCTCATCTCTCAGCTGGGATCATCCAATACTTCAAATACTCAACATGCAAGCTCTAGTGGAATTCCTTCTCAACACTTATCCAATCCAAAGGGTGGCATCAATGCCATCACCCTAAGGTCCGGAACCACACTGCAAGAGAGGAATCAGGAAGAGCCAATCCCATCAGAACACGCCTCAGCTGAAGAGGTGGTGGAAATAGAGGATGCTAAAGAGGAAGAGGACATACAAGACATGGTTGAAGAAGAAGAAGCTCAACCACAGAAGGAAGCACTAAAGGATGCAGATGCTGCAGAAAACGTCCTTCCTATTCCATTTCCACAAATTGCAAGGAAGTCCAGGAAGCAGATGGAACTTGATCCCAAAATGGTAGAAATATTCAAAAAGGTTGAGGTAATTGTTCCCCTTTTTGATGTTATTCAGCAGGTACCTAAATACGCAAAGTTTCTAAAAGATTTATGTATACATAAAGACAAAATTAATGAATTAGAAACTATTCCTTTAGGTAGTTCTATATCTGCTTTAATGGGAGGTATACCTGAAAAGTGTAGTGATCAAGGTCCATGCATGGTTAACTGTACTATTGGAGGTGTGATATTTTCTGACAGAATGTGTGATTTAGGAGCATGTGTTAGTATAATGCCTTTGTCTATATATGATACTTTGAGGCTCCCTCCCTTAAAAAGGTCGGCAGCTCGTTTTGTGTTAGCAGATAAAAGCATTACTACAGTGGTTGGAATTGCTGAAGATGTATTAGTGAGCATTAAGGGGCTCACATTTCCCATTGACTTCTATATCCTGGAAATGCCCCCTAATGACTCAGGAAGGCCATCATCAATCCTTCTTGGAAGACCATTCCTGAAGACTTCAAAGTTCAAGCTGGACGCATTTTTTGGAACTTATTCTTTTGAAATAGATGGCAGAATAGTGAAGTTCAGTTTAAATGGAGCTGTGAAGCACCCTCCAGATGATTTTTCTATCTCCCAGTGTGACATCATAGATAAAACCATGGCTGAAGTTCACCAGGAGAAATTAGAAGAGAAGTACACAGGATAAGGTCCAAGTGTGGGGACACTTTCAGAGGACAATGAGGGCACTTTGCCATTATCACCAGCTCCGGATGATCCAGAGCCTGGCCATGAGCAGAAATTAGAATTAAAGCCCCTCCCTCCATACCTCAAGTATGCTTACCTTGAGGACAAGCAGAAGTTTCCAGTTATTATTGCAAAGGAACTCACTTCCCAACAAGAAGAACAGCTACTCAGTGTGCTGAAAAAACACAAGAAAGTAATTGGATGGAGCCTGGATATAGTAGGCATCAACCCTCAAGTTTGTGAGCATAGAATATTCCTAGAAGAGGGAGAAAAGCCTGTCCGTCAACCTCAGAGAAGACTGAATCCCACCATCTTAGAAGTTGTCAAGAAAGAAGTGACCAGGCTACTTGAAGCAGATATCATTTACCCAACTCAGATAGCGAATGGGTCAGTCCAGTACAAGTGGTGCCCAAGAAGTCTGGAATCACAATAGTAAGAAATGAGCATGGAGAACTTCTGACAACTAGAGTGCAGAATTCATGGAGAGTTTGCATTGACTAAAGGCATCTCAACCAAGCCACTCGCAAGGATCATTACCCCTTGCCATTCATTGAATGTCAGGTAAATCCCATTATTGCTTTTTAGATGGTTATACAGGCTATTTTCAAATTCATATAGCTCCTGAAGATCAGGAAAAGACTACTTTTACATGTTCTTTTGAAACTTATGCTTATAAGAGAATGCCCTTTGGCTTATGCAATGCACCAGCTACTTTCCAAAGGTGCATAATGAGTCTTTTCTCTGACCTTATTGAGAACTGTATGGAGGTTTTTATGGATGATTTTAGCGTTTATGGTGATTTATTTAGCCTTTGCTTGGATAGTTTATCTAGAGTATTAGATAGATATGTCAGTACAAATCTTGTATTGAATTTTGAAAAATGTCACTTTATGGTAAAACAAGGGATTGTACTAGGACATGTTGTGTCTAATACTGGCATTTCTGTAGATCCAGCAAAGGTGGATGTTATTTCTAGTTTACCTTATCTCTCCTCTGTGAGGAAAGTCCGTTCGTTCCTTGGCCATGCAGGTTTTTACCGGAGATTCATTAAGGACTTCAGTAAGGTAGCACTACCCTTATCCAGACTACTGCAGAAAGATATTGAATTCGAGTTCAGTGAGGATTGCAAACAAGCGTTTGATAAGCTAAAGACCGCCCTGACTCAAGCTCCAATTGTGAGAGGACCAGACTGGAGCCAGCCATTTGAAATCATGTGTGATGCTTCCAACCATGCAGTAGGAGAAGCGCTGGCTCAGCGTGAAGGTAAGGACCCTTTTGTAATTGCTTATGCATCCAAGACTTTAGACGCCGCTCAGTCTAATTACACTACTACTGAGAAAGAGCTTCTTGCTATTGTTTTTGCTCTGGATAAATTCCGAGCCTATTTACTTGGTGCTAAAGTAGTAGTGTACTCAGACCACACAGTTTTAAAGTATTTATTAGCTAAAAAGGAGTCCAAACCAAGGCTTATACATTGGATACTGCTACTACAAGAATTTGGTTTGGAAATTAAGGATAGGAGTGGTAACCAGAATCTAGTGACAGACCACTTGAGTCGCCTTGAGCACATTAGGGATGACTCCACCCCTATAGATGATAATTTCCCATTTGATAACCTGCAAGCAGTATCTGAAGTAGTCCCTTGGTATGCACCTGTAGCTAATTATCTAGTTAGCCGCACTTTTCCTCCAAAATTTACTAAGCATCAAAGAGACAAGCTGAAAAGCGAGTCCAAATATTATATATGGGATGACCCATATTTATGGAGATGTTGCGCTGACCAAGTAATTAGACGGTGTGTGCTCAATCAGAATTCCAGTCCATTTTAGAGGCCTGCCACTCATCTGAGAGTGGAGGACATTTTGGCCCTCAAAGAACAGCTAGAAAAATTTTAGACTGTGGATTCTGGTCGCCTACTCTTTTTAAAGACACTGCTGAATTTTGTAAATCTTATTCCCCATGCCAAAGGTTTGGTAATATATCCAAGAGGGATGAGATGCCTCAACAGACTATGCTTTTCTGTGAAATTTTTTATGTTTGGGGCATTGACTTCATGGGTCCATTTTCACATTCTAATGGTTATTTTTATATATTGTTAGCTGTAGATTACGTTTCTAAATGGGTGGAAGCAATTCCTACCCGCACTAATGATGCTAACACTGTTATTTCCTTTGTTAGAACCCATATTATTTGTCGCTTTGGATCACCACGAGCAATTGTGAGCGATCAAGGCACCCATTTCTATAACAGGAAACTAACAGGATTACTGAAGAAGCATGGGATAGTTTATAAAGTGGCAACAGCCTACCATCCCCAGACTAATGGGCAAGCTGAGGTGTCTAACAGAGAGATAAAGAGTATATTGCAGAAGATAGTCAAACCTCATAGAAGAGACTGGAGCACCAGGCTACAAGATGCACTCTGGGCAAACAGAACAGCATACAAGACACCCATTGGGATGAGTCCCTTCCACTTAGTTTATGGAAAAGCCTGTCACCTCCCAGTTGAGGTAGAGCACAAAGCCTTTTGGGAAGTAAAGGAGTGCAATATGGAATTTGAGAAAGCTGGAGTTGAAAGGAAGTTGCAACTGCAAGAATTAGAAAGCCTTCGCCTAGAAGCTTATGAGAACTCAAGGCCGTACAAGGAAAAGATGAAGGCTGTGCATGATAAGCACATCAAGAGGAGAGAGTTCCAACCTAGGGACTTTGTCCTCCTTTACAACTCTAGATTGAGGCTCATGCTAGGCAAGTTGAGATCAAAATGGGAAGGTCCATATATAGTAGAGAAGGCTGAGCCATACGGAGTTTTCCACCTGATTTATCCTTCAAGCTCTGAATTCATCAAAGTTAATGGACATCGCTTAAAGCTATATCATGGTGAGAAGGCAAGAAAACCAAGGAGCTAGTGATCTTCCTCTTGGAGGATCCACCCACAGCAGAAGACTGAGCTAGTGGAGCGTCCAACTTAAGGACGTTAAAGCAAAGTGCTGGGTGGGAGACAACCCACCATGGTATGATCGTTCCTTTCTTTCTTCTTAGTTTTCTTTTTCAATAATTCTTCTCATTATTAGCACATTTAGTTTGCATCTTCATTTGCACAATTGGATATATAAAAAAAAGCGAAAGGAGGAAAGCGGCATGCGACGCGACAGCGTCACCGACGCGTCCGCGTCGTATTGGCCCTGGGAAGCAAACGCAAACTTAATAGAAAGTCACGCGAGAGCGTGGTTGGAGGCGTGCCTTCGGCACAAATTGATCCATGCGACCGCGTCATGTGGGAAAAATGCCTCCCACGCGTTCGCGTCACCCACGCGGACGCCTGACCTGAAAATCGACGTAAGAAAGGGTGCATGGCCGAAAGTTGTGTTGGAGTGGGGCTGGACTGGTGCTAGACGCACAAGCCTTACCACGCGAACACGTGCCCCATGCGTCCGCGTCGTCTTCCAATATTGGCCACCCACGCGATCGCGTCCACCACGCGAATGCGTCACCCTAGAATTTGACAACAATGATTTTCGAACAGAGAGTTGTGCGAGCGCGAGGTTGCCCTCGCGCCAGTTGCACCAAACGAGTCACGCGTCCGCGTGACCGACGCGACTGCGTCGATTCATATAAGCGCCATCCGCGCGAACGTGTACCCCACGCGTCCACGTCGCTTGCGCCGCACAGGTTATCCTAATCTGCCAAAATATCTTATCTTTCTCTTCCCCAAATCCTACTTTTTCTTTTCCCTTCTTATTTCTTTCTTCCCCTTTCTTCCTTCTTCCTTCTTTCTCACTTTCTACTTTCTCTCTCTCTCACCACCATTATCAAGGTTTTTCTTTTCTTCTTCTTTTCTTTTTCTTTTCACTTTCATTATCCATGTTTTCTTTTTCTTTCTTTTTCTTTTAATTGGTGTTGGAAAGTTATTAGGATCATTATTATTCCTTATGATTTGTTTGTGGATTGTTAAAGAATTATTTGGCAATTATATATTAATTTTTAAGGGTTGCTTGCATGTTCAATTCAATACCTTCAATAGCTTATTCACCATGCATGCTATGTGTTTGTGAAAACACCCATATGGCATTGTGCACCATTTTGAGATTTCTTTTAATCTACTACTCTAATTGCTTGCTTTTCACAAAAACCATTCTTTTATTTTATTATTTAAATATAATTGTTATTACAAACAGGTTATTAGTTTGAAAGGCTCGGTAATCTAACTTGGACATTGAATGCTTGATCTATGCTACTCATGCCTTTGCCGGCATGTCAATAAACACCTTGCATTTATTTGTCATCTTATGCACTTGTTATTTTTTCCATGGATGATTTTTCACATGTCGTCATGACCATGTGTTAGCATCATTCATCTTTCATGTGCATTGTTTACCACCTTTCCCACCTTCTTCCTCGCTCTAACCCTTGACATTTTAACATACTTTCTCTTTTCTTTCTTTTAGGATGGCCACCAAGAAAGGCAAAGAGAAAGCTACTCCCAAACCACCAGCAAGAAGAGGAACAAAAAGAGCATTAGTGGCAGAGCCATCTTCAACTGTAGTTAAGCCCTCAACAAAAAGAATTAAGAGGATTATAAAGGTTGATGAAAAAGAGAAGCCTTCCCAGCAAAGGACACTGCGCGATTTACCAACCGCTACTGTGAGCAGATGTTCCCCATCCTGGCAGAAAGGAGTTACAACAATGAATACCTTCTTATCCTCCCGACCCGTATTGCTGAACTTGTTGAGCCGCAAATTGAACGAAGACAATGGGGTTTCCTACAAAGACAGCCACGGTAGGTTAATCTTTCCTGGGTAGTCGAGTTCTACTCTAATTTTCACCTGCCAACCCTGCAGTCTGTCTATGTCCGTCAGAAGCAAGTCCCTATTACAGAAGAGGCCATTCAACGAGCTTTAGATCTTCCCCCTACTCCAGATGGACTGGACGCATTTCAAGAGGCTGCATTCAAGCGCCAAACGTACCAATTTGACTGGGACACTGTTCTCAGAGTTATCGCACTACCTGGCAACAGATGGATCTACGGATACCATCGATCCCGTCCTAAGGGAATATCGGCTTTCGCACTTACCTTGGAGGCTCGCGTATGGGCACAGATTATGTCCCATTACGTCTTTCCAAGCACCCACGAGTCCTCCTTCACTGCAGACATGGCCGTTCTACTATGGTGCATCCTCACAGAACAACCTCTAAACCTACCGAGATACATCCAGAATGCAATGGGACACGTACAAATTATGGGTAACTTACCCTTTCCTGCCTTGGTTTCAGATCTCATCTCAGCAGCTAAAGTCTCCTACAGAGCTGGGGACACTAAAGTCATGCTCCCACGGGATGATCAGTACGTCCCTAACGCGAAATATATCAGACCTCCAGCAGCCACTACACGCCAACCTACTGAACCGGCTGAAGACATTCCACCTTCAACACCATAAGCACCTCCAACAAACCAACTGCTCCATCAAATACTTGAGAGGTTGGATCGGCAGGAACACAAAGCAAAGCTAAGAGAGCGCCGTAACAAGCGCCAATTCACATACCTTAAGGAGCTACTTATGGGAAAATACAAAGACCCAGACACCCCGGACTCCACTTTATTTACCAGCATAGGGAGCCATGACGGTCCCGACTGTGGAGATACTGCTACCAGCCCACCTTTGTTCCTGACAAATGGCACCGAGGACAGTGCAAAGCCTTAAGTGTGGGGAGGTCGGTCAGTACCTGACTTCCGGAGGTAATTTCTCTTCCTTAACACCAATAAAATAGGATATTTAGTTAGTTTTTCTTTTGTAGAATAGGATAGATTGTATAGTAATAGGTTAGTTGCATGCATGTTCTACTTGATTGAAAAGATAATAAGTTTCTTCTAAGACCCTATTTTTAGAACAAAATTTCACTAATTTTAATCAAAACTTTTATGTTAAATTTTCTTGAAGTTATATTTGGAACATAGTTTAAAAGGTTAAGAACACACAACCTGTGAGACTTTGAGCCTAAATACATGGTTACATTATTTAACCATAATTATTTTATTCTTGTGTGTTTACTTCTCTATAATTGTAATCTATATTTTGTTTCATCCTATATGTCTAATGTTTAATATATTTATATGCTTGCATATGATTGAGGCCATTATTTGTTTAGCTCACTTATCCAAATTAAGCCTACCCTTTAAGTTACTTTTGTTAGCCACTTTGAGCCTTTAAATCCCATTTGTTCTGTATTTTACCACATCACTAGTCTTAAGCGAAAAAAAAAAAACAATTATATATTCCAATTGAATCTTTGGTTAGCTTAAGATAGAATTGTGTGTTAATTAAGTATGAGAAAATTGTAGGAACAAAAGATAATAAGGGAATGTGTCATGATAATATAATGAGAATTTGGGTACCTACTCATGTGAAACTATAAAAGAAAATTACACATCTATGTGCATTGATAAGCTATGTTTATTTTTATTCTTAAAAATAAAAAAATAAAAAAAATAAAAAATAAAAAATAAAAAATAATAATAATAAATCTAAAAATATTCAATAAATAAATAAGGTGACAAAATTACCCCAATGCTAAGTTAAAATTCAAGGATCAATGCATATATGATAAAATTAAAATAAAAGTTGATACATGAGTATGGAATCTGAAAGGGAAATTTTGGGTAGCTAGGTGTGAAATTTAAGTTATATAGAATATATATGTGTGTTAGGTGAAAGCTTGGGTTAATTAAAGATTCAATTTATAAGCTTACTTAGCCATATATGTACCCTTACACTTACCTTGGCCCCATTACAACCTTGAAAAGACCTCATGTTGTTTGCATTGGTACATTAAATGTTGTTGATTGGTTAGGTGAAGAACAAAAAAATTAGAAAGCATGATTAGAGAAGGATAGAGTGATTACCCTATACACTAGAGAGACTAGAGTGCACATACATCATCAGTGAGGGTTCAATGCCTAATTTCTATGTTCCCTGCTTTCATGAGCTACCTTCTTGCATTTTTATCTGTTCTTACTGTATAAGAATTGAATTAGTGAAATTTGTTTGTGATTGTCTTGAAGAGCTTATTTACTTTTGACCAAGTGGACAAGAATCATATAGTTGCATTAACATATATAGGTTGCATTGCATTGCATGAGTTTTACATGTTCTTACTCATTTATTTTATCTCCTTCAACTAATCATGAGGACATGCTAATGTCTAAGTGTGGGGAGGTTGATAAGCCATTATTTTATGGTTTATATTGTGTTTAATTGTGTGGTTTTATCAAATCTTTACCCAATTATTCATTAAATTAGCATGTATTTACAATTCCTTCCCAAAATTACTCCATGGTTGAAAACTTGCTTCCTAGAGACTTTTAATTATGTATTTTAATTCTCCTTTATTCCATTCGATGCCGTGATCTGTGTGTTAAGTGTTTCAGGCTTTATAGGGCATGAATGACTTGGGGATCGGAAAGGAGGCTTGCAAAAATGGAAGAAACACAAGAAATTAAGGAGATGACCAGCGAGAAGTGATGCGGGCGCATAACTCACGCGACCGCGCGAAATAGAGGAAATTGCAGTGACGCAATCGCGTGCCTGACGCGATCGCGTGCCTGAAGCGAACGCATGGATTGGAAACTGCACAAGTGACGCGAATGTGTGGACGACGCACACGCGTGGCAAGGCAAAACGCTGGATGACGCGAACGCATGGATGACGCGATCGCGTGACGTGCGGATCTGCAGAATCTGCAGAATTCGCTGGGGGTGATTTTGGGCCCTGTTTTGACCCAGTTTTTGGCCCAGAAAAGCAGATTAGAGCCAGAAAACATACAAAGACCAGAAGGACATTCATTCCGCATAATTTTTTAGTTTTTGAGATCTGATTTTTCTCCTCCTCTAGGTTTTCTCTCTACACATTCATAATTCTTAGGATTTTGTTTTTATTGCTTTTTGGATTGGGATATTGAGAAGAGTTATTACCTCTGCCAAGACTTCATCATTCTAGTTTGTTTCCTTACTTGTCACTTACTCTTTCATATCCTTAATTTGTTCAGAATTACTATTGGATTATTTTTAGAATTTATTAATACAAGAACTATTTTTATTTTTAATTGGTCTCTTTGATTATTATTATTTATCATGTCTCTCTTTATTTCTCTTTCTTATTTTGTGAAGTTTACAATCATAATGAGCGAGTAGTTCCATAACTTGATTGGGAGTTGATTGAAAGGAGGACCTTGAGTTGGAATGCTCAAGAGTAAAATTATAATTGGGTTTATTGTTGGGTCGACCTCTAGTCACTGACACTAGTCCTTCCCAAGGGAGAGGATTAGAACTTGTGAATAGAAACTGACTTCCAACTTGCTTAACTTTCCTTTATCTGGTAAGGGATAACTAAGCAGAACAACCTTTAATTATCAATTGATCTTGGGAGAACTCCAACAAGGATAGGACTTCCGACTAATCTACTCCCGGTCAAGGTTTTTATTTAAATTACATAAATTCTCTGATTTAATTTCCTGTTTATCAACTCAAACCATTTTAGAAAATATCTGATTAATAAAATAGCACATCTTTCTGCAACTCGTTGGGAGACGACCTGGGATTCATACTCTCAATATTTTAATTCTAATTTTGTGACAACCCTTCTAAATTGATAAGCAGATTTTTGTTGGTTAAGGACTGTACTTGCAACGTTCCTCTTACATCAATTTCTTAATCCGCCAATTTCCGCCACGTCAATAATAAATGATGTGCAAAAGCTTGTCATGTCGCTGCCCCTAGAACTGTGCCTTTGGCATAGTCACTGGCATCGCACATCAGCTCGAATGGTAGGACCCAGTGGGGTGCAGAAATGATAGGTGCAGTGACCAAAAACAAAAGGTGTGTCTGCAACTAGAAGATTGCACAAGGGTTTTGCAATTTTGGAGAAGTCTTTGATAAATCTCTAGTAGAAACCTGCATGGCCTAAGAACCTCCTGATGGCCTTAACATTAGTAGGCGGTGGTAAATTTTCAATTATTTCCACCTTAGCCTGATCGGCTTCTATTCCCTTATTTGAGATCCTAAGTCAAAGGACAATTCCTTTAGTAACCATAAAATGGCATTTCTCCCAATTTAAAACCATGTTTGTTTCTTGGCACCGCTTCAGCACTAGGGCCAGATGGTTGAGATAAGATTAAAAGGAATTACTAAAAATAGAGAAGTCATCTATGAACATCTCCAAAAATTTTTCCACCATATCTGAGAAAATGAAAAGCATACACCTTTGAAAGGTTGCTGGTGCGTTGCAGAGGCCAAAAGGATTCCTCCTATAGGCGAATACACCATATGGACTTGTGAATGCTATCTTTTCTTCGTCTTGAGGATCTACTGTAATTTGATTGTAACCCGAGTAGCCATCCAAGAAGTAGTAGAATGCATGGCCAGCCAGCCTTTCCAGCATCTGGTCTATGAAAGGTAATGGAAAGTGATCTTTTTTGGTGGCGTTGTTGAGTCTCCTATAGTCGATACACATACACCATCCTGTGACAGTCCTTGTTGGAATCAGCTCATTCCTTTCATTGTGGATTACTATCTTCCCGCCCTTCTTGGGGACTACTTGTACAGGGCTCACCCAGGGGCTATTAGAAATGGGATATATGATTCAGCCTCATACAACTTTGTAACTTCTTTTTGAACAACTTCCTTCATAGCTGGATTTAGTCTCCTCCGTGGTTGTACCACAGGTTTAGCATCATCTTCCAGTCTAATTTTGTGCATACATCGAGTTGGACTGATTTTCTTTAGGTCACTTATAGTCCATCCGATAGCTGTCTTGTAGGCCTTGAGCACCTGAATCAGTACCTTTTCTTCCTGCTGCTCTAGGACAGAGCTTATGATAACTGGATATGTGTCACCCTCACCTAAGAACTCATATTTCAAAGATGGGGGTAGAGGCTTAAGCTCCAATTTAGGAGGTCTATCTTTTGCCTTAGGGATGGCTAGCGTCTCCTCCTGTTCCTCTGGTGCGTTCACGTCAGGCATGGCATCTTCAAGAATTTTATCCAGCTTTTCCTCAAGTCTTTCAATCTCACATACCTCTTCAACCAAGGGTTCTATGACATCAATCTTCATGCATTCCTCTGGAGGGTGGGATGTTGGATGGCTTTGACAGCATTGAATGTGAACTTATCCTTATCAACTCTTAGTGTTACTTCCCCCTTCCAAACGTCAATGATGGTCCCTCCCTGTGGCTAGAAAAAATCTACCTAGAATAACGAAGGCATTCCTATTCTCTTCCATATCTAGGATCACAACGTCTGTGAGAAATGCAAAGGGTCCAACCCTGACAATCATATCCTCAACCACCCCCTGATGGGATCTTGACGGAGCCATCAGCAAGTTGAAGACAGATGCGGGTAGGCTTGGGTTCTTGGATCCGAAGCCTATTTATTAATAATGACGACATGAGGTTGATGCTTGCTCCAAGATCACATAGGGCAGTCCTGATGCAAGTTTCTCCAAGGGTCCAGGGTATCACAAAACTCCCAGGGTCTTGTAGTTTCTCTGGATCACTGCACTGCATTCCTTAGTTCAGAAAACTATCCCTGCCTCCTTCCAATCCTATTTGTGGCTCATTATGTCCTTCATGAACTTGGCATAGGAAGGTATCTGCTCAAGAGCTTCAGCAAATGAAATCCTGATCTCGAGCATCTTGAGGATATCCCGAAATTTGGCAAATCGCACATCCTTCTGTCTTATGGAGTTTCTGAGGATATGGTAGCTTGGCTTTGTATTCAAGGGTCCTGAGTGGTATAGAGTGATTATCCATAGTGACTGAGGAAGCGTTGTCAGCTTGTCTTGGTGGAATGTCTCCTGAAGTGGCTTGTATTTTGCCTCTCCCTTCTGGGCATTGAATACTACTATTGCCCTCTTTTAGGCGTTGAACACCCATGTTGCTTCCTGCTGGGTGTTGAACACCAGAAATAGTAATCTGGGGTGCTGTGCATTCTTCATCTGGTGCCTTATTGTATTGAGGTTGGGTGGTTAGTGTTCGGCCACTCCGTAGCTCAATTGCCTGGCGTTCTTTAGCTTCTTGCTTGATCTCCATTTGGTGTAGCTTTATTTGCACACTCTGAAGGGACGCTTGAGTCTCCTGTGCTATGCTGTGCTGGCTCATTGCGAATGCATGCACGCTCTCTAACTGCCTTGTCGAGAGGTCCAACCGCTCAGCCATTGCTTTATTCTAAGCTAGGAGTATGTCTGTGGCAGATTCCTTCTTGGATTCTCCCCTTGCCTTGGGTCTTTCTGTAGTCTATAAGTGTTGATTATTGGCCACCGTTTCAACGAGCTCCTGAGCTTCTTTAGGCGTTTTCAACATGTGTAGGGATCCACCTGTAGAATGATTCAGGGACATTCGGGCTGCATCAAGGAGTCCGTCATAAAAGATGTCCAGCTCAACCCAGTAGATGAACAGTTGAATGGGACATTTCCGGAGCATTGATTTGTATCTCCCACAGGCATCATAGAGTGATTCACCCTCCTCTTGCTCGAAGGCTTGAATATCCTTCCTTAAGTTAGTTATCTTTCTTGGAGGGAAATATTTGTTCAGGAACTTGTGGGCTAGCTTACTCCAAGTGTTTAAGCTTTCCTTAGGCTGGTCCCCCAACCAGTCCTTGGCCTGATCTTTCACTGCAAATGGGAAGAGCAGCAGCCTGTAAACATCATAATCCACTCCATCAGACCTCACTGTGTAACATATTTGCAAGAAATTAGAAATGAATTTAATGGGGTCTTCCTGAGGGTGTCCATGAAACTGACAATTCATCTGCACAAATGTGAATAATTTCGGGTTGAGCTCAAAATTTTCCGTTCCAATATGAGACACATTAATGCTCCTTCCATAGAAGTCAGGAGTGGGAGCTGTATATGATCCCCAGGATCTTCTGGTTTGTGCCTCTCCCTCAAGATTCATAGTGCTCCTAGTGCTTCTAAACAGATAAGAAACCAAGAAAATTGGGAGTCTCTATGTCACAGTTCTAGAGAGCTTCCTGGTGAGATATCCACAGATGAAATTGACACTAAATTCGAAAAGTTAAAAAAAACACAAAAAGACACCAAACTTAAAAGATTTTGAAATCAAATAGAAGAAAACAACAAAATTTTGAACCAACAAGAAAACAATAAAAACCAAAAGAACACCAAACTTAAGATTTGACATAAAACTCAAACAAAAGAAAAAGATGACCAAAGATGAAAATTTTGAAAAATTAAAAAAAAAAGAATAAAGAGAGTTCGAAAGTTTCAACAAGAAACACAATTAAAAGAAAAACTAGTAAAAAAGTACCTGATCTAAGCAGCAAGACAACCGGTAGTGTCAATCTCGAACAATCCTCGACAACGGCGCCAGAAACTTAGTGCGCAAAATTGAACTCGCACAACTTCACTGGCAAGTGCACCGGGTCGTCCAAGTAATACCTCAGGTGAGTGATGATCAATCCCACGAGGGTCGTCCAACTAATACACAATTAAAGTACAAGTAAAGAAAGTAGTATTTAATCAGGTAGCATAGTATATACATACAATTTAGCAATCTAAAACAAATAGGAAAACCCAAACAAGTCAAACATATGCAAATGATGAATGCCTGCCCTTTGGCTGATGATATCATCTATCGGTTACAAAGCCAACCCGACAAGTCTTGGTAGCTAACCATTGGACAGTCCCTGCGAGCGCGCATCCCCAAGCTCAAAATCATAACCAATAAAATAAAATATCCATGGGGGAGAGCTCATTCGGAAAAGTCTAAGTGTCCGGCTACATCTTACGATGCAGGATCAACAGAATCTCGGATCTCAACCTGGAGCAAGTGGAGCCGACCCACTGCATCTACCCAAGGAAATCCGAAACTCAGTTTCATAAATTTTAAATCAACCTCGACTGGGAGAAAGTGGAGGCTAACCACTGCATCTACCCCAGGAGTCTCAAACCAAACCCAGAGTAACTGGAATCAATGCCACTGCATCTACCCAGGTAGGTATATCTCACCACATCCCGGAGCAAGTGGATCAATGCCACTGCATCTACCCAGGCAGGTATATCTCACCACATCCCGGAGCAAGTGGATCAGTGCCATTGCATCTACCCAGGCAGGTATATCACAATCAGGTTCATATTTAATATCAATCTCTTAATCATCATCATTCTCATTAAACAATCTCATCGTCATCATCACTCTCTCTAACAATTTCATATTCATCATCATTCTCTTTATCAGTCTCTTAATCATCATCATTCTCATTAAAAATCTCATCATCATCATCACTCTCGCTAACAATCTCATAATCATCATCATTTTCATGATTCATCATTTATTCTCTTCTTATTTCATCCACAGAACTTACCAAACTTAAGTCACCGTCCTCTAAACTCATAACCACAATTACCTCTTTTACTCTTTTACTATTCTCACCCTTGATTCAATACCCTAGAACTGGTAAAAAGGTTTTAAGTAAGTGTTACGGTAGGTTGCAATCTTGTCGGGAAGGTAAAACAGTTAAAAACAAAGTTTTCTTTGAAAAACAGGGCAGTGTGCGTACGCATAGGGTTGTGCGTACGCACGCCCAGAAGAATTTTCAAGAAGTGTGCGTACGCATAAGGTGTGCGTACGCACAGAAAATAAAAATTTCCATTCTGCTCGTTCGCACAATGCATGCGAATGCCCTCAACAGAGTGCACCTTCCAGCGTGTGCGTGCGCACAAGGCTGTACGTGCGCACAGCTTGCAAAACTCCGTTGGTTGTGTGTGCGCACACAGTGTGCTAGCGCTCCAAACAACAATCATATCCCCGTGTGTGCATGCAAACAAGAGTGTGCGTGCACACATTTTTCAAAAATACACAGGGTGTGCGTGCGCACAAGGCTGTGCGTGCGCACACATACTATAAATCACAAATTCTGCAGCATTCACAGAATTCAGATTTCAGACACCAACTTTCAATAATCATATCTTTCACTACAAATTTCATATTTCTACAAAATCTATGTCGTTTTAAAGCTCTCAGAAAAATCTTTAATTTGATATAAAATTCGTCTAATTTAAAAAATGGAAGCTCCAGATATGATCCGTCAAAGTTGGCCTAAAATTCATTTTTACCAAAAACGCATTTACCAATTTTCCAATGATTCACTAGTCTCAATCATTTTCCAACCAATAAAATGAACCTAGACCAACTCAAATTACCTATTCACACACAACCAATTCGAATCCTACTCCTTTTACACATTCCACCTCAATTGCATATATTCCACATTCTAAAAACCTCATTTTCCACTATTTCATCAATTAATCACATTTTCATACATTGTATACCAACTCTTAATACAATCTTATACATTATCACACAATTCAATCATCTCTTATCGTCCTTACCTTTTTCGGCCTCTGGCCCAAACTCCACGGCCTCCGGCCCAAATTCACAATTCAATACATATTCCACAAACCATTAATCATCATCCAATTTATCAAATTTCTCAACACACCAAACATGCAAATCTACACAATTCTCAACTCAATCATTAATTTACATAACATATCAACTATACATATTAATATCAATCATTTATATAATCCAAACCTAATCCTAAGGGCATCTAGACTAGGAATTCTCATCATACCACACAGTACTTAAATGAATCTTAAATCGTACCTTCTGGAGTCACAATAATTTGATCCTTCCTTGTAAATTTCCACCAAGCACTAGCTTTAAACTCCACCAAGAGTTCTGCAAGCCAAATTCAAGTTCCTAAGAGCACCAAAATCTCACTCAACAACTCTAACACAACCAATATCATACATACATCAACCTAGGGTTTACAAAATCTAGTAAACAACAAGAGTTAGTGATTCTTCACCTTAATCTACTGAAGTTTGTGATGAATATCACCCATGGCTCATACTAGAGCACTCCTAAACAACCAAAATCACAAAATTACTCAACACCCATAACCAAATTCAAATTTAAGGGGTAAAACGAAAACTGGGAAGAGGAGAGTAAAGTACTCACCATAATACCTAGATAAAATCAAAGAAGAGGAAAAGAGCGACGCATGGCCACAAATGGCTCGTCAATTAGAGCTCCATAGCTCAAGTTATGGTGGTTTGAAGTTGGTGATGAATAGTGCCACCAAACCCTTGCCCACTCTCTTCTCTAACCGAACCCTCTCTTTCTCTTTGAAGAAAATGAGCTGAAAGCTCATTAATGATGAATATATATATTGGGCAGGGCCCAGTATGGGCCTGGTCTAACCGGTTTAGTTTGTGGGCCCAATTTTTGGCCAAAACCTTTAAGATTAGAGTTTTAAATCGTATTTTAAATATTTCTATCTTCCCTAATTATAAATTCTAATTTTCTAACCTTATTCACTTATAATCAATTTTCTCAGCTGTAGTACTGGAAAGATCTTAGCCGGTACTGCCAGTCAAATTTTCAATGCGCATTTTTACGCAGAAAACTATGTTTTTTGACTCAGAAAAATCTACTGAGTCCAAATATCATATTTAAATTATCAATTTCCGATTTCTAAATTTTCTAACCATGTTCACTCATATTTAATTTATTATTTAATTAATTACGGTTTGACCGGATTTTACATCCTACCCACCTTATTTAAAATTTTTTCCTCAAAATTTAGTTGCCTCAAAATCGCCTTACTTAAACCTTCTTTAACTGCTAATTAAAGTATTAACTTATAATTCCCCAAATCCTCCGAATCCTTAACAATGGTCGATAGAACTTCCCTTAAAGCCATAGTTGACCACCCTTTACGGGTTCTCCCAATCTAATCTTAGTACAACATCAGCACTTCAATGTAATATTTTCCGAATTTGTCTTTCAAAACCATTCATTATAAATCTCAATCTAAATCCAAATATAATATCATAGTACTCATCCCTCAAACACGACGACTTGCATTCACTCATCATCTAAATCCAATTACGCATCAATAATAATTTCCTCATCCATTTCAGAACCATCAAAGCCCATAGCTATAATTTATCCCAATTGTCTAGAATCATTATCTGCATTAGTTCACTAACTCGTTAGGTACTCAAAGCATAGAGCCTTTCTAATCATACTCTACTATTTCCGATTACAATCATACTATGTTAATGCTCCAGCAATCTTACACTGCGTCACTCTGATTTTCATCCACTAAGAATCCAATCGTAGCTTAGGTCCATAGCGCATCTCTATGTTTAAATCAAAATTTTCTCAAAATCCTCAATTTTCATGAACACATTATCTAGGACCTCAATCAACAAATCTCAAAATCTCTCACTCCACTTATTCTTCCTTAAGCATAATGCCATAGCCTTACATACTAAGCATCCGATGAATCCCACTCATCATACTACCATCACATGCTAACCAATGTCAAACTCGGTAAAGTTCAAGCTTAGTTCATACTCTACCTACTTCAACACTTAACAATTCGCCATCTACCCAATGTTATCCCAATTCACATCCTAATCATTCAAGATCTATAACATAAGTTTTCTAATAATTAGTCATTTATCAATTCCTATACAAGTGTTCAATTTCACAAACTTTCATTCCAATTCAAATCCAAACTATAGCAAAACCTATTTACAAGCCTTCTATACTTTAAATCATTAAGATCCTGTAAATTCAAACCTAATTAAATAAATCATCTAATCAACCATTCGCCTCTCTAAGTATTTGACTCAACCATCCAAAATTGACACATTAATATCACATATATCACTGCCAAGATTCCTATCTCGGCATTTTCTCGTCGGTTCATTCTAGGGAATTCCTCCCTGAGTACCTCGCTCAGCTCTATGAGCCACCATTCAGGTCTTGTCCACACTAAATAAGCAATATCAAGGTGATCAATCTCAATATCCCAAGTTAGGTGCTTCAATTTACCAAGGGTACACTCATGAACTTCATGCTAGATGGTGTGTGAAATCGTGATCATTCCTTCCTTGGTAACAGTGCTAAAAACTCAATACGCACGTTCATGTTCTTAATTCTGTTTCACAACTTCGTACAACTAACCAGCAACTACACTGGGTCGTCCAAGTAATAAACCTTACGTGAGTAAGGGTCGATCCCACGGAGATTGTCGGCTTGAAGCAAGCTATGGTCACCTTGTAAATCTCAGTCAGGCAGATTCAACTAATTTTATGAATTGATAAGTAAAAGATAAATAAAATATAAAATAGGATAGTGGTACTTATGTAATTCATTGGTGAGAATTTCAGATAAGCGTATAGAGATGCTTTCGTCCCTCTGAACCTTTGCTTTCCTGCTGTCTTCATCCAATCCTTCCTACTCCTTTCCATGGCAAGATGTATGTTAGGCATCACCGTTGTCAATGGCCACCTGTCCTCTCAGTGAAAATGGTCTAATGCGCTGTCACTGTATGGCTAATCATCTGTCGGTTCTCGATCATACTGGAATAGGATCCATTGATCCTTTTACGTCTGTCACTACGCCCAGCACTCGCGAGTTTGAAGCTCGTCACAGTCATTCAATCCCTGAATCCTACTCGGAATACCACAGACAAGGTTTAGACTTTCCAGATTCTCAAGAATGGCCGTCCATGGGTTCTAACTTATACCACGAAGACACTAATAACTCGGACTCGGTCCCCTGTATTAGATATCCAAGAGATATCCATTCAATCTAAGGTAGAACGGAAGTGGTTGTCAGGCACGCGTTCATAAGTTGAGAATGATGATGATTGTCACGATCATCACATCCATCATATTGAAGTGCGAATGAATATCTTAGAAGCGAAATAAGTTGAATTGAATAGAAAAACAGTAGTACTTTGCATTAATCTTTGAGGAACAGCAGAGCTCCACACCTTAATCTATGGTGTGTAGAAACTCTACCGTTGAAAATACACAAGTGATAAATGTTCAGGCATGGCCGAATGGCCAGCCCTCACAAAAGTCTAAGATAGCATAAAACTAATCAAAGATGATCCAAAAGATATAAACATAATAGTAAAAAGACCTATTTATACTAAACTAGTTACTAGGGTTTGTAGAATTGAGTAAATGATGCAGAAATCCACTTCTGGGGCCCACTTGGTGTGTGCTTGGGCTGAGAATTGAGCTTTACACGTGTAGAGGCTTCTCTTCGAGTTGAACGCCAGTTTGTAGCCTGTTTCTGGCGTTGAACTCCACTTTGCAACCTGTTTCTGGCGTTTGACTCCAGAATGCAGCATAGAACTGGCGTTGAACGCCAGTTTACGTCATCTATCCTTATTCAAAGTATGGAGTATTATATATTTCTGGAAAGCTTTGGATGTCTACTTTCCAACGCAATTGAGAGTGTGCTATTTGGAGTTTTGTAGCTCCAGAAAATCTATTCCGAGTACAGAGAGGTCAGAATCCAACAGCATCAGCAGTCCTTTTTTAGCCTGAATAAGATTTTTGCTCAAGTCCCTCAATTTCAGCCAGAAATTACCTGAAATCACAGAAAAACATACAAAATCATAGTAAAGTCTAGAAATGTGATTTTTAATTAAAAACTAATAAAAATATAATGAAAATTAATTAAATCATACTAAAAACATACTAAAAACAATGCCAAAAAATGTATAAATTATCCGCTCATCACTAGACGTATCAACTAGATACCCTGACTAGCACAGGCACAGACTCAGAGTATGCATTGAAGCATAAGCAGTCCATCCCTCAGGCTCACGAGGACGAACTACTCTGATACCATAATGTAACACCCTAATATTCAAATCCTTATACTCGAGTCATAAGTCAATGATAATAAGGTGGTACAACTCTCGAGGTGGATTTTTAATACATAGTTATAAGTATGATTGAAAGGAGTATTAATCGAGAAGCCTGAAAAGGAGTAAAAATAAAATCACGAAATCGTAACACTCTCGTATCGACAAAAGAAGGTAAAGTGTGAACTGAGACGATATAAAGATAATTCCGTCGAGAAGAATAAGATAAAATAAAATATAGATAGGTAACATAAATAAGTAGCCACTAGTCGTGACCCGGGAAGTTTAGGCCGGCTAGGGTACATTATAAAAGCAGTTTGACAACCATATCTCCTAATCTCTCCTAAAAGATACACAAGGGCCTCTATAGGCAAGTTTTTCAAAAGGATTAAATACATAGCATGAGTTCTTTAAAAACAAAAGCGGAGAGAATCTAAGTAAAATGTAATACGAGATCTTAGAGGTCTTCGTCGTCTTTCATACAAACCACAGCTCACTGTTGAGCACCTGGACCTGCATCTGAAAAACAAGAGATATATATGGAATGAGAACCCCCGACCCATAGGTTCTCAGTACGGTAAAAGTGCCAAATAAATATAATGCACTATAATAAAAACTCACTAAGCATCCTATACTTTACTTCACCAAATATTCATCCTATGTTCTCGCTAATCCATAAATAGGCAACTGCCATAAGGGATGCTAAATCTAATTCATCTTCCTCATGCTTCCTAAATTTCTAACTCTCCAACAAATAAGAATCAAATCAAAAACAAAACCATCACCAGCTATTCTGTCTCAGCAATCCTATATCGATACCTCAGACCCTCACCTGGAGCAAGTGAAATTACTTCACTGCGTCTACCCAGGGAGCTCAATTATCTCATTGATGTGTATTTTTGGAAAACGAATTCCAAACACACAAAACTCACCGGCAAGTGCACCGGGTTGTATCAAGTAATAATAACTCACGTGAGTGAGGTCGATCCCACAGGGATTGAAGGATTGAGCAATTTCAGTTTAGTGGTTGATTTAGTCAAGCGAATCAAGATTTGGTTGAGTGATTTGTGATTAATAGAATCTAAATTGCATGGAAAGTAAAGGGAATGGGTAAATTGCATGAAATTAAAGAGAACAGAAAATAAAATGCTGAATCTTAAAGAACAAGAAATTAAATGGCAGAAACTTAGAACGCAAGAAATGTAAATTGCAGAATCTTAAAGTGCAAGAAATGTAAATGGCTTGAATTATAAAGGGAATTGGGAATTGGATTTACAGAAATTAAACAAGGAAAAGAAAAATTCAACAAACAGGAATGTAAAAGATGGATTCAATTAAACCGGATCTTAAATGAAAATGAGAATAAGCTTGGTGTGACAACAAAACAAGGAAATTGAAATTGAAAGCTATAGATCTCAGGACTCAAGAGACTAGATAGCCAAGTCTAGATCTCACTGCCTTCCTAGATCCAACAAGAACAATTGCAAAGGAAATAAAGAAATGTAAATTGCAGAAGAGTAGAAGCCGAAGCAGTTAACAGAAATGGAAATTCAATTCTACAGAAAATTAAACGAGATCTCAAGGTGAGATTGAAACAGAAGTTCTTCAATTCTCCACCCAAGATCCGAAACAAGAAAAGTAAAAAGAGCTCAAACAATAACAAGGAAGAAGAGAGATCAATTCTCCTCCCTAATTCTCTTGAATTCTAAAAACAACAATGCAAAAATGTCAAGGTGCTCTCCACTGCAAGTGTTCTCAAAATTCTCTAAGGAAAAAGCTCTCTTTAAAACTTAAATCCTAAGCTATTTATACACTTTCTTCAAATGGTCTTCAAGCCTTGAATTGGGCCTTTGCTCTTGATGGAATTGGGTTGATAAGAGTCTCTGTTGATTGCTCTTGGAGTTGGAGAGAAACCCATTGTGAACCGGGTCAAGAATCATAAAAGTTTGAGTAAAAGTTTGAGGCAAACTTTTACTCAAACTTTTTATACCAGATGGCTTCACTTGCTTCTACCAACATTTGGGCTAAAGTTTGAGGTCAAACTTTTGCTCAAACGTTGGTTCCATTGTGTATATGTGTGGCGCCAACGTTTGCCAAAAAGCTTGAGGCAAACGTTGGCGCAAGCTTTTCTCTTCCAGGGTGTACAAGTGTGGCGCCAACGTTTGCCAAAAAGTTTGAGGCAAACGTTGGCACAAGCTTTTCTCCTCCAGGGTGTTGGTTTTGTGATGCCAACGTTTGCCAAAAAGTTTGAGACAAACGTTGGGTCAATCTTTTCTCCCAAAAGTTTGAGCTAAAGTTTGAGGCAAACTTTGGCTCAAGCTTTTTTTCCTCTGGGGTGTTTTCAATTCTTCCAAAAGTTTGAGCTAAAGTTTGAGGCAAACTTTGGCTCAAGCTTTTTGTTCTCTCTTGCTCCTAGCCATTCCTTCTTTCTTCAACCTTCTTCAAAACTCTTTTCACCTATCATCAATCAATCAAAACAATCAAAGTTATGCCCCAAATCATAAGATTGTGTTTCTTTCATAATAAATGACAATTATAGTATAAAATCTCATGAAATTGCATTAATTAATCCATGGTTGATTGAATCAAAGGAAACATGAAATTCTACCCAATTGGCATACTTAAGGCTCAAGAAATTGCATAAATCAATTGAAAACAAAAGAAAAAGACTAGTGAAACTAGGCTAAGATGACTTGTCATCACAACACCAAACTTAAAGCTTGCTTGTCCCCAAGCAAGAAAGGAATTATGCTCAAAGGTTCTTTTAATTAAGACGGATTGAAGAATAACTTGTAAGGTCCTGTGAGTGAAGTGATTAAGTGTCAGTGGGGTGAACTCTAAATCATATGCTCGTGCAAGGGCCTCAGTGCTTACTAGTCCTTACATATTGGGGGTCTTAGGTCCTAGGACTTTCATCCAAATGATATCATGGAGATCTCTCTATAGGTAATCACCTTGAAGCAGCTTATAGTTCTTGTGCTTTGGCCTTGACTCTAAGTGTCATGTCTCAAAGCGGCTCTTTAGATAAGCTTTCAATCAATACTCCTAAACCAGTTGGTTTTAAGGTATTAGGTGTTAAAGCACCCCTAAGGATTTACTTACTCAAGCCTCTCTCTTTGACACAATTCGACCACAAGCATTTACTAGGATAACAACTCTTTGAGTTCTTATTTCTTTCTTCTTTTCTGCCTAATAATTGATGCTCAGAGCCTTGGGCCATGTTCTTTTTGTTTTTGTATTTTCTTTATTTTCTTTTGTTTTGTTTGCTGCTTCTTGGATCAATAATTGTTTGAGAATCTCCACAACACTTCTTTGAACTCTATGTCCCGCCTATGAGCTCCCATGCAAGTTTTCATAAGCATGCAACCTCAATACATAATCATACAACTAGAACCACCACTTCTCCTAATCTTTTGCTTGCCTCAAAATTGTTTAATTCCTCAACCCTTCTTTTCGAAGAACTTTCATGTGATGCATTTTTTTTTGAATTATTGAGTGCAAACAAGTTTTGGAGATAGTGTTGTAAATAATCAAGCATCTTGCTTATTGAATTGCAGAAGAACTATATTAGACAGAAGGACAGATAGGGGTATAATATAACTTTCAATCACAGCAATATCTGATAATGAATAATACAACCTTTTGGAGTTTACTTGTTGTCCTCTTCCTCATCATCATTGCTGGTCTTCACATTCCTCTTTCATCTCTTTGATTGATGATGCTAAATCTTCCCAAAAGTTTGTATGGTATTCTGCAATGATATTGAAAGTTGCTTGTTCCCCAAGCACTTAGAAACAATGGTTAGCATGCATGATTTATTTGTGGGCCTTTGAACTTACTTTGGTGTGGGAACACCAAACTTAGTACCTTGCCAATGGTTGTCATGCATCAGATTAACCATGTGTGGAACTCTTTTTCTTTTTCAAAAGCAATGGAGCTAAAGACTAGGAAACAGCAGAATAGTTAACTAGTTCGTCTAGATGCTTGAAGCTAGCATTATGCAGAAAGTGAGAATGTATTTTATGATGGGATTTTGGTGGAACACCAAACTTAGAATCCTTCATTCTCCTTTATATTGTTTTGGTGTATAACGCCAAACTTAGCTTCTTGCAATATAGATGAAGTTAATTAACCTTTTTATTAAAATAGCTATGAAAAGAGAACTACCTCAGGTTGGGTTGCCTCCCAACAAGTGCTCTTTTATTGTCATTAGCTTGACATCCTCTGTGTTTGCTCAGCTCAGATTCTGAGCTTCCTTCTCCTTGTCCCATTGTCCTCCTAAGTGAGGCTTTGCTCTGTGATGCTCATCCTGGATGAGTGATTCTTTTCCTTCAGCCCTCTTCTCACCCATTTCTGCGAGGTTCTTAGCCAGTTGTTGCATTTGCTTCTCAATTCTTCGGATCGAGGCTTCCTGGTTCTTCATTGTCACCTCTTGGTGTTTCATCATTCTCTCTGTTAAGATCTCCAGATTGGTGATCCTTTGAGAGTCTTGTGAGATTGGTTGGTTATAGGGTGTTGGGGGTTGGAAGGGTGGGTAGTGTGGTGGTATGTAGTGATTGTTGTTGGTATGATGGTGTTTTTGCAGGTTTGGGAAATTGGGGTTGTTGCAGTTGAATTCTCTTTGTTCCTGATGTTGAGATTCCCTCATTCTTAGATAAGAATGTGGCTTCCATGGTGGAAATTGTGCATTCACTGTAGTAGAATGTAGAAAATCAATTTGTCTAGCTATTGACTCCAATTGTTGCTGAGTTTGCTTGTGTAGCTGTTTGTTTTGATTCATGACTGCCTTCACTCCTTCCAGATTCATTTCTTCCTTTTCTGAAATTGCATTCTGTGGTGTCTCAAATGAGTGTTGGTTATTGGCTCTTTTGTCATTGAACTCTGCAGTTCCTTGGCCGGTTGCTGTTGCTTTGAGTAGGCCATCTGAGAAGTAATCCACCGCTCTTCTTGTTTCTGGGGTTAATCCTTCATAGAACGCTTGGAAACCCACTTTGTCACTTGCTTTCTTGTATCTTTCCCATGCTTTGAACAATGGTTCTTCCTCTCCTTGTATGAATGGATGTATTCCCTCTTTCATCTTGATGTTTTGTTGGGATGAGGAGAATTTGGCTAGAAACTTGGCAACCAAATCATCCCAACTAGTGATGCTTCCTTGGGAAAAGGTTTCAAGCCATTGTGCCCCTTCATCCTTCAGTGAGAAAGGAAATAACAAGAGTTTATAGGTGTCATGATTTACACTATCGAGATTGACAGTGCCACAAGTCCTCAGAAAAATGGATAGGTGCTATTTAGGATCCTCCAATGGATTTCCACCATAGGAACAATTGTTCTTGATTGGTGTAATGAGTTGCGGCTTCATGTTGTGATGTTCTTCTTTCTCAGAAACTCCTTCTTCAATGATATCCTTCCCTCTGGCCTCTCTTCTTTCCTGTGACATATAAATCAACAAACGAAACACACAGTGGTACTCTTGAAAATTGAGTGTAGTCAGTTGAGACAAAACTTCAAACAGTTAGTGGGTTAGTCAAAAATTAGAGAAACAGAAAAGAAAAAGTGCTTGATCTAGATCTCCACTTCACGTAATCATTGTCAATCTATTTCAATCCCCGGCAACTGCGCCAAAAACTTGATGTGTATTTTCGAAAAACGAATTCCAAACACACAAAACTCACGGCAATTGCACCGGGTCGTATCAAGTAATAATAACTCACGTGAGTGAGGTCGATCCCACAGGGATTGAAGGATTGAGCAATTTCAGTTTAGTGGTTGATTTAGTCAAGCGAATCAAGATTTGGTTGAGTGATTTGTGATTAATAGAATCTAAATTGCATGGAAAGTAAAGGGAATGGGTAAATTGCATGAAATTAAAGAGAACAGAAAATAAAATGCTGAATCTTAAAGAACAAGAAATTAAATGGCAGAAACTTAGAACGCAAGAAATGTAAATTGCAGAATCTTAAAGTGCAAGAAATGTAAATGGCTTGAATTATAAAGGGAATTGGGAATTGGATTTACAGAAATTAAACAAGGAAAAGAAAAATTCAACAAACAGGAATGTAAAAGATGGATTCAATTAAACCGGATCTTAAATGAAAATGAGAATAAGCTTGGTGTGACAACGAAACAAGGAAATTGAAATTGAAAGCTATAGATCTCAGGACTCAAGAGACTAGATAGCCAAGTCTAGATCTCACTGCCTTCCTAGATCCAACAAGAACAATTGCAAAGGAAATAAAGAAATGTAAATTGCAGAAGAGTAGAAGCCGAAGCAGTTAACAGAAATGGAAATTCAATTCTACAGAAAATTAAACGAGATCTCAAGGTGAGATTGAAACAGAAGTTCTTCAATTCTCCACCCAAGATCCGAAACAAGAAAAGTAAAAAGAGCTCAAACAAGAACAAGGAAGAAGAGAGATCAATTCTCCTCCCTAATTCTCTTGAATTCTAAAAACAACAATGCAAAAATGTCAAGGTGCTCTCCACTGCAAGTGTTCTCAAAATTCTCTAAGGAAAAAGCTCTCTTTAAAACTTAAATCCTAAGCTATTTATACACTTTCTTTAAATGGTCTTCAAGCCTTGAATTGGGCCTTTGCTCTTGATGGAATTGGGTTGATAAGAGTCTCTGTTGATTGCTTTTGGAGTTGGAGAGAAACCCATTGTGAACCGGGTCAAGAATCATAAAAGTTTGAGTAAAAGTTTGAGGCAAACTTTTACTCAAACTTTTTATACCAGATGGCTTCACTTGCTTCTACCAACATTTGGGCTAAAGTTTGAGGTCAAACTTTTGCTCAAACGTTGGTTCCATTGTGTATATGTGTGGCGCCAACGTTTGCCAAAAAGCTTGAGGCAAACGTTGGCGCAAGCTTTTCTCTTCCAGGGTGTACAAGTGTGGCGCCAACGTTTGCCAAAAAGTTTGAGGCAAACATTGGCACAAGCTTTTCTCCTCCAGGGTGTTGGTTTTGTGATGCCAACGTTTGCCAAAAAGTTTGAGACAAACGTTGGGTCAATCTTTTCTCCCAAAAGTTTGAGCTAAAGTTTGAGGCAAACTTTGGCTCAAGCTTTTTTTCCTCTGGGGTGTTTTCAATTCTTCCAAAAGTTTGAGCTAAAGTTTGAGGCAAACTTTGGCTCAAGCTTTTTGTTCTCTCTTGCTCCTAGCCATTCCTTCTTTCTTCAACCTTCTTCAAAACTCTTTTCACCTATCATCAATCAATCAAAACAATCAAAGTTATGCCCCAAATCATAAGATTGTGTTTCTTTCATAATAAATGACAATTATAGTATAAAATCTCATGAAATTGCATTAATTAATCCATGGTTGATTGAATCAAAGGAAACATGAAATTCTACCCAATTGGCATACTTAAGGCTCAAGAAAGTGCATAAATCAATTGAAAACAAAAGAAAAAGACTAGTGAAACTAGGCTAAGATGACTTGTCATCACAACACCAAACTTAAAGCTTGCTTGTCCCCAAGCAAGAAAGGAATTATGCTCAAAGGTTCTTTTAATTAAGACGGATTGAAGAATAACTTGTAAGGTCCTGTGAGTGAAGTGATTAAGTGTCAGTGGGGTGAACTCTAAATCATATGCTCGTGCAAGGGCCTCAGTGCTTACTAGTCCTTACATATTGGGGGTCTTAGGTCCTAGGACTTTCATCCAAATGATATCATGGAGATCTCTCTATAGGTAATCACCTTGAAGCAGCTTATAGTTCTTGTGCTTTGGCCTTGACTCTAAGTGTCATGTCTCAAAGCGGCTCTTTAGATAAGCTTTCAATCAATACTCCTAAACCAGTTGGTTTTAAGGTATTAGGTGTTAAAGCACCCCTAAGGATTTACTTACTCAAGCCTCTCTCTTTGACACAATTCGACCACAAGCATTTACTAGGATAACAACTCTTTGAGTTCTTATTTCTTTCTTCTTTTCTGCCTAATAATTGATGCTCAGAGCCTTGGGCCATGTTCTTTTTGTTTTTGTATTTTCTTTATTTTCTTTTGTTTTGTTTGCTGCTTCTTGGATCAATAATTGTTTGAGAATCTCCACAACACTTCTTTGAACTCTATGTCCCGCCTATGAGCTCCCATGCAAGTTTTCATAAGCATGCAACCTCAATACATAATCATACAACTAGAACCACCACTTCTCCTAATCTTTTGCTTGCCTCAAAATTGTTTAATTCCTCAACCCTTCTTTTCGAAGAACTTTCATGTGATGCATTTTTTTTTGAATTATTGAGTGCAAACAAGTTTTGGAGATAGTGTTGTAAATAATCAAGCATCTTGCTTATTGAATTGCAGAAGAACTATATTAGACAGAAGGACAGATAGGGGTATAATATAACTTTCAATCACAGCAATATCTGATAATGAATAATACAACCTTTTGGAGTTTACTTGTTGTCCTCTTCCTCATCATCATTGCTGGTCTTCACATTCCTCTTTCATCTCTTTGATTGATGATGCTAAATCTTCCCAAAAGTTTGTATGGTATTCTGCAATGATATTGAAAGTTGCTTGTTCCCCAAGCACTTAGAAACAATGGTTAGCATGCATGATTTATTTGTGGGCCTTTGAACTTACTTTGGTGTGGGAACACCAAACTTAGTACCTTGCCAATGGTTGTCATGCATCAGATTAACCATGTGTGGAACTCTTTTTCTTTTTCAAAAGCAATGGAGCTAAAGACTAGGAAACAGCAGAATAGTTAACTAGTTCGTCTAGATGCTTGAAGCTAGCATTATGCAGAAAGTGAGAATGTATTTTATGATGGGATTTTGGTGGAACACCAAACTTAGAATCCTTCATTCTCCTTTATATTGTTTTGGTGTATAACGCCAAACTTAGCTTCTTGCAATATAGATGAAGTTAATTAACCTTTTTATTAAAATAGCTATGAAAAGAGAACTACCTCAGGTTGGGTTGCCTCCCAACAAGTGCTCTTTTATTGTCATTAGCTTGACATCCTCTGTGTTTGCTCAGCTCAGATTCTGAGCTTCCTTCTCCTTGTCCCATTGTCCTCCTAAGTGAGGCTTTGCTCTGTGATGCTCATCCTGGATGAGTGATTCTTTTCCTTCAGCCCTCTTCTCACCCATTTCTGCGAGGTTCTTAGCCAGTTGTTGCATTTGCTTCTCAATTCTTCGGATCGAGGCTTCCTGGTTCTTCATTGTCACCTCTTGGTGTTTCATCATTCTCTCTGTTAAGATCTCCAGATTGGTGATCCTTTGAGAGTCTTGTGAGATTGGTTGGTTATAGGGTGTTGGGGGTTGGAAGGGTGGGTAGTGTGGTGGTATGTAGTGATTGTTGTTGGTATGATGGTGTTTTTGCAGGTTTGGGAAATTGGGGTTGTTGCAGTTGAATTCTCTTTGTTCCTGATGTTGAGATTCCCTCATTCTTAGATAAGAATGTGGCTTCCATGGTGGAAATTGTGCATTCACTGTAGTAGAATGTAGAAAATCAATTTGTCTAGCTATTGACTCCAATTGTTGCTGAGTTTGCTTGTGTAGCTGTTTGTTTTGATTCATGACTGCCTTCACTCCTTCCAGATTCATTTCTTCCTTTTCTGAAATTGCATTCTGTGGTGTCTAAAATGAGTGTTGGTTATTGGCTCTTTTGTCATTGAACTCTGCAGTTCCTTGGCCGGTTGCTGTTGCTTTGAGTAGGCCATCTGAGAAGTAATCCACCGCTCTTCTTGTTTCTGGGGTTAATCCTTCATAGAACGCTTGGAAACCCACTTTGTCACTTGCTTTCTTGTATCTTTCCCATGCTTTGAACAATGGTTCTTCCTCTCCTTGTATGAATGGATGTATTCCCTCTTTCATCTTGATGTTTTGTTGGGATGAGGAGAATTTGGCTAGAAACTTGGCAACCAAATCATCCCAACTAGTGATGCTTCCTTGGGAAAAGGTTTCAAGCCATTGTGCCCCTTCATCCTTCAGTGAGAAAGGAAATAACAAGAGTTTATAGGTATCATGATTTACACTATCGAGATTGACAGTGCCACAAGTCCTCAGAAAAATGGATAGGTGCTATTTAGGATCCTCTAATGGATTTCCACCATAGGAACAATTGTTCTTGATTGGTGTAATGAGTTGCGGCTTCATGTTGTGATGTTCTTCTTTCTCAGAAACTCCTTCTTCAATGATATCCTTCCCTCTGGCCTCTCTTCTTTCCTGTGACATATAAATCAACAAACGAAACACACAGTGGTACTCTTGAAAATTGAGTGTAGTCAGTTGAGACAAAACTTCAAACAGTTAGTGGGTTAGTCAAAAATTAGAGAAACAGAAAAGAAAAAGTGCTTGATCTAGATCTCCACTTCACGTAATCATTGTCAATCTATTTCAATCCCCGGCAACTGCGCCAAAAACTTGATGTGTATTTTTGAAAAACGAATTCCAAACACACAAAACTCACGGCAATTGCACCGGGTCGTATCAAGTAATAATAACTCACGTGAGTGAGGTCGATCCCACAGGGATTGAAGGATTGAGCAATTTCAGTTTAGTGGTTGATTTAGTCAAGCGAATCAAGATTTGGTTGAGTGATTTGTGATTAATAGAATCTAAATTGCATGGAAAGTAAAGGGAATGGGTAAATTGCATGAAATTAAAGAGAACAGAAAATAAAATGCTGAATCTTAAAGAACAAGAAATTAAATGGCAGAAACTTAGAACGCAAGAAATGTAAATTGCAGAATCTTAAAGTGCAAGAAATGTAAATGGCTTGAATTATAAAGGGAATTGGGAATTGGATTTACAGAAATTAAACAAGGAAAAGAAAAATTCAACAAACAGGAATGTAAAAGATGGATTCAATTAAACCGGATCTTAAATGAAAATGAGAATAAGCTTGGTGTGACAACAAAACAAGGAAATTGAAATTGAAAGCTATAGATCTCAGGACTCAAGAGACTAGATAGCCAAGTCTAGATCTCACTGCCTTCCTAGATCCAACAAGAACAATTGCAAAGGAAATAAAGAAATGTAAATTGCAGAAGAGTAGAAGCCGAAGCAGTTAACAGAAATGGAAATTCAATTCTGCAGAAAATTAAACGAGATCTCAAGGTGAGATTGAAACAGAAGTTCTTCAATTCTCTACCCAAGATCCGAAACAAGAAAAGTAAAAAGAGCTCAAACAAGAACAAGGAAGAAGAGAGATCAATTCTCCTCCCTAATTCTCTTGAATTCTAAAAACAACAATGCAAAAATGTCAAGGTGCTCTCCACTGTAAGTGTTCTCAAAATTCTCTAAGGAAAAAGCTCTCTTTAAAACTTAAATCCTAAGCTATTTATACACTTTCTTCAAATGGTCTTCAAGCCTTGAATTGGGCCTTTTCTCTTGATGGAATTGGGTTGATAAGAGTCTCTGTTGATTGCTCTTGGAGTTGGAGAGAAACCCATTGGGAACCGGGTCAAGAATCATAAAAGTTTGAGTAAAAGTTTGAGGCAAACTTTTACTCAAACTTTTTATACCAGATGGCTTCACTTGCTTCTACCAATATTTGGGCTAAAGTTTGAGGTCAAACTTTTGCTCAAACGTTGGTTCCATTGTGTATATGTGTGGCGCCAACGTTTGCCAAAAAGCTTGAGGCAAACGTTGGCGCAAGCTTTTCTCTTCCAGGGTGTACAAGTGTGGCGCCAACGTTTGCCAAAAAGTTTGAGGCAAACATTGGCACAAGCTTTTCTCCTCCAGGGTGTTGGTTTTGTGATGCCAACGTTTGCCAAAAAGTTTGAGACAAACGTTGGGTCAATCTTTTCTCCCAAAAGTTTGAGCTAAAGTTTGAGGCAAACTTTGGCTCAAGCTTTTTTTCCTCTGGGGTGTTTTCAATTCTTCCAAAAGTTTGAGCTAAAGTTTGAGGCAAACTTTGGCTCAAGCTTTTTGTTCTCTCTTGCTCCTAGCCATTCCTTCTTTCTTCAACCTTCTTCAAAACTCTTTTCACCTATCATCAATCAATCAAAACAATCAAAGTTATGCCCCAAATCATAAGATTGTGTTTCTTTCATAATAAATGACAATTATAGTATAAAATCTCATGAAATTGCATTAATTAATCCATGGTTGATTGAATCAAAGGAAACATGAAATTCTACCCAATTGGCATACTTAAGGCTCAAGAAAGTGCATAAATCAATTGAAAACAAAAGAAAAAGACTAGTGAAACTAGGCTAAGATGACTTGTCATCACAACACCAAACTTAAAGCTTGCTTGTCCCCAAGCAAGAAAGGAATTATGCTCAAAGGTTCTTTTAATTAAGACGGATTGAAGAATAACTTGTAAGGTCCTGTGAGTGAAGTGATTAAGTGTCAGTGGGGTGAACTCTAAATCATATGCTCGTGCAAGGGCCTCAGTGCTTACTAGTCCTTACATATTGGGGGTCTTAGGTCCTAGGACTTTCATCCAAATGATATCATGGAGATCTCTCTATAGGTAATCACCTTGAAGCAGCTTATAGTTCTTGTGCTTTGGCCTTGACTCTAAGTGTCATGTCTCAAAGCGGCTCTTTAGATAAGCTTTCAATCAATACTCCTAAACCAGTTGGTTTTAAGGTATTAGGTGTTAAAGCACCCCTAAGGATTTACTTACTCAAGCCTCTCTCTTTGACACAATTCGACCACAAGCATTTACTAGGATAACAACTCTTTGAGTTCTTATTTCTTTCTTCTTTTCTGCCTAATAATTGATGCTCAGAGCCTTGGGCCATGTTCTTTTTGTTTTTGTATTTTCTTTATTTTCTTTTGTTTTGTTTGCTGCTTCTTGGATCAATAATTGTTTGAGAATCTCCACAACACTTCTTTGAACTCTATGTCCCGCCTATGAGCTCCCATGCAAGTTTTCATAAGCATGCAACCTCAATACATAATCATACAACTAGAACCACCACTTCTCCTAATCTTTTGCTTGCCTCAAAATTGTTTAATTCCTCAACCCTTCTTTTCGAAGAACTTTCATGTGATGCATTTTTTTTTGAATTATTGAGTGCAAACAAGTTTTGGAGATAGTGTTGTAAATAATCAAGCATCTTGCTTATTGAATTGCAGAAGAACTATATTAGACAGAAGGACAGATAGGGGTATAATATAACTTTCAATCACAGCAATATCTGATAATGAATAATACAACCTTTTGGAGTTTACTTGTTGTCCTCTTCCTCATCATCATTGCTGGTCTTCACATTCCTCTTTCATCTCTTTGATTGATGATGCTAAATCTTCCCAAAAGTTTGTATGGTATTCTGCAGTGATATTGAAAGTTGCTTGTTCCCCAAGAACTTAGAAACAATGGTTAGCATGCATGATTTATTTGTGGGCCTTTGAACTTACTTTGGTGTGGGAACACCAAACTTAGTACCTTGCCAATGGTTGTCATGCATCAGATTAACCATGTGTGGAACTCTTTTTCTTTTTCAAAAGCAATGGAGCTAAAGACTAGGAAACAGCAGAATAGTTAACTAGTTCGTCTAGATGCTTGAAGCTAGCATTATGCAGAAAGTGAGAATGTGTTTTATGATGTGATTTTGGTGGAACACCAAACTTAGAATCCTTCATTCTCCTTTATATTGTTTTGGTGTGTAATGCCAAACTTAGCTTCTTGCAATATAGATGAAGTTAATTAACCTTTTTATTAAAATAGCTATGAAAAGAGAACTACCTCAGGTTGGGTTGCCTCCCAACAAGTTCTCTTTTATTGTCATTAGCTTGACATCCTCAGTGTTTGCTCAGCTCAGATTCTGAGCTTTCTTCTCCTTGTCCCATTGTCCTCCTAAGTGAGGCTTTGCTCTGTGATGCTCATCCTGGATGAGTGATTCTTTTCCTTCAGCCCTCTTCTCACCCATTTCTGCGAGGTTCTTAGCCAGTTGTTGCATTTGCTTCTCAATTCTTCGGATCGAGGCTTCCTGGTTCTTCATTGTCACCTCTTGGTGTTTCATCATTCTCTCTGTTAAGATCTCCAGATTGGTGATCCTTTGAGAGTCTTGTGAGATTGGTTGGTTATGGGGTGTTGGGGGTTGGAAGGGTGGGTAGTGTGGTGGTATGTAGTGATTGTTGTTGGTATGATGGTGTTTTTGCAGGTTTGGGAAATAAAGGTTGTTGCAGTTGAATTCCCTTTGTTCCTGATGTTGAGATTCCCTCATTCTTAGATAAGAATGTGGCTTCCATGGTGGAAATTATGCATTCACTGTAGTAGAATGTAGAAAATCAATTTGTCTAGCTATTGACTCCAATTGTTACTGAGTTTGCTGGTGTAGCTGTTTGTTTTGATTCATGACTGCCTTCACTCCTTCCAGATTCATTTCTTCCTTTTCTGAAATTGCATTCTGTGGTGTCTCAAATGAGTGTTGGTTATTGGCTCTTTTGTCATTGAACTTTGCAGTTCCTTGGTCGGTTGCTGTTGCTTTGAGTAGGCCATCTGAGAAGTAATCCACCGCTCTTCTTGTTTCTGGGGTTAATCCTTCATAGAACGCTTGGAAACCCACTTTGTCACTTGCTTTCTTGTATCTTTCCCATGCTTTGAACAATGGTTCTTCCTCTCCTTGTATGAATGGATGTATTCCCTCTTTCATCTTGATGTTTTGTTGGGATGAGGAGAATTTGGCTAGAAACTTGGCAACCAAATCATCCCAACTAGTGATGCTTCCTTGGGGAAAGGTTTCAAGCCATTGTGCCGCTTCATCCTTCAGTGAGAAAGGAAATAACAAGAGTTTATAGGTATCATGATTTACACTATCGAGATTGACAGTGCCACAAGTCTTCAGAAAAATGGATAGGTGCTGTTTAGGATCCTCCAATAGATTTCCACCATAGGAACAATTGTTCTTGATTGGTGTAATGAGTTGCGGCTTCATGTTGTGGTGTTCTTCTTTCTCAGAAACTCCTTCTTCAATGATATCCTTCCCTCTGGCCTCTCTTCTTTCTTGTGACATATAAATCAACAAACGAAACATACAGTGGTACTCTTGAAAATTGAGTGTAGTCAGTTGAGACAAAACTTCAAACAGTTAGTGGGTTAGTCAAAAATTAGAGAAACAGAAAAGAAAAAGTGCTTGATCTAGATCTCCACTTCACGTAATCATTGTCAATCTATTTCAATCCCTGGCAACGGCGCCAAAAACTTGATGTGTATTTTCGGAAAACGAATTCTAAACACACAAAACTCACCGGCAAGTGCACCGGGTCGTATCAAGTAATAATAACTCACGTGAGTGAGGTCGATCCCACAGGGATTGAAGGATTGAGCAATTTCAGTTTATTGGTTGATTTAGTCAAGCGAATCAAGATTGGTTGAGTAATTTGTGATTAACAGAATCTAAATTGCATGGAAAGTAAAGGGAATGGGTAAATTGCATGAAATTAAAGAGAACAGAAAATAAAATGCTGAATCTTAAAGAACAAGAAATTAAATGGCAGAAACTTAGAACGCAAGAAATGTAAATTGCAGAATCTTAAAGTGCAAGAAATGTAAATGACTTGAATTATAAAGGGAATTGGGAATTGGATTTGCAGAAATTAAACAAGGAAAAGAAAAATTCAACAAACAGGAATGTAAAAGATGGATTCAATTAAACCGGATCTTAAATGAAAATGAGAATAAGCTTGGTGTGACAATGAAACAAGGAAATTGAAATTGAAAGCTATAGATCTCAGGACTCAAGAGACTAGATAGCCAAGTCTAGATCTCACTGCCTTCCTAGATCCAACAAGAACAATTGCAAAGGAAATAAAGAAATGTAAATTGCAGAAGAGTAGAAGCCGAAGCAGTTAACAGAAATGGAAATTCAATTCTGCAGAAAATTAAATGAGATCTCAAGGTGAGATTGAAACAGAAGTTCTTCAATTCTCCACCCAAGATCCGAAACAAGAAAATTAAAAAGAGCTCAAACAAGAACAAGAAAGAAGAGAGATCAATTCTCCTCCCTAATTCTCTTGAATTCTAAAAACAACAATTCAAAAATGTCAAGGTGCTCTCCACTGTAAGTGTTCTCAAAATTCTCTAAGGAAAAAGCTCTCTTTAAAACTTAAATCCTAAGCTATTTATACACTTTCTTCAAATGGTCTTCAAGCCTTGAATTGGGCCTTTGCTCTTGATGGAATTGGGTTGATAAGAGTCTCTGTTGATTGCTCTTGGAGTTGGAGAGAAACCCATTGTGAACCGGGTCAAGAATCATAAAAGTTTGAGTAAAAGTTTGAGGCAAACTTTTACTCAAACTTTTTATACCAGATGGCTTCACTTGCTGCTACCAACGTTTGGGCTAAAGTTTGAGGTCAAACTTTTGCTCAAACGTTGGTTCCCTTGTGTATATGTGTGGTGCCAACGTTTGCCAAAAAGCTTGAGGCAAACGTTGGCGCAAGCTTTTCTCCTCCAGGGTGTGCAAGTGTGGCGCCAACGTTTGCCAAAAAGTTTGAGGCAAATGTTGGCGCAAGCTTTTCTCCTCCAGGGTGTTGGTTTTGTGATGCCAACGTTTGCCAAAAAGTTTGAGGCAAACTTTGGCTCAAGCTTTTTGTTCTCTCTTGCTCCTAGCCATTCCTTCTTTCTTCAACCTTCTTCAAAACTCTTTTCACCTATCATCAATCAATCAAAACAATCAAAGCTATGCCCCAAATCATAAGATTTTGTTTCTTTCATAATAAATGACAATTATAGTATAAAATCTCATGAAATTACATTAATTCATCCATGGTTGATTGAATCAAAGGAAACATGAAATTCTACCCAATTGGCTTACTTAAGGCTCAAGAAAGTGCATAAATCAATTGAAAACAAAAGAAAAAGACTAGTGAAACTAGGCTAAGATGACTTGTCATCACTCATTTTCTACCTGGAGCAAATGAAATCACTTCACTGCGTCTACCCAGGGAACTCAAATGATCTCATTTTCTACCTAGAGCAAGTGAAATCACTTCACTGCATCTACCCAGGGAACTCAAATTACCTCATTCAATAATCATCATTTTAAATTAATCATATCATTATTCTATTTCAACAGGAATAGACCTCAAAGTCAGCCGACACCAGCATGAGGGACCTCTCAATTGTACAAACACAAGCAATATAGACAACTAATACACAATTAAAGTACAAGTAAAGCAAGTAGTATTTAATCAGGTAGCATAGTATATATGTACAATTTAGCAATCTAAAACAAATAGGTAAACCCAAACAAGTCAAACATATGCAAATGATGAATGCCTGCCCTTTGGCTGATGATATCATCTATCGGTTACAAAGCCAACCCGACAAGTCCTAGTAGCTAACCATTGGACAGTCCCTGTGAGCGCGTGATAAACCCATATTTCATGAGTTCTTTTGTGCTTAATTAGAGTGATTTATTCAACTCTTCACCTACTTATTCACATTAATTGCATGGTTTTACTTTCCCTTCCTTATTATGTCATGTTGTGAAAAACATGTTTCCTAAGCTTTAAAAATTAATTATTTTAATTACCTTTATTTCCATTCGATGCCGTGATTAGTGTGTTGAGTAGTTTCAGATTTTCTAAGGCAGAATGACTTAAAGGATGAAAAAGGGAACATACTAAAATGGAAGGAGAAAGCAAAATGGAGCTTTAAAGAAACTGGTATCCACGCGATCGCATGGATGACGCGATCGCGTGCCAAGCACGAATCAGCAGCGACGCGGCCGCATGACTGACGCGACCGCGCGCCTTAAGCAGAACGCATATGACGCGGTCGCATGACTGACGTGACTGCGTGGAAAGGAAAAGCTCCGAAGAACGCGACCGCGTGATCCACGCGGACGCGTGACAGAGGCCACGCACCAGAAATTACAGAATACGCCCCCAGCGAATTCTGAAGCATTTTTTGGCCCAGATCCAAGTACAGATAGCATAGACCAGAGGTTATAAAGTGTGGGAATGCTTCCATTCAAAGAGAGCTCGCATATTTTTACCTTTCAATGATTTAGATTTAGTTGAGAGGGAGATCTTCTCTCTCTTTTAGGATTTAGGATTTCTTCTTGTTTTAAGAGTAACTCTGGATCCCAGGTTTAATGTTCTTTTAGTATTACTTCTATTTATTTATTCCAACATTTGAATTGATTATTATAATTTGATTTATGAATTCTCTCATGTTACAGACTGTTATTTGAATTAATGATAATTGAGGTATTTTCAGTTTATGATTGTTCTCTTTGATTTAAGTTACCATTGCTTCCCATCTAAGGACCTCTCTATCATTCCAGCAATTTTACTTTTCCCCTTTTGGTTCTGGTTAAGAATTTAGTAACTCAACAGTTATTAAACTCAACATAATTGATAATCGTTATCTTGCTAATTGAGCTGAACTTAAATAATCCCAACCTTTTCTGAGGAAATAATTAGGATTCGAAAGTCAATTTAATTAGTCCCTTGACTTTCCTTTGCCCTGGTGAAGGTTGACCAAGTGGAGCTTAGATTCAACTTTCATTATTGTTGAGAGAGATAACTAAGTTGGACCTCTAATTTCCCTACCTTGCTAAAAGTTACTTTACAGTTATTATTTATTCTTAATTGCCATTTAATTCACTCGTCATTTAAATTACTTGCTTCTCACCTTCTAAATCCCGATTACAACCTTTATAGCCAATAATAAGAACATACTTCCTCGCAGTTCCTTGAGAAGACGACCTGAGGTTTGAATACTCGGTTAACAATTTTTAAAGGGGTTTGTTACTTGTGACACCCAACACGTTTGTATGAAAGGACTTTTGAAGGTTTAGAAACTATACTTGCAACGAGGATTTATCTGCAATTTTCTAGACCACGCAAAAGTTCTCTCATTATAGCCCGGCAACAGCAACAAAAACTTGATGGAGAGAATTTATAGCCGGCTTAGAATTTCTCAATAGAAATAGAATTGTTTCATTGCAAGCATAGTCCAAACCGACGAATAACTTTCCAGTCAAAGTTTAATTTTGTTTATCATGAGTTTAACTCAATAAAGATAATCGAGAGTATTACTCCTGGGTCGTCCTTACAAGATTGGGCAAATATGTGTATCAAAGTTGGTCAAAGTTCCATGGTTGAAAGACATCAGCAAGAATTTAAACTAATAAAACTTAACATGCAAGAAACTTAAATGACAAGAAATTAAATCGAAGCAATCAAACATTATCTAAACAATTATGAATCTAACAAGGAAAGGTATGAATTTAAACCTATTCTAAGCTAATTAAACTAACTAAAGGTAACTAAAGCAAGAATTGAGCAAATGAAGTTTTGGCATTTTCAAATAAGTTGCAAAAGAACTCTTGGCTAAGGTATAGGAATTAAGATTACTATCCTTGTCTAATAACCATATATTGACAATTATGAGGAATCAATCCTATTAAGTTTACTTCTATAATTGAAGTGTGTCAAATAGGCTTAGTCATCAACATTAACCCATAAGTATCAATCTAGACATTAATTATCTTAGTAGAAGATTAGTGTTAATGAGTATCAAAGTGACTAACAAGGATTCCCAAATTATCAATTCAATTAGATCCAATGACTCAAGGTCACTTAATTCCTTTAACCTAGGCCAAGAGTATATAAAACTACTCCATGACTAGAGAAAATATTTTATCAAATACTTGGTGTGAAATAGTTAGACATAACTAAATTCTAAAATTACATAGAAATTAAAGTTACCCACTAACAATTATCAGCAATGACAACTCAAATAAATCTTATAAAACATAAAGACATCAATACATTAATAGAAATTCAAAGTTAACAAGATCCACAAATTGAAAACTAAGAGAAAACTAAAATAAAACTACTAGTAAAATATTTAAGCGAAATCAAAGCTAAAGGAACTACAATTAAGAAGATAAAGCTAAAATTAACAAGATCCAATCTAGAAATTAGAGCAAAAGATGATTAAAGAATACTAAAACCTAGAGAGAAGTGGGAGTTTCTCTCTAGAAAAATAAAGAACAAAAACTAGGGTAAAAACTATCTAATTGTGTATGTTGTTGTGCTGGGTTGCTTCTTGGTTGGCCCCTATCCATTCTCCTCTCCATTGGCTTCAGATTGGGCTTGAAAATAGGTATAAAACCCTCAAAATTCGCGAGTCACATGTTCCTATTAATGAGGCACATTTTGATCAGCTCGCGTAGGCGGCCAAGTGCTAACGTATGGGAGAGTGAAAAAACCTATGGTCACGTACGTGGCCAGATGCTCGTGTACGTGGGACCAGCAAAACTCCAAGCTCCAAATTTCTTCATGATTCCTCACTTTAGCATGCTATCCTCTTCACTTTCCATATCATTCTCACCCTATACAGCCTGAAATACTTGAACACACATAGCAAGGCACCAATGGTATGAAATAGTGAAATAAAATCAATCAATTTAAGCCTCAAATAGCATACTTTTATCATTTAAGCACAGACAAGAGGGAATCATAAAAAACATGTAAAATTCTGTGAATAAATGTGAGATAAGTTGATAAAACTACTCAAATCAGCACAAGATAAACCACAAAGTTGGGGTTTATTAGGATTCCCTTCGTGTAGAGAGATGATATTCAGATTAGCTACCAAGTGTGTCGGGTTCTGGTAGTTTAACCGACAGGTGAGCTCATGGCCAGTAGGACAAGTATGCATCATTTGCATTTGTGTGTATTATTTGGGTGTGCATCTTGCTTTTGGCTTGTCTTGTTGAATAATTGTATCCACATGCTATTTGAACTAATTGCTTTATCTGCTCCCTCTATTTGTGTATTCTTTGTATTGTTTTGTATGTGTTTGAACAACTGAGAGATCCTTTATGCTGGCGATAATGATGTTGAGGGTTGTTCTTACTGTGATGTATTGGTATGATTAGATGACGGAAAAATAAATTTGATTGATATTGGAATTCTCTAGGTAGATGCAAGGGTTGTGGTTTGTCCCGACTTACTTCGGGTTGAGATTTAGACTAAATATTGAGAATAAATTAATATCATTGAGACTGATCGTGATATAGAATTACGAAATTTGGTTAATTATGATATAAAGAGATAATGACTTATATTGGGAAGGACTGAGATTTGAGATTACTAGTATGACTGATGACTTATATTGAGTAGAGTTGAGAATAAAAAATGATTAATTTGACTGAGATTTAGTCTGTTTACCCTGTTTGGATTTAGAAAGGACCCTACGCTTGAACCTTGGATGATCAGAGTTTAGGATTGCCAGCGTATTCATATCTTTTTACATAGTCTCTATTTGGAATTATTACCCTACTAGGAACTTTCGGGTTCTCACCCGTTGTCGGATTTTGTTTTTTAGATGAAGGACATGATGCACCTCGTTGAGCATGCAGGACTCTCCAAGGGAAGCGAAGACTCCTTTACATTTTGCCTACTGTGCTTAGTGTTGTTTATTTCTCCACTTTTGTATATGTATATGTATATCCCTCTTAGAGGTTGATCTTTGGAGAAACAGGATTATGTTTCGTTTAATTTCTGATTTGTATTATACTTTCTAGCCGGCCTTGTCTTCGCAGTTCGAGACTAGTATTTGCTATGTATTTTCTTTGAACTCTTATATATATTTCTTTCGTTTCCATATACTGAACCTTTATATCGCGACATTTTAAGTGTGATGCGATTATTTTTTCTGTCATCTTTTCTTTACATGCTCCTAGATATATATAATTATTCTTCAAATACTATATACATACTTTTAAGTTTTAGGTGTCGTAATGCCTTGCCACCTCTGACTTACAACTATAGCGTAAGGCTTTGTGTGGTAGGTGTTACATTAAATGCCTCTAGGATAGATTTGAATGGAAATAATTGTTGTTGTGTATGATATTAATGGATTAGTATGAATGGTTGATGGTTGGTTGATGAATGATTGATTGTGTGATGTGGTATGAGATAAGAAATGAGTTTGGATGAGTTATATGTATGAGTATGATTGAATTTGGATGTGAATTGTGTATTGACCTATAATGGCTATTAGTATGAAAACTTGGGCCAGAGGCCGTATTTGGGTAAGATGCACCCTTTTGGATAAGTGGTAAGCCTCAATGGAGGTATTGATTATGGTGGAATTGTTATTGTGAATGAATTGTGGCTTTTGAATGGAATTGATATGAATTGGAAATGATGATTGATATGGAATTGATGGATTGGTCCTGAGATGGCTAGGACATGATTGAGAGTTGAAATTTGAGCATAGAGGGTGCCTAGGAAGTTGAATTATGATGATTTTGAAAATGGTAACTTTGAAAACTTGTAAAAAAGACATTATGCAGAATTTGTGCAAAATTAGATTTTTGACCAACTTCGACGAGCCATAACTTGGCGCTCGGAGTTCGGATTTGCGTAAAACTTATCTTAAGTTAAATATGATGATAAGAGAAAGTTATGGGTGTTTGAGAAATGGTATAAAAAATTGAAATTGCAGAGTTTGCAGAAAACCAGAAGATTTAGCATGTGTGCGCGTGTACAGAGGCGTGCGTGCGCACTACACAAAGCAAGTGTTCCATGTAACACCCTAACTTTTAGCACGTCATGATCATACCAAAAGTGAGGCGTTACTAACCTATTTTTCTTATTTACTATTTAATATTGAGCCTTTAGTTCAATCTCATATTTCAATTTTAAGAACATGCCAGAAACGTGTTTTTATTAATCAAACTCATTCATCAAAGAACACCAAGTAATAATAATCACATAATTATTAATAATAATAAATATTTTACAAAACAATTCAAAAGAAACTCAGATACAATTCCTATCCCTCTGTATAAAATAAAATCTTAAACAACAAAGGCGAGAAAATTTTATGAAAGCAACTCACACTACAAGAAAAAAAGGCCTATGGCCACTCTTTAAAAGCGTGGACAAAAGTGGTAAATGACCACGCTCATGTGAGGGTGGCGATTGAATAGAGATTCAGCCACATTTTTTCGCCACGTTACGCTTTTGTAAGGGTAGCAATTGTTTAAAGATACGACCACATTTTTTTCTGCCTGATAACCCCCGATTTCGTGGTTTATCTTGTGCTTATTTTGGGGGATTTTACCACCTTTTCTCACATTTATTCAATGAAATAGCATGGTTTTGTAATTCTCCCTTGAATTTTGCTTAAGTGTAAAAACATGCTTTTTAGGCCTTAAATTGGTAATTTTGATTCACTTTAATTCCATTCGACGCCTTGATGTGTGTGTTGAGTGATTTCAGGTTTATAAGGCAAGTATTGGATGGAATAAATGAGTAGAAAAAGCATACAAAGGAGAGAATGCATAAAGAAACAAAGATTGGGAACGCATCAAAGGACGCGCACGCGCACGAGGCGCGCACACGCAAAAGTGGTCTCGCCTATAGACGCGCACGTGCACATGGCGCACTCGGGCCAATACTCTTACATGGCCCACTTAAAGGCAAAATGCTGGGGGTGATTTTTGAGCTGCCCAGGCCCAAATCCAACTTGTTTCTGAGTGTATTTCATGCAGAATTGAAGTCCAAGCAAAGGGGGGAGCAATTGTTTAAAGTTTTTGCATCATGTAGCTTAGTGTCTAGAGAGAGAAGCTCCCCCTTCTCTCTAGAATTAGGGTTTCTAGGATTAATTGCATCATAGATCCATGTTTAATTCCTTGCTTTCAGCTTGTTTCTTCTACATTTTCATGCTCTAGTGATGTAATCTTCTTGTTCCCTCTTGTTAATTTTCCTTTTCATGCCTCTTTGTTTAGGATTGATGAACACTTGTTGGATTTGGATTTTCTATTAATGTAATTGATGTTTGATGTATTTTATTGTGAATTTGAGTTGTTGATCTTGTCTCCTTATAATTTGTAGTTGATAGATTTTACTATTTCTTGTCATTTATTATGCTTTCTTTTTATGCCTTCCAAGTGTTTGACAAAATGCTTGGTTGGATGTTAGAGTAGATTTTGAGCATTCTTGGCTTGAAAAGAGTAATTAGGTAATCTTGAGTCATGAAAACCCAACTCTTGTTAGTGATCTAGAGTTGTTAGCTAGTATTGTTTCCATTAACTCTAATCTCTTGCTAATTCACTTAGTGAGATGATTAGGACTTTTGGATTGAGATTAGCTAGTCTTGTTAGACTTTCTCTCATGGAAGATAACCTATATCTTCTTCCAATGTTGGAGATGACGTAATAAGATAAATTCTTGTTTATATTTGTGACATGATTAATTAGTCTTGTTTGACATTCTCCCTATGTGAAGATGACATGATACATTCTTCCGTTTGTTGGAGTTGACTAAATAAGATGAATTAATCAATGTATGACTAGGATAGAAAGCCTATGATCTCAATCTTTGCCATGAATGTCTCGTTTTATTACTTGCTTTCTGTAGTTACTTGCTTGATTTACTCTTCTTGTCATTTAAATTCTTGTCCATTTAATTCCTTGCCCCTTATCAATCAAACCCCCTTGTTCCTTCATAGCCAATAATCATTCACTTCATTGCAATTCCTCGTGAGACGACCCGAAGTCCAAATACTCCGGTTAATTCTTATTTGGGGTTTGTACATGTGACAACCTAAATTTTTGTATGTGAGGACTCTTTGTTGGTCTAGAACTATACTTGCAACGAGAATTCAATTGAGAAATTCTATATCAACAAAAGTTCACGCATCAAAAATGGCGCCGTTGCCGGGGAGTTGCAATGGTGTTATATTATTGGCTATTGTATATATTGTGAATAGCTTGATTTTTGGTTTGCTTGTTAGTTTTTGCTAGTTGTATGACTTAGTTTTCTTTATTTCTTGTTAGCTTTTGTTTTTGTTTTCTCTTTCACCATGAATTCTCAACACTTTGGCTATGAGTGTGATTCAAACTATGTTGTAGGAAATGAAAGCTTCAATGAGGATGTGCATCAAGGATTTGGAAATCAAAGATGGGAGGAACCCCAAGCTCATGCATAACCTTCTTAGCAACAACCTCCTCCAGCTCCTTATGGGTACAATTCAAATCTTGATGCATGCCAATCTAATATATGTGATGACCCTTATTGTGGTTGTCAACCACAATCATCATATGCATATGAACCCCCTCCTCAACATAGCCCTTCACCACACTCATAAGCCTCATACCACCATTCACCTCCACATGATCCTAAACCATACCCACCATACCAACCACCATATGAACCATACTTAGAGCCACCACCATTCCAACACTAATACTCCCAAGAACCATAAAGTCCACACACACCACCTCAAGAATTTCACCAATATGAACCACCTTCCGACTATAATACCTTTCCCTCAAACAATAAACCCTCTCTTCCACCACAACCCTCCGATGAAGCCTTTATGCTAGAATTAAGGGATCTTGAATCTCATATCTTAAGGCAACACGAGGAGGATAAAAAGAAATTTGAGGAGCTAAGAGCAAAAATGGCTATCATGGTAGAAGCCATTGGCAACATGGTCTCAACCCGCCTAAGCCTATGTGATCAAAGTACTCCCATTATTGAATGTGGAGAAGCAACCAAGGAGCTTAGTGAGGGAGTGAACTTGAAGCTCCAAGGTGAAGAAGAGGAATTAAAGCAAGAAATACAACAAGAGGAGGAGGTAGCGATTATTAAACAAGAGGAAGTAGTGGTTGGAGCCTTAGGATATGTTGAGTACATAGAGGAGTCACAAATTGAAGAGCCTTCTTCCATGGAGTTTGAAGTTGATGTTGAGGAGGATAGTGCACAACCTCCAAGACACAATGTGATTGAAGAATTGGAAGAAGTGTTCCAATCGATAGGCCCTCCTATTTATGATGATTCTGAATCAACATGTGATCCTTTTGAGCTTGATGAGTCCTTCCCCAATATGCTTGGAATTGATGATGAGGTAGACTTCACTAAACCTCCTATCTATGATGAGAGTGACGGGGAAGAGATAGAAGAATTTGGTGAA